>NC_074668.1:52608539-53317835 GCF_029448725.1 Salvelinus fontinalis
GACAGAGCCAAACAGTCTGCAGGAGGGAAGTGGAGCTGTACTGCATGGACTTCTACAATGCAGGTTTCACCGTCGAGCTCCGCTGAGGTGTTACAGTAGTTGTTGCGCGGAGCGGAACAGGTGAACCCAAGAGCAGACTCAGACGACGAGACTGGGATGAGGTAACCAAGGTATTTATTGAAACACAGGGGGAAAATGGGGTGCAGGCCAGGGGAAGCTTGGGCGGGTTGCAGGAAGCCAGGTACAGAGGCTGATCGCTGTGTTCACCATTCTATTTCATTACACATTTTATGATATCTGAAGTTTAATAATAGAAAAGTGAATGAAGCGATCAGGTTGGTTCCACCAGGGTAATCACAACCACCATGTGTGACCGACCAGTATCTTTGATGAGGGGCCAGGAGCTCATCTACGCTGCTGAGGGGCCAGCAGCTCATCTACGCCGCTATTCTCTGGCAAATACATCACCTTCAGCCCCACCTCTTGCCTGCTCACCAATGGTCGTTGATGTAACAGAATTAGGTAGGTTTAGTCTGACTTATTCAAACTTCAACATAGTGTATATATCACCTGTCAGACATCACCTATCCCTAATTGCCATTGGTAGAACAGTGTCTGTGTATTTGTTTTTGCCCATGCATGATATGCAAAGATCTGGCACTTAACACATCAACTTAAAACTTCTTGTCAATAGGGGGGCGCTGTTTTCACTTTGGAAAAAATTGTGCCCAATTTAAACTGCCTCGTACTCTATTCTAGATCATACAATATGCATATTATTATTACTATTGGATAGAAAACACTCTCAAGTTTCTAAAACTGTTTGAATTATATCTGTGAGTAAAACAGAACTCATTTTGCAGCAAACTTCCATACAGGAAGTGAAAAATCTGAAAACGAGGCTCTGTTTCAGGGCCTGCCTATTCAACTGGCTTTTATTTATCGATATGCATGCACTTCATACGCCTTCCACTAGATATCAACAGGCAGTGGAAGGTAGAATGGGGTGTCTAGCTTGATCTGAGGTCGAGTAAGAGCTTTTGGAGTGACAGGTCCGGTATTTTTCTTTGTCTTCGAAGGCGCGTTGGGGAGCTCGACATTGTCTTCTGAAAAGCGTTCGGTATACACGGCGAATATCTCCGGCTCTGATTTTATTTGATACATGTGATAATAACATCATAAAGTAGGTTTTTTAAACCGAGTTTTATCAGTTTATTCAACATTTATTGGGACTTTTGGAGTTTTCCGTTCTTTGCGCCAAGAGAGGATGGGAATGTTAGCAACCTTGATTAGCATTGTGGCAAGAATTCGACAGAAGAAATTGACATTCTAAAACCAAACAACGATTTATTCTGGACCAAGGACTCCTTGTACAACATTCTGATGGAAGCTCAGCATAAGTAAGAAAACATTTATGATGTTATTTCGTATTTCTGTGTAAAATGTTGACTCCTATTCTCCGCCGTGTTGGTGAGTGCTGTCTCACAATAACGCAAGCTGTATGTTATAGTAAAGTTATTTTTTTAAATCTAACACAGCGGTTGCATTAAGAACCAGTGTATCTTTCATTTGCCATACAACACGTATTTTTATGTAAAGTTTATGATGAGTTCTTTGGTCAGATTAGGTGAGTGTCCAAAATATCTCCGGACATTCTGGGAAAATGTTGCTACGTATTCACAATGTATAACCACGATTTGCAGCTCTAAATATGCACATTTTCGAACAAAACATAAATGTATTGTATAACATGATGTTATAAGACTGTCATCTGATGAAGTTGTCCAAAGGTTAGTGATTAATTTTATATCTTTTGCTGGTTTTTGCGAAAGCTACCTTTGCGGTGAATAAATGCGTTTGTGTGTTTGGCTATTGTGGTAAGCTAATATAATTCTATATTGTGTTTTCGCTGTAAAACACTTAAAAAATCTGAAATATTGGCTGGATTCACAAGATGTTTATCTTTCATTTGCTGTACACCATGTATTCTTCATAAATGTTTTAAAATGAGTATTTATGTATTTCACGTTGCTCTCTGTAATTATTCTGGCTGCTTTGGTGCTATTTTTGATGGTGGCTGCAATGTAAAACTATGATTTATACCTCAAATATGCACATTTTCGAACAAAACATAAATGTATTGTATAACATGTTATAAGACTGTCATCTGATGAAGTTGTTTCTTGGTTAGTGACTAATTTTATCTCTATTTTGTCGGTTTTGTGAAAGCTACCTATGCGGTGGAAACATGGGGAAAATATGCGGTTGTGTGTTTGGCTATTGTGGTTAGCTAATAGAAATACATACTGTGTTTTCGCTGTAAAACATTTTAAAAATCGGAAATGATGGCAGGATTCACAAGATGTTTATCTTTCATTTGCTGTATTGGACTTGTGATTTCATGAAAATTATATTATATGATATCCCTGTCCCGTTAGGCTAGGCTATGCTAGTCAGCTTTTTTGATGAGGAGGATCCCGGATCCGGGAGAGAGAAGCACTAGAGTTTTAACACATCCACAATGAGGTCATTATTAATAATACAGTACAGCACAAATGTTCAGTAATAACAACACCCTTTTCATTCCATGTGTCACTGATGAACTCTACTTCAACTCTGCCTATTTCTACAGATGGACTGGAGATGCTTTTTGCCAGAAGGAAGACTCATCATTGGGTAGGTTTTGGGGAGACCGTCATTGGGTAGGTTTTATTTGACCTGTCCAAACTTCAACTTAGTACCTGTTTGTGTTTCAGATAGTATCTATCCTAACTGCCATTGGTAATAGAACAATGACTATGTGTGTATGTGTTCACAGAAACATATATATGGAGCCAGTACATGGAGACTTGCAAGATGATGTGATGAAGTCCAGACTGACAGACGGGCTTGATACTGATCTCTCTGAATGGAGAGAGACCTGACACTCGGTATACATTTTTTAACCTGTCTAGGATGAGGGTGCCGCTAGCGGCACTCCCCCCCCACCCCCACTGAAAAACCAGTGCCGCGAAATTCAAAAAAAATATTTTTTTTAAATATTTAACTTTCACACATTAAAGTCCAATACAGCTAATGAAAGACACAGATCTTGTGAATCCAGCCAACATGTCCGATTTTTTAAATGTTTTACAGGGAAGACACAATATGTAAAGATGTACATCTATTACCTAAAAACACATTAGCATAATCCACCATCTTTTATTTGTCCACCAACACCAGTAGCTATCACCAATTCGGCTAAACTAAGATATTTATAGCCCCTAACCAAGAAAAAAACTCATCAGATGACAGTCTGATAACATATTTATGGTATGGGATAGGTTTTGTTAGAAAAAAGTGCATATTTCAGGTAGATGGTATAGGTTACAATTGCACCCACCGTCACAAATGGACTAGAATAATTACTATGAGCAACGTGTTTACCTACTTACTAATCATCAAACATTTCGTAAAAATACACAGCATACACTAATCGAAAGACACAGATCCTGTGAATACAGACAATATTTCAGATTTTCTAAGTGTCTTACAGCGAAAACACAATAAATCGTTATATTAGCATAGCACATAGCACATAGCAGCCCAGCATTGATTCTAGCCAAAGTGAGCGATAACGTCAACATGGCCAAAATATATAAATTTTTTCACTAACCTTCTCAGAATTCTTCAGATGACACTCCTGTAACATCATATTACACAATCCATATAGAGTTTGATCGAAATGTGCATATTTAGCCACCAAAATCATGGTTAGACAATGTGAAATGTAGCCCAGCTGGTGAGAAAATGTCCGTGCGCCATATTAGACAGTGATCTACTCTTATACATAAATACTCATAAACGTGACTAAAAAATATAGGGTGGACAGGGATTGATAGACAATTTAATTCTTAATACAATCGCGGAATTACATTTTTTAAATTAACCTTACTTTTCAATACAATTTGCGCCAAGCGAAGCTACGTCAAAAAACATGGCGTCCTAAGCCACTAAAAATTTTCGACAGAAACACGATTTATCATAATAAATTGTTCCTACTTTGAGCTGTTCTTCCATCAGTATCTTGGGCAAAGGATCCTTTCTTGGGTCTAATCGTCTTTTGGTGGAAAGCTGTCCTCTTGCCATGTGGAAATGCCAACTGCGTTCGGGATGAACTGGAAGCGTGCCCAGCTATTCACAGCGTTTCAGAAATAAATGTCCCAAAATCGCACTAAACGGATATAAATTGCTATAAAACGCTTTAAATTAACTACCTTATGATGTTTTTAACTCCCATAACGAGTAGAAACATGACCCGAGTAATATTACTCCCTCCACTAATGCTTGGAACAGGTGCGGGTCGGTGTCCTCTAGGCGCATGACGCAGCTCCAAAAGAGTGACTAGCCTCAGGTTTTTTTTATTTGTAGTGCCTGTGAACGCGCAATCGACCCCATTCAAATCGTCATCACGTAAAGGCATCCAGGGGAAGACGTAAGCAGTGTCCGTATACTCATAGCAATAACAGTGCCCTTTTAACTGACTCCAGATCAGGGGCCAAAATTTCTGAAATCTGACTCCATGTCAGGGAAATTGCTGTAGAATGGGCTCTGTTCCACTTAGAGACAAAATTTCAACTCCTATAGAAACTATAGACTGTTTTCTATCCAATAATAATAATAATATGCATATTGTACGATCAAGGATTTTGTGGGAAGCCGTTTCAAAAATTACACGATTAGCATAAATAGTCACAACAGTGGAAGACGTATGAAGTGCATGTATACTGATATATATCAAAGACATTTATAGGCAGGCCCTAGAACAGAGCATCGATTTCAGATTTTCCACTTCCTGTTAGGAAGTTTGCTGCAAAATGAGTTCTGTTTTACTCACAGATATAATTCAAATGGTTTTAAAAACTAGAGAGTGTTTTCTATCCAATAGTAATAATATTTTGCATATTGTACGAGCAAGAATTGAGTACGAGGCCGTTTGAAATGGGCACCTTTTATCCGGCTACTCAATACTGCCCCTGCAGCCCAAACAGGTTAACTGTCAGCCATTGTTGCCATTATTGCAAGTTAGTGCAAGTTGGACCACCAGAGGGCATCTTTGAGAAGCTAAGTTATTGAAATTACATGGAGCTGTAGGCCTAAGAGTCCTGTTTATTGTAGCTGTTTTAGTGTAACTTACCTATTGGCAAAGCACACAAATCATCCATGTCTTAAAATACATTCAAGCATGTTTGTTATAAAATGAAATAACAAAGGGAGGCTTGAATAATTAAACAATGAATAAACCGCAATATGTTGGCTAAAGCAATTTAATCCAGGAATGCATTTTACGGTTTTTAATATTGGCTGTACTAGAGACTTTAAAACCTTTTTTGTTAGAACAGTCTGTATGGGATTGATTTTTAGAAATGTAACTTAATTAATTTGATCAATATTTTGGTGTTTCTATTCCAAGATAAACAACAATGCATTTTTTACTGTAGCTGTTTAAGCGTAACTTATTGATTGGCATAAAGGCATACTTCAATATACAGTATATCAATCAATCATTCATTCATTTGTGCATGTCATTACACAGCATGCAAGTCATCCATGTCTTTAAATACAGTCAAGCATTTTAGTTATAAAACAAAATAACAAAGGGACCCTTGAAAAATTAAACAATGAATAAACCGCAATATGTTGGCTAAAGCAAATTAATTCAAGAATGCATTAGGCTGTTTTTAATATCGGCTGTACTAGAGACTTTAAAATAAAATTGTTAGAACAGACTTTATGGGATTGACTTTTTAAAAATTAGCTTAATTAATTTGATTAATATTATGGTGTTTCTATTCCAAGAAAAACTCAAATGCATTTTACAGTAGCCTATGTAGGACTCAGGGTTTCCCTTAGGGAAATATGATGCTGTACAACGTGACCGGTCGGGAGTAGGCCTACTGTCGGCTACTAAGTGACTGCGAGTGGAAAAATTGACTGTTCTCTTTGGTCACAATTATTACTTTTTTAATGGTAACTGTGTTAAGGGCGGAGTTTGGGGCGGGATGAGGAGTACTGGAAAGGTGTGACTCCAGGTTACAATAGGCTATAAGTATACAATAAAGAGTGTCAACAATGTCCTCACTTTGATTACGCTGTAACAACATACTGTAGCACCATGACCAGGATCTCTATTCATTTAAGTGAGCAGATTAGGGCTTCCAGGTGGAACGGATATCTACTGGAGACATTTATAAAATTACTGGTAGACTTGGGGATTTTGGTCACAGACAGTGCTATTCGCAAACACTATCATCAGATGCCTGTTTTACGCCGAACGCAAAAGCCCAGGAAATTAACAGGTACAGTAGGCTACAATACTGTACAGTAGGCCTAATCATGTTAAACATATATACAGTGGGGAGAACAAGTATTTGATACATTGCCGATTTTGCAGGTTTTCCTACTTACAAAGCATGTAGAGGTCTGTAATTTTTATCATAGGTACACTTCAACTGTGAGAGACGGAATCTAAAACAAAAATCCAGAAAATCACATTGTATGATTTTTAAGTAATTAATCAGCATTTTATTGCATGTCATAAGTATTTGATCACCTACCAACCAGTAAGAATTCCGGATCTCACAGACCTGTTAGTTTTTCTTTAAGAAGCCCTCCTGTTCTCCACTCATTACCTGTATTAACTGCACCTGTTTGAACTCGTTACCTGTACAAAAGACACCTGTCCACACACTCAATCAAACAGACTCCAACCTCTCCACAATGGCCAAGACCAGAGAGCTGTGTAAGGACATCAGGGATAAACTTGTAGACCTGCACAAGGCTGGGATGGGCTACAGGACAATAGGCAAGCAGCTTGGTGAGAAGGCAACAACTGTTGGCGCAATTATTAGAAAATGGAAGAAGTTCAAAATGACGGTCAATCACCCTCGGTCTGGGGCTCCATGCAAGATCTCACCTCGTGGGGCATCAATGATCATGAGGAAGGTGAGGGATCAGCCCAAAACTACACGGCAGGACCTGGTCAATGACCTGAAGAGAGCTGGGACCACAGTCTCAAAGAAAACCATTAGTAACACACTACGCCGTCATGTATTAAAATCCTGCAGCGCACGCAAGGTCCCCCTGCTCAAGCCAGCGCATGTCCAGGCCCGTCTGAAGTTTGCCAATGACCATCTGGATGATCCAGAGGAGGAATGGGAGAAGGTCATGTGGTCTGATGAGACAAAAATAGAGCTTTTTGGTCTAAACTCCACTCGCCGTGTTTGGAGGAAGAAGAAGGATGAGTACAACCCCAAGAACACCATCCCAACCGTGAAGCATGGAGGTGGAAACATCATTCTTTGGGGATGCTTTTCTGCAAATTGGACAGGACGACTGCACCGTATTGAGGGGAGGATGGATGGGGCCATGTATCGCGAGATCTTGGCCAACAACCTCCTTCCCTCATTAAGAGCATTGAAGATGGGTCGTGGCTGGGTCTTCATGCATGACAATGACCCGAAACACACAGCCAGGGCAACTAAGGAGTGGCTCCGTAAGAAGCATCTCAAGGTCCTGGAGTGGCCTAGCCAGTCTACAGACCTGAACCCAATAGAACATTTTTGGAGGGAGCTGAAAGTCCGTATTGCCCAGCGACAGCCCCGAAACCTGAAGGATCTGGAGAAGGTCTGTATGGAGGAGTGGGCCAAAATCCCTGCTGCAGTGTGTGCAAACCTGGTCAAGAACTACAGGAAACATATGATCTCTGTAATTGCAAACAAAGGTTTCTGTACCAAATATTAAGTTCTGCTTTTCTGATGTATCAAATACTTATGTCATGCAATAAAATGCAAATGAATTACTTAACCTGTCTAGGATGAGAGTGCCGCTAGCGGCACTCCCCCCCCACCCCCACTGAAAAGGCAGAGCCGCGAAATTCAAAAAAAATATTTTTTTAAAATATTTAACTTTCACACATTAAAGTCCAATACAGCTAATGAAAGACACAGATCTTGTGAATCCAGCCAACATGTCCGATTTTTTAAATGTTTTACAGGGAAGACACAATATGTAAAGATGTACATCTATTAGCTAAAAACACATTAGCATAATCCACCATCTTTCTTTGTCCACCAACAACAGTAGCTATCACTAATTCGGCTAAACTAAGATATTTATAGCCCCTAACCAAGAAAAAAACTCATCAGATGACAGTCTGATAACATATTTATGGTATGGGATAGGTTTTGTTAGAAAAATGTGCATATTTCAGGTAGATGGCATAGGTTACAATTGCACCCACCGTCACAAATGGACTAGAATAACTACATAGAGCAACTTGTTTACCTACTTACTAATCATCAAACATTTCGTAAAAATACACAGCATACACTAATCGAAAGACACAGATCCTGTGAATACAGACAATATTTCAGATTTTCTAAGTGTCTTACAGCGAAAACACAATAAATTGTTATATTAGTATAGCACATAGCACATAGCAGCCCAGCATTGATTCTAGCCAAAGTGAGCAATAACGTCAACATCGCCAAAATATATTATTTTTTTCACTAACCTTCTCAGAATTCTTCAGATGACACCCCTGTAACATCACATTACAACATGCATATACAGTTTGTTCGAAAATGTGCATATTTAGCCACCAAAATCATGGTTAGACAATGGGGAAAGTAGCCCAGCTGGTGAGAAAATGTCCGTGCGCCATATTAGACAGTGATCTACTCTTATACATAAATACTCATAAACGTGACGAAAAAATATAGGGTGGACAGCGATTGATAGACAATTTAATTCTTAATACAATCGCGGAATTACATTTTTTAAATTATCCTTACTTTTCAATACAGTTTGCGCCAAGCGAAGCTACGTCAAAAAACATGGCGTCCTAAGCCACTAACATTTTGACAGAAACACGATTTATCATAATAAAAATTTCCTACTTTGAGCTGTTCTTCCATCAGTATCTTGGGCAAAGGATCCTTTCTTGGGTCTAATCGTCTTTTGGTGGAAAGCTGTCCTCTTGCCATGTGGAAATGCCAACTGTGTTCAGCATGAACTGGAAGCGTGCCCAGCGATTCACAGCGTTTCAGAAATAAATGTCCCAAAATCGCACTAAACGGATATAAATTGCTATAAAACGCTTTAAATTAACTACCTTATGATGTTTTTAACTCCTATAACGAGTCTTAACATGACCGGAGAAAGATTACTCCCAACACTAATGCTTGGAACAGGTGCGGGTCGGTGTCCTCCACGCGCGTGACGCAGCTCCAAAAGACTTACTAGCTACAGGGTTTTTTAATTTATAGTGCCTGTGAACGCGCAATCGACCCCATTCAAATCGTCATCATGTAAAGGCATCCAGGGGAAGACGTAAGCAGTGTCCGTATACTCATAGGAATAACATTGGCTTTAAAACTGACTCCAGAAAAGTGGCCAAAATTTCTGAAATCTGACTCCATGTCAGGGAAATTGCTGTAGAATGGGTTCTGTTCCACTTAGAGACAAAATTTCAACTCCTATAGAAACTATAGACTGTTTTCTATCCAATAATAATAATAATATGCATATTGTACGATCAAGAATTTTGTAGGAAGCCGTTTCAAAAATTACACGATTACCATAAATAGTGACAACAGCGCCCCCAGCCCCAACAGGTTAAAAATCATACAATGGGATTTTCTGGATTTTTGTTTTAGATTCCGTCTCTCACAGTTGAAGTGTACCTATGATAAAAATTACAGGCCTCTACATGCTTTGTAAGTAGGAAAACCTGCAAAATCGGCAGTGTATCAAATACTTGTTCTCCCCACTGTACATCTACTGCTTGTCTATACTGAGACTCTTCAAGCCATCGACTCACTGATGGATGAAGATGATGAGCGATCGGCAAAGGCCATCTGGAATCTGCTGGCATCACGGCACAATATCAACATCGCTTTAATCACAGTCAGAAGACAGTTGAAGAAACTTGAGTGGACTTATGGAAATGCTCTGTGAGCCATATTTATATATCTTTTTATTTTTTTATTTTTTTTCAGAACATTATCTAAGTGTGTTCTCTTGTTTGTACTGTTCTGTAGTTTCGACCCTTTGATTAGTCTGACAAACAAAACAAAGAACTCAGCGTGCTGCAGGCCCAGGTATGGATCAAAGCTGGCGAGACATTCAATGACGTCATTTTCACGGCCTAATCAACCGTGGCCCTTGAGCAATTCGCTCAAAATTGCTACAGAAGAAGATCAATTAAGCATCCCTTAAAACTCCATGTGTGGGGGGCAATGTCTCGCCAGGGACCAAGCCTGTATATTTTGTTATGTTTAGGCCTATTTAGATGTATATGTCTTTTATTTTCACTAATGTTTGCTGCATTGTCTGCATTTTCTCCAAATGCAGACAATGACCCAAACCACACTGCCGCCCGGACATCTAAATGCCGCCTGGACATAGACTGGGTCAAGACGCAAGCAAAGTAAGTAGACCTACAACACTTTTAACAGCACATTACTCAGTACTAGTGAGCCTCACCTCGCCTACGGTAGGCCTACAGTATATCTAAAAATATTTTTTTTCATCTCTACATGTAGGTCTCCTGATTTCAACCCGATCGAACTTGTTTGGCATCAACTGAGCCAAGCCTACAAGCAAATATGTACTGTTGAAGGCCATCAAGAGGTTATGGCTAAATAAAATGACAATACAACAATGCAACAAATACATTGATCATCTCAGCAAGGTTTTACCCGTGGTCGTGAAGCTGATGGGAAGTGCAACTAAAATGTAGCTGAGATGTACAGTAGTGGAAAGAAATGTCTGCATTTTAAAAGTGTCCTTTTAATCATTAGTTTATTAACGAAAGCATAAAGATGTTGATGAACAAATACTGTACACTTTATGCTTTATCCCACATTTTGTGATTTTTGGAGTTAGAAATGTAACACTTTAGAGTACTTAAGCATCACATACATTGCAAAGTTGGGGGTATTTTTCACAAATAGCCAAGCTATTAGACTATCCTTTTGTAAATTAATAGCCCGGCTACTTTAGGTGTGAAAATCCCCCCAACTTGCAATGTATTCGATGATTAAGCACTCTAAAGTTTTATACATATATATACACACACATATATATATATACAGTTGAAGTCTGAAGTTTACATACACCTTAGCCAAATACATTTCAACTCAGTTTTTCACAATACCTGACATTTATTCCTAGTAAGAATTCCCTGTCTTGGGTCAGTTAGGATCACCACTTTATTTTAAGAATGTGAAATGTCAGAATGATGGTAAAGAGAATGATTTATTTCAGCTTTTATTTCTTTCATCAAATTCCCAGTTGTTCAGAAGTTTACGTACACTATATTAGTATTTGGTAGCATTATCTTTAAATTATTTAACTTGGGTGAAACGTTTCGGGTAGCCTTCCACAAGCTTCCCACAGTAAATTGGGTGAACTTTGGCCCATTCCTCCTGACAGAGCTGATGTAACTGAGTCAGGTTTGTAGGCCTCCTTGCTCACACACGCTTTTTAAGTTCTGCCCACAAATTTTCTATAGGATTGAGGTCAGGGCTTTGTGATACCTTGACTTTGTTGTCCTTAAGCCATTTTGCCACAACTTTGAAAGTATGCATGGGGTCGGGATTGGGATGGTGTTCTTCGGCTTGCAAGCCTCCCCCTTTTTCCTCCAAACATAACGATGGTCATTATGGCCAAACAGTACTATTTTTGTTTCATCAGACCAGAGGACATTTCCCCAAAAAGTATGATCTTTGTCCCCATGTACAGTTGCAAACCGTTGTCTGGCTTTTTATGGCGGTTTTGGAGCAGTGGCTTCTTCCTTGCTGAGCGGCATTTCAGGTTATGTTGATATAGGTCTTGGCTGATTTCTTTTGATTTTCCCATGATGTCAAGCAAAGAGGCACTAAGTTTGAAGGTAGGCCTTGAAATACATCCACAGGTACACCTCCAACTGACTCAAATGATGTCAATTAGCCTATCAGAAGCTTCTAAAGCCATGACATCATTTTCTGGAATTGTCCAAGTTGTTTAAAGGCACAGTCAACTTAGTGTATGTAAACGTCTGGCCCACTGGAATTGTGATGCAGTGAATTATAAGTGAAATAATCTGTCTGTAAGCAATTGTTGGAAAAATGACTTGTGTCATGCACAAAGTAGATCTTCTTAGGGCTAGGCCCCTTTTTTCTCAATTTCCGCCTGAATGACGCGGCCAAAGTAAACTGTCTGTTGCTCAGGCCCTGAAGCCAGTATATGCATATAATTGGTACCATTGGAAAGAAAACACTTTGAAGGTTCTAGAAATGTTAAAATAATGCAGGAGAATATAACACAATATATATATGGTAGGAGAAAATCCAAAGAAAACTAACCTGAATTTTTTTCTTTTGAGAAACCATGTTCTTAAAATGGAAAGTATAGGGTCATACTGAATTCTAGCTCTCAGGATGCAAATCCTATGGCTTCCACAAGGTGTCAGCAGTCTATGTTCAAGGTTTCAGGCTTGTATCTTCCAAAACTAATAAGAACTATCAGTTTTTGTACAGGGACACAGTCTTGGAAATTCGTGTTTGGGAGCGCCATGAAGACAAGAAGCAACTGCTAAAATCGGTTTCCTATTGAACATACTTATTTCCATAAGAAATGTTATAGTTTGATTACATTTTAGGGTATTTGAGGAGTAAATTGAAACATATTTTGTCTTGTTTAGGGGTATATTTTCGGATTCCTTTCTCTGCAAGTTGAACGAGTGGATTACTCAAATCGATGGCCCAACTAAACATGACAAATCAGAGGAAGATTTTCAAAAAGTAAATTAATATTTAATCGCTATTTGTGAATTTATGAAACCTGTGCCGGTGGAAAAATATTTGTATGTGGGGTGCCGTCCTCAAACAATCACATTGCATGCTTTCACTGTAATAGCTACTGTAAATCGGACAGTGCAGTTAGATTAACAAGAATTTAAGCTTTCAACTGATATAAGACACTTGTATGTACCTAAATGTTTAATATCCATCATTTTTATGATTATTTATTTGAATTGCGCCCTCTCCATATTCACCGGAAGTTGTCCCGCTAACGGGACACCTAGACTTGCCAAACTATAGTTGTTAAAACTTCTTTGGGATAGGGGGCAGCATTTTCACTTTTGGATGAATAGCGTGCCCAGAGTAAACTGCCTCATACTCAGTTCCAGAGTCGAATATATGCATATTATTATTGGTATTGGATAGAAAACACTCTGACGTTTCTAAGACTGTTTGAATGATGTCTGTGAGTATAACAGAACTAATATGGCAGGCAAAAACCTCAGAAAAAAATCCAAACAGGAATTGGGAAACCTGAGGTTTGTAGTTTTTGAACTCAGCCCCTATCGAACACACAGTGGGATATGGGTTATGTTGCACTTCCTAAGGCTTCCACTAGATGTCAACCGTCTTTAGAACGTTGTTTCAGGCTTCTACCGTGAAGGGGGGCCAGATGAGAGCTGTTTGACTAAGGGGTCTGGCAGCAGCCTCGTTCTCAGTCACGCGCATTTCACATGAGGGGTAGCTCTCGTTCCATTGTTTTTCTACAGACAATGGAATTCTCCGGTTGGAACATTATTGAACATTTATGAAAAAAACATCCTAAAGATTGATTCTATACTTAGTTTGACAAGTTTCTACGACCTGTAATATAACTTTTTGAACTTTCGTCCGACTGGACCGTTTGGATTTGTTTACCAAACGCCCTAACAAGAGAAGCTATTTGGACATAATTGATGGACTTTATGGAACAAATCAAACATTTATTGTCAAACTGGGATTCCTCAGAGTGCATTCTGATGAAGATCATCAAAGGTAAGTGAATATTTATAATGCTATTTCTAACTAATGTTGACGGCGCAACATGGCGGATATTTCTTTTGGCTGTTTTGGGCTCTGAGCGCCGTACTCAGATTATGCTTTTTCCGTAAAGTTTTTTTGAAATCTGACACAGCGGTTGCATTAAGGAGAAGTTTATCTATATTTCCACGTATAACACATGTATTTTCATCAACATTTATAATGAGTATTTCTGTAAATTCATGTGGCAATCTGCAAAATCACTGTGTGTTTGGAACTACTGAACGTAACACGCCAATGTAAAATTTGATTTTTGGATATAAATATGAACTTTACCGAAACAAAACATGCATGTATTGTGTAACATGAAAGTTCTATGAGTGTCATCTGATGAAGATCATCAAAGATTAGTGATTCATTTTATCTCTATTTGTGCTTTTGTGACTCCTCTCTTTGGCAGGAAAAATGGCTGGGTTTTTCTGTGACTTGGTGGTGACCTAACATAATCGTTTGTGCATTTTTAAAATCAGACACTGTGGCTGGATTAACGAGAATTTATCTTTAAATGGTGCCTAATACTTGTATGTTTGAGAAATTTGATTTATGAGATTTCTGTTGATTTGTATTTGGCGCCCTGCAATTTCATTAGCTGTTGGCGAACCAGTCCAAGACAGGTTAATTAACAAGACATTTGTGGAGTGGTTTAAAAACGAGTTTTAATGACTCCAACCTAAGTGTATGTAAGCTTCCGACTTCAACTGTATATATATATGTAACAATACTCTTCTTGCGTTGTGTACAATCAATCATCTACACGAACTCTAACTTGTAGCACCAGTCATGGAGATTTATTCTGATAGGAACAGCACAAAATTGCACTTCATGCAATGCACGGCTCACCATCCAACTCTGCACTCACGTACGCTGGTTTGGTGCTTGTTCTCTGGGCAATGTAGTTACCAAAATAATAAAAATATTACAATATACAATATAATATTTTTAACAATGTACTTGATAGGAACCGCACAAAATTACATGTCATGCAATGCACGGCTCACCATCCAACTCAGCACTCACGCACTGTACAAAATATACGAACCCCCCCACGAGACACAGTAAGTTGCTTGCAAGTATTAGCTGGAATTCTCTACAACAAAATGCACAACAAATATGCACCAAAAAACGTTACATCTTATGTGTGGTGTTCTAATAACATTTACAAACAAATTGATATAAATTGTACATTTAAACCATCACTTGGGAGTATAAAAATCACTTTTGACGTACAGTGCTTTGCAACCAACAACTTACCGCTGGTTTGGTGCTTGTTCACTGGGGACGATTCTAACTGAAACATCCTCCCTCGTAAGCAAGCTACGCAACCCAGCCAATAAGATGCCATGTTGAGTAGGTGAAAGGAAGACAAAAATAAAACCAAAAACCCATTGGCTTAACAATAAAGTGACACGGGGAATCACCAATATAACCCTGTTACATATAGAAACATATACATATATACACTGCTCAAAAAAATAAAGGGAACACTTAAACATCACAATGTAACTCCAAGTCAATCACACTTCTGTGAATTTAAACTGTCCACTTAGGAAGCAACACTGATTGACAATACATTTCACATGCTGTTGTGCAAATGGAGTAGACAACAGGTGGAAATTATAGGCAATTAGCAAGACACCCCCAATAAAGGAGTGGTTCTGCAGGTGGTGACCACAGACCACTTCTCAGTCCCTATGCTTCCTGGCTGATGTTTTGGTCACTTTTGAATGCTGGCGGTGCTTTCACTCTAGTGGTAGCATGAGACGGAGTCTACAACCCACACAAGTGGCTCAGGTAGTGCAGCTCATCCAGGATGGCACATCAAGGCGAACTGTGGCAAGAAGGTTTGCTGTGTCTGTCAGCGTAGTGTCCAGAGCATGGAGGCGCTACCAGGAGACAGGCCAGTACATCAGGAGACGTGGAGGAGGCCGTAGGAGGGCAACAACCCGGCAGCAGGACCGCTACCTCTGCCTTTGTGCAAGAATGAGCAGGAGGAGCACTGCCAGAGCCCTGCAAAATTACCTCCAGCAGGCCACAAATGTGCATGTGTCTGCTCAAACGGTCAGAAACGGACTCCATGAGGGTGGTATGAGGGCCCGACGTCCACAGGTGGGGGTTGTGCTTACAGCCCAACACCGTGCAGGACGTTTGGCATTTGCCAGAGAACACCAAGATTGGCAAATTCGCCACTGGCGCCCTGTGCTCTTCACAGATGAAAGCAGGTTCACACTGAGCACATGTGACAGACGTGCCAGTCTGGAGACGCCGTGGAGAACGTTCTGCTGCCTGCAACATCCTCCAGCATGACCGGTTTGGCGGTGGGTCAGTCATGGTGTGGGGTGGCATTTCTTTGGGGGGCCGCACAGCCCACCATAGGCTCGCCAGAGGTAGCCTGACTGCCATTAGGTACCGAGATGAGATCCTCAGACCCCTTGTGAGACCATATGCTGGTGCGGTTGGCCCTGGGTTCCTCCTAATGCAAGACAATGCTAGACCTCATGTGGCTGGAGTGTGTCAGCAGTTCCTGCAAGAGGAAGGCATTGATGCTATGGACTGGCCCGCCCGTTCCCCAGACCTGAATCCAATTGAGCACATCTGGGACGTCATGTCTCGCTCCATCCACCATTGATTTCCATTGATAATTTTTGTGTGATTTTGTTGTCAGCACATTCAACTATGTAAAGAAAAAAGTATTTAATAAGAATAGTTCATTCATTCATATCTAGGATGTGTTATTTTAGTGTTCCCTTTATTTTTTTGAGCAGTGTATATATATATGTATATATATATTATATATATATTTATACATACAAATACATAAACAGGGGTGCAACTTTGGTTTTAGAAGTGTCATTATAATTTTTTTATCCTGTCGGATAAACACTCCAAACGCTCTTATGCGTCCGCACAGTCATAAAGCACACCGTTGCCTCGTTTTGTATCACGTTTCAATGATAAAACCGGGGGGAATGCAATTATGACTCATTTCAGGAAACTAGGCATATGTCGCATGTCACTGATTCACAGGAGCGCCATTTGAACGTAAACATAACTATTTTTTATCAAAATGCATTTTTTGGCAGAAATACCTTCTGGAACATATAAACTTTAATTTGCCTTAATAACAAACTTCTCTTCCATCCATAAATACTAATAAAATGGTTAAACTACAAGTCTAGTTGGTTAAGCCACGGAAAAAGGCAGGAACCTTCCTGCTAGCCATGATTGGCTGAGATAATGGATGAGCTGGACATTAGTTTGGATTGGTCTGTCATGTAGCATGCTTCTGTCTATAATGTGAGCTGTTCAGTATGTGTTGACAGTCCTTTCTACCACACTGTTTTTGAAAGATATAACATTAGCCATCGAGAACTACAAAATCTTTGCTACTTTTCTCGACAACATTGATGCCCTGAATTTAGCAAGCACTATCAACAGATCAGTTGGAAAAAGTGATGGGCTACTTTCTGCACACGCCACTGTCAGTGTGAAATGGAGTGCCTTAACACAACGCTGGCCAAGCAAGACATAGCTATAAACAAAATCCGTTAAATGGTTCTTGTCTGCCGTGAAGCATTCATCTATGTTTAAGGGTAAGAGTCTAGCTACATTTTCAGATATAAGTTTCTAATTTTGTAAGAAAGTCGTTTTAGCTAACATTGAACCTATTTTGTTAGCTTTAGCTACCTACAAATTCATACTACAGCTATGACAATGTTCACATTGATAGTAGTATGAGTTGGGATTATGCCGGTTCATTGTTTAGCGAGTTAGCTAGCTACATGTCTAAACAAAAGACTCCACTTCAGACGGATTATTACATGACCCATCAAATTAGCCAGGTGTGTCTTGGGGTGATAACTATTGATAACTATTGTGATAACTATTGTACTAATCTATTGTATTTGATGAACATGTGTACATGTCTTGACAATAGTGACCCATACACTTAGTTAGACGTGTCAGTTAAGCATCATCTAATAATGATAAAATATTTTCTGCACACTTTGATTTTTTTGATATTGCTACTTTGCAAGTAACCACTTCACTGTACCATTTACACATTCTGTATCCTCTGCATGTGACAAATAAACTTAGATTTTATTTGATATAGCGTGTGTTTACCACATGGCCTCACATGTGAATCCTTAAAGAGACAGGTGGGGCTAAGGCTTAAGAGGGAGTGAACAATGCTGAATGGGTGTAGACAAAAAAGAGCTCCCCAGTAGGTGTACCAAAACTTCAAGGGCCATTTTCTCAAAAGTTTATCAACTTTCAAAACTGAATTACTTTCCCATTGTTCCTCAACTGCAGTGTATGATATACCATTTTCTAGCTCTGAGTCTTTACTGTTATCTAATGTAAAAATGTATTTTGCTAAGTAAGATCGAATCGAGGTGCTCAGTTACAATTTCAGAATGTGTGGGGGACAGTGCATTCGGAAAGTATTCAGGACCCTTGACCTTTTCCACATTTTGTTACATTACAGCCTTATTCTAAAATTGATTCAATTGTTTTTTCCTTCATCAATCTACACACAAATACCCCATAATGACAAAGCAAAAACAGATTTTTAGAAATGTTTGCTAATTTACTAAAAGTAAAAAACTGAAATATCACATTTACATAAGTATTCAGGCCCTTCAATCAGTACTTTGCTGAAGCATCTTTGGCAGAGATTACAGCCTAGATTATTCTTGAGTATGATGATAAAAGCTTGGCACACCTGTATTTGGGGAGCTTCTCCCATTCTTCTCTGCAGATCCTCTCAAGCGCTGTCAGGTTGGATGGGGAGTGTTGCTGAACAGCTATTTTCAGGTCTCTCCAGTGATGTTCAATCGGGTTCAAGCCTGGGCTCTGGCTGGGGCACTCAATGACATTCAGAGACTTGTCAGAGACTTGTCCTGCATTGTCTTGGCTGTGTACTTAGGATCGTTGTACTGTTGGAAGGTGAACCCTCACCCCAGTCTGAGGTCCTGAGTGCTCTGGCGCAGGTTTTCATCTAGGATCTCTCTGTACTTTGCTTTGTTCATCTTTCCCTCGGTCCTGACTAGTCTCCTAGACCCTGCTCCTGACAGCATGATGCTGCCACCACCATGCTTCACCGTAGCGATGGTGCCAGGTGTGTGTCATTTAGGTGCAATTTGGCAAACTCCAAGCAGGCTGTCATGTACCTTTTACTGAGGAGTGTCTACCATCTGGCCACTCTAGTGTAAAGGCCTGATTGGTGGAGTGCTGAAGAGATGGTTGTCCTTCTGGTCTCCCATCTCAACAGAGGAATTCTGGAGCTCTGTCCGAGTGTTCATTGTCACCTCCCTAACCAAGGCCCTTCTCCCCCAATTGCTCAGTTTGGCCAGCTCTAGGAAGAAGTTTGGTGGTTCCAAACTTCTCCCATTTAAGAATGTTTATTTAACCTTTATTTAACTAGGCAAGTCAGTTAAGAACAAATTATTTTTTTACAAAAATGGGGCGGCAGGTAGCCTAGTGGTTAGAGCGTTGGGCTAGTAACCGAAATGGTTGCTAGATAAAATCCCAGAGCTGACAAAGTAAAAATCTGTCATTCTGCCCCTGAACAAGGCAGTTAACTTACTGTTCCTAGGCCGTCATTGTAAATAAGAATTTGTTCTTAACTGACTTGCCTAGTTAAATTTGAAAAAATAAGTGTTTTCCTTGCCGATTTGATTACCATATTTGGAAGAACAGATACCTAAAACAGTTGTATGATATTGAATCTTGCCCTCAGTGCCAGAGCTATGGGTGGTGGGAAACACTCCCTGTCAGGCATGGGCTCATCGGGTCTGGGTGGATCATTCAGTAGAATGCCATTTTTGATTGCAATGTTGTGGAGCACACTGCAAGCCTTGAAAATGTAGCAAACCTAAAAAGGAATTTGCACATTGTATTACATTCACGTGATGGCATTTGAAGGAATGTCATTTCAGAGGCAAACCTTGCTAGGCTGGTATTGCAGTGTGTGCCTCCTGTTCCAGACAAGCACAGCCATCGCCCTTTCAGCAGGCCTATGGTGCGCTCCACTGTCTTTCTTGTGCGTGTATGGACTTGGTTGTACCTTGCCTCTTGTTGGTTTGAGGGGTTTGTGAGGGGAGTCATCAGCCATGTTCTTAACGGGTAGCCCCGGTCTCCTGCAGTTATGAACACAACATTCAGATATTGTTTCCCAGTAGAGGTCTAACATGGCAAATAAAACCTTGCAAATAAAACATAAGTCACTTACCAATAAGCCATCCATCCTCAACAGCTCCTTCCTGGAGGATAAGGCCAACTGAACTGTTCTGCACAATGAATGAATCATGTGTCCCACCTGGCCACTACATTCAACATAGCCAAATGTGATTCACAGATGACCTGCACATAGACAGAATGGAAACCTTTTCTGTTGACGTAGTTGATTTCATTCAATGATGTGCTTTTACCTGCGATGTGTGTGCAGTCAATTGCTCCAATGACATTGGTAAATCTAGCTATGGTATGTAAATCCCTTTTCACTCTGGCCTTTTGCACAGCAGTGTATGGAAACTGTATGTATTGTGGGGTCAATAAAATAATGCCATGAAGGACTGCCAGACCGATCCGCAATCTCCCGTTGGAATGTTCCAGTGGCCAAAAATCCCAGGTTGGAGAAGACTTGGGTATGCACTGGGATGGCATTGGTGCGTTTCGTCTCCCTTTCTAATATTGGAGAGAGTTGGCTGCAGAGATACAATAAAATATGCCTTGGAAAAATATATCTACTAATAAACCAAGCGTCGCTCTCAGCAAAAAAATCTGCACGCTCATTAAAAACACGCTCCCTGCGTATTGCAGCTTGTGCCAGACAACAATGCAAGATTTGCCATTTTGGACAAGTCACAATGTCTCAGTGTTACCTTTTATACTATTTAACTGGTTTAACTAAATTGCCTCCAACGTTACATTCCACTCTCTTTCTAATTGACTTTATTATTCAATTTGGCTTAAATGGTTTCATGTTTATGAATTCGATAGCACCCTGAGAAAACTATTAGTAGCTATAGTGTCTATAAAAGAAATACATGAATAATCTATTAATGTATAACCTTTTTTCTTCATAGTTTATGATTTTGTCCAGTATGTCAAGCCTTTCTCCATTTGGGGGATGGTATTTCATTAGGAGTTTGACTTTTCACCCACGCATGGTCAGAGGTGTACTTAAATGTCCGCACATTCTCAAGTATAAATACAAATTGATGAATCCCACACATGGTTTAGGAATATTTCTGTTCGTACACAACATTGATAAATGAGAACCCCTGGATCCTTTCACAGTATTATAAGTCTGCGTTGAGACAATGACTTATCAATGATGCAAGCTCAGCTCCTTTAATCCCTACCATTGTGTCGATGAGTTGTCATAACGCTTCAGCAAATGTACATTATCCCAGGGGCATTGGAAAACACAATGTAAGCAACCTAATGTATGTCCCTCTTACTGTCCTGGAATGCCTCTGCTGACCCTACAGCTATTCTATGCAGTAATCATATGCCTATGAACCAGAGTTATACTGTTAGCACTGAGGTTGTGTGCCCTAGTAGGAAGTCCACTGTGTGCAGCTCACCCTGCACTAACACAAATAACCTGTGCATGTCTGCCTCTGCTAAGCTTCCCAGTAAAGCAAGAAAAACAATCAAGAATCCCAGAAAAGTGTTCAAATTGCCCACGTTAACATATGTACAGTATCTTAAGAAACAAGGTTCATGAAATCAATAATTTGCTAGTAACAGATGACATTCATATTCTGACAATCTCTGAAACTCACTTAAATAATAATGTTGATGATACAGTAGTAGCAATACGTGGTTATAAGATCTACAGAAAAAACAGAAATGTGTCTTCAGTCTGACCACTCCAGGCCGGATTGGTGGAGCGCTGCAGAGATGGTTGTCCTTCTGGCTTTCATCAGGCTGCCCACTCAAGAAAGCTCAAGAAAGCTTCAAACTGTAACTAGTGCCTGCAACCTGGTTCAGGTTATCAATCAACCTACCATGGTAGTTACAAAAAGCACAGGAATTAAATAATCAACATGTTTTGATCACATCTTTACTAATGCTCCATAAATTTGTTTGGAAGCAGTATCCAAATCCATCAGATGTAGTGACCACAATATAGTACCCATATCTAGGAAAACCGAAGTTCTAAAGGCTGGGCCTAATATAGCGTATAAAAGGTCATACAAGAAGTTCTGTAGCAATTCTTGTGTTGTTGATGTAAACAATATGTTGGTCCGTGGTGTGTAATGAGGAGCAACCAGACGCTGCACTTTTATGAAATTGCTTATCCCAGTTACTAATAAGCATGCACCCATTAGGAAATTACTAAAACTGTTAAATCCCCATGGATTGATTAGGAATTGAAAAACTGTATGCTTGAGAGGGATGAGGAAAAAGAAATGGCAAATAGGTCTGGCTGTACAACTGATTGGCAAACGTACCGCAAATTAAGAATTTGTGTCACTAAACTGTATGAAAAGAAGAAGAAACTACACTATGAAACAAAGATAAATGACATAAAGAATGATAGTAAATGCTTTGGAGCACCTTAAACTACATTTTCTGCAAAAAGGCAAACTTCGCTCCATCATTCATCACAAAACCCACTGATAATGCCAACTGCTTTAATGATTTTTTATTGGCAAGATTAGCAAACTTAGGCATCACAAGCCAGTGTGTGGATGTATGCGGATGACTCAACACTATACATGTTAGCTACCACAGCGACTGAAATGACTGCAACACTTAGCAAAGAGCTGCATTTAGTTTCAGAATGGGTGGCAATGAATAAGTTAGTCCTACATATTTGGGACAAATCATTCACTAAACCCTAAACCTCAACTAAATCTTGTCATGCATAATGTGGTAATTGAGCATGTTGAGGAGACTAAACTGCTTGGATTAACCCTGGATTTTAAACTGTCATGGTCAGAACATATTGATTCAACAGTAGCTAGGATGGGGAGAAGTCTGTCCATAATAAAGCGCTGTTCTGAATTCATAACAGCACTATCAAAAAGGCAGGTCCTACAGGTGCTGGTTTTGTTGCACTTGGACTACTGTTCAGTAGTGTGATCAGGTGCCACAATTAGGAGATTTGCAATTGGCTCAGAACAGGGCAGCACGGCTGGCCCTTGGATGTACACAGAGAGCTAATGTTAATAATACGCATGTCAGTCTCTCCTGGCTCAAAGTGGAGGAGAGATTGACTTCATCACTACTTGTATTTGTGAGAGGTATTGACATGTTAAATGCACCGAGCTGTCTGTTTAAACTACTGGTACACGGCTTGGACACCCATGCATACCCCACAACACATGTGCCCAGAGGTCTCTTCACAGTCCCCAAGTCCAGAACAGACTATGGGAGGTGCACAGTATTTCATAGAGCCATGACTACATGGAACTCTATTCCACATCAAGTAACTGATGCAAACAGTAAAATTTGATTTAAAAACAAACAAAAAAGTGCCAAGAGTGTGCAAAGCTCTCATCAAGGCAAAGGGTGGCTACTTTGAAGAACTTTAAAAATATATTTTAATTTGTTTAACACTTTTTTTGGTTACTACATGATTCCATATGTGTTATTTCATAGTTTTGATGTCTTCACTGTTAATCTACAATGTAGAAAATTGTAAAAATAAAGAAAACCCCTTAAATGAGTAGATGTCTCCAAACTTTTGACTGGTACTGTATGTATATATGCACCCATCTCAGTGAACAAATCCATTACAGAGGCCTAGACTAAAAGCCAATTTATTATTGATTCTAAAATGTGGTCAGAGGCTCCATATGGAGGGTCTGACGCAATTGCTGAGCATCCAGAGGCATACAGAGGCCAAATCGAGCTCTGTACCACATCGCCATGCACCTCCCAAATGTTGTAACAATGCGGAGGGCTCTGTATAGCTCTGCATTGCCATGATTAGTTGACGGTAGGTGGGGGTGGTACATCCTGTATAAACTCACTTCCTTGACAACAGCTCTGCGCTGCTCCGGGAAGCGCAAGAAGTATGAATGCCCTGCCTTCTGCTGGGGCTGTACACCGTAAATGCTGCATGGCCAATGCAGAAGTCAGATTGACCATCCGCCCAGATTCACAATGCAGTTCTCTCTCCAGAATGCGCATTCTCCCGCCAAATTTGTGCACATTCATTGTTTCATAACTTCATTGTGTGTATTGTTTTTGTTTTTTAATTGTTAGTGTTTATCAATTTCCCATTACATATATCACCAGTAGTACATTTACCATTAATTCCTATAATTTCTAATCTACAATGTTTGTTACTTTGGTTATGGTAATTTATTTTAATGCATTCAAAATTATTATTCCAGTCTTTCTGTTCTCATTGTCAGAGTGGACACATTGTTTGCAGAGCGCACAACCTATGCTACATTTGTGATAAACAAGTTTTGGTTTATTTAATTCCATTTAAGAGTTCTGTCAATTTAGTAATTGTCTTTTGTTTGGAGCACCCCTGTCAATGTTGAGTAAGGATGCGCACACATAGTAGTAGGCCTATAGGCTACCTGGCCTACATGCAAATGTAGGCATATAAATGTGCCCATTTGGGGATTTGATAGTATTTCTGGTTGGCTTAAAGCACCACCACTAATGACCTGTGGAGCATCTCAAAGTAATGTTTTCTTTACCTCAAACATTTACATCCATTGAGAATTCCAATAGTTCAATGTACTGCATTTGAAAAATCCTTTCGATAACCACTCAGCGTGAAAGGGGAAAATGTTATGCTCTGATCCAGTGGAAACGTCATAAAATAGGCTTCTTATCAGTGCTTGACTTGGAGTGAAATAGGTTCTGGTACTCATTTTGGGTGCTGGTACTGTTTATATTTAGGTGCAGCTCACTGGCTCAGTAAACTCTGAGGGCCCAGAATATTTTATGCAATGTTGCTGGTTTCGGGCCAGACCCAAGTTAAAACCTTTACTTCATACCCATCCCGGATCCGGGAGCATCCTCATCAAAAAAGCTGACTAGCATAGCCTAGCCTAACGCGACAGGGATATCATATAATATCATTTCATGAAATCACAACTCCAATACAGCAAATGAAAGATAAACATCTTGTGAATCCAGCCATCATTTCCGATTTCTAAAATGTTTTACAGCGAAAACACAATATGTATTTATATTAGCTCACTACAGTAGCCAAACACACAACGCAATTTACTCCCCGCAAAAATAGCTTGCACAAAACCGACAAAATAGAGATAAAACTAATCACTAACCTTGAACAAATTCATCAGATGACAGTCTTATAACATCATGTTATACAATACAATTATGTTTTGTTCGAAAATGTGCATATTTATAGCTACAAATCCTGATTATACATTGTGAATACGTAGCATCGATTCACCAGAATCTCCAAAGATATTTTGGACACCTAATCTGACCAAAGAACTCATCATAAACTTTACATAAAAATAATTGTTGTGTGGCAAATGAAAGATACACTGGTTCTTAATTTCTAATAACAGTTTCATTTCTCAAAATCATTGTCATGTGGTTAATCAAAATTTTATCCAAATCTAGATGAAAATTATACAAACCTAAAAAGCAACTTCTATTGCCATTGCCAACAATACAAAACTAGCCTACATAAAGCAAACAAATAAAAACCTTGCAGCCTGCAGGTAGAAAATATCCTGATAAAAAGAAATATCCTATAAATCACATTGGCCTGTTTGCAACTAACTTGAAACATTGTATAAACTATTAACTTCTTATGGCTGAAGGGGCAGTATTGAGTAGCTTGGATGAAAGGTGCCCATTGTAAACGGCCAGCTCCTCAGTCTCAGTTGCTAATATATGCATATTATTATTAGTATTGGATAGAAAACACTCTAAAGTTTCTAAAACTGTTTGAATTAAGTCTGTGAGATTAAGTAGAACTGTTTCACGAAAATGTGCATATAAAAACCATAACTGGCATGCGGATTGGTAGAAATGGTAAGATAAATTGGCATTCCACATGAGAAAGGTTGCCGACTCCTTGTGTAGCCTATTAATGGCAACTTCAGGAGAGTAATGGCAGAATCTGCAAAAGCCAGCAGGAGCGGGAGAAGAAAGTTGTGTCAGGTAAAGTTTTCTTTCTTTTGGTTATCTATGTCTCTGGCGCCCTCTTGAGGCATCAAACTGTAAGATTAAAGCATTAGACAAGCTCAATGTATATAGTTGATTTTATTAAAACACATAGGGTGTGTCTATATATGGAAAAATACACGTTTAAAAGTTTTGTGCAGTTGATTGGTCGAAAGAAGAGAGGACTTTCAGCAGACTAAGATTTTTTTTGGTCGCGGACAGCCCTAATCTGCACATCTAAAATCCTACTATATAGATGGGAAATTTCTGTTGGGGTGGAGGAATTTTCTGGAATGCTCAACTAGATGATCAAGACAGTCTAGGGTACTGTTTTCCCGAATAGGTGACGTATATAGGATTGTACTTCTGATTCTAATTCTCAAGAGGAAAGTTAAAACCCTTAGCTATGAGGTCACTGACCAACAGTGATAAGGTGATCGCCTGAAAGGGACTGACACACAGGGATGTAACATAAGGATTTTGGGCACTGGCCAGCAGACCACGATTTCTACATTCAGGTCCTAAATCTGTGGCATGTGCTGTTTGTAAAGGCACAATTTCACTGCTGTGTCAGGCTAGTTTGGCACATTGTCTACTAGCCCAGTTTAAAAAGTTCTAACCTTGGGCTATCTTAATAAGGATCCGCCCCTTTTTTCAATTTTCGTTTAAAATGACATACCCAAATCTAACTGCCTGTAACACAGGCCCTGAAGCAAGGATATGCATATTCTTGGTTCCATTTGAAAGGAAACACTTTGAAGTTTGTGGAAATGTGAAAGAAATGTAGGATAATATAACACAATAGATCTGGTAAAAGATAATACAAAGAAAAAACCAACCGTTCTTTTGTAATTTTTTTTGCACCATCATCTTTGAAATGCAAGAGAAAGGCCGTAATGTATTATTCCAGCCCAGCTGTAATTTAGATTTCGGCCACTAGATGGCAACAGTGTATGTGCACAGTTTTAGACTGATCCAATGAACCATTGCATTTGTGTTCAAAATGTTGTGTCAAGACTACCCAAATTAGGCTAAGTTGTTTATTAATAACTTTTCATGTTCAAAACTGTGCACTCTCCTCAAACAATAGCATGGTATTCTTTCACTCTAATAGCTACTGTAAATTGGACAGTGCAGTTAGATTAACACGAATTTAAGCTTTCTGCCAATATCAGATATGTCTACGTCCTTGGAAATGTTATTGTTACTTACAACCTCATGCTAATCGCATTAGCCTACGTTTGCTCAACAGTCCTGTGGAAAGGACACCAATCCCTAAGAAGTTTTAATTTACATCCCTGCTGACATGTATAACTGACTTCAAAGGTTACTTGATTAGTCATGTACAACAGATGCATTTGTGGAATAAAACTGTTTATGTGTTTTGTATGGGGAAAACACAAGTCCTTTGTGAGCTAGCTAGCTAGCCAACATATAAAACAAAAGATAAAACAGTATATCATATAACATTATTACACTACTACATATCTACAATACAAAATGTTTGATACCACCATAAAACAATATCACAATGCATGCGTATGCGCATGTGTCTGTACCTTTGTGTGTGTCTCTTCACAGTCCCCGTTGTTCCATAAGGTGTATTTCTTCCTGCTTTTTAATTCTGATTCTACTGCTTGCATCAGTTACCTGATGTGGAATAGAGTTCTGGCAGTGCTCCTCCTTGCACAAAGGCGGAGGTAGCGGTCCTGCTGCTGGGTTGTTGCCCTCCTACGGCCTCCTCCACGTCTCCTGATGTACTGGCCTGTCTCCTGGTAGCGCCTCCATGCTCTGGACACTACGCTGACAGACACAGCAAACCTTCTTGCCACAGCTCGCCTTGATGTGCCATCCTGGATGAGCTGCACTACCTGAGCCACTTGTGTGGGTTGTAGACTCCGTCTCATGCTACCACTAGAGTGAAAGCACCGCCAGCATTCAAAAGTGACCAAAACATCAGCCAGGAAGCATAGGAACTGAGAAGTGGTCTGTGGTCACCACCTGCAGAATCACTCCTTTATTGGGGGTGTCTTGCTAATTGCCTATAATTTCCACCTGTTGTCTATTCCATTTGCACAACAGCATGTGAAATTTATTGTCAATCAGTGTTGCTTCCTAAGTGGACAGTTTGATTTCACAGAAGTGTGATTGACTTGGAGTTACATTATGTTGTTTAAGTGTTCCCTTTATTTTTTTGAGCAGTGTATTATAGTCTCTAAAGGGAAAAATATTACCACCGTCTCTTGCTCATGTCATTTTCCATATAGAGTATTTTCCAGTAAACAACAATTAGTTTACCTTCATTAGCATACTTTGTTCCAATATTTCTGTCATTCAGTGATATGTATTCTTTCAAAATTAATGGAAGAGGCAAGTGAAAGGGTAAAAGACAGCATTGGGGACTGGGGACAGGCACCTTGGTTGCATGGGGACTGTCATTGTGCTGTATTCCTCTGAGCATGCCACCCACAACGCACACAGGGACTCGGCACTCCTGAGCGCCTCCCTGATTTGGCTCGATGTCTGGAATTCATTCAGCTCAATTTGAATTGCAGTCTCATCCAGCGAGGAAATCGTTTTCTTAGAAAGGGAGAATAATTCTCCACCTGGGCGGACTGTGAGAGGATCGCGTACAAACGCAATGATATCCTTGGGCATGCTGTAGTCTTCAAATCTGGTGGATAAGTTGTCTCTCAGCTGTTTGATGAAATCTTCCATCACCTCTGTGACAATGCTGCCTGTCGTTTCTTCAGTGTGCTGAAGTGCAGTAGTCTTCCAGATGACAAGTCCAAATCGAACAACTCAAGCTTCCTAGTAAAGGCCTCAAAATTCTCCAACTGTTTCCCTCTTCCATGTAACTGCAGATTTAACCCATTTAAGTTACAGAATATGTCCACAGAGAAAGCTGTGTGCAGCATGCAGTTAACAAATCAATCTTTCTGCGTCGGGCCTCTACATGGGGCGGAAAGGCCACTGAAAGTTCTATGCTTAGATTCAAAATTACATCTGAGATTTAATTATTTGCAAACAGTGATATTTTAATTGCAAATAAGACACACTGGTATGGCATAGAAAAAATATGGAGAGATGAACGCATATGTCTCTGTACATTCTTCTCTGAAACTTTGATTTTCATTATCCACCTTTCTTCGTGATACTTTTTGAGAGCGACATTTTGTCTTGCTATCAAGCTGTCACGATCGTGTGGAGGATTGACGGACCAAAACACAGCATTTGGAAAATACGCCATCTCTTTTATTGATGACGAAGGCAAAACGAAACAAAAAACACTTACACACTAAACAAAACAATAAACGATCGTGAAGCTAATCAAACGTAGTGCACACACAGGCTACAAACGTATAACATAGACAATTACCCACATCAAACAAAAGCCTATGGCTACCCTAAATATGGCTCCCAATCAGAGACAACAGAAATCAGCTGTCTCTAATTGGGAACCCATTCAGGTAACCATAGACTCTCCTAGACAACTACACCAACATAGACACAGCTAGACACATGCACTCAACACAAACCCATACACTACACCCAACACCCCCTTTACCATATAACCACCCAAAACCGATAAAACACAAACATTCCCCATGTCACACCCTGACCTAACCAAAATAATAAAGAAAACAAATAATACTAAGGCCAGGGCGTGACACAAGCAAATTGATCTGAACAAATGTTTACGTTAAAGAAAGTCGTGTAGCCTACAGTAGGTTACGTAGACCTGTTTTCCCCACCAATCAACACACAGAGAAATAGACAAAAATAGTAATTGAATAGAGGCATAGTGATTTTATGAGCGTAATCAGATTATTATCTTATTGTCACTGAATGTATTATGTATTAATCATATGTGTTAAACATGTTACATTTGTAGTATAGGCCAATTAATTGTGCTAATATTATCTACTTGTTATGTTCTGGCCCTCCATCATCCAATTGTTATAGTAGGATTTGAAGCAATAGCCTATCCAGGTGTGGTCAACTATTTCAGCACCATTTCGCGCTGCTCTGAGACAAGCTCTGCTCTGAGACTGGTCTTAATAAATCAATGAGATTTTTATTTTCACTGAATCTCCGTTTGTGTATTGGGTAGCCTACAATCAGGGTCTGTAAACAGTCACATTGTACAGCGCCATATTTTCCAAACAGAAACACTGAAGGTTTCGTTTTTTTGTTTTTCTTAGAATATAAACACCATAATATTAATCTAATTAATTAAGCTACATTTAAAATCAATACCATTTTTGTTCTTACAAAAAAATAAAATCTCTAGTACAGCCAATATTGCAAAAAGTAAAACGCTTCTCAAAGATGCCCTCTAGTGGTCAAACTAGCACTAACTAGCATTAATGGCAACAATGGCTGACACTTAAATAACGTGCCACAGAATTCTGCGGCAGCCCACAAGGAGTGCTGCAGTATGATGCAACTTTTACAGGAAGAACCACTGTACTGTTGTATCAATATGTTTTGACCATGACAGTTTACAATACAGGGTTACTCCAAGCAGTTTAGTCACATCAACTTGCTCAATTTCCACATTATTCATTACGAAATGTAGTTGAGGTTAAGAGTTTAGTGAATGATTTGTCCCAAATACAATGCTTTTAGTTTTGGAAATATTTAAGGACTGACTTATTCCTTGCTACCTATTCCGAAACTAATTGCAGCTCTTTGTTAAGTGTTGCAGTCATTTCAGTTGCTGTGGTAGTTGACGTGTATAGTTTTGAGTATAGTTTTATCTTTACTCAAAGCCAGTGGCATGTCATTAGTAAAGATTGAAAAAAGTAAGGGGACTAAACAGCTATCCTGAGGAATTCCTGATTCTACCTAGATTATGTTTGAGAGAATTCCCTTAGAGAACACCCTCTGTGTTCTGTTAGAAAGGTAACTCTTTATCCACAATATAGCAGGGGTATAAAGCCATAACACAAAGCCATAACACATTTTTTCCAGCATTAGACTATGATCAATAATGTCAAAAGTTGTACTGAAGCCTACAAGACAGCCCCCACAATAATTGTATCATCAATTTCTCTCAGCCAATCATCAGTAATTTGTGTAAGTGCTGTGCTTGTTGAGTGTCCTTCCCTTTAATCGTGCCGAAAGTCTGTTGTCAATTTCTTTACTGTGAAGTAACATTGTATCTGGTCAAACACATTTTTTTCCAGAAGTTTACTAAGGGTTGGTAAAAGGCTGATTGGTTGGCTATTTGAAAGAGTAAAGAGGGCTTTACTTGGGTAGGGGAATGACTTTTGCTTCCCTCCAGGCCTCAGGGCACACACTTTCTAGTAGGCTTACATTAAAGATGTGGCAAATAGGAGTGACAATATTCTCCACTATTATCCTCAGTAATTTTCCATCCAGATTGTCAGACCTTGGGGGCTTGTCATTGTTGATAGAAAACAATCATTTTTTCACCTCTTTTTTCTTGTCTTTCAGGATTTGGTCAGATATACTGTGATGTGTCGTGTCAGCGTTTGTTACTGGCATGTCATACCAGTAATGGCATGCCATTACTGGCATGTTTGCTAATCTTGCCAATGAAAAAATCATAAAAGTAGTTGACAATATCAGTGGGTTTTGTGATGAACGAGCCATCTTATTCAATGAATGATGGAGCCGAGTTAGCCTTTTTTCCCAAAATGTCAATTAATGTAGGTAACTAGCCAACCAAGGTGCCTAACTAGCTCCCACAGCATGGCAATTTTTATCTAGCTAGTTAACATTAGCTCACCATTCATGTAGTGAGACTTTTCTAAGTGGTGGCATGCTAGCTAACCAACTATGCTTGCCATGGTGCCGATTTAACGTTAGTTAGCAAGTCTGACTACACAAAAGGTGAGTTAATATTAACTAGCTAGATAAATATCCCTTTCCTGGTGGGCTAACGATAGCTAGCCTGCCAGCACGCGAAAAAGTATGTCTACACAAACCGTGAGCTAACGTTAACTGGCTGGCTAGCTCACTAAAGACTTGTCAATTAAAGGTCATTAAACAGTCATTAAGCTAGCCTATGCTGGTTTTCTTTTTACTTGTAAGGAAGGTAACATGCGTTGTACACGTAACTACAGCCAGTGGCTATCTAGTTAATTTGCATAAGCACCTAGCTAACCACATATCTTTGACTTACTAAAATTGCTTGTTAGTAGCTAGCAAACAGGGCTTAACTTATCACACGTCTCCAGCGATGCCTCTCGCTTACAGAGGTCGTAAATCTATAAAATGCACGTGTGCTTATTGGAGTAGTGGTTACAATCCAGTACATAGCACAGAACAATCCTTACTTTTAGCCTAAAGTTAACTAGTTCGCTACAAAAGGCCTATTTAAAAAATGTAAGTAACAAAACAATTCTAAGGTTGCTGGGTAGGTAATTTGAAAAATGCGAAACAAGAATACACACAGAAATACACCATATCAATTATTTACACAATAAACTGAAAAGGCTATAATATCTACTTGCTAGGTTACTTGCTACTTGTCGATGAGCTTGCATTGAGAAATGTGTCTTGCGGGATAATGTCAAAGCTTGCGACAAGATGTGTAGTTCTGTATGATAGTCACATTAGCGGCTAATTAGTATTTCATTTTGGGGGGGGTATTTACAGGAGAATATATTGATAAAAGTTACCTTATCCGAGAGAGATTTACGCGGTTATCAAAACATCACGCCAGGGTAAGCCTACACGAAACACTCCCTTACGCAAAAATGAATTGTGTAAAAACTATTGGAAACATTTCAGGGTTTTACTGCTAGGTTTTATGGGTATTATGACTCATACTGTGGAACTCAATGAAGAAGAAGAAAAATGTACTACTTTAAAATGGAGATAGCCTCAATTCCCATGATGTCACAGATGCTATAGTTGCTAGTTACACATACAAAGATGAGTCCTTGGTCTATCTCTATAGCCTGTTGATCACACACGTATCTGCCCTCTCATTGGCTTAGAATGGTCCCACCTGATCTCGCATCCTCCCACCTGCCTTCCATATTTGAGGATATGTTTTGCCATTAGAGCGGTCACTTAACTATCTTATCAATGTAATAGACAATCTTTGCTTTCCCTACCAGAAAACATGTGTTACCGCAAGGTGTTGTGTATTTACGCATCCTAATTCAGGAAGGAAATAATGTTTTTTTGTTATTTTCTATTTAAATGTTCTTGTTTTTATTTATTATTATTTATTAATTATTTTTTATTAACAACAAATCAATACAAAAAGTACATGGGGGAACACAAGTATATATAAAGAGTATTACAAAGGACAATTGGGCGAGTGGGTACAGTATCACATATACACATGTTTAGCTGATATTATTGCAGGTGTAGTGAAATGCTTGTGTTTCTAGCTCCAATTGTGCAGTAATATCTAACAATTCACAACAATACACACAACTTAAAAGTAAAAGAATGGAATTAAGGAATATATAAATATTAGGATGAGCAATGTCGGAGAGGCATTGACTAAAATACAGTATAATAGAATACAGTATATACTACATGAGATGAGCAAAGCAAAAATATGTTAACATTATTATCGGTCCCAGCTTTGATGCACCTGTACTGACCTCGCCTTCTGGATGATAGTTGGGTGAACAGGCAGTGGCTTGGGTGGTTGTTGTCCTTGATGATCTTTTTGGTCTTCATGTGACATTGGTGTCCTGGAGGGCAGGTAGTTTGCCTCCCGGTGATACGTTGGGCAGACCACACCACCCTCTGGAGAGCCCTGCGGTTGAGGGCGGAGCAGTTGCCTACCAGGAGATGATACAGTCAACAGAATGCTCTCAATTGTGCATCTGTAACAGTTTGTGAGGGTTTTAGGTGCCAAGACAAATTTCTTCAGTCTCCAGAGGTTGAAGAGTTGCTGTTGAGCATTCTTCACCACACTGTCTGTGTGGGTGGACCATTTTAGATTGTCAGTGATGTGTACGCCGAGGAACTTTAAGCTTTTCACCTGCTCCACTGCGGTCCCGTCAATGTGGATAGGGGCGTGCGCCCTCTGCTGTTTCCTGAAGTCCACGATCAGCTCCGTTGTTTTGTCGACATTGAGTGAGAGGTTATTTTCTCCTATTTCTCCTATTTTCTCCACCATACTCCTAGGGCCCTTTCCTCCTCTCTGTAGGCTGTCTAGTCAATGTTGGTAATCAGGCCTACTACTGTTGTGTTGTCTGCAAACTTGATGATTGAGTTGGAGGTCATGGCCACGCAGTCATGGGTAAACAGGGAGTACAGGAGGGGGTTGAGCACTTACCCTGGTGGGGCCCCTTTCTTGAGGATCAGCGGAGTGGAGGTGTTGTTTCCTACCTTCACCCCCTGGGGACAGCCCGTCAGGAAGTCCAGGACACAGTAGCACAGGGTCCCGAGCTTAATGATGTGATTGGAGGGTACTATGGTGTTGAAGGCTGAGCTATGGTCAATGAACAGCATTCTTACATAGGTATTCCTCTTGTCCAGATGGGATGGGGCAATGTGCAGTCTGATGGTGATTGCATCGTCTGTGAATCTATTGGGGCGGTAAGCAAACTGAAGTGGGTCTAGGGTGTCAGGTAAGGTAAAGGTGATATGATCCTTATTAACTAGCCTTTCAAAGCACGTCATGATGACAGAAGTGAGTGCTACAGGGCGATAGTAATTTAGTTCAGTTACCTTTGCTTTCTTGGGTACAGGAACAGTGGTGGACATCTTGAAGCAAGTGGGGACAGCAGACTGGGATAGAGAGAGATTGAATATGTCCGTAAATACTCCAGCCAGGTGGTCTGCACATGCTCTGAGGACGTGGCTAGGGATGCCGTCTGGGCCGGCAGCCTTGCGAGGGTTAACACGCTTAAATGTCTTTCTCACGTCGGCCATGGAGAAGGAGAGCCCACAGTCCTTGGTAGGTTGGTCGGTGGCACTGTGTTATCTTCAAAGCGGGCAAAGAAGATGTTTAGCTTGTCCGGAAGCAAGACGTCTGTGTCCGCAACGTGGCTGGTTTTCCCTTTGTAGTCCGTGATTGTCTGTAGACCCTGCAACATAGGTCTCGTGTCTGAGCCGTTGAATTGCGACTCCAGTTTGTCTCTATACTGACGTTTTGCCTGTCTTACTTGGCCATATTCCCAGTCACCTTGCCATGGTTAAATGCGGTGGTTCGCGCTTTCAGTTTTGCACGAATGCTGCCATGGTTTCTGGTTAGAGTAGGTTTTAAGAGTCAGTGGGTACAACATCTCCTATACACTTCCTGATAAACTCAGTCACCGTATCTGTGTATTCGTTGATGTTATTCTCAGAGGCTACCCAGAACATATCCCAGTCCTCGTGATCAAAACAATCTTGAAATGTGGATTCCAATTGGTCAGACCAAGATCGAATAGTCCTTAGCATGGATACTTCCTGTTTGAGTTTCTGCCTATTGGAAGGGAGGAGCTAAATGGAGTCGTGATCAGATTTGCCGAAGGGAGGGCGGGGGAGGGCCTTGTAGGCATTTTGAAAAGCTGAGTAGCAGTGGTCTAATGTTTTCTGAGAATGAGTGCTACAGTCAACGTGTTGGTAGAACTTCGGTAGCGTTTTCCTCAAATTTGCTTTGTTAAAATCCCCAGCTACAATAAATGCGGCCTCAGGATATGTGGTTTCCAGTTCGCATGAAGTCCAGTGAAGTTCTTTGAGGGCCGTCGTGGTATCGGCTTGAGGGGGAATCTACACGGCTGTGACTATAACCGAAGATCATTTTCTTGGGATGTAATATGGTCTGCATTTTACTGTGAGGTATTCTAGGTCGGGTGAACAAAGGGACTTGAGTTTCTGTATGTTATCACAATCACACCATGCGCGATACACTGAGAACCCAGCTGGCTGTATGGACAAAGACAGTATATCCCGAGAGAGCCATATCACAAGAAAACAAAATACTGCAAAGTTGCTTAGGAGCTAGAAGCAGAGCTTCCTTTTCTGTCAACACCATCTTGCTCATCTCAAGGACCTTAAGGGACATACACACATGTATAATGGGGCTCCCGAGTGGTGCAGCGGTCTATCTCAGTGCCAGGTGCCACTACAGTCCCTGGTTTGAATCCAGGCTGAATCACATCTGGCCGTGATTGGGAGTCCCTTAGGGCGGTGCCCAATTGGCCCAGCATCGTCTGGGTTTGGCCGGGGTAGGCCTTCATTGTAAATAAGAATTTGTTCTTAACTGACTTGCCTAGCCAAATAAAGGTTAACATTTTAACTTTTTTGTTGGTAGAGTATTTATTTTGTCTTAAAATATATTTCAATTTAAATTATTTTTATTTGGATGGTTTGACTGCTTTTGTGAAGAACTGACGCACTTTGACATTCAATTTGACAGGGAGATGAGAGAATCAAATTAAAGCCAATGAATGAATCAACTGAATCACATTTGAATTAGTTATTCAAATAAGTCATCGAGTTAAATAAGCGTATGAACTGATTGGAATTGACCAGAATGTATCAATTGGACATGCACGGTGGACAGCTACCCAGGGAGGAGATGGTTGTTTGGCCAATGAAACAGTAAACAATAACGTAATTTTTTTTACGGAAGTGGAGATCTTAAACACGGCTGCATCACAGAGTTTCTAAACCCAGAGGCGCAACATCGCATGACTTCCGGGAACGCTTGTGAAACAGACCAAGCAGACCAGGCCGGGTTTGAGAAGTCAGAGAGAAATGAAAAGTAGTAGTTTAACATGTTACTACTCCAACCGCGTGAAAGTGACAAACTGACAAGTTATCATTTTCGTCAAAAACAGCTTGATTTCGAAATAGTACCTTTGAGTTGACGGCTTGCACATGCGCAGTTCGACTGATAGACCCAACGAGGTGTTTCTGTGCATCAGCCTAGCCAGCCAACGTCGCCATGACATCGCCTACATGTGTGATCAGGGATTTTTATTGGAGAAGCAGTTTCTGCCTCTCTTTACTGTACTGTCTTTGACTGGAGCCTGTGGGCACAGAACAAGGTGATAACTTTTTTAACATGAATGCATCTTGGTTTATCTAACGCAAACCTATTTCAGAATTGAATCAAGTGGATTACGATCTACTGAGTTTAGTCAAGGAATACCACCCAAAGGTGAGAAACCTTATTTGAAAAAGTATTTATGTTAAATCTTGTTGGCATGCGGACCGCTATTGGACCACGTTGTGTATGCTAGTTAGCTAGCCATTTTCAATGCTATACTCCTGTTTTTCCATTTCAATAAAGTGATCGAAGAAAAAGGTTACTTCCATACGTTAAGTATGTGTAGACGCTAGTGGGTAGCTAATTTAAGCATAATCAACTCCAAGCTGTCTGATGTTGCAGACTTAAATTGTTAATACTTGGTAGCTAGCTAGCTAGTTAGCTAGCTAGTTAGCTAGCACATGCTGCTCTGCATACAACAACGCTGTAGGTAGTGGTTCTGCCTGCTCAGTTTTAGATTTGGTTTATTTGAGTGTTCATATTTTATTTGTTCGTCACAAATTAGGTGGGCGCAAACTATCCGAAGATTAAGAGGAGCCTTATCAACATACAGAAATGGCTTCATTCAAATCCACAAAAATCCCAATATATCCCAAACTTGGAGAGAAAGTTACTCCGGACACATTGTATTGGAAAAACTACAAGGTAAGCCTGTCACACTGTCGATGCAAGTGTTGTTGGTGGCAGCATGAGCATACTAGCTATTACGTTTCCATATTGCAGTAACAAGACAATAATAGCCTACTATTGAACTGATGAAATTGACTTGTCTTTTGATTGTGATCTCTCAACTATTCTCTGTTGCTGAGTGTTTTTCAGGCCCCAGTCCAGATAAAGGAATTTGGAGCAGTCACAAGCATTGACTTCTCCCCCCTGGCACCACACAACTATGCAGTGACGGCTTCTACACGGGTAGGTTGGTCTCACTGCCATTCACATACACGTTAGTAGACTTAGTAGACTAGGAAAACAATGGTGGTTTGTTTAGGTTCTGACCTATATCCGCTCATTAAATCCATGATGACAATGGCATATAAAGTGATTCCTTCTGTGATCCATCGACTGAACTACAAATGATGATCTAAACATTTCTGACCATAGCCTCTACGAGCCATCATAAACAATCATAGTCTTGATAGTGTTGGTTTGCCATCTACACAAACTGAAAGTGTGTGTCCCTCACTCACTCTAAACCCGCTGCCTGTTTCAGATCCACATCTACGGACCGTTTTCTCAGGAGCCAGTCAAGACTTTTACTCGCTTCAAGGACACGGCGTACAGCGGAAAGTTCCGGTCAGATGGTCAGCTCTTGTTGGCAGGATGCGAGGACTCCGTGGTGCGGCTCTTTGATGTCAGCGGCAAGGTGGCGCTCAGGATGTTCAAAGGGCATACAAAGTAGGTCCTCAATTCAACGTCACCGGGTTCTCAATGTCTGGTTGGAAAATGTCCCCTAATCCTTCCCTATCAGCGGGCAAAAATAAAATTGCTATTCTCAGCAGCAGGCTGAGGTTGAGTGACGATTCCTTGAGTGATCCATCAACTGAACTAAAAATGATGGTCTCAACAACTCTGACAACAGCCTCTGATGAGTGTCTTGTGTGGATGTTTTGGATCCTATTTTTCATTCCTTTTTCTGGTGTTCTTTACTACAATTAACTGAACTGTTTGTCTCTGCTCAAGGGGGGTGCATGTAACAGATTTTACCTCAGACTGTTATCACATCCTGACGGGCTCAGACGACTACACTTGTCGCCTGTGGGACATCCCCAATTCCACTGAACTGACCTCGTACAAGGAACACACGGACTATATCCGCTGTGGCACCACCAGCAAACTCAACAGAGATATCTTCATAACTGGTGAAATGAAACGCATTTACTAATACAGCGCCATGTTTTCAGAAATCATAATTTCACACAACTGCCTCTACCAGCCATTGTAAAGGGATCATTTGGGATTTTGGCAATGAAGCCCTTTATCTACTTCCCCACAGCCGGATGAACTCGTGGATGCCATTTTTATGTCTGCGTTCTGTTTTAAGAAAGTTGCCAAATAGCATTAGCGCAATTGCTAACTAGCGTTGGTGTAATGACTGGAAGTCTATGGGAAGAGCTAGCATGCTAGCTGTTTCTGTAAACTTCCAGTCATTGCGCTAATGCTAGTTAGCATTGGCTTGTGAAGCTACCTCTTAGTTCCTTTATACTGGACGCAGAGACATTAAAATGGTATCCACAAGTTCTTTTGACTCTGAGGTAGTCGGTAAAGGGCTTCATTGCCAAAATCCAGAATTATCCCTTTAAACACCCATACATTCTTGATAGTGTTGGTTTGCTATCTACACACACGCTGAAAGTGTGTTGTTTGTGTGTCACTGTACTGTCTCTGTCCCCTACCCTCAGGCTCCTATGACCACACACTAAGGGTGTTTGATGCCAGAGTGGAAAAGAGTGTGATGACCATGGACCACAGCCAGCCTGTGGAGAGCGTTCTGCTCTACCCCTCTGAAGGACTACTGGTTTCAGCAGGTAAGCTGTAACAGCATAGCTGCATAACCATAATATTGTACTGTGATTTTGAGTTCCATAACCATTTGTGGTCCTCAAGATGAAGACCAGACACCACACATTTAGTATGGTATGTTAGGTTTCGTAGGATATGTATTAATTTGTGCATGTCCATCACCCACTTCGTATGATTTATGAATTACAATTCATATGATATATTACAAATTTGCAAAGCGTACAATTTGTTGCGAATTTACAAAATGTTTGATATGCTAGCTGGCTAACGTTAGCTAGGCTAGGGGTTAGGGTTAAATGGGAAGGGTTAGCTGACACGCAAAATGGTTGCAAAAAGTAGTAAATAATTAGCTAGAATGCTAAAGTTGTTTGTGATGAGATTCTAACTTGCAACCTTTTAGTTGCTAGACGTTTGCGTTATACGCCCAACCAACCACCCTACATTTGTTTTTGCCTTAAGTAACCATCTGTCATACCAAATTTAACATATCATACAAATATGTCTAGTCTGAGACCAGGCTACCTATACGTACAGTGCCTTCAGAAAGTATTCATACCCCTTGACTTATTCCATATTTTGTTGTTACAGCCTGAATTCAAAATGGACAATAAAAATCAAATTTGCCCATCTACACACTACCCATAATGACAAAGTGAAAACTATTTAAAAAAAAAAATGTTTTAATTCAGAATTATCTCATTTACAAAAGTATTCACACCCCTGAGTCAATTATTTGTAGTTTTTGAATTTATTAAGGATCCCCATTCTCTTCCTGGTGTCCAGCACCATTTAGACAGTTATATACAGTTAAAAGAATTACACATTACATTTCATAACACTTTACCCAATACATTTAGTGTGTTCCCTTGCATCAGTTACCTGATGTGGGTTCCATGTAACCATGGTTCTATGTAGTATTGTGCGCCTCCCATAGTCTGTTCTTGAGATTGTGAAGAGACCTCTGGTGGGTGGCATGTCTTGTGGAGTGGCATGTCTTGTGGGGTGTGCATGGATGTCCGAACTGTGTGCTAGTAGTTTAAACAGACACCTCGGTACATTCAGCATGTTAACACTTCTTACAAAAACAAGTAGTGATGAAGTCCATCCCTCCTCCACTTTGAGCCATGAGAGATGTATTAATGTTAGCTCTCCGTGTACATGTAAGGACCAGCCCTGCTGCCCTGTTCTGAGCCAATTGTAATTTTCTGAGGTCCCTCTGTGGCACCTGAACACACGACTGAACAGTAGTCCAGGTTTGACAAAACTAGGGCCTGTAGAACCCTAGTTGTTGATAATGCTGTTTAGAATTCAGAACAGCACTTTATTATCGACTGACTTCTCCACATCCTAGCTCCTGTTGTATCAATATGTTTTGAACATGACAGTTACTCCAAGCACTTTAGTCACCTCAATTTCCACATTATTTTTTATAAGATGTAGTTGAGGTTTAGTGAATGATTTGCCCCAAATACAATGCTTTTAGTTTTGGAAACATTTAGGACGAACTTCTTCCTTGCCACCCATTCTGAAACTAACTGCAGCTAGTTAGTTCAGTCATTTCAGTCGCTGTAGTAGCTGACGTGTATAGTGTTGAGCCACCTGCATACATAGCCACACTGGCTTTACTCAAGGCCAGTGGCATGTCGTTAGTAAATGAAAAAGTAAGAGGGCTAGACAGGTGCCCTGGGGAATTCCTGATTCTACCTGGTTTATGTTGGAGAGGCTTTCATTAATGAACGCCCTCTGTGTTTTGTTAGACAGGTAACATTTTATCCACAATATAGGATGGGGTGTAAAGCCATAACACATACGTTTTTCCAGCAGCAGACTATGATCGATAATGTCAAAAGCCGCACTGAAGTCTAACAAAACAGCTCCCACAATCTTTTTATCATACATTTCTCTCAGCCAATCATCAGTAATTTGTGTACGTGCTGTGCTTGAATGTCCTTCCCTATAAGTGTGCTGAAAGTCTGTTGTCAATTTGTTTACAGTAAAATTGCATCTGGTCAAATTTATTTTCCAAAAGTTTACTACGGGTAGGTAACAAACTGATTCGTCGGCTATTTGAGCCAGTAAAGGGGACAATACTTTTCTTGGTGCTGTTGTATGACTTGCTTCCCACCAGGCCGGAGTGCACACATTTTCTAGTAGGCTTAGATTGAAGATATGGCAAATAGGAGTTGCAAATCTTCCGCTATTTTCCTCAGTAATTTTCCATCGACGGTGTCAGACTCCGGTGGCTTGTCGTTGTTGATAGACAACCATTTTTTCACCTCCTTCTTCCACACTTATTTTACGTAATTCAAAAGTACAGTGCTGGGCCTCCCGGGTGGCGCAGTGGTCTAGGGCACTGCATCGCAGTGCTAACTGCGCCACCAGAGTCTCTGGGTTCGCCCCCAGGCTCTGTCGCAGCCAGCCGCGACCGGGAGGTCCGTGGGGCAACGCACAATTGGGCTAGCGTCGTCCGGGTTAGGGAGGGTTTGGCCGGTAGGGATTTCCTTGTCTCATCGCGCTCCAGTGACTCCTGTGGCGGGCTGGGCGCAGTGCGCGCTAACCAAGGGGGCCAGGTGCACGGTGTTTCCTCCGACACATTGGTGCGGCTGGCTTCCGGGTTGGAGGCGCGCTGTGTTAAAGAAGCAGTGCGGCTTGGTTGGGTTGTGCCTCGGAGGACGCATGGCTTTCGACCTTCGTCTCTCCCGAGCCCGTACGGGAGTTGTAGCGATGAGTCAAGATAGTAATTACTAGCGATTGGATACCACGAAAATTGGGGAGAAAAGGGGATAAAAATTTTAAAAATAAAAATAAAGTACAGTGCTTGTCTTTCATAATTTAGTCAGTTATACTTGGATGTACAGTGACAGCTTTTGTTGCTGGCATGTCATCCCTAAATTTGACAATTTAAATTTAAACTTGCCAATGAAAAAAACATTAAAGTAATTGCCAATATCAGTGGGTTTTGTGATGAATGAGCCATCTGATTCAATGAATGATGAAGCTGAGTTTGCCTTTTTTCAAAACATTCCATTGAAGGTGCTCCAAAGCTTTCTACTAACATTCTTTGTCATTTATTTTTGGTTCATAGTGTGGTGTCTTCTTTTTATTCAGATTAGTCACATTTTTTCTCAATTTGCGTTAAGTTTGCCAATCGGTTAGGCAGCCAGACTTATTTACATTTACATTTAAGTCATTTAGCAGACGCTCTTATCCAGAGCGACTTACAAATTGGAAAGTTCATACATATTCATCCTGGTCCCCCCATGGGAATTGAACCCTGGTCCCCCCGTGGGAATTGAACCCACAACCCTGGCATTGCAAGCGCCATGCTATACCAACTGAGCCACACGGGACCATTTGCCATTCCTTTTGCCTCATCCCTCTCCACCATACCATGTTTTAAATTCCTCATCAATCCACAGGGATTTAACAGTTTTTAGTCATTTTCTTAATGGGTGCATGCTTATTAGTAACTGGAATACGCAAATTCATAAATGTGTCAAGTGCAGCGTCTGGTTGCTTCTCATTACACACCACAGAACAACAAATATTCTTTACATCCACAACATAGGAATCACTACAAAACTTAGTATGACCTCTTATACACTACATTAGGCCCAGCCTTTGGAACTTGGTTTTCCTAGATATGGCTAATATATTGTGATCAATACATCCGATGGCTTTAAAGCTAATTTCTGCAGCATTAGTAAAGATGTGATCAATACATGTTGATTTCATTCCTGTGCTGTTTGTAACTACCCTGGTAGGTTGACTGATAACCTGAGCCAGGTTGCAGACACTGGTTACAGTTCAAAGCTTTTTCTTGAGTTGGCAGCTTGATGAAAGCCAGTCAATATTTAAATCACCCAGAAAATATACCACCTCTGTTGTTATCACATACATTATCAAGCATTTCACACGTTATCCAGATTCTGACTGTTAGCACTTGGCGGTCTACAGCAGCTTCCAACCAGAATGGGCTTTAGGTGAGGCAGATGAACCTGCAGCCATAATACTTCAACAATATATAACATGAGATCCTCTCAAAGCTTTACAGGAATGTGGTTCTGAATATAAACGGCAACACCTTTGTCATTTCTGTCTTTTCTGTAGATGTTATAACCATGTATTGCTACCACTGTATTCTCAAAGAAAGGTATTATCTAAATGAGTTTCAGAGATTGTCAGAATATGAATGTCATCTGTTACTATCAAATTGCAATCCCAGCGATGAAGGTGCAGGTAGATCAGGCACCAGTGCAGTGAAGCTATTCCTTATGTCAATCTGCTCTGAACCTCTCGCAGTCACTCCCATCCGCTTAACAGTATGCAGCTGCCTTCGATTTCCACAATTTGTGACATTGGACCAGTGCTGATTGGAACAATCCTCTTGCAGTTTTTACATGTTTTATTTATTTAACCTTTTTTTAACTAGGCAAGTCGGTTAAGAACAAATTCTTATATACAGTGATGGCCTACACCGGCCAAACCGAGACGACGCTGGGCCAATTGTGTGCTGCCCTATAGGACTTCCAATCACGGCCAGTTGTGATACAGCCTGGATTCGAACCAGGGTGTCTGTAGAGACGCATCTAGCACTGAGATGCAGTGCCTTAGACTGCTGCGCCACTCGGGAGCAGTTCTCCGTCTACTCCACTACAAAATGGAGGTGGAGAAGCAGATGGAGACGACTTCCTTGTCAGGGATGTTTCAGGTAGCACAGGCTATTAGAAAAGGGACAGATGACAAGGCGGGGAAACATCCATCAGGCCTGAGCAGCGTCCAGCCACAGGAGTTGAAAATGAGAAAGTTCCAATTATCTTTTCCCCATAAGCTTGCGTAGAATTGAGATTTACTTGCTAAGCATAGCCACCTCATTTCTGTAATCCTCCGCTAGCAAACAATTGCTGCATTGGAACTCCGGATTGTCACTGTTGTCCCTTACAAGAGCGTAATAAACACAGCTTCTACAGCGCTGGAAAAGTTCGTTAGCTATTCCATGCGAAGTGGGCTCCATTGCAACCTAGCTAGCTTGTTGGTAGCAGGTGTTGACACAAACACTTATGAACAAAATAAAACTTCGGAAACAACAGTTCGTGGCGCCCGAGGCATCTGAGTTAGTGACAGGAATTGACGCGTCCAGGAAAATGTAGAAGCACCTTTGGCAGTGATTACAGTTATAAGTCTATAATAGCTTTCCATTGCTACACAACCATTTTCAGATCTTGCTATAGATTTTCAAGCAGATTTAATTCAAAACTGTAACTTGGCCACTTGGTAAGCAACTCCAGTGTAGATTGGGCCTTGTGTTTTACGTTATTGTCCTGCTGAAAGGTGAATTCATCGCCCAGTGTCTGGTAGAAAGCAGACTGAACCAGGTTTTCCTCTAGGATTTTGCCTGTACTTAGCTCCATTCCGTAAATTTTTTTTATCCTAAAAGACTCCCCTCCCCATTCCTTAACGGTTACAAGTAGGGATGCACCGATATGACATTTTTGGCTGATATCCGATATTTTCCTTGCCAAGAAAACCATACCGATAACCAATGTTTTTACATTTTAGCAGCCTTTTAAGCATTCCAGTACAGTTAAATAGTTAACACACACACACACACACACACATGGACGCAGCATTGCACTGCATCTCAGTGCGTCACTACAGTTCATGGTTCAAATCCAGGCTGTATCAAATCCGGCCGTGATTGGGAGTCCCATAGGGCGGCACACAATTGACCCAGCATCTTCTGGGTTTGGCTGGGGTAGGCTGTCATGGTAAATAAGAATTTGTTCTTAACTGACTTGCTAGTTAAATAAAGGTTACACCACACCACATTGACCAAAAAGTTATTTTGTTGGCGTTTACGTACAGTTGAAGTCGGAAGTTTACATACACTTAGGTTGGAGTCATTAAAACTCGTTTTTCAACCACTCCACACATTTCTTGTTAACAAACTATAGTTTTGGCAAGTCGGCTAGGACATCTGCTTTGTGCATGGCACAAGACATTTTTCCAACAATTATTTACAGACAGATTATTTCACTTATAATTCACTGTATTACAATTCCAGTGGGTCAGACGTTTACATACACTAAGTTGACTGTGCCTTTAAACTACTTGGAAAATTCTGATAGGCTAATTGACATCATTTGATTCAATTGGAGGTGTACCTGTGGATGTATTTCAAGGCCTACCTTCAAACTCCGTGCCTCTTTGCTTGACATGGAAAAATCTAAAGAAATCAGCCAAGATTGTAGACCTCCACAAGTCTTGTTCATCCTTGGGAGCAATTTCCAAACGCCTGAAGGTACCACGTTCATCTGTACAAACAACAGTACGCAAGTATAAACACCATGGGACCATGCAGCCATCATACCACTCAGGAAGGAGACGTGTTCTGTCTCCTAGAGATGAACGTACTTTGGTGCGAAAAGTGCAAATCTATCCCAGAACAACAGCAAAGGACCTTGTGAAGATGCTGGAGGAAACAGGTACAAAAGTATCTATATCCACAGTAAAACGAGTTCTATATGGACATAACCTGAAAGGCCGCTTAGCAAGGAAGAAGCCACTGCTCCAAAACTGCCATAAAAAAAAGACAGACTACGGTTTGCAACTGCACATGGGGGCAAAGATCGTACTTTTTGGAGAAATGTCCTCTGGTCTGATGAAACAAAAATAGAACTGTTTGGCCATAATGACCATCGTTATGTTTGGAGGAAAAGGGGGGATGCTTGCAAGCCGAAGAACACCATCCCAACCGTAAAGCACGGGGGTTGCAGCATCATGTTGTGAGGGTGCTTTGCTGCAGGAGGGACTGGTGCACTTCACAAAATAGATGGCATCAGGAAAATGATGGGGATATATTGAAGCAACATCTCAAGACATCAGTCAGGAAGTTAAAGCTTGGTCGCAAATGGGTCTTCCAAATGGTCAATGACCCCATGCATACTTCCAAAGTTGTGGCAAAATGGCTTAAGGACAACAAAGTTGAGGTATTGGAGTAGCTATCACAAAGCCCTGACCTCAATCCAAGAGAGAATTTGTGGGCAGAACTGAAAAAGCCTGTGCGAGCAAGGAGGCCTACAAACCTGACTCAGTTACACCAGCTCTGTCAGGAGGAATGGGCCAAAATTCACCCAACCTATTGTGGGAAGCTTGTGGAAGGCTACCCAAAACGTTTGACCCAAGTTAGACAATTTAAAGGCAATGCTATCAAATACTAATTGAGTGTATGTAAACTTCTGACCCACTATGAATGTGATGAACGAAATAAAAGCTGATATCATTCGCTCTACATTTCACATTCTTAAAATAGTGGTGATCCTAACTGACCAAAGACAGGGAATTTTTACTAGGATTAAATGTCAGGAATTGTGAAAATCAGAGAGAATACCACAGAATCAGTTGTTCACAGCCTCGAGTACTTTTGTAAGTTTTAACCCCAAGGTCTGTGTAGTTTTGTTGAGCAGGCGTTTCAATGCCATGACAGAGGGTATCACGTCTGCTGCAAACGCAGTTGATTATCTTATCAGTTGTTCGAATGGCACTAGGATTGTGTTCATGTTCTCAAATGCCATTGACATGGTAGCAGCGATGTGAGAACCAGCACATTCTTGAGCATGCAATACAGCTTTCCTGGGTACGAAATTTTCGTCGATTCACTGTGCTGTCAGACTCGGCATGCTCATGGGGCTGACATCGCTTGTCCAAATGTTAGTCGTGACACCCATAGCAAGTAGCATAATGAATTCCATTATCTTGGCGTTAATGGATTTCGCCTTTTGAGTTGTCTCGCTAAAATTCTTACACTTTCAAATGACTGCTCAACTTGGAACATGTTTAGTTGTTGGTAGTGTGCGCTTAGTATTTTTCAGCTTTTGTTCTGTGTAGCACTGTATTTTTCGTGGCGTCTTTACGTCACAAGTCAGCTTTGACATTGGTCAGCTTTGACATTGGTTTTGCACATCGGCGTTAAACTAGACATCGGGCCGATGTTGGCATTTTTAGATAATATCGTCCAATTCCGATATGCTCACAAATATATATTGTGCATCCCTAGTTACAAGCATACCCATAACATGATGCAGCCACCACTATCCTTGAAAATATGGAGAGTGGTACTCAGTAATTATAGGATTTGCCCCAAACACATTGTATTTAGGAGAAAGTTTATTGCTTTGCCGCATTTTATTGCAGTATTACTTTTGGAATATGTTTATTCTGTTCAGGCTTCCTTTTCACTCTCAAATAGGTTAGTATTGTGGATCAAATACAATGCTGTTCAATGCTGTTCACCCACCCAGTTTTCTCCTGTTACAGCCATTAACCTCTCCAGGGGGTGTCCAGTGAAATTGCAGAGCGCCAAATTCAAAAACAGAAATACTCATTCTATAAATTCATAAAACATACAAGTGTTACACATCAGCTTAAAGATGAACTTCTTGTTAACCCAACCGCGGTGTCAGATTTCAAAAAGGCTTTACGACGAAAGCATACCATGAGATTATCTGAGGACAGCGCCCAGCACACAAAACATTACAAACAGTAACCAGCCAAGTAGAAGAGTAACAAAAGTCAGAAGTAGCGATAAAATTAATCACTTACCTTTGATCTTCATATGGTTGCACTCCCAAGACTCCATGTTACACAATAAATGTTTGTTTGTTTGATAAAGTCCCTCTTTATATTCAAAAACCTCAGTTTTGTTGGTGAGTTTTGTTCAGTAATCCATTGGAACAATGCGCGGTCACAACAGACAAACAAAATCTAAAAAGTACTATAAAAGTTCATAGAAACATGTCAAACTATGTTTATAATCAATCCTCAGGTTGTTTTTGTCATAAATATTTCGATCATATTTCAACCGGACAATAGCTTCATCAATAGAAAAGGAAAAACAAGAAAGGCACACTCCCGGTCATGCGCAGGACTCATGTCTGGAAATTTCCATTGTCCTCTCATTGAAAGTGGTGTTTCACCCTCATTTTAAAAGCCTGAAACAATGCCTAAAGACTGGCCACATGTAGTGGAAGCCACAGGGATCGTGAACTGGGTCATAAGTCTTTGTATGGTGGATAGGCTTTCAATAGAAAACAGCCATTTCATAATAATAGCTCTTCCTGGATGGATTTTCCTCAGGTTTTCGCCTGCCATATCAGTTCTGTTATACTCACAGACATTATTTTAACAGTTTTGGGAACTTTAGAGTTTTCTATCCAAATCTATCAATTATATGCATTTCCTAGCTTCTGGGCCTAAGTAGCAGGCAGTTTACTTTAGGCACGCTTTTCATCCATAATTCTGAATGCTGCTTCCTACCCTAGTGAAGTTAAACTCTAACTGTTTTAAAGTCCCCATTGGGCTCATGGTGAAATCCCTGAGCGGTTTCCTTCCTCTCCGGCAACTGAGTTAGGAAGGACGCCTGTATCTTTGTATTAACTGGGTGTATTGAAACACCATCCAAAGTCTCATTAATAACTTCACCATGCTTAAGGGGATATTCAATGTCACTTTTTTTTTTTTTACCCATCTACCAGTAGGTGCCCTTCTTTGAAAGGCATTGGAAAAACTCCCTGGCCTTTAATTTTTTTTTTTTTTAATTGAACCTTTATTTAGCTAGGTAAGTCAGTTAAGAACAAATTCTTATTTACAATGACAGCTTACCCTGGCCAAACCCTAACCCGGACAACGCTGGGCCAATTGTGCACCGCCCTATGGGACTCCCAATCACAGCCTGGAATCGAACCAGGGTCTGTAGTGACACCTCTAGCAATGAGAAACAGTGCCTTAGACGGCTGCGCCACTGGTTGAATATGTTTGAAATTCACTGCTCGACTAAGGGACCTTAAAGATAATTTTATATGTGGGGTACAGAGATGAGGTAGTCATAAAAAAAATGTTAAACACTTATTGCACACAGTGAATCCATGTGACTTAAGAAGAATTTTACTCCTGAACTTATTTAGCCTTGCCATAACAAAGGGGTTGAATGCTTATTGACTCAAGACATTTTAGCTTTTCATTTTAAATGAATTTGTCATATTTTTTTTAAACATAATTCCCCTTTGCCATTATGCTGTTTTGTGTGTAGGCCAGTGAGAAAACATCTCAATTTAAACCATTTTAAATAAAGGCTGTAACGCAACAAAATGGGGAAAAAGTCAAGGGGTGTGAATACTTTCTGAAGTTACTGTATTACTGTTATTAATGAAGCACAGTTACTCTCACAAAGGCATGTTGAATGATGATTTCTTTAGCGATCCATCAACTGAACATTACAAATGGTGAGCTCAACATTTCTGACAACAGCCTCCACCAGCCATCTTGAACAATCATACAGAACTCACTTGAAAAAGAGATCAATGAGTCAATCTCAACTTGACTTCCCGGGTTAAATAAAGGATAACTTGTTCAATAAGGATGCGTTTGTCAATATTAAGCCATCCCCCTTACAGGATAATATAATTAACTTCATACCTGTGCCCCTTATCATGACTTTACTTTTTTAAACCCCAGCCTTACTTATGATTCAGTACTACACAAATTGGTTTAATTTATTTTCTAGGTGAGTAAATGATAACACAGGATAAACCTGCACACTTAATACATTAAAAGCAGGTCCCTAGCGGACTGACGCAATATGGTGGCTTGTTACAAAAAGACATGGAGAGGGCGAGAGAGAGAGGAACAGAGACATAATACTTTTAGAAACTACTCTCACAGTAATCATATACTTTGCACACGAACTGCCGCCCGTTTGGAGTAAGAAATCATGAATGTATACGTGTGAATGCCTTGGTTCGCCGCGTATCTCTGTCGGAACCAAGCCTTCTTGGAAAGGGGTTTGGTTGGGCCTTTCCACGGCACGCTTGTAATGCTCTTATTGTCTTAAAGGGGTCCCCACCTATCTTCTACTGTTGTCCTCCTCTGCCGTCGTCCGGTATCTGTTGACTTGTCGTGTAGTCCTGAGTTTATTCTACTTTCCATTCGCTCCTGAAGCTGCCTCTTTGAAGATAGGCTAGCCAGCCATGTCGATTGTTCCCATTGGGGGATGAGAGTAGCATTCTAGGGTGATTTGAGAAGAGCAGTAGAATGGTCCCACTTAAGTTTACTTTTCTAGATAGTTTACATAGGACAGCTAATCAGCTATACCAGTGATTGTCCGGTAGGTGACTATCGTCTCTACCTCGTGTTGAGATTTCAGAGTTCGAACCACGTTGGATGTGAGCTGCAGCTACACGCCTCTCTGGTCTGATATGTTAATTCTTAACCCACCGTTTTATACAGTTCATTCAAAAGGGGCGGTTCGTGAGGCTGTGACAAGCTCTCTGACCTCACTCAAGGGGGCGGTGACTACTCGTACAAAGTTATAGAAACATTTTCCTCTTATTGTTTCTAAGATCACATCCCTCTCTTTAACAAAAAAACACATAATTTTCATATTTCATACACAGCGTAGAAGATGGACACGTCACACAGTGTGTATACTTTTCAAGTTACAGTATTTCCTTTATAACATGTTTAACCTTTACAGGCCTGGCGTTCCGCTAGCGGAACTCCTCCCACATTCCACTGAAAAGGCAGAGCGGCAAATTCAAAAAATATTTTTTTAGAAATACACTGCTCAAAAAAATAAAGGGAACACTTAAACAACACAATGTAACTCCAAGTCAATCACACTTCTGTGAAATCAAACTGTCCACTTAGGAAGCAACACTGATTGACAATAAATTTCACATGCTGTTGTGCAAATGGAATAGACAAAAGGTGGAAATTATAGGCAATTAGCAAGACACCCCCAATAAAGGAGTGATTCTGCAGGTGGTGACCACAGACCACTTCTCAGTTCCTATGCTTCCTGGCTGATGTTTTGGTTACTTTTGAATGCTGGCGGTGCTCTCACTCTAGTGGTAGCATGAGACGGAGTCTACAACCCACACAAGTGGCTCAGGTAGTGCAGCTCATCCAGGATGGCACATCAATGCGAACTGTGGCAAGAAGGTTTGCTGTGTCTGTCAGCATAGTGTCCAGAGCATGGAGGCGCTACCAGGAGACAGACAGACATTTTTCACAGCAACGGTAGCATGCAAGTAGCATGCACAAAGCTAACCTAACTAACCTAGAACCAACCTAAATAACCTAGAAAAAACTCCCTTAGATGACAGTCCTATAACATGTTACACAATAAATCTATGTTTTGTTAAAAAAATGTGCATATTTTAGCTATAAATCAGTTTTACATTACTGCTACCATCATAGCCACCATAATAGCTACAGTCAGAAATTGCACGGGAGTAGCCAGAGAAAATACAGACACCAACGTCAACAACCTAATTACTCATCATAAAACATTTCAGAAAAATATATGGTGGATAGCTAATGAAAGACAAAGATCTTGTGAATACAGCCAATATTTCCGATTTTATAAGTGTTTTACAGCGAAAACACAATATGTCGTTATATTAGCTTACTACAATAGCTAATACACAGCAGCATTGATTCTAGTCAAACGGTAGCGATAGCACAGTTCGACAGATATATGAAAAAGCATCCCAAATTGGGTCCTTATCTTTGCTGATCTTCCATCAGAATGTTCTCCAAGGGGTCCTTTGTTCAGAACCGTGTTCATTTGGATCCAGAACAAACTATTTCCCTCTTGAATTAGCAAGCACACTGGCCGTGCGGTGCTAACCTCTCCATCTTGTACAAATTCTTGCAACGAATCACGTCTAAAGTCCAGAATAAATTTCAATAATATAATTAAATTATATTGAAAAAACATACTTTAGGATGATATTGTGACATGTATCAAATCAAATCGAAGCCGGAGGTCATATTCACCTATAACGACAGTTTTCCAGGATGCGAGTCCTGGTCCAAATTCGCGCCCTCAAAAAAAATGTTATGGCGCTCCTCTCAGTCAAAAAGGTTGTATTCAACCCCTGAACGAGATATTCAAGTCATTTCTGCTCTCACTTCCGCATGACACCCAGGGGAAGGCGTAAGACGTGTTTCTACAGTCATAAGTGCCATGCCCTTTTATGGACAAGCTCTTGAAGAGAGACATCGATTTTGGAAATCTCACTTCCGGGTAGGAAATGGGCTGTAAAAAGAGTTCTGTTTCACTTAGAGAAATAATTCAAACTGTTTTAGAAACTAGAGAGTGTTTTCTATCCAATAGTAATAATAATATGCATATTGTACGAGCAAGAATTGAGTACGAGGCCGTTTAATTTTATACGATTTTCCCCCAAAGTGAAAATAGCACCCCCTGTCCTTAAGAAGTTAATGACATCAGAAAATAACAACCCATATGACATTAGTGTTCTTTTAGGTCACCTCTGCCCATTCCCCACTTTCTTTGTTAGAAATATTGTTCCAGTATTCAGTTTAGAACATGTTAAAGTTTCGGCGTGGAAATGTCTGTTGAGACAAAGGCACATTCCTGTGTGAACATTGGAGAGGGATGTTCTCTCCTTGATTTACAACAGGGTGTGATCTGTCAACCCCTCCACCAGCTCCTTTCTCCCCCCTTTGGGGGTGAGAGGGGGTCTGGCTGAAGTTATTTATTGCCAAGCTGATCTGACCAATTCAGATCCTCACAGGACAGTCATGACACCCTCCATTATTTGTTGTGCTCGTCACATCTGTGCTGATGGAGGAAATAACCATTTAAGACCAAGTTGTCTCCCCTCCCCCCTACAGGAGGGCGCTATGTGAAGGTGTGGGACCTGCTGAAGGGAGGTCAGCCTCTGGTGTCACTGAAGAACCACCACAAGACCGTCACCTGCCTCAGTCTCAGCAGCAACGGACAGAGACTGCTCTCTGCCTCCCTCGACAGGTGTGTGTGAGCAGCTCTAGACAGACGGCTATCTGCATGCCTGGACAGGTTTGTGTGTGTATTGCAGCAGGCATGTTGAGTGAAGGTTCCTTGAGTGATCCATCGACTGAACTACAAATGAGCTCTTCAACTCTGAAACAGCCTCTGACAAACATATCATATTTTATTAACGAGATTATTTTTATCCGCACCATTGGGATGTTTTGATGGATCTCTTGATTAGATGAATATGCGTGTTTAATATATATATATATATATTTTTTTTACCCTGCAGGCACGTGAAAATCTACAACACAACCAACTACAAGGTGGTTCATAACTTTGACTACGTCGCCTCCATTCTCAGTCTGGCCCTGGCTGTAAGTTCACAAGTACTGCCAAACTGAGACTGAGCAATCCACTATTATGATGCTGTTTGATATGTGGATTGTGTATGAAGGCTTTTCAGATATTAATAAAGTCACAAGGCTAATGGTTTCTGTCTGTGTATGTTTAGCCTGATGACGAGTCCATTGTCGTGGGGATGACCAATGGCGTCCTGAGCATCAAACATAGGAAGAGCCCTGAGGGGAAACAGGAAGTTGCTGGCAAACAGAGAAGGCGGCCAGTGTACCGCGTCTTTGTCAAAGGAAGAAACTACGTCCCAAAAAATGTAAGTGCCGATTCCCCCAACTGTTTTATTCTACTACAAAGAACAATTCTCACTACTGTATAAATGTTTGCAGAGGTTTTTAACCTGGTTTTTGGAAAGCTGCAGTGTGTAGAGCTGTGTTCGAATACTCATACTAACCACACTAACTGTACAATTTGTGATGTGAATTGAGTATATAGTATGCTTATTGGTCATAGTATGATCTAGTTAGTATGCCAAAAGTTCCCTGATTTTGTATTAAATTCGTCAAAACATGAAGTATACACGCAGAGGACAGTATTTTCGTACTCTAGGGCCCATAATGCAAATCTTCAGGGAATGGGCGTGGCTTCATGAGAGTGCATACAAATGAATTGCTTTAACTGATCATGACAAATGTTAAGAAAATGTTGAGCAGTGTAATGAATTTTCAAATAGTTACCGTACATGATATGTTGGCTGGCAATTTGTTAGCTATGCTGTCCTTATGAACCACATAGCATATCATTACAGCAGTATGTACCGGTATGTTAGCTAGCTTCCTAACGTTAGTTGGCTACTTATACATCAAACTTGACAGTATATTAACCTCTCTTGGGTAGGGGGCAGTATTTTGACATCCGGATGAAAAGCGTGCCCAAAGAAGCTAGGATATGCATATAATTGGTAGATTTGGATAGAAAACACTTTGAAGTTTCTACAACTATTAAAATAATGTCTGTGAGTATAACAGAACTGATATGGCAGGCGAAAACCTGAGAAAAATCCATCCAGGAAGTGGGATTTGTTTATGTTTGTAGTCTATTGAATGCCAATACAGTATCCATTGACTTAGGACTCAAATTGCACTTCCTATGGCTTCCACTAGATGTCAACAGTCTTTAGAAATTGTTTCAGGCTTGTATTCTGAAAAATTAGGGAGTAAGACCAGTCTGAGTGATTGGATAGTGGAAAGTCCCCAGACCTGTTTGGCGCACGCGACCTAGAGCGCGCCTTTCTTGTTTTTCTTTTATATTGACAAAGCTATTGTCCAGTTGAAATATTATTGATTATTATGACTAAAAACAGCCTGGTGATTGATTATAAACATCGTTTGACATGTTTCTATGAACTTTACTGATACTATTTGAATTTTTCGTCTGCCTGTTGTGACTGCCTTTGAGCCAATGGATTACTGAACAAAACACGCCAACAAAACAGAGGTTTTTGAATATAAAGAGGGACTTTATCGAACAAACAAACATTTATTGTGTAACATGGAGTCTTGGGAGTGCAACCATATGAAGATCAAAGGTAAGTGATTAATTTTATCGCTATTTTCTGACTTTTGTGACTCCTCTACTTGGCTGGTAACTGTTTGTATTGTTTTGTGTGCTGGCCGCTGTCCTCAGATAATCGCATGGTATGCTTTCGCCATAAAGCCTTTTTGAAATCTGACACCGCGGTTGGATTAACAAGTAGTTCATCTTTAACCTGTCTTAATCTTGAACCCCGTTCCGCTAGCGGAACCCCTCGCCAACAGCCAATAAAATTGCAGGGCGCCAAATACAAATCAACAGAAATCTCATAAATCAAATTTCTCAAACATACAAGTATTAGGCACCATTTTAAAGATACAATTCTCGTTAATCCAGCCACAGTGTCTGATTTCAAAAATGCTTTACAGCGAAAGCACACCAAACGATTATGTTAGGTCACCACCAAGTCACAGAAAAACCCTGCCATTTTTCCCACCAAAGAGAGGAGTCACAAAAAGCACAAATAGAGAAAATTAATCACTAACCTCTGATCTTCATCAGATGACACTCATAGGACTTCATGTTACACAATACATGTATGTTTTGTTCGGTAAAGTTCATATTTATATCCAAAAATCTTATTTCACATTGGCGATTTAGATTCAGTAGTTCCAAAACATGCAGTGATATTGCAGAGAGCCACATGAATTCACAGAAATATTCATAATAAATGTTGATGAAAATACAGCTATTATACATGAAACCTTAGATACACTTCTCCTTAATGCAACCGCTGTGTCAGATTTCGAAAAAGCATAATCTGAGAACGGCGCTCAGAGCCCAAACCAGCCAGAGACATATCCGCCATGTTGGGTAGTCAACATTATTAATAAATAGCATTAGAAATATTCACTTACCTTTGATGATCTTCATCAGAATGCCCTCCCAGGAATCGCAGTTCCACAATAAATGCTTGTTTTGTTCGATAATGTCCATTATTTATGTCCATTTATGTCCAATAGCTTCTTTTGGTAGGGCGTTTAGTAAACAATCCAAAAGCGCGATCTGGTCCATTCGGACTAAACGTTCAAAAAGTTATATTACAGGTTGAAGAAACTTGTCAAACTAAGTATAGAATCAATCTTTAGGATGTTTTTATCATAAAAGTTCAATACTGTTCCAACCGGAGAATTCCATTGTCTGTAGAATTGCACTGGAACGAGAGCAACCTCTCAAGTGAAAGCGCGTGACTGAAAACGAGGCTGTTGGCAGACCCCTTTGTATAACATCTCCCATCCGGCCCCGCTTCACATGAGCAGCCTGAAACCACGTTCTAAAGACGGTTGACATCTAGTGGAAGCCTTAGGAAGTGAAAAATAACCCATATCCCACTGTGTATTCGATAGGGGTGAGTTCAAAAACTACAAACCTCAGATTTCCCACTTCCTGTTTGGATTTTTTCTCAGGTTTTTAATGTGACAGGTGAAATGAAGAACGCAGTCTGCTTTATCTCCTGGCGTATTGCACAAGTTTACCGCATGTATTAACTTAAAAAATAGCTACAAATATTCATACTTATTGAAAAACCATCCCGTGGCTTTTTCCAAATACTCCAGTATATGGTGTTCAGCCCAAGCCTAATGGTCAGTATACATACTGTGACCCTACTAACGATACCAGAGATGGTAGCCTTGAAGTCGTTCAGTGCTGGGATCCTAAATGCTATGAACAACAGGCATGTTGAGGGATACCTTGAGTGATCCATCGACTGAACTACAAATGATGATCACAACCTCTGACAAATATGTTAGTCAACAAGATCATGTTTAATGGCATGTATTTTCAATTAAGGATTGTCCAAGGACTTATTTTTAGTTTACTGTTTAGAATTCAAATAAGTCCGTAGAACGGCCGGCTGAATTCAGTAGTGGTTTTTATATTTCCATCCACAGTTTCCATTCCATCCACAGTTTCCATTCACATTTCCATCCACAGTTTATATGCGAGTAAAGTAAACAAAAAATCACGACAGAGCCTCCCGGGTGGCGCAGTGGTCTAGGGCACTGCATCGCAGTGCTAACTGCGCCACCAGAGTCTCTGGGTTCGCGCCCAGGCTCTGTCGCAGCCGGCCGCGACCGGGAGGTCCGTGGGGCGACGCACAATTGGCATAGCGTCGTCCGGGTTAGGGAGGGTTTGGCCGGTAGGGATATCCTTGTCTCATCGCGCTCCAGCGACTCCTGTGGCGGGCCGGGCGCAGTGCGCGCTAACCAAGGGGGCCAGGTGCACGGTGTTTCCTCCGACACATAGGTGCGGCTGGCTTCCGGGTTGGAGGCGCGCTGTGTTAAAGAAGCAGTGCGGCTTGGTTGGGTTGTGCTTCGGAGGACGCATGGCTTTCGACCTTCGTCTCTCCCGAGCCCGTACGGGAGTTGTAGCGATGAGACAAGATAGTAATTACTAGCGATTGGATACCACGAAAAATTGGGGAGAAAATGGGATAAATAAAAAAAATCACGACAGCTATGATGGAAACAGGACATTTTGGTACAGTTTTAGAAATGCCAACAGATAATGTTTGTTCAACATAGTGGGATCTTTTTGTGTCTTTAAAATTAATTCACTCAACAAGCACTTTAAACACAAATGACTGATTGGCTGAGAGAAATTGATGATAAAATGATTGTGAGGGACTGTCTTGTTAGACTTCAGTGCAGCTTTTGACATTATCAATCATAGTCTGCTGCTGGAAAGACGGATCTTATGGCTTTACACCCTGCTATAATGTGGATCTAGAGTTACTTGTCTAACAGAACACAGAAGGTGTTCTTAATGGAAGCATCTCAAACACAATGCAGGTAGAAGCAGGAATGTCCCAGGGTAGCTGTTTAGGCCCCTTGCTTTTTTCAAACTTTACTAACAACATGTCGTTGGCTTTGAGTAAGGCCAGTGTGTCTGTGTATGCGGATGACTCAACACTATACACGTCAGCTACTACAGCGACTGAAATGACTGCGACACTTAGCGTCCCACATATCCTAGAGAAGTTAACGTCCCACTTGGCCAAAAGCCAGTAAAAATGCAGAGCGCCAAATTCAAATATATAACTATAAAAATCAAACTTCCATGAAATCACACATGAAAGGCACCAAATTAAAGCTACACTTGTTGTGAATCCAGCCAACATGTCTGATTTCAAAAAGGATTTACGGCGAAAGCACACAACGATTGTTAGGTCAGTACATAGCCACAGAAAAACACAGACATTTTTCCAGCCAAAGAGAGGAGTAACAAAAAGCAGAAATAGAGATAAAATTAATCACTAACCTTTGATGATCTTCATCAGATGACACTCATAGGACTTCATGTTACACAATACATGTATGTTTTGTAAGGTAAAGTTCATATTTATATCCAAAAATCTGAGTTTAGGCGGGACGCTACTGTCTCACTTGGCAAAAAGCCAGAGAAAATGCAGAGCGCCAAATTCAAATAAATTACTATGAAAATTACTATATAAATCAAACTTTCATTAAATCACACATGAAAGATACCGAATTAAAGCTACACTGGTTGTGAATCCAGCCAACATGTCAGAATTCAAATAGGCTTTTTGGCGAAAGCAAACGATGCTATTATCTGAGGATAGCACAATGGTAAACAAAGACAGAGAAGCATATTTCAACCCTGCAGGCGCGACACAAAACACAGAAATAAAAAATATAATTCATGCCTTACCTTTGACGAGCTTCTGTTGTTGGCACTCCAATATGTCCCATAAACATCACAAATGGTCCTGTTGTTCGATTAATTCCATTTATTTGGCGCGTTTGATCCAGAGAAACACCGGTTCCAACTTGCTCAAACGTGACTACAAAATATCTCAAAGGTTACCTGTAAACTTTGCCAAAAAAATGTCAAACTACTTTTGTAATACAACTTTAGGTATTTTTTAACGTTAATAATCGATAAAATTGAAGACGGGATGATCTGTGTTCAATACAGGATTAAAACCAACTATAGCTAGCTTTCTGGTCACGCGCTTCTATCTAACAGGACACTTCATGTGACTCTCATTCAAGATGGCCGCACTTCTTCATTACACAAAGGAATAACCTCAACCAATTTCTCAAGACTGTTGACTTCCAGTGGAAGCGGTAGGAACTGCACGCAGGTCCCTTAGAAATCTGGTTTCCCAATGAAAATTCATTGAAAAGAGAGTGACCTCAAAAAAAAAAAAATCTGAATGGTTTGTCCTCGGGGTTTCGCCTGCTAAATAAGTTCTGTTATACAGACATGATTCAAACAGTTTTAGAAACTTCAGAGTGTTTTCTATCCAAATCTACTAACAATATGCATATCTTATCTTCTGGGGATGAGTAGTTGGCAGTTGAATATGGGTATGCTTTTCATCCAAACGTGAAAATGCTGCCCCCTATCCTAGAGAAGTTAACGAAGAGCTGCAGTTAGTTTCAGAATGGGTAGCAAGGAATAAGTTAATCCTAAATATTTCCAAAACTAAAAGCATTGTATTTGGGGCAAATCATTCACTAAACCTCAACTACTCTCGTAATGAATCATGTGGAAATTGAGCAAGTTGAGGTAAATAAACCGCTGACTGGCTCGCAGTCGGCGTTCCAAATACTACTTTTTGCCAACACGGGCTCATTTCTGGAGAGGTATATTTGCAGGTGTGTGGTGCGCCCAGATCTCAAAATTGGTATTCATTTGCATTCCAAGTGGTATTAAAAGGTCTTGGGTCTTAAATTCAACTTCATGGAACCTGCAGATAGCCTGTATTGATATTGTATCCATCCTATTGCCGTAAACTTGGAGTCAAAAGTGGGAGGACCACATATGGTGTGTGGTCCTCCCACTACGACTCGGGAAAGCATACAGTTAGCCTACATACAGATTAAATAACTTATGAACTTCACAGGGTGATCTTGCTGCTGCTTTCCAATAACTATCGTCTGATTCTGGTGAAATGATCGACGCTTGACTGCTGTTTGACAAATTTTCTTGCTCTTTTTCATAATATTATCATCATATAGACTAGCTTACTCGCACAGCCTACCCACACTGTATCTGCGAGCTGTTGGCTAGTGCGCACATGCCATGATCAGAGTAGGCACACTTGCTAAATAACGCAACAGTTTTTGTGACAAATCTATCAGTAGAATTGAAAACGTGATGGAAACACATTGAAAATTAGCCGGCTGGCTAAAACCGGCACTTTTACTGAAATGTTGATTAATGTGCACTGTCCTTGTAAACATAAACTCAACTCAAACTCAACATTTATATTTTTATTCTGTACATAAGAACTTAAGCGAAAAAGTACATCACCACTCACTGTTTTTTATCTGCAACAATTCCCTTTGGTGGAAACACCACCGGCGGGAAAATGCACATTTTCTTTATGCAGATTTTAGAATATTCGCCTGAAACTCTGTCACCAATTGGATGGATACCTAGCTAGTGACCTGAAATCGAACCTCCTCCCTCCTTAGGATGACTTTCTTGTCAGCAAACCAGTGAAGAGCAATCTGGCCAAATACGACAAACAGCTGAAGAGATTCAACATCTCCAAGGCCTTGGATACCGCCCTGGAGGTACAATTACTTTCCTGTTGATCTCTGCAACTCAGACATCTCTCTTGTACAATCTTGATCGTTTTTTAAGTGTGTGTGTGTGTGTGCTTGCAGTCGTGGCAGAAGAAAAGAAAGCCTGAGATCACGGTGGCGGTGATGAAGGAGTTGGATCGCCGAGGAACTTTGAAGAACGCTCTGGCAGGACGAGACGAGCAGAACCTCTCTCAACTCCTCAATTTCCTGATTGGGTAACACTCACTCAAATACCCAGTTCCAAATCAGCGCCTACCTACTCCCTAGTGTTTGTTTTTTAAAATGTGTATTTTTTTTATTGGTATTTTCTCTTTGAGATAAAGTGACGGGTAGACAGGTAAGAGGGATACAGATTTGAAGACACAGGCTAGAGGGGGCAATGTGTGGTCAGGAGTCTGCAGCACAACCACTACACCAGACTGCGGCACACCTGTTCATGCATCTTGACATAGTTTTATCTTCTCCTTCACAGGAATGTAGTTGATCCCAGGTTTACACCTGTCCTGGTCACCGCCACTGAGATGATTCTAGGTGAGTTTGTGACACAAATCTTAATTCTGAGTATGTATACAAACCTGCCAACCTGCACAAAATGTGGTACCATGCACGCAGTTTGTTGTTATGATGCCTTAGCTACTTTGACCTCAAAGGTAGTTAGCTACAGCGTTTAGTCAACTAAGCAAGGACACTTTTTTGCTTGCACATGCTTTGATCTCTGCAACGGTAGTAGGTGCAAGTGCATTGACGAGCAAGGAAATGTGAGGTGTTGCAGTAGTTTAGTGCGCGTCCCTACGTGAATGGAAATAGACATCTCAGATGTTCCTCTAATACTGTCCTTCACAAAGACAGTTGTTTCGTATTCCAAATGGCCTACAGTAAGCTAAGCTACTACATTGCATCAAGTAATTTAATTATTCTGAATTTTCTCCCCAAACAAAATTAAGCCAGTTTACATTTTCACTAGACTATGCACAAAGTATAAAATACTATTAAAAGTAATCATTACCCCTAAATTTAACCTAGAAAATGTGTCATTAAGACCCTCAATTTAATTTAGGATCAAACCAGATGTCTGTGTTAGCTACATTATTTGATATAATTTAAGACTAGGTTTGAAGAAATGACAGTTACAGGTTTTTCAAAAATACAAAAAGCTCCAACTTCCTGGGGGGGAAGTTGACTGACTTTCCCTTCCCAACCTTAGGCCTACATCAGCACCACCTTGTCAGAAAATCCTAGGGAGAGCTCTGATTTGTACATTTAAATGTATTTCGAGTTGGCTACTGAAGAGCAGCCAATGACCAAGTATCCATAACAGTCTGTAACCTACCATTTCTAATGAGGCAGTCATTTGCCAAATCATTATTAGGCAAAAAAAATAAAAATTGCCTAAGATTTGAGCAGTGTTGGTGTCGCATGCATGCCGTTGTGGGGTCTGCAGGGCCAGGGGTACTGCTGCCGCACTGAAGTTGTACTCTTAAAAATTCTTTAAGTTTGTTAGGTGTGTGTGTGTGTGTGTGTGTGTGTGTCATTCTCCTGCCCTCGGTTTCCTCAGACATCTACCAGGCAGTGGTGGGTCAGTCTTCAGTAGTGGACAGACAGCTTGTGCGTCTCCAGGAGATAGTGGAGAGAGAGATTGACTACCAGCAGGAACTCCTGGAAGTTCTGGGGATGTTGGATACTCTATTCGCCGCATCCCTCCCCAGGAAAGAGGTGCCTTGCCCAGGCAGCAGCCGGCCTAATGGCTTGGCAGAGGGGGGTTTGGGGGCTCCAGTACCACAGCTCCAGGCCGCCTGAGGCCCCTACAAAAGACTGTTCCACCGGGGTACCAGAGTGCCTGGGCTGCCCCCGTCACGACTAGTTCCGGAAGCGCTTCTCTGTCTTCGACGGAACATCGTAAGACTTCGAGAACCCATGACTACATCCTGCTATCTGAATTAACACCACCAACTAAAAAATAGATTTGAGCAACCAAGCTGAGCCTTGTTCCTGTTGTGCTCCCTGGTTTTAACAGAAAGGGTATTTTAACTGGCTCCAGAGAGCAGACAAAATGGGTTTGACTCTTCAGAGACAGTGTTTTGTAAATGTACACATCTGTATGTATGACTAAATCTCTGTATCAGACTGGACACAAAGCGACAATTCATTTTATTGGAACGCTGTAAAATTGTCTTTCACAGCTAATGTTTCTCTAAACATTGACTGTGAGTGTATTCTGTTTCTCTTCGCCCTATCTGTTCATGTTTGGTTTGATTTTTTATAGAATTTGCATACATTTCCAATGTGCCGTAAATAAAAAGAAAGCTGAAGTAAACTATCAATGTTGAAAACAAGGCGACCTGGATCCTCTTTGATCACACTTTCACATGCGCACCACACACAGTATACTTTCCCAATTGTCATTCTCTCCATCCTCACAGTGTGCACTTGTTCACCAAAGATGGTGAATCAACGAAGATGTCTTACTCTGGCGGGTTACCATTTGAAGAAAATGGTCACCGTTACGTACTGCTTTAAAGGGTAACCGTCAAACACAATTTCTGCCTTTGCCCAACCCCTTCCCCTCCTTTCATATTTAAATAAATAAAAGCATTCAGGTGGGTAGTTGTGGGTGTGGGGAATTGCTCATAAATATTCATTTTGGGTTTGGGTAAACATTGTCCCAGATCCCAACACTTTCACACTAAAGTATACTTATGCAGATATGCAAAACTGGGACATTTTGAGCTTCCAGGAATTGTGTACAGTTCCTTGTGACATGGGGCCGTGGATTATCATGCTGGAACATGAGGTGATGGCGACGGATGAATGGTACGATAATGGACCTCAAGATCTTGTCACGGTATCTCTGCATTCAAATTGCAATTGATAAAATGTAATTGCGTTCATTGTCCGTAGCTCATGCCTGCCTGTACCATAACCCCACCTGTCTGCAGTTCTGAGGCCTTACTTGTTTTACCAAGACTTTACATGTTGCATTTATATTTTTGTTAAGTGTAGATAAATGCACAAAAAAATGACAGCCTTGTTCTAAAAAATACCTATATTTTTTCATTTGAGTAATGTAAAAAAATCATGCAAGTTCGTGAAAAGTAAAAAACAAAGTCAAATGCCCATCCCTACTAGAGCACATGGCCAAGGAGCTATTGAATTTAAGGAATTTATTTATAAATATAGAGTACTAGCCAAAAGTTGACACACTCATTCCAGGGTTTTTCTTTATTTTTACTATTTTCTACAACTGTAAAATAACAGTGAAGACATCAAAAGTATGAAATAACAAATGGAATCATGTAGTAACCAAAAAAAGTGTTAAACAAATCAAAATATTTATCCACATATTTGAGATTCTTAAAAGTAGCCACCCTTTGCTTTGATGACAGCTTTGCACACTCTTAGCATTTTCTCAACCAGCTTCCATGAGGTAGTCACCTGGAATGCTTTTCCAACAGTCTTGAAGAAGTTCCCACATGGAAGGTGTAACGCAATTGCAGAGCCTCCAGAGGCATGCAGATGCCAAAACAAGTTTGGCATCCCAAATCCCAAATTTTGTACCAATGCTGAGGGCTCTGTATAGCTTCTCCGCATTGACATAATTGGTTGACAGTAGGTGGGGGTGGTACATCTTGTATAAACAAACTAACTTCCTTGACAACAGCACTGCTCAGCGAAGCGCAAGAAGTATGAATGCTGGGGCCGTACACCGTAAATGTTGCATGGCCAATGTAGACGTCACCGGTTGTACATTTACCCGTAATTCCTAATCTACAATGTTTGTTTCAGTCATTTCTGTTAACAGTAGTCCACTGGCACGCTCTGATGATAAAATTATGTGAATCTCGGCCTGTCATGCCAAATAGTTTCCCCTTGCCAAAAAGTGCCCCTCCCCTCCGCGTCACATTGGGTTTCAATCCTATGGTTCTAACAATGACTTTGGCCTTAAAATGCCTTTGGAAATCCATGCCCTGGACAATTTGCTCACTGTGGTAAAACTATGAGTTCCTGACATCTATTGTCACTTGATGTTTAAGTGTGAATCCATCATGTGGCATAAAAAAAATATATTTGATATGTGGACTCATTTATTGTGGTATTGTTTTGGGAAGAAAATTACCACCTTGAAAATGAAGATTAGGGGTTCAATTCAATCCATCCCGCATTTACAGTATTTACGCAGTACTTTTTTTGCTCAAATGAACTCACAAATTTGTCTTGGGTACTGTATAAAAACCTACAACTACTATGCGGGGGTCAGACGTGTCTAGCCATAATGGACATTTTTGTGACCTTATTTGACCTTTTCTGCTGCTTTTGAGACACGGTTCAGTCCCACCTTGGGGCACTACATGTTGAGTAATTAAAACTAAACAATTACAATACAGTAACTATTGTTCACTCTTATGGCTTATTCTATGTATTTATTATAGAATTTAACGTTATTAATGATAATCCGTTTTTTACTGCGCTCTAGAGTTGTAGGCCTAGATATCTTACTACAGTGCCTTTGGAAAGTATTCAGAACCCTGGACTTTATCCACATTTTGTTAGGTTACAGCCTTATTCTAAAATAGATTAGTGTTTTTCCCTCATCAATCTACATACAGTACTCGATAATGACGAAGCAAAAACTGTTTTGTGTAATTGTTGCTTATATATATATATATACAGTGGGGAGAACAAGTATTTGACACACTGCAGATGTTGCAGGTTTTCCTACTTACAAAGCATGTAGAGGTCTGTCATTTTTATCATAGGTACACTTCAACTGCGAGAGACGAAATCTAAAACAAAAATCCAGAAAATCACATTGTATGATTTTTAAGTAATTAATTTGCATTTTATTGCATGACATAAGTATTTGATATATCAGAAAAGCAGAACTTAATATTTGGTGCAGAAACCTTTGTTTGCAATTACAGAGATCATACGTTTCCTATGGTTCTTGACCAGGTTTGCACACACTGCAGCAGGGATTTTGGCCCACTCCTCCATACAGATCTTCTCCAGATCCTTCAGGTTTCGGGGCTGTCGCTGGGCAATACGGACTTTCAGCTCCCTCCAAAGATTTTCTATTGGGTTCAGGTCTGGAGACTGGCTAGGCCACTCCAGGACCTTGCGTTGCTTCTTACGGAGCCACTCCTTAGTTGCCCTGGCTGTGTGTTTCGGGTCGTTGTCATGCTGGAAGACCCAGCCACGACCCATCTTCAATGCTCTTACTGAGGGAAGGAGGTTGTTGGCCAAGATCTCGCAATACATGGCCCCATCCATCCTCCCCTCAATACGGTGCAGTCGTCCTGTCCCCTTTGCAGAAAAGCATCCCCAAAGAATGATGTTTCCACCTCCATGCTTCACGGTTGGGATGGTGTTCTTGGGGTTGTACTCATCCTTCTTCTTCCTCCAAACACGGCGAGTGGAGTTTAGACCAAAAAGCTCTATTTTTGTCTCATCAGACCACATGACCTTCTCCCATTCCTCCTCTGGATCATCCAGATGGTCATTGGCAAACTTCAGAGGGGCCTGGACATGCGCTGGCTTGAGCAGGGGAACCTGCGTGCGCTGCAGGATTTTAATCCATGACGGCGTAGTGTGTTACTGATGGTTTTCTTTGAGACTGTGGTCCCAGCTCTCTTCAGGTCATTGACCAGGTCCTGCCGTGTAGTTCTGGGCTGATCCCTCACCTTCCTCATGATCATTGATGCTCCACGAGGTGAGATCTTGCATGGAGCCCCAGACCGAGGGTGATTGACCGTCATCTTGAAGTTCTTCCATTTTCTAATAATTGCGCCAACAGTTGTTTCCTTCTCACCAAGCTGCTTGCCTATTGTCCTGTAGCCCATCCCATCCTTGTGCAGGTCTACAATTTTACCCCTGATGTCCTTCTCTGGTCTTGGCCATTGTGGAGTCTGTTTGATTGAGTGGGTGGACAGGTGTTTTTTATACAGGTAACGAGTTCAAACAGGTGAATTCTTACTGGTTGGTAGGTGATCAAATACTTATGTCATGCAATAAAATGCAAATTAATTACTTAAAAATCATACAATGTGATTTTCTGGATTTTTGTTTTAGATTCCGTCTCTCACAGTTGAAGTGTACCTATGATAAAAATTAGAGACCTCCACATGCTTTGTAAGTTGGAAAACCTGCAAAATCGGCAGTGTATCAAATACTTGTTCTCCCCACTGTATATATTTATATATATATATATAAACTGACATCTACATAAGTATTCAGACCCTTTACTCAGTACTTTGTTGAAGCACCTTTGGCAGCGATTACAGCCTCAAGTCTTCTTGGGTATGACGCTACAAGCTTGGCACACCTGTATTTTGGTAGTTTCTCCCATTCTTCTCTGCAGATCCTCTCAAGCTATGTCAGGTTGGATGGGGAGCGTTACTTCACAGCTCTTTTCAGGTCTCTCCCAGAGATGTTCGATCTGTTTCAAGTCTGGGCTCTGGCGGGGCCACTCAAGGACATTCAGAGACTTGTCCCGAAGCCACTCCTTTGTTGTCTTGGCTGTGTGCTTAGGGTTGTTGTCCTGTTGGAAGGTGAACCTTTGTCCCAGTCTGAGATCCTGAGCGCTCTGGAGCACGTTTTCATCAAGGATCTCTCTGTACTTTGCTCTGCTCATCTTTGCCTCGATCCTGACTAGTGTCCCAGTCCCTGCCGCTGATAAACATCACCACAGCATGATGCTGCCACCACCATGCTTCACCGTAGGGATGGTGCCAAGTTTTCTCCATATGTGACGCTTGGCATTCAGGCCAAAGAGTTAAATCTTGATTTCATCAGACCAGAGAATCTCTTGTTTTTCATGGTCAGAGTTCTTTAGGTGCCTTTTGGCAAACTCCTGTCATGTGCCTTTTACTGAGAACTGGCTTTTGTCTGGCCACTCTCCCATAAAGGCCTAATTTGTGGTGTGGTGCCGAGGTTGTTCTTCCGAAAGGTTCTCCAATCACCACAGAGGAACTCTAGAGCTCTGTCAGAGTGCCCATCCGGTTCACCTCCCTGACCAATGCCCTTCTCCCTCGATTGCTCAGTTTGGCCGGGTGGCCAGCGCTAGGAAGAGTCTTGGTGGTTACAAACTTCTTCCATTGAAGAATGATGGAGGCCGCTGTGTTCTTGGGGACCTTCAATGCTGCAGAAATGTTTTGGTACCCTTCCCCAGATCTGTTCCTTGACATAATCCTCTCTCGGTGCTGTACGAACACTTGCTTCGACCTCCTGGCTTGGTTTTTGCTCTGACATGCACTGTCAACTGTGGGACTTTATATAGAAAGGTGTGAGCCTTTCCAAATCATGTCCAATCAATTTAATTTCCCACAGGTGGACTCCAATCAAGTTGTAGAAACATCTCAAGGATGATCAATCGAAACAGGATACACCTGAGCTCAATTTCGAGTCTTGTAGCAAAGGGTCTGAATACTTATGTAGCTAAGGTACAGTTGAAGTCTGAAGTTTACATACACCTTAACCAAATACATCTAAACTCAGTTTTTTTTTTTTTTTTTTTTCAATTCCTGATATTTAATCCTAGTAAAAATTCCCTGTTTTAGGTCAGTTAGGATCACCACTTTATTTTAAGAATGTCAAATGTCATAATAGTAGTGATTTATTTCAGCTTTTATTTCTTCCATCACATTCCCAGTGGGTCAGAAGTTTACATACACTCAATTAGTATTTGGTAGCATTGCCTTTAAATAGATTAACTTGGGTCAAACGTTCCAGGTAGCCTTCCACAAGCTTCCCACAAGTCAGTTTTGTAGGCCTTCTTGCTCGCACATGTTTTTTCAATTTTGCCCACACATTTTCTATAGGATTGAGGTCAGGGCTTTGTAATGGCCATTCCAATACCTTGACTTTGTTGTTCTTAAGCCATTTTGCCACAACTTTGGAAGTATGCTTGGGGTCATGACCCATTTGCGACCAAGCTTTAACTTCCTGACTGATGTCTTGAGATGTTGCTTCAATATATCCCCATAATTTTCCAGCCTCATGATGCCATCTATTTTGTGAAGTGCACCAGTCCCTCCTGCAGCAAAGCACCCCCACAACATGATGCTGCCACCCCTATGTTTCACATTTGGGATTGTGTTTTTCGGCTTGCAAGCCTCCTCCTTTTTTCTCCAAACATAACGATGGTCGTTATGGCCAAACAGTTCTATTTTTGTTTCATCAGACCAGAGGACATTTCTCCAAAAAGTACAATCTTTCTCCCCATGTGCAGTTAGTTGCAAACCGCAGTCTGGCTTTTTTATGGCGGTTTTGGAGCAGTGGCTTCTTCCTTGCTAAGCGGCCTTTCAGGTTATGTCCATATAGAACTCGTTTTACTGTGGATATAGATACTTTTGTACCTGTTTCCTCCAGCATCTTCACAAGGTCCTTTGCTGTTGTTCTGGGATAGATTTGCACTTTTCGCACCAAAGTACGTTCATCTCTAGGAGACAGAACACGTCTCCTTCCTGAGTGGTATGATGGCTGCATGGTCCCATGGTGTTTATACTTGCGCACTATTGTTTGTACAGATGAATGTGGTACCGTCAGGCGTTTGGAAATTGCTCCCAAGGATGAACCAGACTTGTGGAGGTCTACAATTCTTTTGCTGAGATCTTGGCTGATTTCTTTTGATTTTCCAATGATGTCAAGCAAAGAGGCACTGAGTTTGAAGGTAGGCCTTGAAATACATTCACAGGTACACCTTCAATTGACTCAAATGATGTCAATTAGCCTATCAGAAGCTTCTAAAGCCATGACATCATTTTCTGGAATTGTCCAAGTTGTTTAAAGGCACAGTCAACTTAGTGTATGTTAACCTGTTGAGGATGGGGGCGCTGTTGTGACTATTTATGCTAATCGTGTAATTTTTGAAACGGCTTCCCACAAAATCCTTGATCGTACAATATGCATATTATTATTATTATTGGATAGAAAACAGTCTATAGTTTCTATAGGAGTTGAAATTTTGTCTCTAAGTGGAACAGAGCCCATTCTACAGCAATTTCCCTGACATGGAGTCAGATTTCAGAAATTTTGGCCCCTGATCTGGAGTCAGTTAAAAGGCCACAGTTATTGCTATGAGTATAGGGACACTGCTTACGTCTTCCCCTGGATGCCTTTACGTGATGACGATTTGAATGGGGTCGATTGCGCGTTCACAGGCACTACAAATGAAAAAACCCTGAGGCTAGTCACTCTTTTGGAGCTGCGTCATGCGCCTAGAGGACACCGGCCCGCACCTGTTCCAAGCATTAGTGGAGGGAGTAATATTACTCGGGTCATGTTTCTACTCGTTATGGGAGTTAAAAACATCATAGGGTAGTTAATTTAAAGCGTTGTATAGCAATTTATATCCGTTTAGTGCGATTTTGGGACATTTATTTCTGAAACGCTGTGAATAGCTGGGCACGCTTCCAGTTCATCCCGAACGCAGTTGGCATTTCCACATGGCAAGAGGACAGCTTTCCACCAAAAGACGATTAGACCCAAGAAAGGATCCTTTGCCCAAGATACTGATGGAAGAACAGCTCAAAGTAGGAACAATTTATTATGATAAATCGTGTTTCTGTCGAAAATTTTTAGTGGCTTAGGACGCCATGTTTTTTGACGTAGCTTCGCTTGGCGCAAACTGTATTGAAAAGTAAGGATAAATTAAAAAATGTAATTCCGCGATTGTATTAAGAATTAAATTGTCTATCAATCCCTGTCCACCCTATATTTTTTAGTCACGTTTATGAGTATTTATGTATAAGAGTAGATCACTGTCTAAGTGGCGCAAGGACTTTTTCTTTACCAGCTTGTCTACATTTCACATTGTCTAACCATGATTTTGGTGGCTAAATATAAACATTTTCGATCAAACTCTATATGGATTGTGTAATATGATGTTACAGGAGTGTCATCTGAAGAATTCTGAGAAGGTTAGTGAAAAAATTAATATATTTTGGCGATGTTGACTTTTATCGCTCACTTTGGCTAGAATCAATGCTGGGCTGCTATGTGCTATGTGCTATGCTAATATAACGATTTATTGTGTTTTCGCTGTAAGACACTTAGAAAATCTGAAATATTGTCTGTATTCACAGGATCTGTGTCTTTCGATTCGTGTATGCTGTGTATTTTTACGAAATGTTTGATGATTAGTAAGTAGGTAAACACGTTGCTCTAAGTAGTTTTTCTATTCCATTTGTGACGGTGGGTGCAATTGTAACCTATGCCATCTACCTGAAATATGCACTTTTTTCTAACAAAACCTATCCCATACCATAAATATGTTATCAGACTGTCATCTGATGAGTTTTTTTCTTGGTTAGGGGCTATAAATATCTTAGTTTAGCCGAATTGGTGATAGCTACTGGTGTTGGTGGACAAATAAAAGATGGTGGATTATGCTAATGTGTTTTTAGGTAATAGATGTACATCTTTACATATTGTGTCTTCCCTGTAAAACATTTTAAAAATCGGACATGTTGGCTGGATTCACAAGATCTGTGTCTTTCATTAGCTGTATTGGACTTTAATGTGTGAAAGTTAAATATTTAAAAAAAAAAAAAAATTTGAATTTCGCGGCTCTGCCTTTTCAGTGGGGGGGGGGGGAGTGCCGCTAGCGGCACTCTCATCCTAGACAGGTTAAACGTCTGACCCACTGGAATTGTGATACAGTGAATTATTAGTGAAATAATCTGTCTGGAAACAATTGTGCATGACAAATACATTTTTCACCAAAGTAGATGTCCTAACCGACTTGCCAAAACTATAGTTTGTTAACTTCTTTCAGCTAGGGGGCAGAATTTTTATGTTTGGAAAAATAACGTTCCCAAGGTAAACAGACTATTTCTCAGGGCCAGATGCTACAATATGCATATAATTGACAGATTAGGATAGAAAACACTCTAAAGTTTCCAAAACGGTCAAAATATTGTCTGTGAGTATAACAGAACTGATTTTGCAGGCGAAAACCTGAGGAAATCCAACCCGGAAGTGACTTTTATTTGGAAAAATCCCTGTTCCGTTATCAACCAGTTTCCCTTTCCAATTGCTTCCCCAGGCTGTGACCAGGCTTTAGACATAGTTTCAAGCTTTTATTTTGAAAAATGAGCGAGATTTTTCAAAACGCGTCAGGTGTCCTTTGATTAGTTCCTGCGCGCGAGAGATGTAGCTCGACATTTTCTTTCTCTGCTGTATTGAATAGGTTACCGCCCGGTTTAAATATTATCGATTATGTATGTTAAAAACAACCTGAGGATTGATTATAAAAAACGTTTGACATGTTTCTACGAACATTACGGATACTTTTTGGAATTTTCGTCTGCCTTTCAGGACCGGAACGAGACTGTGGTTTTCTGAACATAACGCGCAAACCAAATGGCGGTTTTTGTTTATAAAACAAATCTTTATCGTACAAAAATAACATTTATTGTGTAACTGGGAGTCTCGTGAGTGCAAACATCCGAAGATTATCAATGGTAAGCGATTAATTTGATTGCTTTTCTGACTTTCGTGACCAAGTAAATTTGAGGCTAGCTGTTCTTACTGTTTTGTCTAGTTATTGATAAACTCATTAACGCTTGGATTGCTTTCGCTGTAAAGCATATTTTCAAAATCTGACACGATAGGTGGATTAACTTCTTGCCACTAGGGGGGTGCCATTTCGACATAGTCCAAATTCGTTTCCAAATTAAACTGCCTCGTACTCAATTCTTGCTCGTACAATATGCATATTATTATTACTATTGGATAGAAAACACTCTCTAGTTTCTAAAACCGTTTGAATTATATCTGTGGGTGAAACAGAACTCGACTTTTCCTATGTGTATGTCAGAATGCTGAATTTTACTGGCTGTTCTGAGACCTGTGTATTCATTTGCCTGTCCTCTATTGGTTGAGATGCACTGCATACGCCTTCCCCTGGGTGTCAGCGAATAGGGAGACTTGAAATAGAGTCTCTGCGTAGTTCCCAAAGGTTATAAATTGATTGGAATCACGGTGGCCGTTCTTTTGGATCTTCGCTCGGGCGCAAAGAGGAGCTTGGCATATCGTTGTAGAAGCTCTGGTTTTAGCTCCTTAGATAATTCCGGTCATGTTTTTATTCGATATAGGCTTTAAAGACATCATAATCTTGTTATTTTGAACCGAATTATTTCAGTTTATATCAGTTTAGTGCGATTTTCTGGCATTTCTTTGTGACACACTTTCAAGAGTTGGACACTTTTCCGGTACATGCCGAACGTTAGTGGCCATTTCGACAGGACAAGAGGACATCTTTCGACCAAAAGACGATTAGACCGGAGAAAGGACACATTGCCCAAGATTCTGATGGAAGCTCAGCTAATAGTAAGAACTATTTATGCTGATAAATCGTTGTTCTGTTGAAAAATGTTAAACGCATAAGCCGCCATTTTTTTTGGGGTAGCTTCGCTTTGGCGCACCCTGAATTGCGCAGTAAGGTTAATTTAAAAAATGTAATTCAGCGATTGCATTAAGAACTAATTTGTCTTTCAATTGCTGTCCATGCTGTATTTTTTAGTCAAGTTTATGATTATTTATTGATTAGACTAAGTCACTCTCCAAGATGGCGCCCGACATTTTCTGTCCAGTTTGGCTACTTTTCTCATTGTATAACCACGATTTTTGTGGCTAAATATGCACATTTTCGAACAAACTCTATATGTATGTTGTAATATGATGTTACAGGAGTGTCATCAGAAGAATTCTGAGAAGGTTAGTGAAAAAATTAATATATTTTGGTGGTGATAACGCTATCGCTCTTTTTGCCTTGAATCAATGCTGGGATAATGTTTGCACATGTGGTATGCTAATATAACGATTTATTGTGTTTTCGCTGTAAAACACTTAGAAAATCTGAAATATTGTCTGGATTCACAGGATCTGTGTCTTTCAATTACTGTACGCTGTGTATTTTTAAGAAATGTTTTATGATTAGTAATTAGGTAATACACGTTGCTCTCTGTAGGTATTCTAGTCGCTTTGGTGAGTTTTGTGATAGTGGCTGCAATGGTAAACTATGATTTATACCTGAAATATGCACATTTTTCTAACAAAACATATGCTATACAATAAATATGTTATCAGACTGTCATCTGATGAAGTTTTTTCTTGGTTAGTGGCTATTTATATCTTTATTTGGTCGAATTAGTGATGGCTACCTATGCAGGGAAAAATGGTGGACAAAAAAAAGTTGTGTCTTTTGCTATGGTGGTTAGCTAATAGAAATACATATTTTGTCTTCCCTGTAAAACATTTAAAAAATCAGAAATGATGGCTGGATTCACAAGATCTGTATCTTTCATTTGGTGTCTTGGACTTGTGATTTCATGAACATTTTATTATATGATTTAGCAACAAGCTAAGCTGTGTTTTGGTATACTTCACTTGTGATTTCACGATTATAAATCTTTTTTGTATTTTTTTTTAATTTGGCGCTCTGAGATTCAGCGGTTGTTTACGGCAAGAAGTTAACAATAAATTTGTGGAGTGGTTGAAAAATGGGTTTTAATGACTCCAACCTAAGTGTATGTAAACTTCCGACTTCAACTGTATGTCCCAGCTGCTTGCTGTAGGTTTGAAGTAATAGTGAAAAAACAGGCCTGCCAGCTACTATTAGTTATATTGAGCACCGTGGCACCAAATCAACTTCCGAACATTTTATTCTCAGCCCATTGTTCTGCATCACAATTCCATCTTCGCTATTGTTGGCTATGAGACCAGGCCGCGTTAACCTTGTAGGCTCACCTCAGGTAACTTAATGTTAACAAGCTCACTGTTCACCTCGGTACATGTTGTGGTGATCCAAAGTGCAATCGATGGCTGGCGCATAGCCATCAAGCGTTAAACATTTTCTGCTGTTGATTCCTATGTTGTTGATGTTAAAAATGTTTGTTGGTCTGTGGTGTGTAATGAGGAGCAACCAGACGCTGCATGTGACACATTTATGAAATTCCTTATCTCAGTTGCAAATAAGCATGCACCCATTAAGAAAATAACTGTACAAACTGTTAAATCCCTGTGGTTTGATGAGGAATTGGAAAAAAGTATGGTTGAGATCGATGGGCAAAATAAATGGCAAATAGTTCTGACTGTACAACCGATTGGCATATGTACTGCAAATTGAGAAATCATGTGACTAAACAAAATAAAAGAAGACACTACTATGAAACAAAAATAAATGACATAAAGAATGATAGTAAAAAGCTTTGGAGCACCTTAAATGAAATTTTGGGCAAAAAGGTGAACTTTGCTCCATCATTCATTGTATCAGATGGCTCATTCATAACGAAACCCACTGATATTGGCAACTACTTTAAAGATTTTTTTCACAGGCAAGATTTGCAAACTTATGCATGACATGCCAGCAACAAATGCTGATGCTACACATCACAGTATATCTGACCAAATTATGAAAGACAAGAATTGTTCTTTTGAATTCCGTAAAGTGAGCGTGGAAGAGGTGAAAAAATTATTGTTGTGTATCAACAATGACAAGCCACCGGGGTCTGACAATCTCGATGGAAAATTACTGAGGCTGATATTGCCACTCCTACAATTTATTTTATTTATTTCACCTTTATTTAACCAGGTAGGCAAATTGAGAACACGTTCTCATTTACAATTGCGACCTGGCCAAGATAAAGCAAAGCAGTTCGACACATACAACAACACATAGTTACACATGGAGTAAAACAAACATACAGTCAATAATACAGTGAAAAATAAGTCTATATACAATGTGAGCAAGTGAGATGAGATAAGGGAGGTGAAGGCAAACAAAATATATAAATAAATAAAAATATAAAAAGGCCATGGTGGCGAAGTAAATACAATATTGCAAGTAAAAAAAAACCACTGGAATGGTTGGTTTGCAGTGGAAGAAAGTGTAAAGTAGAGATAGAAATAATGGGGTGCAAAGGAGCTAAATAAATAAATACAGTAGGTAAAGAGGTAGTTGTTTGGGCTAAATTATAGATGGGCTATGTACAGGTGCAGTAATCTATGAGCTGCTCTGACAGCTGGTGCTTAAAGCTAGTGAGGGAGATAAGTGTTTCCAGTTTCAGAGATTTGTGTAGTTCGTTCCAGTCATTGGCAGCAGAGAACTTGAAGGAGAGGCGGCCAAAGGAAGAATTGGTTTTGGGGGTGACCAGAGAGATATACCTGCTGGAGCGCGTGCTACAGGTAGGTGCTGCTATGGTGACCAGCGAGCTGAGATAAGGGGGGACTTTACCTAGCAGGGTCTTGTAGATGACCTGGAGCCAGTGGGTTTGGCGACGAGTATGAAGCGAGGGCCAGCCAACGAGTGTACAGGTCGCAGTGGTGGGTAGGAAATGGGGCTTTGGTGACAAAACGGATGGCACTGTGATAGACTGCATCCAATTTATTGAGTAGGGTTTTGGAGGCTATTTTGTAAATGACATCACCGAAGTCGAGGATTGGTAGGATGGTCAGTTTTACAAGGGTATGTTTGGCAGCATGAGTGAAGGATGCTTTGTTGCGGAATAGGAAGCCAATTCTAGATTTAACTTTGGATTGGATATGTTTGATGTGAGTCTGGAAGGAGAGTTTACAGTCTAACCAGACACCTAGGTATTTGTAGTTGTCCACATATTCTAAGTCAGAGCCGTCCAGAGTAGTGATGTTGGACAGGCGGGCAGGTGCAGGCAGCGATCGGTTGAAGAGCATGCATTTAGTTTTACTTGTATTTAAGAACAATTGGAGGCCACGGAAGGAGAGTTGTATAGCATTGAAGCTCGCCTGGAGGGTTGTTAACCTGTCTAGGATGAGGGTGCCGCTAGCGGCACTCCCCCCCCACCCCCACTGAAAAGGCAGAGCCGCGAAATTCAAAAAAATTTTTTTTTTTAAATATTTAACTTTCACACATTAAAGTCCAATACAGCTAATGAAAGACACAGATCTTGTGAATCCAGCCAACATGTCCGATTTTTAAAATGTTTTACAGGGAAGACACAATATGTAAAGATGTACATCTATTACCTAAAAACACATTAGCATAATTCACCATCTTTTATTTGTCCACCAACACCAGTAGCTATCACCAATTCGGCTAAACTAAGATATTTATAGCCCCTAACCAAGAAAAAAACTCATCAGATGACAGCCTGATAACATATTTATGGTATGGGATAGGTTTTGTTACAAAAATGTGCATATTTCAGGTAGATGGCATAGGTTACAATTGCACCCACCGTCACAAATGGACTAGAATAACTACATAGAGCAACGTGTTTACCTACTTACTAATCATCAAACATTTCGTAAAAATACACTAATCGAAAGACACACACTAATCGAAAGACACAGATCCTGTGAATACAGACAATATTTCAGATTTTCTAAGTGTCTTACAGCGAAAACACAATAAATCGTTATATTAGCATAGCACATAGCACATAGCAGCCCAGCATTGATTCTAGCCAAAGTGAGCGATAACGTCAACATCGCCAAAATATATTATTTTTTTCACTAACCTTCTCAGAATTCTTCAGATGACACCCCTGTAACATCACATTACAACGAACATATACAGTTTGTTCGAAAATGTGCATATTTAGCCACCAAAATCATGGTTAGACAATGTGAAATGTAGCCCAGCTGGTGAGAAAATGTCCGTGCGCCATATTAGACAGTGATCTACTCTTATACATAAATACTCATAAACGTGACTAAAAAATATAGGGTGGACAGGGATTGATAGACAATTTAATTCTTAATACAATCGCGGAATTACATTTTTTAAATTATCCTTACTTTTCAATACAGTTTGCGCCAAGCGAAGCTACGTCAAAAAACATGGCGTCCTAAGCCACTAACATTTTTCGACAGAAACACGATTTATCATAATAAAAATGTCCTACTTTGAGCTGTTCTTCCATCAGTATCTTGGGCAAAGGATCCTTTCTTGGGTCTAATCGTCTTTTGGTGGAAAGCTGTCCTCTTGCCATGTGGAAATGCCAACTGCGTTCAGCATGAACTGGAAGCGTGCCCAGCGATTCACAGCGTTTCAGAAATAAATGTCCCAAAATCGCACTAAACGGATATAAATTGCTATAAAACGCTTTAAATTAACTACCTTATGATGTTTTTAACTCCTATAACGAGTAGAAACATGACCAGAGTAATATTACTCCCTCCACTAATGCTTGGAACAGGTGCGGGTCGGTGTCCTCCAGGCGCATGACGCAGCTCCAAAAGAGTGACTAGCTACAGGGCTTTTTAATTTGTAGTGCCTGTGAACGCGCAATCGACCCCATTCAAATCGTCATCACGTAAAGGCATCCAGGGGAAGACGTAAGCAGTGTCCGTATACTCATAGCAATAACTGTGGCCTTTTAACTGACTCCAGATCAGGGGCCAACATTTCTGAAATCTGACTCCATGTCAGGGAAATTGCTGTAGAATGGGTTCTGTTCCACTTAGAGACAAAATTTCAACTCCTATAGAAACTATAGACTGTTTTCTATCCAATAATAATAATAATATGCATATTGTACGATCAAGAATTTTGTGGGAAGCCGTTTCAAAAATTACACGATTAGCATAAATAGTGACAACAGCGCCCCCAGCCTCAACAGGTTAACACAGTGTCAAAAGAAGGGCCAGAAGTATACAGAATGGTGTCGTCTGCGTAGAGGTGGATCAGAGAATCACCAGCAGCAAGAGCGACATCATTGATGTATACAGAGAAGACAGTCGGTCCAAGAATTGAACCCTGCGGCACCCCCATAGAGACTGCCAGAGGCCCGGACAACAGACCCTCCGATTTGACACACTGAACTCGATCAGAGAAGTAGTTGGTGAACCAGGCGAGGCAATCATTAGAGAAACCAAGGCTGTCGAGTCTGCCGATGAGGATGTGGCGATTGACAGAGTCAAAAGCCTTGGCCAGGTCAATGAATACGGCTGCACAGTATTGTTTCCTATCGATGGCGGTTAAGATATCGTTTATGACCTTGAGCGTGGCTGAGGTGCACCCATGACCAGCTCTGAAACCAGATTGCATAGCGGAGAAGGTATGGTGGGATTCGAAATGGTCGGTAATCTGTTTGTTGACTTGGCTTTCGAAGACCTTAGAAAGGCAGGGTAGGATATATATAGGTCTGTAGCTGTTAGGGTCAAGAGTGTCCCCCCCTTTGAAGAGGGGGATAACCGCAGCTGCTTTCCAATCTTTGGGAATCTCAGATGACACGAAAGAGAGGTTGAAAAGGCTAGTAATAGGGGTGGCAACAATTTCAGCAGATAGTTTTAGAAAGAAAGGGTCCAGATTATCTAGCCCGGCTGATTTGTAAGGGTCCAGATTTTGCAGCTCTTTCAGAACATCAGCTGACTGTATTTGGGAGAAAGAGAAATGGGGAAGGCTTGGGCGAGTAGCAGAGGGGAGGGCAGTGCTGTTGACCGGGGTAGGGGTAGCCAGGTGGAAAGCATGGCCAGCCGTAGAAAAATGCTTATTGAAATTCTCAATTATAGTGGATTTGTCGGTGGTGACAGTGTTTCCTATCTTCAGTGCAGTTGGAAGCTGGGAGGAGGTGTTCTTATTCTCCATGGACTTTACAGTGTCCCAGAACTTTTTTGAATTTGTGTTGCAGGAAGCAAATTTCTGCTTGAAAAAGCTAGCCTTGGCTTTTCTAACTGCCTGTGTAAATTGGTTTCTAGCTTCCCTGAAAAGTTGCATATCACGGGGGCTGTTCGATGCTAATGCAGAACGCCATAGGATGTTTTTCTGTTGGTTAAGGGCAGTCAGGTCCCATTAATTTGCCTAGATAAATGCAGACGAAGAAAGTTAGATATGCATAGGTGTAGTGTCCTGATTTTTTTCTGGATATATGAATTACAAACAACCCTTTTATTTAAATCATGTTTCTATTGCATAGTTACAATGTGTAATCATTGATGGTCCAGGAGCAGGAGTGGTAAACACTGTTGAAGTGTATAATTGTAATATATACATGCAGACACAGCATCATTCAAATAATGGAGTTTGATACACCTGGTATTGGATATGACAGAAAAAGAATGTCTCACAGAGATTCATACCTGAACCGCACCTTTATTTGCCAAGGAAGAGTACATGATCAGTGAATATATTCAATGTACAGGCTACAATGTGGGGATCGCATGCGTGGTAATAACTACAATATATGTATATAGGACTTACATCCTAGGCAGAATAAAGTTATTATATTCTAGTCAATCCATAGGCTTCATTAATGCCATTCAGACTTGAAGTCGATGCAACAACTATGATAGCTGAGGTTAATAGATAGGTTAAACCTAGTTCAAAACCTTTCATTGCTACCCATTCCGGATCCGGGAGCATCCTCATCAAAAAAGCTGACTAGCATAGCCTAGCCTAACGCGACAGGGATATCATATAATATAATTTTAATGAAATCACAAGTCCAATACAGCAAATGAAAGATAAACATCTTATGAATCCAGCCATCATTTCCGATGTTTTAAATGTTTTACAGTGAAAACACAATATGTATTTCTATTAGCTAACCACAATAGCAAAAGACTCAACCGCATATTTTCACTATTTTTCTAACGCATAGGTAGCTATCACAAAACCGACCAAATAGAGATATAATTAGTCAATAACCAAGAAACAACTTCATCAGATGACAGTCTTATAACATGTTATACAATAAATTTATGTTTTGTTCGAAAATGTGCATATTTGAGATATAAATCATAGTTTTACATTGCAGCTACCATCAAAAATATCACCAAAGCAGCCACAATAATTACAGAGAGCAACGTGAAATACCTAAATACTCATCATAAAACATTTATGAAAAATACATGGTGTACAGCAAATGAAAGATAAACATCTTGTGAATCCAGCCAATATTTCCCATTTTTTAAGTGTTTTACAGCGAAAACACAATATAGCATTATATTAGCTTACCACAATAGCCAAACACACAAATGCATTTATTAGCAGCAAAAGGTAGCGATCGCAAAAACCAGCAAAAGATATAAAATGAATCACTAACCTTGACCAACTTCATCAGATGACAGTCTTATAACATCAGGTTATACAATACACTTATGTTTTGTTCGAAAATGTGCATATTTAGAGCTGCAAACCGTGGTAATACATTGTGAATATGTAGCATCGATTCACCAAATTGTCCGGAGCTATTTTGGACACTCACCTAATCTGACCAAAGAACTCGTCATAAACTTTACTAAAAAATACATGTTGGACAGCAAATGAAAGATACACTAGTTCTTAACCTGTTGAGGATGGGGGCGCTGTTGTGACTATTTATGCTAATCGTGTAATTTTTGAAACGGCTTCCCACAAAGTTCTTGATCGTACAATATGCATATTATTATTATTATTGGATAGAAAACAGTCTATAGTTTCTATAGGAGTTGAAATTTTGTCTCTAAGTGGAACAGAGCCCATTCTACAGCAATTTCCCTGACATGGAGTCAGATTTCAGAAATTTTGGCCACTGTTCTGGAGTCAGTTAAAAGGGCACTATTATTGCTATGACTATACGGACACTGCTTACGTCTTCCCCTGGATGCCTTTACGTGATGACGATTTGAATGGGGTCGATTGCGCGTTCACAGGCACTATAAATTAAAAAAACCTGTAGCTAGCAAGTCTTTTCTTGCTGCGTAATGCGCGTGGAGGACATCGACCCACACTTGTTCCAAGCATTAGTGGAGGGAGTAATATTACTCTGGTCATGTTTCTACTCGTTATGGGAGTTAACCTGTTGGGGATGGGGGCGCTGTTTAGACTATTTATGCTAATGTGGCTAATTTTTTAAACGGCTTCCCACAAAATCCTTGATCGTACAATATGCATATTATTATTATTATTGGATAGAAAACAGTCTATAGTTTCTATAGGAGTTGAAATTTTGTCTCTAAGTGGAACAGAGCCCATTCTACAGCAATTTCCCTGACATGGAGTCAGATTTGAGAAATGTTGGCCACTTTTCTGAAGTCAGTTAAAAGGGCACTGTCGTTGCTATGACTATACGGACACTTCTTACGTCTTCCCCTGGATGCCTTTACGTGATGACGATTCCAACGGGGTCGATTGCGCGTTCACAGGCCCTACAAATGAAAAAAACCTTTAGCTAGCAAGTCTTTTCTTGCTGCGTAACGCGCGTGGAAGACACCGACCCTCTCCTGTTCCAAGCGTTAGTTTAGCCTGTTATATTTCTCCGGTCATCTTTTCACTCGTTATAGGAGTTACAAACATCATAAAGTAGTTAATTTAAAGCGTTTTATAGCAATTTATATCCGTTTAGTGCGATTTTGGGACATTTATTTTTGCAACGATGTGAAAAGTTGGGCACGCTTTTCAGTTCATCCCGAACGCAGTTGACATTTCCACATGGCAAGAGGACAGCTTTCCACCAAAAGACGATTTCTCCCAAGAAAGGATCCTTTGCCCAAGATACTGATGGAAGAACAGCTCAAGGTAGGACATTTTTATTATGATAAATCGTGTTTCTGTCGAAACATTTTAGTGGCTTAGGACGCCATGTTTTTTGACGTAGCTTCGCTTGGCGCAAACTGTATTGAAAAGTAAGGATAAATTAAAAAATGTAATAACGCAATTGTATTAAGAATTAAATTGTCTATCAATCCCTGTCCACCCTATATTTTTTTGTCACGTTTATGAGTATTTATGTATAAGAGTAGATCACTGTCTAAGTGGCGCAAGGACATTTTCTGACCAGCTGAGCTACATTTCACATTGTCTAACCATGATTTTGGTGGCTAAATATAAACATTTTCGATCAAACTGTATATGCATGTTGTAATGTGATGTTACAGGAGTGTCATCGGAAGAATTCTGAGAAGGTTAGTGAAAAAATTAATATCTTTTGGCGATGTTGACTTTTATCGCTCACTTTGGCTAGAATCAATGCTGGGCTGCTAATTGCTATGTGCTAAGCTAATATAACGATTTATTGTGTTTTCGCTGTAAGACACTTAGAAAATCTGAAATATTGTCTGTATTCACAGGATCTGTGTCTTTCGATTCGTGTATGCTGTGTATTTTTACGAAATGTTTGATGATTAGTAGTTAGGTAAACACGTTGCTCATTGTAATTATTCTAGTCCATTTGTGATGGTGGGTGCAATTGTAAACTATGCCATATACCTGAAATATGCACTTTTTTCTAACAAAACCTATCCCATACCATAAATATGTTATCAGACTGTCATCTAATGAGTTTTTTTGTTGGTTAGGGGCTATAAATATCTTAGTTTAGCCGAATTGGTGATGGCTACTGGTGTTGGTGGACAAATAAAAGATGGTGGATTATGCTAATGTGTTTTTAGGTAATAGATGTACATCTTTACATATTGTGTCTTCCCTGTAAAACATTTTAAAAATCGGAAATGTTGACTGGATTCACAAGATCTGTGTCTTTCATTAGCTGTATTGGACTTTAATGTGTGAAAGTTAAATATTTTAAAAAAATATTTTTTTTGATTTTCGCGGCACTGGTTTTTCAGTGGGGGGGGGGGGGGGGTGTGCCGCTAGCGCCACGCTGATCCTAGACAGGTTAATCGCACCCTATCTGTGTACGATGAAGAAAACAGGCAGGCTCTCGTCAATGTCTTGGCGTTCATGAAGTCAAACAGCCTCTGGGCCTCGGACAGAGCGAGAGGTGCTTTCGACATCCTTGTCACCTCTAACCGAGGGGAGTTTGAATTCACTGCGACATGTGTTCGGAGATAGGCCTTGCCAGCGTTATGAAAGGACCCAGCGGACTTCCCTTGTTCTCTTTCCCTCAGTGTGCGGAAAGCTATGTGTGCATACCTTCCCATCAACCCTGCGCTGACTATGAGGCTCTCAGAAATCTCCTAGCTCTTTTGCGATCGGCTTCCCTTGACAACCTTGCCAATTTTAAACTGAGTCATTCAGGAGATGGCCACAAACCTATCCTTTCAAGTGCTCGACTGCACATCTTTCCCTCCTAGACACATGTACAGCGGGAGCATCGTAATTCCATACCATGTTATGAAATACATCACCTACCTGTACCAGACCATGAGCGAGTACGCCGACAACATCGCCATCATAGACAAAAATACACCTCACATCAAAGTCTTGATCGAGAGCCCCTCGGAGAACATAGGTGAAATCACCGGGCATGTGTCCCTCACCATAATCTATGGATCAACCCTCTCTGTCATTTACACCAAACTCACCCATCTCCTGCGGCATGCAGAGGGATGTGAGGAACAACAAATCGACAGTATTGCCACTTTCACACAGTTGAGCACTGACGTGTTGATCAAGAGAACGCAGTTGAATTTTATGTTGAATAATCATATGTCCTTAACTACTCTAGTGTAAGGGGCAGCATTCGGAATTTTTGATGAAAAGCATGCCCAAAAAAACTGCCAGCTACTCATCCCCAGAAGATAAAATATGCATATTATTAGTAGATTTGGATAGAAAACACTCTGAAGTTTCTAAAACGGTTTGAATCATGTCTGTGAGTATAACATAACTTATTTATCAGGCGAAACCCCGAGGTCAAACCATTCAGATTTTTTTTTTCCCGAGGTCACTCTTTTCAATTAGGTTTCATTGGGAAACCAGATTTCTAAGAGACATGCTTGCAGTTCCTACCGTTTCCACTGGATGTCAACAGTCTTGAGAAATTGGTTGAGGTTATTCCTTTGTGTAATGAAGAAGTACGGCCATCTTGAACGAGAGTCACATGAAGTGTCCTGTTAGATAGAAGCGCGTGACCAGAAAGCTAGCTATAGTTGGTTTTAATCCTGTATTGAACACAGATCATCCCATCTTCAATTTTATCGATTGTTAACATTAAAAAATACCTAAAGTTGTATTACATAAGTACTTTGAATTTTTTTGGCAAAGTTTACAGGTAACCTTTGAGATATTTTGTAGTCACGTTTGAGCAAGTTGGAACCGGTATTTTTCTGGATCAAACGCGCCAAATAAATGGACATTTTGGATATATATCGATGGAATTAATCGAACAAAAGGACCATTTGTGATGTTTATGGGACATATTGGAGTGCCAACAACAGAAGTCCGTCAAAGGTAAGGCATGAATTATATTTTTATTTCGGCGTTTTGTGTCGCGCCTGCAGGGTTGAAATGTGCTTCTCTGTCTTTGTTTACTATTGTGCTATCCTCAGATAATAGCATCGTTTGCTTTCACCGAAAAGCCTATTTGAATTCTGACATGTTGGCTGGATTCACAACCAGTGTAGCTTTAATTTGGTATCTTTCATGTGTGATTTAATGAAAGTTAGATTTTTATAGTAATTTTCATAGTAATTAATTAGAATTTGGCGCTCTGCATTTTCTCTGGCTTTTTGCCAAGTGAGACAGTAGCGTCTCGCCTAAACTCAGATTTTGGGATATAATAATGAACTTTACCGAACAAAACATACATGTATTGTGTAACATGAAGTCCTATGAGTGTCATCTGATGAAGATCATCAAAGGTTAGTGATAAATTTTATCTCTATTTCTGCTTTTTGTTACTCCTCTCTTTGGCTGGAAAATGGCTGTCTTTTTCTGTGACTTGGCTCATACCTAACATAATCGTTTGGTGTGCTTTCGTCATAAAACCTTTTTGAAATCAGACACTTTGGCTAGATTTACAACAAGTGTAGCTTTAAAATGGTGTAAAATACTTGTATATTTCAGGAATTTAAATTATGGGATTTCTGTTGTTTTGAATTTGGCGCCCTGCAGTTTCACTGGCTGTTGACGAGGTGGGATGCTACCGTCCCACATACCCTAGAGAGGTTAAAGGATTGGATTGCTACTATGGGTGAAATGAGCGCGCTGACAATGTTACTGATAGTTGTAATGTATGTGAATAAAAAGAACACATCTCTGAACCGACTGGTCATTACCTTTATTTATTGATGTGAAGTCATAACAGGGTTACATACGGTACACTAATTACACCTGTACTGCCTGACATATTCATTGAGATGAGCAGGAGTTCAATGTTCATGTCCTCCGCCTCCATGCATATGGGCTGGCCTGTATGAAACATTTGAGATGGGGTGGAATAGACTCCACTTGTCTCAACTTGTATCCCCCTCCTTCTCCATCCTGCTCCATCCTTGTCAGTCGTTCTCCTGCATAACTGTTGCATTATAGGGAAGGTCTTAACAGTGCTCATGTAGTGCAGCAAACCTCCCATGGTGGAGAAGTGTACACCGGTCCCAAGCTGAAACCCTGACCTATCGAACTTTACCTTCTATCTCTTTCCTTTCGCTGTTACAATTTCGAAGAGGTATCCAAGGCGGTCTTCATCCATATGACAGATTGCTGCAGCTGGATTGCTGTATTCAGCATCCATCTGTTGTAGATCCTGTATCACTTCACTGTGCTCGCATGACCCTGGGGCCTACCAGTTGAAAGTCCCCACCATGCACCCTTTAGTAACTGTATCATGTCACGCATTTCTTCCACTACACGTGTGCAGGAAATCTCGTTTGGACCATCAGGTATGTCTCTGGGTCTAGCCATCAAGTAACCTTCTGGGACGGCTCCAATCACATTTGCCGTCATCCTAACAGGATCACTGTATTCCTATTCTACCAAGTCGGTGCATTTGTAATAGCAAATGGGACGATGGTATTCTCAGCGGTCTTCACCATACCTGAACACACTCCTCCGTGCATGTCACCAAAGTATCCCGCGATGGCAATAGCTCCAACATTAACCTCAGGTCTATTCAGGGAAGATATAATCTGTTATTCAGAGACGGAGCCCCACCACGCTCACCCAGCCATTCTACAAATGAAAGCCATGATCTGTCCAATAGAGGCCAGTTGCCATACGTATTTTGCCTCAGATCCATGTCGAATATAGTTGATACCTCTTCCCCAGTGTTGAGACATGCAAACTGTTGTAAGAACAGACCTTGGTATTAAACTGCTTCCCTGTAGTACTCGGTTGGATGAATAAGCCCTGGTTGGATAAACAGCCACGGTTGGATGAATGAGCCCTGGTTGGATGAATGAGCCCTGGTTGGATAAAACAGCCATGGTTGGATGAATGGTCCGAGGTTGAATACACCAGCCACGGTTGGATGAATGGTCCAACGTTGGATAAACCAGCCACGGTTGGATGAATGAGCCCTGGTTGGATAAAACAGCCACAGTTGGATGAATGGTCGAAGGTTGGATAAACCAGCCACGGTTGGATGAATGAGCCCTGGCTGGATAAAACAGTCATGGTTGGATAAATTAGCCCTGGTTGGATAAAACAGCCACGGTTGGATGAATGGTCGAAGGTTGGATAAACCAGCCACGGTTGGATGAATGAGCCCTGGCTGGATAAAACAGTCATGGTTGGATAAATTAGCCCTGGTTGGATAAAACAGCCACGGTTGGATGAATGGTCGAAGGTTGGATAAACCCGCCACGGTTGGATGAATGAGCCCTGGCTGGATAAAACAGTCATGGTTGGATGAATGGTCGAAGGTTGGATAAAACAGCCACGGTTGGATGAATGAGCCCTGGCTGGATAAAACAGCCACGGTTGGATGAATGAGTCCTGGTTGGATAGCACATCCTACGTGTTGATCAGGAGAACGCAGTTACATTTTATGTTGAATAATCAGATGTACTTATGGCTGCAAGGGCAGTATTGAGTAGCTTGGATGAAAGGTGCCCAGAGTAAACGACCTTCTCCTCAGTCCCAGTTACTAATATATGCATATTATTATTAGTATTGGATAGAAAACACTCTGAAGTTTCTAAAACTGTTTGAATTATGTCTGTGAGTATAACAGAACTCATATGGCAGGCAAAAACCTGATAAAAAATCCAAACAGGAAGTGGAAATTCTGAGGCTGGTCGATGTTAAACTCATTGCCTATTCAATTCCCTGTAATATATGGATCTGTTTGCACTTCCTACGCCTTCCACTAGATGTCAACAGTCGGTAGAACGTTGAATGAAGTTTATACTGTGTTGTGGGGCCGGATGAGAGGGGAATGAGTCAGTGGTCTGGCAGATTGCCAGTTCCTGGTCACGCGCATTCCTCATGATATTGCCTTGCATTCCATAACTTCTACAGACACGAAGGAATGCTCCGGTTGGAACGTTATTGGATATATATGATAACAACATCCTGAAGATTGATTCTCTACTTAGTTTGACCAGTTTATTCAACTTGTAATATAACTTTTTTAAGTTTTCGTCCGACGTTTGCCTGCATCTGCGCGAGAGTTTGGACACGTGTACTATACATGCTAGTAAAAGTAGCTACTTGGACATAAGTAATGGACATTATCGAACAAAACCACAATTTATTGTGGAACTAGGATTCCTGGGAGTGCATTCTGATGAAGATCATCAAAGGTAAGGGAATATTTATCATGTAATTTATGGTTTCTGTTGATTCCAACATGGCGGCTAATTTGGCTATTGTTCTGAGCTCTGTCTCAGATTATTGCATGGTTTGCTTTTTCCGTAAAGAGTTTTTTTTAAATCTGACACAGTGGTTGCATTAAGGAGAGGTATATCTATAATTCCATGTGTATATATATTATCATCTACATATATGATGAGTATTTCTGTTGAAACGATGTTGCTATGCAAAATCACTTGATGTTTTTGGAACTAGTGAATGTAACGCACCAATGTAAACTCAGATTTTTTTATATAAATATGAACTTTATCAAACAAAACATACATGTATTGTGTAACATGAAGTCCTATGAGTGTCATCTGATGAAGATCATCAAAGGTTAGTGATCCATTTTATCTCTATTTCTGCTTTTTGTGACTGCTATCTTTCGGTGAAAAAATGGCTGTGCTTATTGTGGTTTGGTGTGACCTAACATAATCGTTTGTAGTGCTTTCGCTGAAAAGCATATTTGAAATCGGACACTTTGGTGGCATTAACAACACGATGCCTTTTAAAATGGTATAATACACATGTATGTCTGAGGAATTTTAATTCTGAGATTTCTGTTTTTTGAATTTGGCGCCTTGCACTTTCACTGGCTGTTGTCATATCATCCCGTTAACGGGATTGCAGCCATAAATTAACCTGTCTAGGATCAGCGTGGCGCTAGCGGCACACCCCCCCCCCCCCCCACTGAAAAACCAGTGCCGCGAAATTCAAAAAAAAATTTTTTTTTTAATATTTAACTTTCACACATTAAAGTCCAATACAGCTAAGGAAAGACACAGATCTTGTGAATCCAGTCAACATGTCCGATTTTTAAAATGTTTTACAGGGAAGACACAATATGTAAAGATGTACATCTATTACCTAAAAACACATTAGCATAATCCACCATCTTTTATTTGTCCACCAACACCAGTAGCCATCACCAATTCGGCTAAACTAAGATATTTATAGCCCCTAACCAACAAAAAAACTCATTAGATGACAGTCTGATAACATATTTATGGTATGGGATAGGTTTTGTTAGAAAAAAGTGCATATTTCAGGTAGATGGCATAGGTTACAATTGCACCCACCGTCACAAATGGAATAGAAAAACTACTTAGAGCAACGTGTTTACCTGCTTACTAATCATCAAACATTTCGTAAAAATACACAGCATACACGAATCGAAAGACACAGATCCTGTGAATACAGACAATATTTCAGATTTTCTAAGTGTCTTACAGCGAAAACACAATAAATCGTTATATTAGCATAGCACATAGCACATAGCAGCCCAGCATTGATTCTAGCCAAAGTGAGCGATAAAAGTCAACATCGCCAAAAGATATTAATTTTTTCACTAACCTTCTCAGAATTCTTCCGATGACACTCCTGTAACATCATATTACACAATCCATATAGAGTTTGATCGCAAATGTTTATATTTAGCCACCAAAATCATGGTTAGACAATGTGAAATGTAGACAAGCTGGTCAGAAAATGTCCTTGCGCCACTTAGACAGTGATCTACTCTTATACATAAATACTCATAAACGTGACAAAAAAATATAGGGTGGACAGGGATTGATAGACAATTTAATTCTTAATACAATTGCGGAATTACATTTTTTAATTTATCCTTACTTTTCAATACAGTTTGCGCCAAGCGAAGCTACGTCAAAAAACATGGCGTCCTAAGCCACTAAAATGTTTCGACAGAAACACGATTTATCATAATAAAAATGTCCTACCTTGAGCTGTTCTTCCATCAGTATCTTGGGCAAAGGATCCTTTCTTGGGAGTAATCGTCTTTTGGTGGAAAGCTGTCCTCTTGCCATGTGGAAATGCCAACTGCGTTCGGGATGAACTGAAAAGCGTGCCCAGCTATTCACATCGTTTCAAAAATAAATGTCCCAAAATCGCACTAAACGGATATAAATTGCTATAAAACGCTTTAAATTAACTACCTTATGATGTTTTTAACTCCTATAACGAGTGAAAAGATGACCGGAGAAATATAACAGGCTAAACTAACGCTTGGAACAGGAGCGGGTCGGTGTCCAGCACGCGCGTTACGCAGCAAGGAAAGACTTGCTAGCTACAGGGTTTTTTAATTTATAGGGCCTGTGAACGCGCAATCGACCCCATTGGAATCGTCATCACGTAAAGGCATCCAGGGGAAGACGTAAGAAGTGTCCGTATAGTCATAGCAATGACAGTGCCCTTTTAACTGACTTCAGAACAGTGGCCAACATTTCTCAAATCTGACTCCATGTCAGGGAAATTGCTGTAGAATGGGCTCTGTTCCACTTAGAGACAAAATTTCAACTCCTATAGAAACTATAGACTGTTTTCTATCCAATAATAATAATAATTTGCATATTGTACGATCAAGGATTTTGTGGGAAGCCGTTTCAAAAATTACCCAATTAGCATAAATAGTCTAAACAGCGCCCCCATCCCCAACAGGTTTTAAGGCCGAAAATGGTAGTTGCATCCGGGGGTCAAAATCTTCTACAGCAGTCATTATATCTTAAGCTTTAAGACACACTGGGGCTTGTAGCATAAGTCAGTAGCCAAAGAGCAATGTGGTCCCGTCAGGCAATAGCAGTCTCTTGTCATAGACTACCCTGAATCTTTTAGTAAGTGGGGCATTCCTTAGATGGAAGCCCTTTTTATCCCTAACAATTTTTTTGTAGGAGCTCAAAATCTCCAAGTCACTATTCCGGTCGTTTATGAACCCCTCGACCAAGCGTGTGATTGATTCCAAGTTTACACGCGGGGCATTTTCATAGTTTTGAGTCACGCCTTTGGCGTTCAACACCACGTGATTGTCTTTAGTCCTAAAAGCATAGCTTTTGGGACCACAGGAGGACCATTCTGTGATATGGTCACCCTCTCCGAGTTCACTCGTTAAACCACACAGATAGTTGCTAAGTGGGGGGCTCCAATCACCCTGTTTGCTTACATAGACCACAGAGTCTGTGTCGTGGTAAAGAACCCGCCTCTGAAGCTGTTCCATGAGGGTATACAGTTCAAGTCGGCCACAGGCCGTGGTAAATGCTGCAAGAAACACATTTACATTACCCGGGGGTAGAACCCACTTCTTGTTACGCCTCCATTGCACCAGGGCAATGTCTTTACTCAAGAATGAAAATGTGAAATTTCGTATTGGTCCAAAAAAACAAATTCCAAACATTCAACGGGGTCTTTAATGATCGATGTTGTTAGCATATTGCATCTCTGCGATTTCAACACATTTCTTTTGGTTTTGTTGACCTCTATTCTGTCAGGGTCAAGAAGTATGCCTTCTCTGTCGTGATAGTCTTGAATGTACTTGTCTTTGCTCTCTTGATCTGTGACCGATGCAGAATAGCCTGAAGCCATTTGCTTGCATCTCAAGAAGGTCTTGATGTACTCTTTAAAAAGAGTGTCTGATTTCCTGCAAAAGTTCCACACTTCAAAGATTTTGGCCACACGATACCCCATCTCTAGAGCCTGAGAGAATACACCTGTCAGGGCTCTTTCTTGGTCTGAGTGATCACAAGGGTTTTCCTGGTTGTTGTTTTCACTGCAGGTGCGACAAAGGGGAAATAAACGTCTTCTATCTTATCTTCTGGGGATGAGTAGCTAGCAGTTGAATTTGGGTATGCTTTTCATCCAAACGTGAAAATGCTGCCCCCTATCCTAGAGAAGTTAAGGCAATGGTATTGCTGTTGTGATTAATTGTGTGGTTTTGGGTGCCGGTAGTTAGGAGCTTTTTTTTGTAGGAGACAGACTGTGAGTCAGTGAGGGTGGTGAAAGGGAAAGAGCCAGGGAGAGAGATTTCAGAGGACAGTGTCACAGACACGGCAGGACCAGGTGTCAACCTTGTTGCCAGCAGCACCAGTATAGGGGACAGTGGCACAGCATTGTCCAGTTACCTCAGTGATGGCACAAAACCATTTCAGTCACACCCACAATTTATAGAACCGCAAACTCTTGCCAACAGAGTGTTGATGTTTCAAGAGAGATGGTTTCGGGATTTCCTCTGGCTACATTATAATCCGTCAATAAAAGGAGTGTTGTGTTTTCACTGTAGCCACGGGTTTTCAAGCCAGCCATCTTTTGGCCAAAGAGCAGATGCTGCCTTCATTAGTGCAGGATTTAGGAACTGGAGAAAAGCAATTGAAAAATTCACAGTACATCAAAACTGCCAAACCCACCGCCACTTTGTAACTGTAACAGCACACCAGCTAAATCCAATCAGTGTCCAGTTATCCAGCGCGTGGGTAAACAGCAGGAGGACGCAAGGCATTGCTTGATGAAAATTGTTAGTTTGGTGCGGCATGTAGTAAGACAGGGACAAGCCTTTAGAGGCCACACGGATGACAGTGGGAATTTATACCAGCTTTTGAAACTTAGGGCAGAAGAGGATGATCCCATTTTACTGAAGTGGTTAACAGAGCGTACCACAATGTACACAGGGCCCTAAGCACAGAGTGAAATTCTGAACATCATGGCCAATACAGTCATTCGAGGCATTGCAGTTGAGATTAGGTCTCTTCCGATTGTACAATTTTCAGTAATTGTTGATGGTACTCAAGATGTCTCTGGTGCTGAACAGGAGTGTCTGTCTGCATTATGTTGACCATGGCCTTGTCCCTCACGAGGAGTTTATTGGGCTATACAGAGTGTCGGAGACAACAGGCGAGGGCATTGCGAAAGTGGCAACTGATGTGTTGTTGAGGCTCAATTTGCCCATGTCTGGCTTATGTGGGTAGAGTTACGATGGTGTCTAAAACATGTCAGGAAAAAACACAGGTGCACAGGCAATTATGAGGAGGCAGCAGCCATTAGCCCTCTATGTACATTGTGGAGCACACTGTGTAAATCTGATTACACAGGCTGGCGGCTCAGCCTCCCCACTGATCCGGGATTCCCTTTCTTGGGTCCATCAGTTAGGTGTCCTCTATGGCCAGTCAGGAAAGTTTAAGAGCATGTTTGAATCAATTGCCACGTCCAAAGAAACAAATCTCACCACCCTGAAACCCCTATGTCCAACAAGGTGAACTGTGCGGAATACTGCTATTAGAGCTGTGCTAGGGCAGTATGAGCGGGTACTAAGCAGCCTAGAGGAGATGGCAGAAACTGCATCCAAGACAGCTTCAACTGCCAGTGGCTTATTCGAGCACTTCAGCAAAGGCAAGACTGTGTTGGGCCTCTGCTGTTCTTGGAGAGCTTGAATGTCTAAACATTTCACTGCAGAAGAAAACTCAGACTGTCTCTGGTATGCAGGCTGCAGTCGAGTGTGTGCGGTCATCTCTTAGGCGCAAGATAAAAGACGAAAGCTACCTTGCACTGTATAAGAAAGCAACAATATTGATTGACTCTAATTGAATCCATTGAGATGCACTCAAGACAATTTGCTGTCAAAGCAGTGGATCACTATAGGGCAGATTTTTTTTTAAGTGTTGCATGGTGTGGAGGTTCAGTTTGGCGTCCGTTTTGACCAGGACAGTGTAAACGTCCTGCAAAAGTTGGAAAGAGCGCTTCTCATGGGGGAGTTAGATGAGTCTCCAGATCAGTACCCAGAGCTGAACATAGATTCTCTTTCAGTGCAGATCCCTCTCTTTCACAACAAATACCCCTGTAGCAGCAGTGGAGAGGCAGCAGAGGTCCTCAGGAGGCTTCCAGTGGAGGTGCAGGGGTTGTTTCACCAAGTTGAGGTGCTGATCAGAATTTTGTTTGTGGTACCAGTGTCTTCATGTGAGGCTGAGAGGAGTTTCAGTGCACTCCGCAGGTTAGAGACTTGGCTACGGGCTTGCATGGGCCAAGAGAGACTGAACGGCGTAGTTGTCTGTAATGTACATAAAGACAGGCTGGACAGTCTCAAGAGGGAAAATATCTGCCAGCAATTTTTTGGATCCATTGAAACCTGCAAACATGTGTTTGGTTCTTTTGTTCAGTAGTGTGTATAGCAGTGGTTCTCAACCTTTTTTGGGGTACTGCATAGTTTGAGGCAAGCAAGGCAAGGTTTTGAGCGGTCCTCAGGGACCTCCACCCCCTCTATATTATATGTAAAGTTAGTGGAAACCTTGTGGTAGTGAATACGTTCATTACACTTTTTGATTTCACGGACCCCTTGCAATTACACCGGGGACCCCTGTTTGGAAACCTCTGGTGTATAATATATTTATTCTTTTGTTTAGTAGTTTTTAGTACATGACAGTACACTTACGAATTATTTATATCATGTTATTTTATTTAAAATGTCATACTTTGTGTCCATAGCAAAGTATGTCCATAGCTGCTGTTTGAAGAGTTGAGACACTGACTGAATGATATTTGGGTTATTCATTGAAGTAGTTATTTTGCTTTTAGAACTGTACTCATTTTGAGCTTTTTGTTCTTGTAAAGCTATTGTAGTAGACTCAGGGCAGTGGCACATATTTAGTGACTATATAAATGTATCAGAAAAAGTCAAATTAAAAGGTCAATTCTATACGGAGACCAACTTTGTGATGGTTCTCAATTGGAGATTATTTTAGACGAGATCACACCATGTTCATTGTATTTACCAAAACTGCACCCATACAGTGTACAGTACCATTGCCACCTACTGTCCTTTCTTGGTATTGCTGGTTTGTAAGTACAAATACCTGCATACATACTGGACTGATAAGGAACACTGCTATAACTATTATTAGTAGTACTATTATAATGATTTAAACATTTGAAGAAGTTGGGACAACCCTTCAGTTAACTACTGTACCTATCAATTATCCAGTCGTAGTGATTATGGTTCGTCAATATACATTTAAAATATTACAACGTAGGCTATGTGTTACAGCACTACTTTTGGTGTGCCCCTCAGGAATTGCTCTTGAGAAAATTTCATGTAATTGTCCCCTCCAAAGTTGATATCTGTTTCGGTGTGTGAGAAGTTTAAATCACCAGGACTCTGGAAAGTTCGATGACGCAACAGATGGTGAGATACGGACCGATTCCCAGCTCCGACATTTGAGATGACAGATTTATGCCTCCAAGCCTAGTAGATGATTCGGATCCCTTCAACCCCGAGGAGCCCATGTTGAATAAGACTATCTTTAATGTTTAGAAAGACTCCTGTTTTTTTAATGAAAAAAAAACAGGAAAGAGGCCTCCCCAACTTATGTTAGGGTGAGTAACTATTAGGAATGGCTAGAAGATAATGAGAAATGATGTGTTATTATTGTGGAAAAATACAGCCGACCTAAAGGGAGGAGTTTCTACTGGTGTGTGTGTATGAGTTATAAAATGACTGTGTTCTCATTTTTTACTTCAGAGTACTCTCTGAATAAAGAATTAAAGTATTGCTGAACCTGAGACTTTCCCTAATTATTATTAAACCCAGGGTCTTACAAACCTCGGGGAATTGGTCGAAGGTTAAATGATTGATTAGTTAACATAATTGGGATTGAAAATTCTCGTGACAACTATATAAACCAAATACTGGTGACACTACAATAACCGAATACAGGTTGCACAACATTAACGTAATACCTGTGATACTATTTTAACTTCTTGACGCTAGGGGACAGATTTTTTTATTTATTTTTTAAATAACGTTCCCAAGGTAAACGGACTATTTCTCAGGCCCAGATCGTAGAATATGCATATAATTTACAGATTAGGATAGAAAACACTCCAAAGTTTCCAAAACTGTCAAAATATTGTCTGTGAGTATAACAAAACTGATTTTGCAGGCAAAAACCTGAGGAAATCTAACCCGGAAATGCTTTTTAAATTATTTTTATCCCTGTTTCATTGCCCCCCCTCTTCCATTTAAAGGGGTATCAACCAGATTCATTTTCCAATGGCTTCCTCAGGCTGTGACCAGGCTTTAGACATAGTTTCAGGCTTTTATTTTGAAAAATGAGCGAGATCTTTCAAAACGAGTCAGGTGTCCTTTGATTAGTTCCTGCGCGCGAGAGGGGTAGCTCGACATTTTCTTTCTCTCTTTTATTGAATAGGTTACGGTCCGGTTGAAATATTATCGATTATGTATGTTAAAAACAACCTCGAGGATTGATTATAAAAAACATTTGACATGTTTCTACGAACATTACGGATACTTTTTGGAATTTTCATCGAACGGAACGAGGCTGTGGTTTTCTGAACATAACGCGCAACCCAAATGGCGTTTTTTTTTAGAAAACTAATACTTATCGAACAAAAATAACATTTATTGTGTAACTGGGAGTCACGTGAGTACAAACATCTGAAGATTATCAAAGGTAAGCGATTAATTTTATTGCTTTTCTGACTTTCGTGACCATGCTAATTTAGGGCTAGCTGTTCTAGCATTGATTGATACACTCACAAACGCTTGGTTTGCTTTCGCTGTAAAGCATATTTTCAAAATTTGACACGATAGTGTAACGGCTTTCTTCTGTGGTGGACGAAGGAGAGGACCAAAGCGCAGCGTGGTTAGTGTTCATCATCTTTAATAACAACAAAAAACGTGAACACTACAAAATACAAAACAATAAATGTGGAAAAACCGAAACAGTCCTATCTGGTGCATAGAATACAAAGACAGAAGACAACCACCCACAAAACCCAACACAAAACAGGCTACCTAAATATGGCTCCCAATCAGAGACAAACGACTAACACCTGCCTCTAATTGGGAACCAAATCAGGCCAAACACAGAAACAGGAAAACTAGACATACAACATAGAATGCACACTCAGCTCACATCCTGACCAACACTAAAACAAAGAAAACACAAAAGAACTATGGTCAGAACGTGACAGTACCCCCCCCCCCCCCAAGGTGCGGACTCCGGCCGCAAAACCTGAACCTATAGGGGAGGGTCTGGGTGGGCATCTGTCCGCGGTGGCGGCTCTGGCGCTGGACGTGGACCCCACTCCACCATTGTCTTTGTCCACCTCCTTAGCGTCCCTTGAGTGGCGACCCTCGCCGCCGACCTTGGCCTGGGAACCCTAACAAAGGGCCCCACTGGACTGAGGAGGACCTCAGGACTGAGGAAACTCCTCCGGACTGAGGGACAGCTCCGGACTGAGGGGCAGCTCATGACTGAGAGGTAGCTCATGACTGAGGGGTAACTCATGACCGAGGGGTAGCTCATGACCGAAGGGTAGCTCATGACCGAGGGGTAGCTCATGTCCAAGGGGTAGCTCATGTCCGAGGGGTAGCTCATGAACGAGGGGTAACTCATGACCAAGGGGTAACTCATGACCAAGGGGTAGCTCATGACTGAGAGTTAGCTCATGACTGAGTTAGCATATTCATTCATTTCCAAACAACTATCATTTTGACCACTAAACCAAAGAGTTAGACAAAAATATTTTGGATTAAATCCTTCCTCTACTTCTGCTTGTCAAATGCGGAAACAGTTTATTCAGTATGGAACTTACGTTACAGCAGTTTTACTAATGCTACCACGTTTTTTTCAAACTTTCCCAAACAACTGCTGTTTTGACCTCTTTCGCAACATTTTAGAGAAAATAATGTCTGCTATATAAATTCCTCCCCTACTTGTCTGCTTTTCAAGTACGACGTTGGGTTTCAAATCGGAGCTACCAATCTGTAACTAGAGCTATTTTTGTAACCCATCGCCTGTCTTTCAAGCCTCTGTAAAACATGTCAGAAGTTAGCAGATTCCTTCAATTCCAAACAACTATCATTTTGACCACTAAACCAAAGAGTTAGACAAAAATATTTTGGATTAATCTGTTGAGGATAGAGGGCGCTATTTACACTTTGGGGGAAAATCGTGCCCAATTTAAACGGCCTCGTACTCTATTCTTGCTCGTACAATATGCATATTATTATTACTATTGGATAGAAAACACTCTCAAGTTTCTAAAACCGTTTGAATTATATCTGTGAGTAAAACAGAACTCATTTTGCAGCAAACTTCCTGTCAGAAAGGGAAAAATCTCAAATCGAGGCTCTGTTCCAGGGCCTTCCTATCATTTTGCTTGAGATTTATGACTATACATGCACTTCATACGCCTTCCACTAGCTGTGAGAGGTGAAATGGGGTCTCAATCTCTTTCTATGGTCAAAAGAGACAGCTTGGAATGACATGACCCTAGAATTCGTTTGTTCAGGAAGCGCATAAAGGTCACCAGTATTGGTTTCTGAAAAGCAATCGTTATAGACGTCTTATATCTCCGGCTTTGATTTTATTTGATAAATGTGAAGATATCATCGTAAAGTATGTTTTTTCAATATAGTTTTATTAGATCATTGAATTTTTTTCGGGAGTTTAGACGTGTTGCGTTCTTTGCGTTTGGTGAAGATGGACAGCTTAGCGCCACTTGGCTAGTTTTGCTTGCTAATTCGCGAGGGGAAAAGGCCATTCTAAAACCAAACAACGATTGTTCCCGACAAAGGACCCCTTGTACAACATTCTGATGGAAGATCATCAAAAGTAGGACCCATTTTATGATGCTATTTCATATATCTGTCGAACATGTGTACTATTAGGTAGCGCCCAGATTTTGGGCTCGCTCTCGCTATAACGTAAGCTGGATGTCGTAATGAAGTTATTTTTAGAATTCTAACACTGCGATTGCATTAAGAACTAGTGTATCTATCATTTCCTATACAACATGTATTTTTTTGTCATGTTTATGAATAGTTATTTGGTCAGAATAGGTGAGTTTTAGAAAAATATCCGCACATTCTGGGAAAAAGATGCTACGTTAGCACAATGTATAACCACTGATTTCAGCTCTAAATATGCACATTTTCGAACAAAACATAAGTGTATGTATAACCTGATGTTATAGGACTGTCATCTGATGAATTATCAAGGTTAGTCAAAAATTATATATCTTTTGCTGGTTTGTTACGATCGCTAACTTTTGCTGCTGGTAAATGGCTTGTGTTTCTGGCTATTGTGGTAAGCTAATATAATGCTATATTGTGTTTTCGCTGTAAAACACTTAAAAAATCTGAAATATTGGCTGGATTCAAAAGATGCTTGTCTTTCATTTGCTGTACACCATGCATTTTTCAGAAATGTTTTATGATGAGTATTTAGGTATTCCACGTTGGTCTCTATAATTACTCTGGCTGCTTCTGTGCTATTTGTGACGGTAGCTGTGATGGTAGCTGCAATGTAAAACTGATTTATAGCTCAAATATGCACATTTTTCGAACAAAACATAGATTTATTGTGTAACATGTTATAAGACTGTCATCTGATGAAGTTGTTTCTTGGTTAGTTTGGTTGGTTTTGTGCAAGCTACCTGTGCTGTGAAAGAAATGTCTGTGCTTTTTTGTATTTGGTGGTGAGCTAACATAAATATACGTGGTGTTTTCGCTGTAAAACATTTTAAAAATCGGACATGTTGACTGGATTCACAAGATGTTTATATTTCATTTGCTGTATTGGACTTGTTAATGTGTGAAAGTTAAATATTTCTCAAAAATATTTTTTGAATTTCGTGCTATGCCTTTTCAGTGGAATGTGGGAGGAGTTCCGCTAGCGGAACCCCGGGGCTAGACAGGTTAAATCCTTCCTCTACTTCTGCTTGTCAAATGCGGAAACAGTTTATCCAGTATAGAACTTACGTTACAGCAGTTTTTCTAAATGCACTACCACGTTTTTCTCAAACTTTCCCAAACAACTGCTGTTTTGACCTCTTTCGCAACATTTTAAAGAAAATAATGTCTGCGATATAAAATATTCCCCTAATTGTCTGCTTTCAAGTACGAAGTCGGATTTCAAATCGGGGCTACCAATCTGTAACTAGAGCTATTTTCGTAACTCATCGTCAATCTTTCAAGCCTCTGTAAAACACGTCAAAAGTTAGCAGATTCATTCATTTCAAAACAACTATCAATTTGACACTAAACCAAAGAGTTAGACTAAAATATTTTGGATTAAATCCTTCCTCTTCTTTGGCTTGTCAAATGTGGAAACAGTTTATTCAGTATGGAACTCATGTTACAGCAGTTACACTAATGCTACCACGTTTTTTTCAAACTTTCCCAAACAACTGCTGTTCTGACCCATTTCATAACATTTTAAAGAATAACATGTATGCTATATAAAATCTTTTCCTACATTTCTCTGCTTTTCAAGTACGAAGTCAGATTTCAAATCGGGGCTACCAATCTGTAACTAGAGCTATTTTCGTAACTCATCATCAGTCTTTCAAGCCTCTGTAAAACACGTCAAAAGTTAGCAGATTCATTCATTTCAAAACAACTATCAATTTGACACTAAACCAAAGAGTTAGACAAAAATATTTTGGATTAAATCCTTCCTCTACTTTTGCTTGTCAAATGTGGAAACAGTTTATTCAGTATGGAACTCATGTTACAGCAGTTACACTAATGCTACCACGTTTTTTTCAAACATTCCCAAACAACTGCTGTTTTGACCCCTTTCGCAACATTTTAAAGAAAAAAATATAAGCTATATAAAATCTTCTCCTACTTGTCTGCTTTTCAAGTACGAAGTCGGATTTCAAATCGGGGCTACCAATCTGTAACTAGAGCTATTTTCGTAACCCATCGTCTGTCTTTCAAGCCTCTGTAAAATATCAGAAGTTAGCAGATTCATTCAATTCCAAACAACTATCATTTTGACCACTAAACCAAAGAGTTAGACAAAAATATTTTGGATTAAATCCTTCCTCTACTTTTGCTTGTCAAATGTGGAAACAGTTTATTCAGTATGGAACTTACGTTACAGCAGTTTTACTAATGCTACCATGTTTTTTTCAAACTTTCCCAAACAACTGCTGTTTTGACCCCTTTTGCAACATTTTAAAGAAAAAAAGGTCTGCTATATAAAATCTTCCCCTACTTGTCTGCTTTTCAAGTACGAAGTTGGATTTCAAATCGGGGCTACCAATCTGTAACTAGAGCTATTTTCGTAACCCATCGTCAGTCTTTCAAGACTCTGTAAAACATGTCAGAAGTTAGCAGATTCATTCATTTCAAAACAACTATCAATTTGACCACTAAACCAAAGAGTTAGACAAAAATATTTTGGATTAAATCCTTCCTCTACTTCTGCTTGTCAAATGCGGAAACAGTTTATTCAGTATGGAACTTACGTTACAGCAGTTTTACTAATGCTACCACGTTTTTTTCAAACTTTCCCAAACAACTGCTGTTTTGACCTCTTTCGCAACATTTTAGAGAAAATAATGTCTGCTATATAAATTCCTCCCCTACTTGTCTGCTTTTCAAGTACGACGTTGGGTTTCAAATCGGAGCTACCAATCTGTAACTAGAGCTATTTTTGTAACCCATCGCCTGTCTTTCAAGCCTCTGTAAAACATGTCAGAAGTTAGCAGATTCCTTCAATTCCAAACAACTATCATTTTGACCACTAAACCAAAGAGTTAGACAAAAATATTTTGGATTAATCTGTTGAGGATAGAGGGCGCTATTTACACTTTGGGGGAAAATCGTGCCCAATTTAAACGGCCTCGTACTCTATTCTTGCTCGTACAATATGCATATTATTATTACTATTGGATAGAAAACACTCTCAAGTTTCTAAAACCGTTTGAATTATATCTGTGAGTAAAACAGAACTCATTTTGCAGCAAACTTCCTGTCAGAAAGGGAAAAATCTCAAATCGAGGCTCTGTTCCAGGGCCTTCCTATCATTTTGCTTGAGATTTATGACTATACATGCACTTCATACGCCTTCCACTAGCTGTGAGAGGTGAAATGGGGTCTCAATCTCTTTCTATGGTCAAAAGAGACAGCTTGGAATGACATGACCCTAGAATTCGTTTGTTCAGGAAGCGCATAAAGGTCACCAGTATTGGTTTCTGAAAAGCAATCGTTATAGACGTCTTATATCTCCGGCTTTGATTTTATTTGATAAATGTGAAGATATCATCGTAAAGTATGTTTTTTCAATATAGTTTTATTAGATCATTGAATTTTTTTCGGGAGTTTAGACGTGTTGCGTTCTTTGCGTTTGGTGAAGATGGACAGCTTAGCGCCACTTGGCTAGTTTTGCTTGCTAATTCGCGAGGGGAAAAGGCCATTCTAAAACCAAACAACGATTGTTCCCGACAAAGGACCCCTTGTACAACATTCTGATGGAAGATCATCAAAAGTAGGACCCATTTTATGATGCTATTTCATATATCTGTCGAACATGTGTACTATTAGGTAGCGCCCAGATTTTGGGCTCGCTCTCGCTATAACGTAAGCTGGATGTCGTAATGAAGTTATTTTTAGAATTCTAACACTGCGATTGCATTAAGAACTAGTGTATCTATCATTTCCTATACAACATGTATTTTTTTGTCATGTTTATGAATAGTTATTTGGTCAGAATAGGTGAGTTTTAGAAAAATATCCGCACATTCTGGGAAAAAGATGCTACGTTAGCACAATGTATAACCACTGATTTCAGCTCTAAATATGCACATTTTCGAACAAAACATAAGTGTATGTATAACCTGATGTTATAGGACTGTCATCTGATGAATTATCAAGGTTAGTCAAAAATTATATATCTTTTGCTGGTTTGTTACGATCGCTAACTTTTGCTGCTGGTAAATGGCTTGTGTTTCTGGCTATTGTGGTAAGCTAATATAATGCTATATTGTGTTTTCGCTGTAAAACACTTAAAAAATCTGAAATATTGGCTGGATTCAAAAGATGCTTGTCTTTCATTTGCTGTACACCATGCATTTTTCAGAAATGTTTTATGATGAGTATTTAGGTATTCCACGTTGGTCTCTATAATTACTCTGGCTGCTTCTGTGCTATTTGTGACGGTAGCTGTGATGGTAGCTGCAATGTAAAACTGATTTATAGCTCAAATATGCACATTTTTCGAACAAAACATAGATTTATTGTGTAACATGTTATAAGACTGTCATCTGATGAAGTTGTTTCTTGGTTAGTTTGGTTGGTTTTGTGCAAGCTACCTGTGCTGTGAAAGAAATGTCTGTGCTTTTTTGTATTTGGTGGTGAGCTAACATAAATATACGTGGTGTTTTCGCTGTAAAACATTTAAAAAATCGGACATGTTGACTGGATTCACAAGATGTTTATATTTCATTTGCTGTATTGGACTTGTTAATGTGTGAAAGTTAAATATTTCTCAAAAATATTTTTTGAATTTCGTGCTATGCCTTTTCAGTGGAATGTGGGAGGAGTTCCGCTAGCGGAACCCCGGGGCTAGACAGGTTAAATCCTTCCTCTACTTCTGCTTGTCAAATGCGGAAACAGTTTATCCAGTATAGAACTTACGTTACAGCAGTTTTTCTAAATGCACTACCACGTTTTTCTCAAACTTTCCCAAACAACTGCTGTTTTGACCTCTTTCGCAACATTTTAAAGAAAATAATGTCTGCGATATAAAATATTCCCCTAATTGTCTGCTTTCAAGTACGAAGTCGGATTTCAAATCGGGGCTACCAATCTGTAACTAGAGCTATTTTCGTAACTCATCGTCAATCTTTCAAGCCTCTGTAAAACACGTCAAAAGTTAGCAGATTCATTCATTTCAAAACAACTATCAATTTGACACTAAACCAAAGAGTTAGACTAAAATATTTTGGATTAAATCCTTCCTCTTCTTTGGCTTGTCAAATGTGGAAACAGTTTATTCAGTATGGAACTCATGTTACAGCAGTTACACTAATGCTACCACGTTTTTTTCAAACTTTCCCAAACAACTGCTGTTCTGACCCATTTCATAACATTTTAAAGAATAACATGTATGCTATATAAAATCTTTTCTTACATTTCTCTGCTTTTCAAGTACGAAGTCAGATTTCAAATCGGGGCTACCAATCTGTAACTAGAGCTATTTTCGTAACTCATCATCAGTCTTTCAAGCCTCTGTAAAACACGTCAAAAGTTAGCAGATTCATTCATTTCAAAACAACTATCAATTTGACACTAAACCAAAGAGTTAGACAAAAATATTTTGGATTAAATCCTTCCTCTACTTTTGCTTGTCAAATGTGGAAACAGTTTATTCAGTATGGAACTTACGTTACAGCAGTTTTACTTAATGCTACCACGTTTTTTTCAAACATTCCCAAACAACTGCTGTTTTGACCCCTTTCGCAACATTTTAAAGAAAAAAATATAAGCTATATAAAATCTTCTCCTACTTGTCTGCTTTTCAAGTACGAAGTCGGATTTCAAATCGGGGCTACCAATCTGTAACTAGAGCTATTTTCGTAACCCATCGTCTGTCTTTCAAGCCTCTGTAAAATATCAGAAGTTAGCAGATTCATTCAATTCCAAACAACTATCATTTTGACCACTAAACCAAAGAGTTAGACAAAAATATTTTGGATTAAATCCTTCCTCTACTTTTGCTTGTCAAATGTGGAAACAGTTTATTCAGTATGGAACTTACGTTACAGCAGTTTTACTAATGCTACCATGTTTTTTTCAAACTTTCCCAAACAACTGCTGTTTTGACCCCTTTTGCAACATTTTAAAGAAAAAAAGGTCTGCTATATAAAATCTTCCCCTACTTGTCTGCTTTTCAAGTACGAAGTTGGATTTCAAATCGGGGCTACCAATCTGTAACTAGAGCTATTTTCGTAACCCATCGTCAGTCTTTCAAGACTCTGTAAAACATGTCAGAAGTTAGCAGATTCATTCATTTCAAAACAACTATCAATTTGACCACTAAACCAAAGAGTTAGACAAAAATATTTTGGATTAAATCCTTCCTCTACTTTTGCTGGTCAAATGTGGAAACAGTTTATTCAGTATGGAACTTACGTTACAGCGGTTTTACTAATGCTACCACGTTTTTTTCAAACTTTCCCAAACAACTGCTTTTTTGACCACTTTCGCAACATTTTAAAGAAAAAAATGTCTGCGATATAAAATCTACCCCTACTTGTCTGCTTTTCAAGTACGAAGTCGGATTTCAAATCGGGGCTACCAATCTGTAACTAGAGCTATTTTTGTAACACATCGTCAGTCTTTCAAGACTCTGTAAAACATGCCAGAAGTTAGCAGATTCATTCATTTCAAAACAACTATCAATTTGACCACTAAACCAAAGAGTTAGACAAAAACATTTTGGATTAAATTCTTCCTCTACTTTTGCTTGTCAAATGTGGAAACAGTTTATTCAGTATGGAATTTACGTTACAGCAGTTTTACTAATGCTACCATGTTTTTTTCAAACTTTCCCAAACAACTGCTGTTTTGACAACTTTCCCAACATTTTAAAGAAAAAAATGTAAGATATATAAAATCTTCTCCTACTTGTCTGCTTTTCAAGTACGAAGTTGGATTTCAAATCGAGGCTACCAATCTGTAACTAGAGCTATTTTCGTAACCCTTCGCCTGTCTTGAAATCAAAGTCGGATTTCAAATCGGGGCTACCAATCTGTAACTAGAGCTATTTTTGTAACACATCGTCAGTCTTTCAAGACTCTGTAAAACATGTCAGAAGTTAGCAGATTCATTCATTTCAAAACAACTATCAATTTGACCACTAAACCAAAGAGTTAGACAAAAATATTTTGGATTAAATCCTTCCTCTACTTCTGCTTGTCAAATGTGGAAACAGTTTATTCAGTATGGAACTTACGTTACAGCAGTTTTACTAATGCTACCACGTTTTTTTCAAACTTTCCCAAACAACTGCTTTTTTGACCCCTTTCGCAACATTTTAAAGAAAAAAATGTCTGCTATATAAAATCTTCCCCTACTTGTCTGCTTTTCAAGTACGAAGTCGGATTTCAAATCGGGGCTACCAATCTGTAACTAGAGCTATTTTTGTAACACATCGTCAGTCTTTCAAGACTCTGTAAAACATGTCAGAAGTTAGCAGATTCATTCATTTCAAAACAACTATCAATTTGACCACTAAACCAGAGAGTTAGACAAAAATATTTTGGATTAAATCATTCCTCTACTTTTGCTTGTCAAATGTGGAAACAGTTTATTCAGTATGGAACTTACGTTACAGCAGTTTTACTAATGCTACCATGTTTTTTTCAAACTTTCCCAAACAACTGCTGTTTTGACCCCTTTCGCAACATTTTAAAGAAAAAAATGTCTGCTATATAAAATCTTCCCCTACTTGTCTGCATTTCAAGTACGAAGTCGGATTTCAAAACGGGTCAACCAATCTGTAACTAGAGCTATTTTCGTAACCCATCACCTGTCTTTCAAGCCTCTGTAAAACATGACAGAAGTTAGCAGATTCATTCAATTCAAAGCAACTATCAATTTGACAACTAAACCAAAGAGTTAGACAAAAACATTTTGGATTAAATCCTTCCTCTACTTTTGCTTGTCAAATGTGGAAACAGTATATTCAGTATTGAACTTACGTTACAGCAGTTTTACTAATGCTACCATGTTTTTTTCAAACTTTCCCAAAAAACTGCTGTTTTGACCCCTTTCGCAACATTTTAAAGAAAAAAATGTAAGATATATAAAATCTTCTCCTACTTGTCTGCTTTTCAAGTACGAAGTTGGATTTCAAATCGAGGCTACCAATCTGTAACTAGAGCTATTTTCGTAACCCTTCGCCTGTCTTGAAATCAAAGTCGGATTTCAAATCGGGGCTACCAATCTGTAACTAGAGCTATTTTTGTAACACATCGTCAGTCTTTCAAGACTCTGTAAAACATGTCAGAAGTTAGCAGATTCATTCATTTCAAAACAACTATCAATTTGACCACTAAACCAAAGAGTTAGACAAAAATATTTTGGATTAAATCCTTCCTCTACTTCTGCTGGTCAAATGTGGAAACAGTTTATTCAGTATGGAACTTACGTTACAGCAGTTTTACTAATGCTTCCACGTTTTTTTCAAACTTTCCCAAACAACTGCTTTTTTGACCGCTTTCGCAACATTTTAAAGAAAAAAATGTCTGCTATATAAAATCTTCCCCTACTTGTCTGCTTTTCAAGTACGAAGTCGGATTTCAAATCGGGGCTACCAATCTGTAACTAGAGCTATTTTCGTAACCCTTCGCCTGTCTTGAAATCAAAGTCGGATTTCAAATCGGGGCTACCAATCTGTAACTAGAGCTATTTTTGTAACACATCGTCAGTCTTTCAAGACTCTGTAAAACATGTCAGAAGTTAGCAGATTCATTCATTTCAAAACAACTATCAATTTGACCACTAAACTAAAGAGTTAGACAAAAATATTTTGGATTAAATCCTTCCTCTACTTCTGCTTGTCAAATGTGGAAACAGTTTATTCAGTATGGAACTTACGTTACAGCAGTTTTACTAATGCTACCACGTTTTTTTCAAACTTTCCCAAACAACTGCTTTTTTGACCCCTTTCGCAACATTTTAAAGAAAAAAATGTCTGCTATATAAAATCTTCCCCTACTTGTCTGCTGTTCAAGTCCGAAGTCGGATTTCAAATCGGGGCTACCAATCTGTAACTAGAGCTATTTTCGTAACCCATCGTCAGTCTTTCAAGCCTCTGTAAAACATGACAGAAGTTAGCAGATTCATTCAATTCAAAGCAACTATCAATTTGACAACTAAACCAAAGAGTTAGACAAAAACATTTTGGATTAAATCCTTCCTCTACTTTTGCTTGTCAAATGTGGAAACAGTATATTCAGTATTGAACTTACGTTACAGCAGTTTTACTAATGCTACCATGTTTTTTTCAAACTTTCCCAAAAAACTGCTGTTTTGACCCCTTTCGCAACATTTTAAAGAAAAAAATGTAAGATATATAAAATCTTCTCCTACTTGTCTGCTTTTCAAGTACGAAGTTGGATTTCAAATCGAGGCTACCAATCTGTAACTAGAGCTATTTTCGTAACCCTTCGCCTGTCTTGAAATCAAAGTCGGATTTCAAATCGGGGCTACCAATCTGTAACTAGAGCTATTTTTGTAACACATCGTCAGTCTTTCAAGACTCTGTAAAACATGTCAGAAGTTAGCAGATTCATTCATTTCAAAACAACTATCAATTTGACCACTAAACCAAAGAGTTAGACAAAAATATTTTGGATTAAATCCTTCCTCTACTTCTGCTTGTCAAATGTGGAAACAGTTTATTCAGTATGGAACTTACGTTACAGCAGTTTTACTAATGCTACCACGTTTTTTTCAAACTTTCCCAAACAACTGCTTTTTTGACCCCTTTCGCAACATTTTAAAGAAAAAAATGTCTGCTATATAAAATCTTCCCCTACTTGTCTGCTTTTCAAGTACGAAGTCGGATTTCAAATCGGGGCTACCAATCTGTAACTAGAGCTATTTTTGTAACACATCGTCAGTCTTTCAAGACTCTGTAAAACATGTCAGAAGTTAGCAGATTCATTCATTTCAAAACAACTATCAATTTGACCACTAAACCAGAGAGTTAGACAAAAATATTTTGGATTAAATCATTCCTCTACTTTTGCTTGTCAAATGTGGAAACAGTTTATTCAGTATGGAACTTACGTTACAGCAGTTTTACTAATGCTACCACGTTTTTTTCAAACTTTCCCAAACAACTGCTTTTTTGACCCCTTTCGCAACATTTTAAAGAAAAAAATGTCTGCTATATAAAATCTTCCCCTACTTGTCTGCTTTTCAAGTACGAAGTCGGATTTCAAATCGGGGCTACCAATCTGTAACTAGAGCTATTTTTGTAACACATCGTCAGTCTTTCAAGACTCTGTAAAACATGTCAGAAGTTAGCAGATTCATTCATTTCAAAACAACTATCAATTTGACCACTAAACCAGAGAGTTAGACAAAAATATTTTGGATTAAATCATTCCTCTACTTTTGCTTGTCAAATGTGGAAACAGTTTATTCAGTATGGAACTTACGTTACAGCAGTTTTACTAATGCTACCATGTTTTTTTCAAACTTTCCCAAACAACTGCTGTTTTGACCCCTTTCGCAACATTTTAAAGAAAAAAATGTCTGCTATATAAAATCTTCCCCTACTTGTCTGCATTTCAAGTACGAAGTCGGATTTCAAAACGGGTCAACCAATCTGTAACTAGAGCTATTTTCGTAACCCATCACCTGTCTTTCAAGCCTCTGTAAAACATGACAGAAGTTAGCAGATTCATTCAATTCAAAGCAACTATCAATTTGACAACTAAACCAAAGAGTTAGACAAAAACATTTTGGATTAAATCCTTCCTCTACTTTTGCTTGTCAAATGTGGAAACAGTATATTCAGTATTGAACTTACGTTACAGCAGTTTTACTAATGCTACCATGTTTTTTTCAAACTTTCCCAAAAAACTGCTGTTTTGACCCCTTTCGCAACATTTTAAAGAAAAAAATGTAAGATATATAAAATCTTCTCCTACTTGTCTGCTTTTCAAGTACGAAGTTGGATTTCAAATCGAGGCTACCAATCTGTAACTAGAGCTATTTTCGTAACCCTTCGCCTGTCTTGAAATCAAAGTCGGATTTCAAATCGGGGCTACCAATCTGTAACTAGAGCTATTTTTGTAACACATCGTCAGTCTTTCAAGACTCTGTAAAACATGTCAGAAGTTAGCAGATTCATTCATTTCAAAACAACTATCAATTTGACCACTAAACCAAAGAGTTAGACAAAAATATTTTGGATTAAATCCTTCCTCTACTTCTGCTGGTCAAATGTGGAAACAGTTTATTCAGTATGGAACTTACGTTACAGCAGTTTTACTAATCCTACCACGTTTTTTTCAAACTTAACCAAACAACTGCTTTTTTGACCCCTTTCGCAACATTTTAAAGAAAAAAATGTCTGCGATATAAAATCTTCCCCTACTTGTCTGCTTTTCAAGTACGAAGTCGGATTTCAAATCGGGGCTACCAATCTGTAACTAGAGCTATTTTTGTAACACATCGTCAGTCTTTCAAGACTCTGTAAAACATGTCAGAAGTTAGCAGATTCATTCATTTCAAAACAACTATCAATTTGACCACTAAACCAAAGAGTTAGACAAAAATATTTTGGATTAAATCCTTCCTCTACTTTTGCTTGTCAAATGTGGAAACATTATATTCAGTATGGAACTTACGTTATAGCAGTTTTACTAATGCTACCACGTTTTTTTTTAAACTTTCCCAAACAACTGCTTTTTTGACCCCTTTCGCAACATTTTAAAGAAATAAAATGTCTGCTATATAAAATCTCCCCCTACTTGTCTGCTTTTCAAGTACGAAGTCGGATTTCAAAACGGGTCAACCAATCTGTAACTAGAGCTATTTTCGTAACCCATCACCTGTCTTTCAAGCCTCTGTAAAACATGACAGAAGTTAGCAGATTCATTCAATTCAAAGCAACTATCAATTTGACAACTAAACCAAAGAGTTAGACAAAAACATTTTGGATTAAATCCTTCCTCTACTTTTGCTTGTCAAATGTGGAAACAGTATATTCAGTATTGAACTTACGTTACAGCAGTTTTACTAATGCTACCATGTTTTTTTCAAACTTTCCCAAAAAACTGCTGTTTTGACCCCTTTCGCAACATTTTAAAGAAAAAAATGTAAGATATATAAAATCTTCTCCTACTTGTCTGCTTTTCAAGTACGAAGTTGGATTTCAAATCGAGGCTACCAATCTGTAACTAGAGCTATTTTCGTAACCCTTCGCCTGTCTTGAAATCAAAGTCGGATTTCAAATCGGGGCTACCAATCTGTAACTAGAGCTATTTTTGTAACACATCGTCAGTCTTTCAAGACTCTGTAAAACATGTCAGAAGTTAGCAGATTCATTCATTTCAAAACAACTATCAATTTGACCACTAAACCAAAGAGTTAGACAAAAATATTTTGGATTAAATCCTTCCTCTACTTCTGCTGGTCAAATGTGGAAACAGTTTATTCAGTATGGAACTTACGTTACAGCAGTTTTACTAATGCTACCACGTTTTTTTCAAACTTTCCCAAACAACTGCTTTTTTGACCCCTTTCGCAACATTTTAAAGAAAAAAATGTCTGCTATATAAAATCTTCCCCTACTTGTCTGCTTTTCAAGTACGAAGTCGGATTTCAAATCGGGGCTACCAATCTGTAACTAGAGCTATTTTTGTAACACATCGTCAGTCTTTCAAGACTCTGTAAAACATGTCAGAAGTTAGCAGATTCATTCATTTCAAAACAACTATCAATTTGACCACTAAACCAAAGAGTTAGACAAAAATATTTTGGATTAAATCCTTCCTCTACTTTTGCTTGTCAAATGTGGAAACATTATATTCAGTATGGAACTTACGTTATAGCAGTTTTACTAATGCTACCACGTTTTTTTTTAAACTTTCCCAAACAACTGCTTTTTTGACCCCTTTCGCAACATTTTAATAAATAAAATGTCTGCTACATAAAATCTCCCCCTACTTGTCTGCTTTTCAAGTACGAAGTCGGATTTCAAAACGGGTCAACCAATCTGTAACTAGAGCTATTTTCGTAACCCATCACCTGTCTTTCAAGCCTCTGTAAAACATGACAGAAGTTAGCAGATTCATTCAATTCAAAGCAACTATCAATTTGACAACTAAACCAAAGAGTTAGACAAAAACATTTTGGATTAAATCCTTCCTCTACTTTTGCTTGTCAAATGTGGAAACAGTATATTCAGTATTGAACTTACGTTACAGCAGTTTTACTAATGCTACCATGTTTTTTTCAAACTTTCCCAAAAAACTGCTGTTTTGACCCCTTTCGCAACATTTTAAAGAAAAAAATGTAAGATATATAAAATCTTCTCCTACTTGTCTGCTTTTCAAGTACGAAGTTGGATTTCAAATCGAGGCTACCAATCTGTAACTAGAGCTATTTTCGTAACCCTTCGCCTGTCTTGAAATCAAAGTCGGATTTCAAATCGGGGCTACCAATCTGTAACTAGAGCTATTTTTGGAACACATCGTCAGTCTTTCAAGACTCTGTAAAACATGTCAGAAGTTAGCAGATTCATTCATTTCAAAACAACTATCAATTTGACCACTAAACCAAAGAGTTAGACAAAAATATTTTGGATTAAATCCTTCCTCTACTTCTGCTGGTCAAATGTGGAAACAGTTTATTCAGTATGGAACTTACGTTACAGCAGTTTTACTAATCCTACCACGTTTTTTTCAAACTTAACCAAACAACTGCTTTTTTGACCCCTTTCGCAACATTTTAAAGAAAAAAATGTCTGCTATATAAAATCTTCCCCTACTTGTCTGCTTTTCAAGTACGAAGTCGGATTTCAAATCGGGGCTACCAATCTGTAACTAGAGCTATTTTTGTAACACATCGTCAGTCTTTCAAGACTCTGTAAAACATGTCAGAAGTTAGCAGATTCATTCATTTCAAAACAACTATCAATTTGACCACTAAACCAAAGAGTTAGACAAAAATATTTTGGATTAAATCCTTCCTCTACTTCTGCTGGTCAAATGTGGAAACATTATATTCAGTATGGAACTTACGTTACCGCAGTTTTACTAATTCTACCACTTTTTTTTCAAACAACTGCTGTTTTGACCCATATCTCAACATTTTAAAGAAAAAAATGATTGCTATATAAAATCTTCCCCGACTTGTCTGCTTTTCAAGTACGAAGTCGGATTTCAAATTGGGTCTACCAATCTGTAACTAGAGCTATTTTCGTAACCCTTCGCCTGTCTTGAAATCAAAGTCGGATTTCAAATCGAGGCTACCAATCTGTAACTAGAGCTATTTTTGTAACACATCGTCAGTCTTTCAAGACTCTGTAAAACATGTCAGAAGTTAGCAGATTCATTCATTTCAAAACAACTATCAATTTGACCACTAAACCAAAGAGTTAGACAAAAATATTTTGGATTAAATCCTTCCTGTACTTTTGCTTGTCAAATGTGGAAACAGTTTATTCAGTATGGAACTTACGTTACAGCAGTTTTACTAATGCTACCACGTTCTTTTCAAACTTTCCCAAACAACTGCTTTTTTGACCCCTTTCGCAACATTTGAAAGAAAAAAATGTCTGCTATATAAAATCTTCCCCTACTTGTCTGCTTTTCGAGTACGAAGTCGGATTTCAAATCGGGGCTACCAATCTGTAACTAGAGCTATTTTTGTAACACATCGTCAGTCTTTCAAGACTCTGTAAAACATGTCAGAAGTTAGCAGATTCATTCATTTCAAAACAACTATCAATTTGACCACTAAACCAAAGAGTTAGACAAAAATATTTTGGATTAAATCCTTCCTCTACTTCTGCTGGTCAAATGTGGAAACAGTTTATTCAGTATGGAACTTACGTTACAGCAGTTTTACTAATGTTACCATGTTTTTTTAAAACTTTCCCAAAAAACTGCTGTTTTGACCCCTTTCGCAACATTTTAAAGAAAAAAATGTAAGATATATAAAATCTTCTCCTACTTGTCTGCTTTTCAAGTACGAAGTTGGATTTCAAATCGGGTCTACCAATCTGTAACTAGAGCTATTTTCGTAACCCATCGCCTGTCTTTCAAGCCTCTGTAAAACATGTCAGAAGTTAGCAGATTCATTCATTTCAAAACAACTATCATCTCAGCCTATGCTTCCCTCCAGTCTCTCGACTTCTTGGCACTGACGGAAACATGGATTACCACTGATAACACTGCTACTCCTACTGCTCTCTCCTCGTCTGCCCACGTGTTCTCGCACACCCCGAGAGCTTCTGGTCAGCGGGGTGGTGGCACTGGGATCCTCATCTCTCCCAAGTGGACATTCTCTCTTTCTCCCCTGACCCATCTGTCTATCGCCTCCTTTGAATTCCATGCTGTCACAGTTACCAGCCCTTTCAAGCTTAACATCCTTATAATTTATCGCCCTCCAGGTTCCCTTGGAGAGTTCATCAATGAGCTTGACGCCCTGATAAGTTCCTTTCCTGAGGATGGCTCACCTCTCACAGTTCTGGGTGACTTTAACCTCCCCACGTCTACCTTTGACTCATTCCTCTCTGCTTCCTTCTTTCCACTCCTCTCCTCTTTTGACCTCACCCTCTCACCTTCCCCCCTACTCACAAGGCAGGCAATACGCTTGACCTCATCTTTACTAGATGCTGTTCTTCCACTAATCTCATTGCAACTCCCCTCCAAGTCTCCGACCACTACCTTGTATCCTTTTCCCTCTCGCTCTCATCCAACACTTCCCACACTGCCCCTACTCGGATGGTATCGCGCCGTCCCAACCTTCGCTCTCTCTCCCCCGCTACTCTCTCCTCTTCCATCCTATCATCTCTTCCCTCTGCTCAAACCTTCTCCAACCTATCTCCTGATTCTGCCTCCTCAACCCTCCTCTCCTCCCTTTCTGCATCCTTTGACTCTCTATGTCCCCTATCCTCCAGGCCGGCTCGGTCCTCCCCTATTGCTCCGTGGCTCGACGACTCATTGCGAGCTCACAGAACAGGGCTCCGGGCAGCCGAGTGGAAATGGAGGAAAACTCTTCTCCCTGCGGACCTGGCATCCTTTCACTCCCTCCTCTCTACATTCTCCTCTTCTGTCTCTGCTGCTAAAGCCACTTTCTACCACTCTAAATTCCAAGCATCTGCCTCTAACCCTAGGAAGCTCTTTGCCACCTTCTCCTCCCTCCTGAATCCTCCTCCCCCTCCCCCCTCCCTGCGGATGACTTCGTCAACCATTTTGAAAAGAAGGTCGACGACATCCGATCCTCGTTTGCTAAGTCAAACGACACCGCTGGTTCTGCTCACACTGCCCTACCCTGTGCTTTGACCTCTTTCTCCCCTCTCTCTCCAGATGAAATCTCGCGTCTTGTGACGGCCGGCCGCCCAACAACCTGCTCGCTTGACCCTATCCCCTCCTCTCTTCTCCAGACCATTTCCGGAGATCTTCTCCCTTACCTCACCTCGCTCATCAACTCATCCTTGACCGCTGGCTACGTCCCTTCCGTCTTCAAGAGAGCGAGAGTTGCACCCCTTCTGAAAAAACCTACACTCGATCCCTCCGATGTCAACAACTACAGACCAGTATCCCTTCTTTCTTTTCTCTCCAAAACTCTTGAACGTGCCGTCCTTGGCCAGCTCTCCTGCTATCTCTCTCAGAATGACCTTCTTGATCCAAATCAGTCAGGTTTCAAGACTAGTCATTCAACTGAGACTGCTCTTCTCTGTGTCAAGGAGGCGCTCTGCACTGCTAATGCTAACTCTCTCTCCTCTGCTCTCATCCTTCTAGACCTATCGGCTGCCTTTGATACTGTGAACCATCAGATCCTCCTCTCCACCCTCTCCAAGTTGGGCATCTCCGGCGCGGCCCACGCTTGGATTGCGTCCTACCTGACAGGTCGCTCCTACCAGGTGGCGTGGCGAGAATCTGTCTCCTCACCACGTGCTCTCACCACTGGTGTCCCCCAGGGCTCTGTTCTAGGCCCTCTCCTATTCTCGCTATACACCAAGTCACTTGGCTCTGTCATAACCTCACATGGTCTCTCCTATCATTGCTATGCAGACGACACAAAATTAATCTTCTCCTTTCCCCCCTCTGATAACCAGGTGGCGAATCGCATCTCTGCATGTCTGGCAGACATATCAGTGTGGATGACGGATCACCACCTCAAGCTGAACCTCGGCAAGACGGAGCTGCTCTTCCTCCCGGGGAAGGACTGCCCGTTCCATGATCTAGCCATCACGGTTGACAACTCCATTGTGTCCTCCTCCCAGAGTGCTAAGAACCTTGGCGTGATCCTGGACAACACCCTGTCGTTCTCAACTAACATCAAGGCGGTGACCCGTTCCTGTAGGTTCATGCTCTACAACATTCGCAGAGTACGACCCTGCCTCACACAGGAAGCGGCGCAGGTCCTAATCCAGGCACTTGTCATCTCCCGTCTGGATTACTGCAACTCGCTGTTGGCTGGGCTCCCTGCCTGTGCCATTAAACCCCTACAACTCATCCAGAAAGCCGCAGCCTGTCTGGTGTTCAACCTTCCCAAGTTCTCTCACGTCACCCCGCTCCTCCGCTCTCTCCACTGGCTTCCAGTTGATGCTCGCATCCGCTACAAGACCATGGTGCTTGCCTACGGAGCTGTGAGGGGAACGGCACCTCCGTACCTTCAGGCTCTGATCAGGCCCTACACCCAAACAAGGGCACTGCGTTCATCCACCTCTGGCCTGCTCGCCTCCCTACCTCTGAGGAAGTACAGTTCCCGCTCAGCCCAGTCAAAACTGTTCGCTGCTCTGGCACCACAATGGTGGAACAAACTCCCTCACGACGCCAGGTCAGCGGAGTCAATCACCACCTTCCGGAGACACCTGAAACCCCACCTCTTTAAGGAATACCTAGGATAGGATAAAGTAATCCTTCTACCCCCCCTTTTACTTCTTCAGGCTGCAGGGTGAATATTGAAAAAACTGGAAAATATGTGCACATTTTCAAACGGCCTCTTAAGAAATTTTTTCTTTTACAATATGCATATATTTACTACTGTTGGATAGATAACAGTCTATAGTTTCTAAAAAGGTTTGAATTATTTCTCTAAGTCAAACAGAAATATTTTTACAGCCATTTTCCCAGCCGAATTGAGATTTCCAAAATGCGATGTGTCTCTTTAAGACCTTGTCTATAAAAGGTCATTACACTTAGGACCGTAGAAACACGTCATACGCCTTCATCAGGCTGTAATTCGGAAGTGAGAATTGAAAGGAGTCGAATATCTCGTCCATGGACTGAATACCACACCTTCTTGTGAGACCTGCGCAGTTAAAAAAAAATTCCGGGCGCGAGGCAGAATTTGGTCTCGGCTACTGGAAGAAGGTCGATAAAGGTGAATATGATCTCTGACTTCGATATTATTTGATACATGTCACAAAATCATCCTAAAGTATGTTTTTTCAATATACTTTAATTATATTATTGCAATTTATTCTGGACTTTAGACGTGATGTTTTGGAAGAATGTTTTGAAGACAGAAAGTTTAGCGCCGCACAGCCGTGGTGCTTGCTAACCAAAGAGGGAAATATTTCGTTCTGGAACCCAACTAAAGACTGTACTGGACATTGGACCCCGTTACAACATTCTGATGGAATATCAACAAAGATAAGGACCCAATTTGGGATGCTTTTTCATATATCTGTCGAACTGTTCAATGCTAACTGTGCTAACTGTGCTAGGCTAGCGCTTGACTAGAATCAATGCTGCCTTATGCTAGCTTATGTTGTTAGCTAATATAACGATATATTGTGTTTCCGCTGTAAAACACTTCAAAAATCGGAAATATTGGCTCTATTCACACGATATCTGTCTTTCATTAGCTATCCACCATATGTTTTTCTGAAATGTTTTATGAGGTCTAATTAGTAGTCGACGTTGGTGTCTGTATTTTCTCTGGCTACTCCCGTCTGGATTCAGACTGTAGCTATGTGGTAGCATTTATGGTAGCATCAATGTAAAACTGATTTATAGCTAAAATATGCACTTTTTATGAACAAAACATAGATTTATTGTGTAACATGTTATATGACTGTCATCTGAGGTAGTTTTTTCTGGGTTCTTTAGGTTGGTTTTAGTTTATTTCGGTTGGCTTGTGCATGCTACTTGAATCATAATTCATACATCATAATCATATTCATACGTGTCTGTCCACTTTTGTATTTGGTGGTGAGCTAACATAAATATATGTGGTGTTTTCTCTGTAAAACATTTAAAAAATCGGACATGTTGGCTGAATTGACAAGATGTTTATCTTTCAAATGCTGTATTGGACTTGTTAATGTGTGAAAGTTAAATATTTAAAAAAAAATAGATTTTGAATATCGCGCCCTGCAGCTGTTGTCATTTTCGTTCCGACGTCGGGCTTGCAACCCAAACAGGTTGAAAGAGTTAGATGCACTATTGTAAAGTCGTTGTTCCACTAGATATCATAAGGTGAATGCACCAATTTGTAAGTCGCTCTGGATAAGAGCGTCTGCTAAATGACTTAAATGTAAATACGATGGGTTACAAAAATAGCTCTAGTTAGAGATTGGTAGCCCCGATTTGAAATCCGACTTCCTACTTGACAAGGAGACAAGTAGGGGAAGATTTTATATAGCAGACATTTTTTTCTTTAAAATGTTGCGAAAGGGGTCAAAACAGCAGTTTTTTGGGAAAGTTTGAAAAAAACGTGGTAGCATTAGTAAAACTGCTGTAACGTAAGTTCCATACTGAATAAACTGTTTCCACATTTGACAAGCAAAAGAAGAGGAAGGATTTAATCCAAAATATTTTTGTCTAACTCTTTGGTTTAGTGGTCAAAATGATAGTTGTTTGGAATTAAATGAATCTGCTATCTTCTGACATGTTTTACAGAGGCTTGAAAGACAGACGATGGGTTACGAAAATAGCTGTAGTTACAGATTGGTAGCCCCGATTTGAAATCGGACTACGTACTTGACAAGCAGACAAGTAGGGGAAGATTTTATATAGCAGACATTTTTTTCTTTAAAATGTTGCGAAAGGGGTCAAAACAGCAGTTTTTGGGAAAGTTTGAAAAAAACGTGGTAGCATTAGTAAAACTGCTGTAACGTAAGTTCCATACTGAATAAACTGTTTCCACATTTGACAAGCAAAAGTAGAGGAAGGATTTAATCCAAAATATTTTTGTCTAACTCTTTGGTTTAGTGGTCAAAATGATAGTTGTTTGGAATTGAAGGAATCTGCTAACTTCTGACATGTTTTACAGAGGCTTGAAAGACAGACGATGGGTTACGAAAATAGCTGTAGTTACAGATTGGTAGCCCCGATTTAAAATCCGACTTCCTACTTGACAAGTAGGGGAAGACTTTATATAGCAAACATTTTTTTCTTTAAAATGTTGCGAAAGGGGTCAAAACAGCAGTTTTTTGGGAAAGTTTGAAAAAAACGTGGTAGCATTAGTAAAACTGCTGTAACGTAAGTTCCATACTGAATAAACTGTTTCCACATTTGACAAGCAAAAGAAGAGTAAGGGAACTCCCCCCTCAATTGTACAAAATAACATGGCAACTTATTGGCAGAGAGCGAACCATACACACGATGGAAATGTGTGGGATATCACACTATTTCTGGCGGTGTTTCAGCTGAAGTTGATGGCAAATGCCATATTGTAAATGAGCTGTGTAACACCCCAAAAATCCTATAGTGGGCGAGTTTTGGCTAAAACTTATCACCCCCTTAAAAAAGTGCTTTGTTAACCGTTTTTCGAAATTCTTTCGATTTTTATGTCAATTACACATGTATAAGAACTGTATGAAAATACTTTTGTCAACTTTTATTAACATAATTTTTTGGACATTTTTATTTGGACTTAAGGAATTTGTTTTGTGCATTTGGAATGTGATTTCATAGGAAGTCAAAAGTCAAAAGTTAAAAGTCAAAAATGTTAAAAATGTGGAAAAAACGTATATTCCATTTAAAAAAGTGCTTTCTGGACCGTTTTTTGAAATTCTTTCGATTTTTACGTCAATTACACATGTATAAGAACTGTATGAAAATACTTTAGTCACATTTTACTATCATCATTTTTTATAAATGTTTACTTGTACTTAAGGAATATGTTTTGTGCATTTGCAATCTGATTTAATACGAAGTCAAAAATGTGAATAAATTAGAAAAAACTTATCACCCCCCAAACCTCCATAAATCACTCAGGCCAGCACCCATTGATTTGGGGCCGTAGTATAGTGCTCCCATGGACGTCTGGATGACACCTAAAAGCATTTAAAACCGTTTTGAAAAATGACGCCTGGTAACCCAAAACATGAAACATAGAATATTTTTTGACTTTGTTTGGAAACCTCCATAAATCACTCAGGCCGGACCCCATTGACTCGAGAAGAAAAAACATAAAATATTTTCCAGGAAAAAAAACAGAATATTTTCTGACTTACATTTACATTACATTTAAGTCATTTAGCAGACGCTCTTATCCAGAGTGACTTACAAATTGGTGCATTCACCTTATGATATCCAGTGGAACAACCACTTTACAATAGTGCATCTAACTCTTTTAAGGGGGGGGGTTAGAAGGATTACTTTATCCTATCCTAGGTATTCCTTAAAGAGGTGGGGTTTCAGGTGTCTCCGGAAGGTGGTGATTGTCTCTGCTGACCTGGCGTCGTGAGGGAGTTTGTTCCACCATTGGGGTGCCAGAGCAGCGAACAGTTTTGACTGGGCTGAGCGGGAACTTTACTTCCTCAGAGGCTAATATCAATATTTGTAGGAGAGACTTTTTTGGAAAACCTCCATAAATCACTCAGGCCAACACCCATTGATTTTTGTCCGTAGAATAGTGCTCCCAGAGCGGGTATGGAAGTCTGGATGCCCCCTAAACGCAATTTCAACCATCTTGAACATTGGCACCTGGTAACCTAAAAAAAATACCAGGTGCACGAAAAGTTTGGACTTAGAATATTTTTCGAGTTTTTTGGAAAAACTCCATAAATCACTCAGGCCATTGACTCAAGAATAAAAAACAAAAAATATTTTTCAGAAAAAAAAACAATATTTTCTGACTTTTTTGGAAAACCTCCATAAATCACTCAGGCCAACACCATTGATTTTTGTCCGTAGAATAGTGCTCCCAGAGCGGGTATGGAGGTCTGGATGCCCCCTAAACGCAATTTCAACCATCTTGAAACATGGCACCTGGTAACCCCCAAAAAATACCAGGTGCACGAACAGTTTGGACTTGTGTGTGTGATCTTTTCTTTGACATCTGTTTAGAGAAATGACGGATTTACAGTTCATGAAGGTTGCCTAATCACATACTTAAAGTTTTGGAAAGATCTGACTTTTTTAACCCTTTGAAACAGCACCTATGACCCCATTTTAAGGCACTTCCGGTTGTCACAGGAAGCTATAAGTAAACACCTATCCTGATCGTGGTATGCTTTTACAGAATCCTGAGTTTTAAGTCTATACGTTAAGAACTGACTGATTTACACAGGGTTGAATGCACTATAAGTCACAAACTGCTGGTTGGGTATGGCAAAACACTTTTAGGGTGATTTTATCACTTCCGGTTGCTCCAGGAAGCTTAGAATCGACACAGGTAGATCTTATGGTGGCTTGATGGACTGACATCAAAGACAGGTTCGTAAGACCTTCATAACCCACATAGGGTTTATTTAAAGAATGCACGTTACATTTGCAATATGATTTAACAGTGAAAAACATCACATCATATTGCAAATGCCCGTTACATTTGCAATATGATGTGATGTTGAATCATATTGCAAATGTAACGTGCATTCTTTAAATACCTTAGAAATACAAAAGTCAACGGTCTGATGACCTCAGGATGGCCGGGCAGTGATAGTGGTTCCTCTCCATCGCTCGTTGTGTTAAATTTCATCGTGTCGCTTTTTCCTCATGGTACCTCCCCGTTGAAACATATTGCAAACGTACAAAAGTCAACGAGCAAGTCAGTGTCCATCAGTCAAATAGATATTGTCAGACACCAAACTGATACCATCTGACTCCAAACTCACGATTTCTCTTAAATTACGATAGATTAACGGCTGGTTCTTTTTTTCCTGACACCGTATGCTCATGTACTTTAATGCCAAGAGGTCAAATTGCACCCTAATTTTGCGTTTTTGACCTTTAATCCCAGAAAAATGGCCATAACTCAAAAAGCGCCGAGGCCTCGACGCCATCTCGTTCGGGGCCAACTGCACTTTACTCCAAACCTACGTTCGCCGAGTTTCGTCTTCGAAATATTTTCCGTTTAGGAGAAAAGGCCGCGCTCGTTTACCCCGTGTTCGTGCGCCTGCAATATGATTTATTTTCCCCCTTGTGGGAATTTTCGAGAATGCGGAGTCCAAGTCAAAAATGTGTTATTTTTATAAAACGGCGACCGAACGTCCGAAACGATTTCTCAGATGACTTCCCGAAAGAGCTCCCCCCCGCCATCGGCCCGACGTCGTCCGCGATTTTCCGAGACGAAGTCGGACGTAAGGGACCGTACATTCCCAATGGGAGAATCTTCACCGATCATACGGCTCCCGTACGAGGTGTCCCTTATGTATGGAAGGATTTAATCCAAAATATTTTTGTCTAACTCTTTGGTTTAGTGGTCAAAATGATAGTTGTTTGGAATTGAATGAATCTGCTAAGTTCTGACATGTTTTACAGAGGCTTGAAAGACAGACGATGGGTTACGAAAATAGCTGTAGTTACAGATTGGTAGCCCCGATTTGAAATCCGACTACGTACTTGACAAGCAGACAAGTAGGGGAATACTTTATATAGCAGACATTTTTTTCTTTAAAATGTTGCGAAAGGGGTCAAAACAGCAGTTTTTGGGAAAGTTTGAAAAAAACGTGGTAGCATTAGTAAAACTGCTGTAACGTAAGTTCCATACTGAATAAACTGTTTCCACATTTGACAAGCAAAAGAAGAGGAAGGATTTAATCCAAAATATTTTTGTCTAACTATTTAGTTTAGTGGTCAAAATGATAGTTGTTTGGAATTAAATGAATCTGCTATCTTCTGACATGTTTTACAGAGGCTTGAAAGACAGACGATGGGTTACGAAAATAGCTCTAGTTACAGATTGGTAGCCCCGATTTGAAATCCGACTTCCTACTTGACAAGGAGACAAGTAGGTGCAGATTTTTATATAGCAGACATTATTTTCTTAAAAATGTTGTGAAAGGGGTCAAAACAGCAGTTTTTTGGGAAAGTTTGAAAAAAACATGGTAGCATTAGTAAAACTGCTGTAACGTAAGTTCCATACTGAATAAACTGTTTCCACATTTGACAAGCAAAAGTAGAGGAAGGATTTAATCCAAAATATTTTTGTCTAACTCTTTGGTTTAGTTGTCAAAATGATAGTTGTTTGGAATTGAAGGAATCTGCTAACTTCTGACATGTTTTACAGAGGCTTGAAAGACATACGATGGGTTACGAAAATAGCTCTAGTTACAGATTGGTAGCCCCGATTTGAAATCCGACTTCCTACTTGACATGGAGACAAGTAGGGGAAGATTTTATATAGCAGACATTATTTTCTTAAAAATGTTGTGAAAGGGTTCAAAACAGCAGTTTTTTGGGAAAGTTTGAAAAAAACGTGGTAGCATTAGTAAAACTGCTGTAACATAAGTTCCATACTGGATAAACTGTTTCCACATTTGACAAGCAAAAGTAGAGGAAGGATTTAATCCAAAATATTTTTGTCTAACTCTTTGGTTTAGTGGTCAAAAGGATAGTTGTTTGGAATTGAAGGAATCTGCTAACTTCTGACATGTTTTACAGAGGCTTGAAAGACAGACGATGGGTTACGAAAATAGCTGTAGTTACAGATTGGTAGCCCCAATTTGAAATCCGACTATGTACTTGACAAGCAGACAAGTAGGGGAAGATTTTATATAGCAGACATTTTTTTCTTTAAAATGTTGCGAAAGGGGTCAAAACAGCAGTTTTTGGGAAAGTTTGAAAAAAACATGGTAGCATTAGTAAAACTGCTGTAACGTAAGTTCCATACTGAATAAACTGTTTCCACATTTGACAAGCAAAAGAAGAGGAAGGATTTAATCCAAAATATTTTTGTCTAACTATTTAGTGGTCAAAATGATAGTTGTTTGGAATTAAATGAATCTGCTATCTTCTGACATGTTTTACAGAGGCTTGAAAGACAGACGATGGGTTACGAAAATAGCTCTAGTTACAGATTGGTAGCCCCGATTTGAAATCCGACTTCCTACTTGACAAGGAGACAAGTAGGTGCAGATTTTTATATAGCAGACATTATTTTCTTAAAAATGTTGCGAAAGGGGTCAAAACAGCAGTTTTTGGGAAAGTTTGAAAAAAACGTGGTAGAATTAGTAAAACTGCTGTAACGTAAGTTCCATACTGAATAAACTGTTTCCACATTTGACAAGCAAAAGAAGAGGAAGGATTTAATCCAAAATATTTTTGTCTAACTATTTAGTGGTCAAAATGATAGTTGTTTGGAATTAAATGAATCTGCTATCTTCTGACATGTTTTACAGAGGCTTGAAAGACAGGCGAAGGGTTACGAAAATAGCTCTAGTTACAGATTGGTAGCCCCGATTTGAAATCCGACTTCCTACTTGACAAGGAGACAAGTAGGTGCAGATTTTTATATAGCAGAAAGGGGTCAAAAATGCAGTTTTTGGGGAAAGTTTGAAAAAATTGTGGTAGCATTAGTAAAACTGCTGTAACGTAAGTTCCATACTGAATAAACTGTTTCCACATTTGACAAGCAAAAGTATAGGAAGGATTTAATCCAAAATATTTTTGGCTAACTATTTAGTTTAGTGGTCAAAATGATAGTTGTTTGGAATTGAATGAATCTGCTAAATTCTGACATGTTTTACAGAGGCTTGAAAGACAGACGATGGGTTACGAAAATAGCTGTAGTTACAGATTGGTAGCCCCGATTTGAAATCCGACTACGTACTTGACATGCAGACAAGTAGGGGAAGACTTTATATAGCAGACATTTTTTTCTTTAAAATGTTGCGAAAGGGGTCAAAACAGCAGTTTTTGTGAAAGTTTGAAAAAAAAGTGGTAGCATTAGTAAAACTGCTGTAACGTAAGTTCCATACTGAATAAACTGTTTCCACATTTGACAAGCAAAATAAGAGGAAGGATTTAATCCAAAACATTTTTGTCTAACTATTTAGTTTAGTGGTCAAAATGATAGTTGTTTGGAATTAAATGAATCTGCTAACTTCTGACATGTTTTACAGAGGCTTGAAAGACAGACGATGGGTTACGAAAATAGCTCTATTTACAGATTGTTAGCCCCGAATTGAAATCCGACTTCCTACTTGACAAGTAGGTGCAGATTTTTATATAGCAGACATTTTTTTCTTTAAAATGTTGCGAAAGGGGTCAAAACAGCAGTTTTTTGGGAAAGTTTGAAAAAAACGTGGTAGCATTAGTAAAACTGCTGTAACGTAAGTTCCATACTGAATAAACTGTTTCCACATTTGACAAGCAAAAGTAGAGGAAGGATTTAATCCAAAATATTTTTGTCTAACTCTTTGGTTTAGTGGTCAAAATGATAGTTGTTTGGAATTGAAGGAATCTAACTTCTGACATGTTTTAAAGAGGCTTGAAAGACAGACGATGGGTTACGAAAATAGCTCTAGTTACAGATTGGTAGCCCCGATTTAAAATCCGACTTCCTACTTGACAAGTAGGGGAAGACTTTCTATAGCAGACAATTTTTTCTTTAAAATGTTGCGAAAGGGGTCAAAACAGCAGTTTTTTGGGAAAGTTTGAAAAAAACGTGGTAGCATTAGTAAAACTGCTGTAACGTAAGTTCCATACTGAATAAATTGTTTCCACATTTGACAAGCAAAAGTAGAGGAAGGATTTAATCCAAAATATTTTTGTCTAACTCTTTGGTTTAGTGGTCAAAATGATAGGTGTTTGGAATTGAAGGAATCTGCTAACTTCTGACATGTTTTACAGAGGCTTGAAAGACATACGATGGGTTACGAAAATAGCTCTAGTTACAGATTGGTAGCCCCGATTTAAAATCCGACTTCCTACTTGACAAGCAGATAAGTAGGGGAAGATTTTATATAGCAAACATTTTTTTCTTTAAAATGTTGCGAAAGGGGTCAAAACAGCAGTTTTTTGGGAAAGTTTGAAAAAAACGTGGTAGCATTAGTAAAACTGCTGTAACGTAAGTTCCATACTGAATAAACTGTTTCCACATTTGACAAGCAAAAGAAGAGGAAGGATTTAATCCAAAATATTTTTGTCTAACTATTTACTTTAGTGGTCAAAATGATAGTTGTTTGGAATTAAATGAATCTGCTATCTTCTGACATGTTTTACAGTGGCTTGAAAGACAGACGATGGGTTACGAAAATAGCTGTAGTTACAGATTGGTAGCCCCGATTTGAAATCCTACTAAGTACTTGACAAGCAGACAAGTAGGGTAAGATTTTTATATAGCAGACATTATTTTCTTAAAAATGTTGTGAAAGGGGTCAAAACAGCAGTTTTTTGTGAAAGTTTGAAAAAAACGTGGTAGCATTAGTAAAACTGCTGTAACGTAAGTTCCATACTGAATAAACTGTTTCCACATTTGACAAGCAAAATAAGAGGAAGGATTTAATCCAAAACATTTTTGTCTGACTATTTAGTTTAGTGGTCAAAATGATAGTTGTTTGGAATTAAATGAATCTGCTAACTTCTGACATGTTTTACAGAGGCTTGAAAGACAGACGATGGGTTACGAAAATAGCTCTATTTACAGATTGTTAGCCCCGAATTGAAATCCGACTTCCTACTTGACAAGTAGGTGCAGATTTTTATATAGCAGACATTATTTTCTTAAAAATGTTGTGAAAGGGGTCAAAACAGCAGTTTTTTGGGAAAGTTTGAAAAAAACGTGGTAGCATTAGTAAAACTGCTGTAACGTAAGTTCCATACTGAATAAACTGTTTCCACATTTGACAAGCAAAAGTAGAGGAAGGATTTAATCCAAAATATTTTTGTCTAACTCTTTGGTTTAGTGGTCAAAATGATAGTTGTTTGGAATTGAATCTGCTATCTTCTGACATGTTTTACAGAGGCTTGAAAGACAGACGATGGGTTACGAAAATAGCTCTAGTTACAGATTGGTAGCCCCGATTTAAAATCCGACTTCCTACTTGACAAGCAGATAAGTAGGGGGAGATTTTATATAGCAAACATTTTTTTCTTTAAAATGTTGCGAAAGGGGTCAAAACAGCAGTTTTTTGGGAAAGTTTGAAAAAAACGTGGTAGCATTAGTAAAACTGCTGTAACGTAAGTTCCATACTGAATAAACTGTTTCCACATTTGACAAGCAAAAGAAGAGGAAGGATTTAATCCAAAATATTTTTGTCTAACTATTTAGTTTAGTGGTCAAAATGATAGTTGTTTGGAATTAAATGAATCTGCTATCTTCTGACATGTTTTACAGTGGCTTGAAAGACAGACGATGGGTTACGAAAATAGCTGTAGTTACAGATTGGTAGCCCCGATTTGAAATCCTACTACGTACTTGACAAGCAGACAAGTAGGGTAAGATTTTTATATAGCTGACATTATTTTCTTAAAAATGTTGTGAAAGGGGTCAAAACAGCAGTTTTTTGTGAAAGTTTGAAAAAAACGTGGTAGCATTAGTAAAACTGCTGTAACGTAAGTTCCATACTGAATAAACTGTTTCCACATTTGACAAGCAAAAGTAGAGGAAGGATTTAATCCAAAATATTTTTGTCTAACTCTTTGGCTTAGTGGTCAAAATGATAGTTGTTTGGAATTGAAGGAATCTGCTAACTTCTGACATGTTTTACAGAGGCTTGAAAGACATACGATGGGTTACGAAAATAGCTGTAGTTACAGATTGGTAGCCCCGATTTAAAATCCGACTTCCTACTTGACAAGGTGACAAGTAAGGGTAGATTTTATATAGCAGACATTATTTTCTTAAAAATGTTGCGAAAGGGGTCAAAACAGCAGTTTTTGGGGAAAGTTTGAAAAAAACGTGGTAGCATTAGTAAAACTGCTGTAACGTAAGTTCCATACTGAATAAACTGTTTCCACATTTGACAAGCAAAAGTAGAGGAAGGATTTAATCCAAAATATTTTTGTCTAACTCTTTGGTTTAGTGGTCAAAATGATAGTTGTTTGGAATTGAAGGAATCTGCTAACTTCTGACATGTTTTACAGAGGCTTGAAAGACATACGATGGGTTACAAAAATAGCTCTAGTTAAAGATTGGTAGCCCCGATTTAAAATCCGACTTCCTACTTGACAAGCAGATAAGTAGGGGAAGATTTTATATAGCAAACATTTTTTTCTTTAAAATGTTGCGAAAGGGGTCAAAACAGCAGTTTTTTGGGAAAGTTTGAAAAAAACGTGGTAGCATTAGTAAAACTGCTGTAACGTAAGTTCCATACTGAATAAACTGTTTCCACATTTGACAAGCAAAAGTAGAGGAAGGATTTAATCCAAAATATTTTTGTCTAACTCTTTGGTTTAGTGGTCAAAATGATAGTTGTTTGGAATTGAAGGAATCTGCTATCTTCTGACATGTTTTACAGAGGCTTGAAAGACAGACGATGGGTTACGAAAATAGCTCTAGTTACAGATTGGTAGCCCAGATTTAAAATCCGACTTCCTACTTGACAAGCAGACAAGTAGGGGAAGACTTTATATAGCAGACATTTTTTTCTTTAAAATGTTGCGAAAGGGGTCAAAACAGCAGTTTTTTGGGAAAGTTTGAAAAAAACGTGGTAGCATTAGTAAAACTGCTGTAACGTAAGTTCCATACTGAATAAACTTTCCACATTTGACAAGCAAAAGTAGAGGAAGGATTTAATCCAAAATATTTTTGTCTAACTCTTTGGTTTAGTGGTCAAAATGATAGTTGTTTGGAATTGAAGGAATCTAACTTCTGACATGTTTTAAAGAGGCTTGAAAGACAGACGATGGGTTACGAAAATAGCTCTAGTTACAGATTGGTAGCCCCGATTTAAAATCCGACTTCCTACTTGACAAGTAGGGGAAGACTTTATATAGCAGACAATTTTTTCTTTAAAATGTTGCGAAAGGGGTCAAAACAGCAGTTTTTTGGGAAAGTTTGAAAAAAACGTGGTAGCATTAGTAAAACTGCTGTAACGTAAGTTCCATACTGAATAAACTGTTTCCACATTTGACAAGCAAAAGAAGAGGAAGGATTTAATCCAAAATATTTTTGTCTAACTATTTAGTTTAGTGGTCAAAATGATAGTTGTTTGGAATTAAATGAATCTGCTATCTTCTGACATGTTTTACATTGGCTTGAAAGACAGACGATGGGTTACGAAAATAGCTGTAGTTAAAGATTGGTAGCCCCGATTTAAAATCCGACTTCCTACTTGACAAGCAGATAAGTAGGGGAAGATTTTATATAGCAGACATTTTTTTCTTTAAAATGTTGCGAAAGGGGTCAAAACAGCAGTTTTTTGGGAAAGTTTGAAAAAAACGTGGTAGCATTAGTAAAACTGCTGTAACGTAAGTTCCATACTGAATAAACTGTTTCCACATTTGACAAGCAAAAGAAGAGGAAGGATTTAATCCAAAATATTTTTGTCTAACTATTTAGTTTAGTGGTCAAAATGATAGTTGTTTGGAATTAAATGAATCTGCTATCTTCTGACATGTTTTACAGAGGCTTGAAAGACAGGCGAAGGGTTACGAAAATAGCTCTAGTTACAGATTGGTAGCCCCGATTTGAAATCCGACTTCCTACTTGACAAGGAGACAAGTAGGTGCAGATTTTTATATAGCAGAAAGGGGTCAAAACAGCAGTTTTTGGGAAAGTTTGAAAAAAACGTGGTAGCATTAGTAAAACTGCTGTAACGTAAGTTCCATACTGAATAAACTGTTTCCACATTTGACAAGCAAAAGAAGAGGAAGGATTTAATCCAAAATATTTTTGTCTAACTATTTAGTTTAGTGGTCAAAATGATAGTTGTTTGGAATTAAATGAATCTGCTATCTTCTGACATGTTTTACAGATGCTTGAAAGACAGACGATGGGTTACGAAAATAGCTCTAGTTACAGATTGGTAGCCCCGATTTGAAATCCGACTTCCTACTTGACAAGGAGACAAGTAGGTGCAGATTTTTATATAGCAGACATTATTTTCTTAAAAATGTTGTGAAAGGGGTCAAAACAGCAGTTTTTTGGGAAAGTTTGAAAAAAACATGGTAGCATTAGTAAAACTGCTGTAACGTAAGTTCCATACTGAATAAACTGTTTCCACATTTGACAAGCAAAAGTAGAGGAAGGATTTAATCCAAAATATTTTTGTCTAACTCTTTGGTTTAGTTGTCAAAATGATAGTTGTTTGGAATTGAAGGAATCTACTAACTTCTGACGTGTTTTAGAGAGGCTTGAAAGACATACGATGGGTTACGAAAATAGCTCTAGTTACAGATTGGTAGCCCCGATTTGAAATCCGACTTCCTACTTGACATGGAGACAAGTAGGGGAAGATTTTTATATAGCAGACATTATTTTCTTTAAAATGTTGTGAAAGGGGTCAAAACAGCAGTTTTTTTGGGAAAGTTTGAAAAAAACGTGGTAGCATTAGTAAAACTGCTGTAACGTAAGTTCCATACTGAATAAACTGTTTCCACATTTGACAAGCAAAAGAAGAGGAAGGATTTAATCCAAAATATTTTTGTCTAACTATTTAGTGGTCAAAATGATAGTTGTTTGGAATTAAATGAATCTGCTATCTTCTGACATGTTTTACAGAGGCTTGAAAGACAGGCGAAGGGTTACGAAAATAGCTCTAGTTACAGATTGGTAGCCCCGATTTGAAATCCGACTTCCTACTTGACAAGGAGACAAGTAGGTGCAGATTTTTATATAGCAGAAAGGGGTCAAAACAGCAGTTTTTGGGAAAGTTTGAAAAAAACGTGGTAGCATTAGTAAAACTGCTGTAACGTAAGTTCCATACTGAATAAACTGTTTCCACATTTGACAAGCAAAAGAAGAGGAAGGCTTTAATCCAAAATATTTTTGTCTAACTATTTAGTTTAGTGGTCAAAATGATAGTTGTTTGGAATTAAATGAATCTGCTATCTTCTGACATGTTTTACCGAGGCTTGAATGACAGACGATGGGTTACGAAAATAGCTCTAGTTACAGATTGGTAGCCCCGATTTCAAATCCGACTTCCTACTTGACAAGGAGACAAGTAGGTGCAGATTTTTATATAGCAGACATTATTTTCTTAAAAATGTTGTGAAAGGGGTCAAAACAGCAGTTTTTTGGGAAAGTTTGAAAAAAACGTGGTAGCATTAGTAAAACTGCTGTAACGTAAGTTCCATACTGAATAAACTGTTTCCACATTTGACAAGCAAAAGAAGAGGAAGGATTTAATCCAAAATATTTTTGTCTAACTATTTAGTGGTCAAAATGATAGTTGTTTGGAATTAAATGAATCTGCTATCTTCTGACATGTTTTACAGAGGCTTGAAAGACAGGCGAAGGGTTACGAAAATAGCTCTAGTTACAGATTGGTAGCCCCGATTTGAAATCCGACTTCCTACTTGACAAGGAGACAAGTAGGTGCAGATTTTTATATAGCAGAAAGGGGTCAAAACAGCAGTTTTTGGGAAAGTTTGAAAAAAACGTGGTAGCATTAGTAAAACTGCTGTAACGTAAGTTCCATACTGAATAAACTGTTTCCACATTTGACAAGCAAAAGAAGAGGAAGGATTTAATCCAAAATATTTTTGTCTAACTATTTAGTTTAGTGGTCAAAATGATAGTTGTTTGGAATTAAATGAATCTGCTATCTTCTGACATGTTTTACCGAGGCTTGAATGACAGACGATGGGTTACGAAAATAGCTCTAGTTACAGATTGGTAGCCCCGATTTCAAATCCGACTTCCTACTTGACAAGGAGACAAGTAGGTGCAGATTTTTATATAGCAGACATTATTTTCTTAAAAATGTTGTGAAAGGGGTCAAAACAGCAGTTTTTGGGAAAGTTTGAAAAAAACGTGGTAGCATTAGTAAAACTGCTGTAACGTAAGTTCCATACTGAATAAACTGTTTCCACATTTGACAAGCAAAAGTAGAGGAAGGATTTAATCCAAAATATTTTTGTCTAACTCTTTGGTTTAGTTGTCAAAATGATAGTTGTTTGGAATTGAAGGAATCTGCTAACTTCTGACATGTTTTACAGAGGCTTGAAAGACATACGATGGGTTACGAAAATAGCTCTAGTTACAGATTGGTAGCCCCGATTTGAAATCCGACTTCCTACTTGACATGGAGACAAGTAGGGGAAGATTTTTATATAGCAGACATTATTTTCTTTAAAATGTTGTGAAAGGGGTCAAAACAGCAGTTTTTTGGGAAAGTTTGAAAAAAACGTGGTAGCATTAGTAAAACTGCTGTAACGTAAGTTCCATACTGAATAAACTGTTTCCACATTTGACAAGCAAAAGAAGAGGAAGGATTTAATCCAAAATATTTTTGTCTAACTATTTAGTTTAGTGGTCAAAATGATAGTTGTTTGGAATTAAATGAATTTGCTATCTTCTGACATGTTTTACAGTGGCTTGAAAGACAGACGATGGGTTACGAAAATAGCTGTAGTTACAGATTGGTAGCCCCGATTTGAAATCCGACTACGTACTTGACAAGCAGACAAGTAGGTGCAGATTTTTATATAGCAGACATTATTTTCTTAAAAAGGTTGTGAAAGGGGTCAAAACAGCAGTTTTTTGGGAAAGTTTGAAAAAAACGTGGTAGCATTAGTAAAACTGCTGTAACGTAAGTTCCATATTGAATAAACTGTTTCCACATTTGACAAGCAAAAGTAGAGGAAGGATTTAATCCAAAATATTTTTGTCTAACTCTTTGGTTTAGTGGTCAAAATGATAGTTGTTTGGAATTGAATGAATCTGCTAAGTTCTGACATGTTTTACAGAGGCTTGAAAGACAGACGATGGGTTACGAAAATAGCTGTAGTTACAGATTGGTAGCCCCGATTTGAAATCCGACTACGTACTTGACAAGCAGACAAGTAGGGGAATACTTTATATAGCAGACATTTTTTTCTTAAAAATGTTGTGAAAGGGGTCAAAACAGCAGTTTTTTGGGAAAGTTTGAAAAAAACATGGTAGCATTAGTAAAACTGCTGTAACGTAAGTTCCATACTGAATAAACTGTTTCCACATTTGACAAGCAAAAGTAGAGGAAGGATTTAATCCAAAATATTTTTGTCTAACTCTTTGGTTTAGTTGTCAAAATGATAGTTGTTTGGAATTGAAGGAATCTGCTAACTTCTGACATGTTTTACAGAGGCTTGAAAGACAGACGATGGGTTACGAAAATAGCTGTAGTTACAGATTGGTAGCCCCAATTTGAAATCCGACTACGTACTTGACAAGCAGACAAGTAGGGGAAGACTTTATATAGCAGACATTTTTTTCTTTAAAATGTTGCGAAAGGGTTCAAAACAGCCATTTTTGGGAAAGTTTGAAAAAAACGTGGTAGCATTAGTAAAACTGCTGTAACGTAAGTTCCATACTGAATAAACTGTTTCCACATTTGACAAGCAAAAGAAGAGGAAGGATTTAATCCAAAATATTTTTGTCTAACTATTTAGTGGTCAAAATGATAGTTGTTTGGAATTAAATGAATCTGCTATCTTCTGACATGTTTTACAGAGGCTTGAAAGACAGGCGAAGGGTTACGAAAATAGCTCTAGTTACAGATTGGTAGCCCCGATTTGAAATCCGACTTCCTACTTGACAAGGAGACAAGTAGGTGCAGATTTTTATATAGCAGAAAGGGGTCAAAACAGCAGTTTTTGGGAAAGTTTGAAAAAAACGTGGTAGCATTAGTAAAACTGCTGTAACGTAAGTTCCATACTGAATAAACTGTTTCCACATTTGACAAGCAAAAGAAGAGGAAGGATTTAATCCAAAATATTTTTGTCTAACTATTTAGTTTAGTGGTCAAAATGATAGTTGTTTGGAATTAAATGAATCTGCTATCTTCTGACATGTTTTACCGAGGCTTGAATGACAGACGATGGGTTACGAAAATAGCTCTAGTTACAGATTGGTAGCCCCGATTTCAAATCCGACTTCCTACTTGACAAGGAGACAAGTAGGTGCAGATTTTTATATAGCAGACATTATTTTCTTAAAAATGTTGTGAAAGGGGTCAAAACAGCAGTTTTTTGGGAAAGTTTGAAAAAAACGTGGTAGCATTAGTAAAACTGCTGTAACGTAAGTTCCATATTGAATAAACTGTTTCCACATTTGACAAGCAAAAGTAGAGGAAGGATTTAATCCAAAATATTTTTGTCTAACTCTTTGGTTTAGTGGTCAAAATGATAGTTGTTTGGAATTGAATGAATCTGCTAAGTTCTGACATGTTTTACAGAGGCTTGAAAGACAGACGATGGGTTACGAAAATAGCTGTAGTTACAGATTGGTAGCCCCGATTTGAAATCCGACCTACGTACTTGACAAGCAGACAAGTAGGGGAATACTTTATATAGCACACATTTTTTTCTTAAAAATGTTGTGAAAGGGGTCAAAACAGCAGTTTTTTGGGAAAGTTTGAAAAAAACATGGTAGCATTAGTAAAACTGCTGTAACGTAAGTTCCATACTGAATAAACTGTTTCCACATTTGACAAGCAAAAGTAGAGGAAGGATTTAATCCAAAATATTTTTGTCTAACTCTTTGGTTTAGTTGTCAAAATGATAGTTGTTTGGAATTGAAGGAATCTGCTAACTTCTGACATGTTTTACAGAGGCTTGAAAGACAGACGATGGGTTACGAAAATAGCTGTAGTTACAGATTGGTAGCCCCAATTTGAAATCCGACTACGTACTTGACAAGCAGACAAGTAGGGGAAGACTTTATATAGCAGACATTTTTTTCTTTAAAATGTTGCGAAAGGGTTCAAAACAGCCATTTTTGGGAAAGTTTGAAAAAAACGTGGTAGCATTAGTAAAACTGCTGTAACGTAAGTTCCATACTGAATAAACTGTTTCCACATTTGACAAGCAAAAGAAGAGGAAGGATTTAATCCAAAATATTTTTGTCTAACTATTTAGTGGTCAAAATGATAGTTGTTTGGAATTAAATGAATCTGCTATCTTCTGACATGTTTTACAGAGGCTTGAAAGACAGGCGAAGGGTTACGAAAATAGCTCTAGTTACAGATTGGTAGCCCCGATTTGAAATCCGACTTCCTACTTGACAAGGAGACAAGTAGGTGCAGATTTTTATATAGCAGAAAGGGGTCAAAACAGCAGTTTTTGGGAAAGTTTGAAAAAAACGTGGTAGCATTAGTAAAACTGCTGTAACGTAAGTTCCATACTGAATAAACTGTTTCCACATTTGACAAGCAAAAGAAGAGGAAGGATTTAATCCAAAATATTTTTGTCTAACTATTTAGTTTAGTGGTCAAAATGATAGTTGTTTGGAATTAAATGAATCTGCTATCTTCTGACATGTTTTACCGAGGCTTGAATGACAGACGATGGGTTACGAAAATAGCTCTAGTTACAGATTGGTAGCCCCGATTTCAAATCCGACTTCCTACTTGACAAGGAGACAAGTAGGTGCAGATTTTTATATAGCAGACATTATTTTCTTAAAAATGTTGTGAAAGGGGTCAAAACAGCAGTTTTTTGGGAAAGTTTGAAAAAAACGTGGTAGCATTAGTAAAACTGCTGTAACGTAAGTTCCATACTGAATAAACTGTTTCCACATTTGACAAGCAAAAGTAGAGGAAGGATTTAATCCAAAATATTTTTGTCTAACTCTTTGGTTTAGTGGTCAAAATGATAGGTGTTTGGAATTGAAGGAATCTGCTAACTTCTGACATGTTTTACAGAGGCTTGAAAGACATACGATGGGTTACGAAAATAGCTCTAGTTACAGATTGGTAGCCCCGATTTAAAATCCGACTTCCTACTTGACAAGCAGATAAGTAGGGGAAGATTTTATATAGCAAACATTTTTTTCTTTAAAATGTTGCGAAAGGGGTCAAAACAGCAGTTTTTTGGGAAAGTTTGAAAAAAACGTGGTAGCATTAGTAAAACTGCTGTAACGTAAGTTCCATACTGAATAAACTGTTTCCACATTTGACAAGCAAAAGAAGAGGAAGGATTTAATCCAAAATATTTTTGTCTAACTATTTAGTTTAGTGGTCAAAATGATAGTTGTTTGGAATTAAATGAATCTGCTATCTTCTGACATGTTTTACAGTGGCTTGAAAGACAGACGATGGGTTACGAAAATAGCTGTAGTTACAGATTGGTAGCCCCGATTTGAAATCCGACTACGTACTTGACAAGCAGACAAGTAGGTGCAGATTTTTATATAGCAGACATTATTTTCTTAAAAATGTTGTGAAAGGGGTCAAAACAGCAGTTTTTTGGGAAAGTTTGAAAAAAACGTGGTAGCATTAGTAAAACTGCTGTAACGTAAGTTCCATATTGAATAAACTGTTTCCACATTTGACAAGCAAATGTAGAGGAAGGATTTAATCCAAAATATTTTTGTCTAACTCTTTGGTTTAGTGGTCAAAATGATAGTTGTTTGGAATTGAATGAATCTGCTAAGTTCTGACATGTTTTACAGAGGCTTGAAAGACAGACGATGGGTTACGAAAATAGCTGTAGTTACAGATTGGTAGCCCCGATTTGAAATCCGACTACGTACTTGACAAGCAGACAAGTATGGGAATACTTTATATAGCAGACATTTTTTTCTTTAAAATGTTGCGAAAGGGGTCAAAACAGCAGTTTTTGGGAAAGTTTGAAAAAAACGTGGTAGCATTAGTAAAACTGCTGTAACGTAAGTTCCATACTGAATAAACTGTTTCCACATTTGACAAGCAAAAGAAGAGGAAGGATTTAATCCAAAATATTTTTGTCTAACTATTTAGTTTAGTGGTCAAAATGATAGTTGTTTGGAATTAAATGAATCTGCTATCTTCTGACATGTTTTACAGAGGCTTGAAAGACAGACGATGGGTTACGAAAATAGCTCTAGTTACAGATTGGTAGCCCCGATTTGAAATCCGACTTCCTACTTGACAAGGAGACAAGTAGGTGCAGATTTTTATATAGCAGACATTATTTTCTTAAAAATGTTGTGAAAGGGGTCAAAACAGCAGTTTTTTGGGAAAGTTTGAAAAAAACGTGGTAGCATTAGTAAAACTGCTGTAACGTAAGTTCCATACTGAATAAACTGTTTCCACATTTGACAAGCAAAAGTAGAGGAAGGATTTAATCCAAAATATTTTTGTCTAACTCTTTGGTTTAGTTGTCAAAATGATAGTTGTTTGGAATTGAAAGAATCTGCTAACTTCTGACATGTTTTACAGAGGCTTGAAAGACAGACGATGGGTTACGAAAATAGCTGTAGTTACAGATTGGTAGCCCCAATTTGAAATCCGACTACGTACTTGACAAGCAGACAAGTAGGGGAAGACTTTATATAGCAGACATTTTTTTCTTTAAAATGTTGCGAAAGGGGTCAAAACAGCCGTTTTTGGGAAAGTTTGAAAAAAACGTGGTAGCATTAGTAAAACTGCTGTAACGTAAGTTCCATACTGAATAAACTGTTTCCACATTTGACAAGCAAAAGAAGAGGAAGGATTTAATCCAAAATATTTTTGTCTAACTATTTAGTGGTCAAAATGATAGTTGTTTGGAATTAAATGAATCTGCTATCTTCTGACATGTTTTACAGAGGCTTGAAAGACAGGCGAAGGGTTACGAAAATAGCTCTAGTTACAGATTGGTAGCCCCGATTTGAAATCCGACTTCCTACTTGACAAGGAGACAAGTAGGTGCAGATTTTTATATAGCAGAAAGGGGTCAAAACAGCAGTTTTTGGGAAAGTTTGAAAAAAACGTGGTAGCATTAGTAAAACTGCTGTAACGTAAGTTCCATACTGAATAAACTGTTTCCACATTTGACAAGCAAAAGAAGAGGAAGGATTTAATCAAAAATATTTTTGTCTAACTATTTAGTTTAGTGGTCAAAATGATAGTTGTTTGGAATTAAATGAATCTGCTATCTTCTGACATGTTTTACCGAGGCTTGAATGACAGACGATGGGTTACGAAAATAGCTCTAGTTACAGATTGGTAGCCCCGATTTGAAATCCGACTTCCTACTTGACAAGGAGACAAGTAGGTACAGATTTTTATATAGCAGACATTATTTTCTTAAAAATGTTGTGAAAGGGGTCAAAACAGCAGTTTTTTGGGAAAGTTTGAAAAAAACGTGGTAGCATTAGTAAAACTGCTGTAACGTAAGTTCCATACTGAATAAACTGTTTCCACATTTGACAAGCAAAAGTAGAGGAAGGATTTAATCCAAAATATTTTTGTCTAACTCTTTGGTTTAGTGGTCAAAATGATAGGTGTTTGGAATTGAATGAATCTGCTAAGTTCTGACATGTTTTACAGAGGCTTGAAAGACAGACGATGGGTTACGAAAATAGCTGTAGTTACAGATTGGTAGCCCCGATTTGAAATCCGACTACGTACTTGACAAGCAGACAAGTAGGGGAATACTTTATATAGCAGACATTTTTTTCTTTAAAATGTTGCGAAAGGGGTCAAAACAGCAGTTTTTGGGAAAGTTTGAAAAAAACGTGGTAGCATTAGTAAAACTGCTGTAACGTAAGTTCCATACTGAATAAACTGTTTCCACATTTGACAAGCAAAAGAAGAGGAAGGATTTAATCCAAAATATTTTTGTCTAACTATTTAGTTTAGTGGTCAAAATGATAGTTGTTTGGAATTAAATGAATCTGCTATCTTCTGACATGTTTTACAGTGGCTTGAAAGACAGACGATGGGTTACGAAAATAGCTGTAGTTACAGATTGGTAGCCCCGATTTGAAATCCGACTACGTACTTGACAAGCAGACAAGTAGGGTAAGATTTTTATATAGCAGACATTATTTTCTTAATAATGTTGTGAAAGGGGTCAAAACAGCAGTTTTTTGGGAAAGTTTGAAAAAAACGTGGTAGCATTAGTAAAACTGCTGTAACGTAAGTTCCATATTGAATAAACTGTTTCCACATTTGACAAGCAAAAGTAGAGGAAGGATTTAATCCAAAATATTTTTGTCTAACTCTTTGGTTTAGTGGTCAAAATGATAGTTGTTTGGAATTGAAGGAATCTAACTTCTGACATGTTTTACAGAGGCTTGAAAGACAGACGATGGGTTACGAAAATAGCTGTAGTTACAGATTGGTAGCCCCGATTTGAAATCCGACTACGTACTTGACAAGCAGACAAGTAGGGGAATACTTTATATAGCAGACATTTTTTTCTTTAAAATGTTGCGAAAGGGGTCAAAACAGCAGTTTTTGGGAAAGTTTGAAAAAAACGTGGTAGCATTAGTAAAACTGCTGTAACGTAAGTTCCATACTGAATAAACTGTTTCCACATTTGACAAGCAAAAGAAGAGGAAGGATTTAATCAAAAATATTTTTGTCTAACTATTTAGTTTAGTGGTCAAAATGATAGTTGTTTGGAATTAAATGAATCTGCTATCTTCTGACATGTTTTACCGAGGCTTGAATGACAGACGATGGGTTACGAAAATAGCTCTAGTTACAGATTGGTAGCCCCGATTTGAAATCCGACTTCCTACTTGACAAGGAGACAAGTAGGTACAGATTTTTATATAGCAGACATTATTTTCTTAAAAATGTTGTGAAAGGGGTCAAAACAGCAGTTTTTTGGGAAAGTTTGAAAAAAACGTGGTAGCATTAGTAAAACTGCTGTAACGTAAGTTCCATACTGAATAAACTGTTTCCACATTTGACAAGCAAAAGTAGAGGAAGGATTTAATCCAAAATATTTTTGTCTAACTCTTTGGTTTAGTGGTCAAAATGATAGGTGTTTGGAATTGAATGAATCTGCTAAGTTCTGACATGTTTTACAGAGGCTTGAAAGACAGACGATGGGTTACGAAAATAGCTGTAGTTACAGATTGGTAGCCCCGATTTGAAATCCGACTACGTACTTGACAAGCAGACAAGTAGGGGAATACTTTATATAGCAGACATTTTTTTCTTTAAAATGTTGCGAAAGGGGTCAAAACAGCAGTTTTTGGGAAAGTTTGAAAAAAACGTGGTAGCATTAGTAAAACTGCTGTAACGTAAGTTCCATACTGAATAAACTGTTTCCACATTTGACAAGCAAAAGAAGAGGAAGGATTTAATCCAAAATATTTTTGTCTAACTATTTAGTTTAGTGGTCAAAATGATAGTTGTTTGGAATTAAATGAATCTGCTATCTTCTGACATGTTTTACAGTGGCTTGAAAGACAGACGATGGGTTACGAAAATAGCTGTAGTTACAGATTGGTAGCCCCGATTTGAAATCCGACTACGTACTTGACAAGCAGACAAGTAGGGTAAGATTTTTATATAGCAGACATTATTTTCTTAATAATGTTGTGAAAGGGGTCAAAACAGCAGTTTTTTGGGAAAGTTTGAAAAAAACGTGGTAGCATTAGTAAAACTGCTGTAACGTAAGTTCCATATTGAATAAACTGTTTCCACATTTGACAAGCAAAAGTAGAGGAAGGATTTAATCCAAAATATTTTTGTCTAACTCTTTGGTTTAGTGGTCAAAATGATAGTTGTTTGGAATTGAAGGAATCTAACTTCTGACATGTTTTACAGAGGCTTGAAAGACAGACGATGGGTTACGAAAATAGCTCTAGTTACAGATTGGTAGCCCCGATTTGAAATCCGACTTCCTACTTGACAAGGAGACAAGTAGGTGCAGATTTTTATATAGCAGACATTATTTTCTTAAAAATGTTGTGAAAGGGGTCAAAACAGCAGTTTTTTGGGAAAGTTTGAAAAAAACATGGTAGCATTAGTAAAACTGCTGTAACGTAAGTTCCATACTGAATAAACTGTTTCCACATTTGACAAGCAAAAGTAGAGGAAGGATTTAATCCAAAATATTTTTGTCTAACTCTTTGGTTTAGTGGTCAAAAAGATAGTTGTTTGGAATTGAAGGAATCTAACTTCTGACATGTTTTACAGAGGCTTGAAAGACAGACGATGGGTTACGAAAATAGCTCTAGTTACAGATTGGTAGCCCCGATTTAAAATCCGACTTCCTACTTGACAAGCAGATAAGTAGGGGAAGACTTTATATAGCAGACAATTTTTTCTTTAAAATGTTGCGAAAGGGGTCAAAACAGCAGTTTTTTGGGAAAGTTTGAAAAAAACGTGGTAGCATTAGTAAAACTGCTGTAACGTAAGTTCCATACTGAATAAACTGTTTCCAAATTTGACAAGCAAAAGAAGAGGAAGGATTTAATCCAAAATATTTTTGTCTAACTATTTAGTTTAGTGGTCAAAATGATAGTTGTTTGGAATTAAATGAATCTGCTATCTTCTGACATGTTTTACAGAGGCTTGAAAGACAGACGATGGGTTACGAAAATAGCTGTAGTTACAGATTGGTAGCCCCGATTTGAAATCCGACTACGTACTTGACAAGCAGACAAGTAGGGTAAGATTTTTATATAGCAGACATTATTTTCTTAAAAATGTTGTGAAAGGGGTCAAAACAGCAGTTTTTTGGGAAAGTTTGAAAAAAACGTGGTAGCATTAGTAAAACTGCTGTAACGTAAGTTCCATATTGAATAAACTGTTTCCACATTTGACAAGCAAAAGTAGAGGAAGGATTTAATCCAAAATATTTTTGTCTAACTCTTTGGTTTAGTGGTCAAAATGATAGTTGTTTGGAATTGAATGAATCTGCTAAGTTCTGACATGTTTTACAGAGGCTTGAAAGACAGACGTTGGGTTACGAAAATAGCTGTAGTTACAGATTGGTAGCCCCGATTTGAAATCCGACTACGTACTTGACAAGCAGACAAGTAGGGGAATACTTTATATAGCAGAAAGGGGTCAAAACAGCAGTTTTTGGGAAAGTTTGAAAAAAACGTGGTAGCATTAGTAAAACTGATGTAACGTAAGTTCCATACTGAATAAACTGTTTCCACATTTGACAAGCAAAAGTATAGGAAGGATTTAATCCAAAATATTTTTGTCTAACTATTTAGTTTAGTGGTGAAAATGATAGTTGTTTGGAATTGAATGAATCTGCTAAATTCTGACATGTTTTACAGAGGCTTGAAAGACAGACGATGGGTTACGAAAATAGCTGTAGTTACAGATTGTTAGCCCCGAATTGAAATCCGACTTCCTACTTGACAAGTAGGTGCAGATTTTTATATAGCAGACATTATTTTCTTAAAAATGTTGTGAAAGGGGTCGAAACAGCAGTTTTTTGGGAAAGTTTGAAAACAACGTGGTAGGATTAGTAAAACTGCTGTGACGTAAGTTCCATACTGAATAAACTGTTTCCACATTTGACAAGCAAAGAAGAGGAAGGATTTAATCCAAAATATTTTTGTCTAACTATTTAGTTTAGTGGTCAAAATGATAGTTGTTTGGAATTAATTGAATCTGCTAACTTCTGACATGTTTTACAGAGGCTTGAAAGACAGACGATGGGTTACGAAAATAGCTCTAGTTAAAGATTGGTAGCCCCGATTTAAAATCCGACTTCCTACTTGACAAGCAGATAAGTAGGGGAAGATTTTATATAGCAAACATTTTTTTCTTTAAAATGTTGCGAAAGGGGTCAAAACAGCAGTTTTTTGGGAAAGTTTGAAAAAAACGTGGTAGCATTAGCAAAAATGCTGTAACGTAAGTTCCATACTGAATAAACTGTTTCCACATTTGACAAGCAAAAGAAGAGGAAGGATTTAATCCAAAATATTTTTGTCTAACTATTTAGTTTAGTGGTCAAAATGATAGTTGTTTGGAATTAAATGAATCTGCTATCTTCTGACATGTTTTACATTGGCTTGAAAGACAGACGATGGGTTACGAAAATAGCTGTAGTTACAGATTGGTAGCCCCGATTTGAAATCCTACTACGTACTTGACAAGCAGACAAGTAGGGTAGATTTTTATATAGCAGACATTATTTTCTTAAAAATGTTGTGAAAGGGGTCAAAACAGCAGTTTTTTGGGAAAGTTTGAAAAAAACGTGGTAGCATTAGTAAAACTGCTGTAACGTAAGTTCCATACTGAATAAACTGTTTCCACATTTGACAAGCAAAAGTAGAGGAAGGATTTAATCCAAAATATTTTTGTCTAACTCTTTGGTTTAGTGGTCAAAATGATAGTTGTTTGGAATTGAAGGAATCTAACTTCTGACATGTTTTACAGAGGCTTGAAAGACAGACGATGGGTTACGAAAATAGCTCTAGTTACAGATTGGTAGCCCCGATTTAAAATCCGACTTCCTACTTGACAAGTAGGGGAAGACTTTATATAGCAGACAATTTTTTCTTTAAAATGTTGCGAAAGGGGTCAAAACAGCAGTTTTTTGGGAAAGTTTGAAAAAAACGTGGTAGCATTAGCAAAAATGCTGTAACGTAAGTTCCATACTGAATAAACTATTTCCACATTTGACAAGCAAAAGAAGAGGAAGGATTTAATCCAAAATATTTTTGTCTAACTCTTTGGGTTTGTGGTCAAAATGATAGTTGTTTGGAATTGAATGAATCTGCTAAGTTCTGACATGTTTTACAAAGGCTTGAAAGGCATACGATGGGTTACGAAAATAGCTCTAGTTACAGATTGGGAGCCCCGATTTAAAATCCGACTTCCTACTTGACAAGCAGACAAGTAGGGGAAGATTTTATATAGCAGACATTTTTTTCTTCAAAATGTTTGCGAAAGGGGTCAAAACAGCAGTTTTTTGGGAAAGTTTGAAAAAAACATGGTAGCATTAGTAAAACTGCTGTAACGTAAGTTCCATACTGAATAAACTATTTCCACATTTGACAAGCAAAAGAAGAGGAAGGATTTAATCCAAAATATTTTTGTCTAACTCTTTGGTTTAGTGGTCAAAATGATAGTTGTTTGGAATTGAATGAATCTGCTAAGTTCTGACATGTTTTACAGAGGCTTGAAAGACAGACGATGGGTTACGAAAATAGCTGTAGTTACAGATTGGTAGCCCCGATTTGAAATCCGACTACGTACTTGACAAGCAGACAAGTAGGGGAATACTTTATATAGCAGAAAGGGGTCAAAACAGCAGTTTTTGGGAAAGTTTGAAAAAAACGTGGTAGCATTAGTAAAACTGATGTAACGTAAGTTCCATACTGAATAAACTGTTTCCACATTTGACAAGCAAAAGTATAGGAAGGATTTAATCCAAAATATTTTTGTCTAACTATTTAGTTTAGTGGTCAAAATGATAGTTGTTTGGAATTGAATGAATCTGCTAAATTCTGACATGTTTTACAGAGGCTTGAAAGACAGACGATGGGTTACGAAAATAGCTGTAGTTACAGATTGTTAGCCCCGAATTGAAATCCGACTTCCTACTTGACAAGTAGGTGCAGATTTTTATATAGCAGACATTATTTTCTTAAAAATGTTGTGAAAGGGGTCGAAACAGCAGTTTTTTGGGAAAGTTTGAAAACAACGTGGTAGGATTAGTAAAACTGCTGTGACGTAAGTTCCATACTGAATAAACTGTTTCCACATTTGACAAGCAAAGAAGAGGAAGGATTTAATCCAAAATATTTTTGTCTAACTATTTAGTTTAGTGGTCAAAATGATAGTTGTTTGGAATTAATTGAATCTGCTAACTTCTGACATGTTTTACAGAGGCTTGAAAGACAGACGATGGGTTACGAAAATAGCTCTAGTTACAGATTGGTAGCCTCGATTTGAAATCCGACTTCCTACTTGACAAGGAGACAAGTAGGTGCAGATTTTTATATAGCAGACATTATTTTCTTTAAAATGTTGTGAAAGGGGTCAAAACAGCAGTTTTTTGGGAAAGTTTGAAAAAAACGTGGTAGCATTAGTAAAACTGCTGTAACGTAAGTTCCGTACTGAATAAACTGTTTCCACATTTGACAAGCAAAAGTAGAGGAAGGATTTAATCCAAAATATTTTTGTCTAACTCTTTGGTTTAGTGGTCAAAATGATAGTTGTTTGGAATTGAAGGAATCTAACTTCTGACATGTTTTACAGAGGCTTGAAAGACAGACGATGGGTTACGAAAATAGCTCTAGTTACAGATTGGTAGCCCTGATTTAAAATCCGACTTCCTACTTGACAAGCAGATAAGTAGGGGAAGATTTTTATATAGCAAACTTTTTTTTCTTTCAAATGTTGCGAAAGGGGTCAAAACAGCAGTTTTTTGGGAAAGTTTGAAAAAAACGTGGTAGCATTAGTAAAACTGCTGTAACGTAAGTTCCATACTGAATAAACTGTTTCCACATTTGACAAGCAAAAGTAGAGGAAGGATTTAATCCAAAATATTTTTGTCTAACTATTTAGTTTATTGGTCAAAATGATAGTTGTTTGGAATTAAATGAATCTGCTATCTTCTGACATGTTTTACAGAGGCTTGAAAGACATACGATGGGTTACGAAAATAGCTCTAGTTAAAGATTGGTAGCCCCGATTTAAAATCCGACTTCCTACTTGACAAGCAGATAAGTAGGGGAAGATTTTATATAGCAAACATTTTTTTCTTTAAAATGTTGCGAAAGGGGTCAAAACAGCAGTTTTTTGGGAAAGTTTGAAAAAAACGTGGTAGCATTAGCAAAAATGCTGTAACGTAAGTTCCATACTGAATAAACTGTTTCCACATTTGACAAGCAAAAGAAGAGGAAGGATTTAATCCAAAATATTTTTGTCTAACTATTTAGTTTAGTGGTCAAAATGATAGTTGTTTGGAATTAAATGAATCTGCTATCTTCTGACATGTTTTACATTGGCTTGAAAGACAGACGATGGGTTACGAAAATAGCTGTAGTTACAGATTGGTAGCCCCGATTTGAAATCCTACTACGTACTTGACAAGCAGACAAGTAGGGTAGATTTTTATATAGCAGACATTATTTTCTTAAAAATGTTGTGAAAGGGGTCAAAACAGCAGTTTTTTGGGAAAGTTTGAAAAAAACGTGGTAGCATTAGTAAAACTGCTGTAACGTAAGTTCCATACTGAATAAACTGTTTCCACATTTGACAAGCAAAAGAAGAGGAAGGATTTAATCAAAAATATTTTTGTCTAACTCTTTGGGTTTGTGGTCAAAATGATAGTTGTTTGGAATTGAATGAATCTGCTAAGTTCTGACACGTTTTACAAAGGCTTGAAAGGCATACGATGGGTTACGAAAATAGCTCTAGTTACAGATTGGGAGCCCCGATTTAAAATCCGACTTCCTACTTGACAAGCAGACAAGTAGGGGTAGATTTTATATAGCAGACATTTTTTTCTTTAAAATGTTGCGAAAGGGGTCAAAACAGCAGTTTTTGGGAAAGTTTGAAAAAAACGTGGTAGCATTAGTAAAACTGCTGTAACGTAAGTTCCGTACTGAATAAACTGTTTCCACATTTGACAAGCAAAAGTAGAGGAAGGATTTAATCCAAAATATTTTTGTCTAACTATTTAGTTTAGTGGTCAAAATGATAGTTGTTTGGAATTAATTGAATCTGCTAACTTCTGACATGTTTTACAGAGGCTTGAAAGACAGACGATGGGTTACGAAAATAGCTCTAGTTACAGATTGGTAGCCTCGATTTGAAATCCGACTTCCTACTTGACAAGGAGACAAGTAGGTGCAGATTTTTATATAGCAGACATTATTTTCTTAAAAATGTTGTGAAAGGGGTCAAAACAGCAGTTTTTTGGGAAAGTTTGAAAAAAACGTGGTAGCATTAGTAAAACTGCTGTAACGTAAGTTCCGTACTGAATAAACTGTTTCCACATTTGACAAGCAAAAGTAGAGGAAGGATTTAATCCAAAATATTTTTGTCTAACTCTTTGGTTTAGTGGTCAAAATGATAGTTGTTTGGAATTGAAGGAATCTAACTTCTGACATGTTTTACAGAGGCTTGAAAGACAGACGATGGGTTACGAAAATAGCTCTAGTTACAGATTGGTAGCCCTGATTTAAAATCCGACTTCCTACTTGACAAGCAGATAAGTAGGGGAAGATTTTTATATAGCAAACTTTTTTTTCTTTCAAATGTTGCGAAAGGGGTCAAAACAGCAGTTTTTTGGGAAAGTTTGAAAAAAACGTGGTAGCATTAGTAAAACTGCTGTAACGTAAGTTCCATACTGAATAAACTGTTTCCACATTTGACAAGCAAAAGTAGAGGAAGGATTTAATCCAAAATATTTTTGTCTAACTATTTAGTTTATTGGTCAAAATGATAGTTGTTTGGAATTAAATGAATCTGCTATCTTCTGACATGTTTTACAGAGGCTTGAAAGACATACGATGGGTTACGAAAATAGCTCTAGTTAAAGATTGGTAGCCCCGATTTAAAATCCGACTTCCTACTTGACAAGCAGATAAGTAGGGGAAGATTTTATATAGCAAACATTTTTTTCTTTAAAATGTTGCGAAAGGGGTCAAAACAGCAGTTTTTTGGGAAAGTTTGAAAAAAACGTGGTAGCATTAGCAAAAATGCTGTAACGTAAGTTCCATACTGAATAAACTGTTTCCACATTTGACAAGCAAAAGAAGAGGAAGGATTTAATCCAAAATATTTTTGTCTAACTATTTAGTTTAGTGGTCAAAATGATAGTTGTTTGGAATTAAATGAATCTGCTATCTTCTGACATGTTTTACATTGGCTTGAAAGACAGACGATGGGTTACGAAAATAGCTGTAGTTACAGATTGGTAGCCCCGATTTGAAATCCTACTACGTACTTGACAAGCAGACAAGTAGGGTAGATTTTTATATAGCAGACATTATTTTCTTAAAAATGTTGTGAAAGGGGTCAAAACAGCAGTTTTTTGGGAAAGTTTGAAAAAAACGTGGTAGCATTAGTAAAACTGCTGTAACGTAAGTTCCATACTGAATAAACTGTTTCCACATTTGACAAGCAAAAGTAGAGGAAGGATTTAATCCAAAATATTTTTGTCTAACTCTTTGGTTTAGTGGTCAAAATGATAGTTGTTTGGAATTGAAGGAATCTAACTTCTGACATGTTTTACAGAGGCTTGAAAGACAGACGATGGGTTACGAAAATAGCTCTAGTTACAGATTGGTAGCCCCGATTTAAAATCCGACTTCCTACTTGACAAGTAGGGGAAGACTTTATATAGCAGACAATTTTTTCTTTAAAATGTTGCGAAAGGGGTCAAAACAGCAGTTTTTTGGGAAAGTTTGAAAAAAACGAGGTAGCATTAGCAAAAATGCTGTAACGTAAGTTCCATACTGAATAAACTATTTCCACATTTGACAAGCAAAAGAAGAGGAAGGATTTAATCCAAAATATTTTTGTCTAACTCTTTGGGTTTGTGGTCAAAATGATAGTTGTTTGGAATTGAATGAATCTGCTAAGTTCTGACATGTTTTACAGAGGCTTGAAAGACAGACGATGGGTTACGAAAATAGCTCTAGTTACAGATTGGGAGCCCCGATTTAAAATCCGACTTCCTACTTGACAAGCAGACAAGTAGGGGAAGATTTTATATAGCAGACATTTTTTTCTTCAAAATGTTTGCGAAAGGGGTCAAAACAGCAGTTTTTTGGGAAAGTTTGAAAAAAACATGGTAGCATTAGTAAAACTGCTGTAACGTAAGTTCCATACTGAATAAACTATTTCCACATTTGACAAGCAAAAGAAGAGGAAGGATTTAATCCAAAATATTTTTGTCTAACTCTTTGGTTTAGTGGTCAAAATGATAGTTGTTTGGAATTGAATGAATCTGCTAAGTTCTGACATGTTTTACAGAGGCTTGAAAGACAGACGATGGGTTACGAAAATAGCTGTAGTTACAGATTGGTAGCCCCGATTTGAAATCCGACTACGTACTTGACAAGCAGACAAGTAGGGGAATACTTTATATAGCAGAAAGGGGTCAAAACAGCAGTTTTTGGGAAAGTTTGAAAAAAACGTGGTAGCATTAGTAAAACTGATGTAACGTAAGTTCCATACTGAATAAACTGTTTCCACATTTGACAAGCAAAAGTATAGGAAGGATTTAATCCAAAATATTTTTGTCTAACTATTTAGTTTAGTGGTCAAAATGATAGTTGTTTGGAATTAAATGAATCTGCTATCTTCTGACATGTTTTACATTGGCTTGAAAGACAGACGATGGGTTACGAAAATAGCTGTAGTTACAGATTGGTAGCCCCGATTTGAAATCCTACTACGTACTTGACAAGCAGACAAGTAGGGTAGATTTTTATATAGCAGACATTATTTTCTTAAAAATGTTGTGAAAGGGGTCAAAACAGCAGTTTTTTGGGAAAGTTTGAAAAAAACGTGGTAGCATTAGTAAAACTGCTGTAACGTAAGTTCCATACTGAATAAACTGTTTCCACATTTGACAAGCAAAAGTAGAGGAAGGATTTAATCCAAAATATTTTTGTCTAACTCTTTGGTTTAGTGGTCAAAATGATAGTTGTTTGGAATTGAAGGAATCTAACTTCTGACATGTTTTACAGAGGCTTGAAAGACAGACGATGGGTTACGAAAATAGCTCTAGTTACAGATTGGTAGCCCCGATTTAACTTCTTGGAACTATAGGGGGTGCTGTTCCGCATTAGCATATTTGTGTCTCCAAATTAAACTGCCTCGTGCTAAATTCTTGATCGTACAATATGCATATTATTGTTATTATTGGATAGAAAACACCTTCTAGTTTCTATAGAAGTTGAAATTTTGTCTCTGAGTGGTACAGAACAATTTCTACAGCACTTTTCATGACAGGGTTCAGATTTCAAATTTTTTTACCTCTGATCTGGGGTCTGTTTTTAAGGCGACAGTGAATGCTATGAAGAAACCGACACTGCCTACGTCTTCCTCTGGGTGTCTGTACGTCATCACGCTTTCAATGGAATCGATGGGATATTCACAGCCATTATAAAAGACCAAAATGTATAGAGACCGCCCTTTCTCGTCGTGCGCCTGAAGCGTGAAGGACATCGGACCTGCCTCGTTCCAAATCGTTTTCTAACCAGCAATATTTCTCCGGTCATGTTTTTACTCGTTATAGGTGTTAAAAACATCATAATGTAGTTAATTTGAACCGTTTTATAGCAATTTATATCCGTTTAGTGCGATTTTGAGGAATTTATTTGTTGTGCACTCTGAAACTTTGGACACGTTTTGGGGTGTCGGTCGTTGGTGGTGGACATTTCGAAGGACAGAGGACATCTATCGACCAAAAGACGTTTATAACATAGAAAGGATACATTGCCCAAGAATCTGATGGAAGAACAGCTCAAAGTAAGCAATATTTAATATGATAAATCGTGTTTCTGTCGAAATATTTTAAACGCATATTTCGCCATTTTGTTTGGTATAGCTTCACTTGGCGAACCCTGTATTGAAAAGTAAGGATAATTTTAAAAATGTAAATCAGCGGTTGCATTAAGAACTAATTTGTCTTTCGATTCCTGTAAACCCTGTATTTTTTAGTCAAGTATATGATTAGCTATTAATTAAACTAGATCACTCTGAAAGATGGCGACCGACATTTTCAGGCTTGTTTTGCTACTATTTTCATTGTGTAACCACGGTTTTGTATGGCTAAATATGCACCTTTTCGAACAAACTGTATATGTATATTGTAAAATGATGTTACAGGAGTGTCATCGGAAGAATTCTGAGAAGGTTAGTGAAAAAATTAATATCTTTTGGCGATGTTGACTTTTATCGCTCACTTTGGCTAGAATCAATGCTGGGCTGCTAATTGCTATGTGCTATGCTAATATAACGATTTATTGTGTTTTCGCTGTAAGACACTTAGAAAATCTGAAATATTGTCTGTATTCACAGGATCTGTGTCTTTCGATTAGTGTATGCTGTGTATTTTTACGAAATGTTTGATGATTAGTAGTTAGGTAAACACGTTGCTCATTGTAATTATTCTAGTCCATTTGTGACGGTGGGTGCAATTGTAACCTATGCCATCTACCTGAAATATGCACTTTTTTCTAACAAAACCTATCCCATACCATAAATATGTTATCAGACTGTCATCTGATGAGTTTTTTTCTTGGTAAGGGGCTATAAATATCTTAGTTTAGCCGAATTGGTGATAGCTACTGGTGTTGGTGGACAAATAAAAGATGGTGGATTATGCTAATGTGTTTTTAGCTAATAGATTTACATCTTTACATATTTTGTCTTCCCTGTAAAACATTTTAAAAATCTGAAATGGTGGCTTTATTCACAAGATCTGTATCTTTCATCTGGTGTCTTGGACTTGTGATTTAATGATATTTAGATGCTACTATCTACTTGTGAAGCTATGCTAGCTATGCTAATCAGTGTGTGGGGGGGTGGGGGGGATCCCGGATCCGGGTTAGGTACTCTGTAGAGGTTAAAATCCGACTTCCTACTTGACAAGTAGGGGAAGACTTTATATAGCAGACAATTTTTTCTTTAAAATGTTGCGAAAGGGGTCAAAACAGCAGTTTTTTGGGAAAGTTTGAAAAAAACGTGGTAGCATTAGCAAAAATGCTGTAACGTAAGTTCCATACTGAATAAACTATTTCCACATTTGACAACAGAAGAAGAGGAAGGATTTAATCCAAAATATTTTTGTCTAACTCTTTGGGTTTGTGGTCAAAATGATAGTTGTTTGGAATTGAATGAATCTGCTAAGTTCTGACATGTTTTACAGAGGCTTGAAAGACAGACGATGGGTTACGAAAATAGCTCTAGTTACAGATTGGGAGCCCCGATTTAAAATCCGACTTCCTACTTGACAAGCAGACAAGTAGGGGAAGATTTTATATAGCAGACATTTTTTTCTTCAAAATGTTTGCGAAAGGGGTCAAAACAGCAGTTTTTTGGGAAAGTTTGAAAAAAACATGGTAGCATTAGTAAAACTGCTGTAACGTAAGTTCCATACTGAATAAACTATTTCCACATTTGACAAGCAAAAGAAGAGGAAGGATTTAATCCAAAATATTTTTGTCTAACTCTTTGGTTTAGTGGTCAAAATGATAGTTGTTTGGAATTGAATGAATCTGCTAAGTTCTGACATGTTTTACAGAGGCTTGAAAGACAGACGATGGGTTACGAAAATAGCTGTAGTTACAGATTGGTAGCCCCGATTTGAAATCCGACTACGTACTTGACAAGCAGACAAGTAGGGGAATACTTTATATAGCAGAAAGGGGTCAAAACAGCAGTTTTTGGGAAAGTTTGAAAAAAACGTGGTAGCATTAGTAAAACTGATGTAACGTAAGTTCCATACTGAATAAACTGTTTCCACATTTGACAAGCAAAAGTATAGGAAGGATTTAATCCAAAATATTTTTGTCTAACTATCTAGTTTAGTGGTCAAAATGATAGTTGTTTGGAATTGAATGAATCTGCTAAATTCTGACATGTTTTACAGAGGCTTGAAAGACAGACGATGGGTTACGAAAATAGCTGTAGTTACAGATTGTTAGCCCCGAATTGAAATCCGACTTCCTACTTGACAAGTAGGTGCAGATTTTTATATAGCAGACATTATTTTCTTAAAAATGTTGTGAAAGGGGTCGAAACAGCAGTTTTTTGGGAAAGTTTGAAAACAACGTGGTAGGATTAGTAAAACTGCTGTGACGTAAGTTCCATACTGAATAAACTGTTTCCACATTTGACAAGCAAAGAAGAGGAAGGATTTAATCCAAAATATTTTTGTCTAACTATTTAGTTTAGTGGTCAAAATGATAGTTGTTTGGAATTAATTGAATCTGCTAACTTCTGACATGTTTTACAGAGGCTTGAAAGACAGACGATGGGTTACGAAAATAGCTCTAGTTACAGATTGGTAGCCTCGATTTGAAATCCGACTTCCTACTTGACAAGGAGACAAGTAGGTGCAGATTTTTATATAGCAGACATTATTTTCTTTAAAATGTTGTGAAAGGGGTCAAAACAGCAGTTTTTTGGGAAAGTTTGAAAAAAACGTGGTAGCATTAGTAAAACTGCTGTAACGTAAGTTCCGTACTGAATAAACTGTTTCCACATTTGACAAGCAAAAGTAGAGGAAGGATTTAATCCAAAATATTTTTGTCTAACTCTTTGGTTTAGTGGTCAAAATGATAGTTGTTTGGAATTGAAGGAATCTAACTTCTGACATGTTTTACAGAGGCTTGAAAGACAGACGATGGGTTACGAAAATAGCTCTAGTTACAGATTGGTAGCCCTGATTTAAAATCCGACTTCCTACTTGACAAGCAGATAAGTAGGGGAAGATTTTTATATAGCAAACTTTTTTTTCTTTCAAATGTTGCGAAAGGGGTCAAAACAGCAGTTTTTTGGGAAAGTTTGAAAAAAACGTGGTAGCATTAGTAAAACTGCTGTAACGTAAGTTCCATACTGAATAAACTGTTTCCACATTTGACAAGCAAAAGTAGAGGAAGGATTTAATCCAAAATATTTTTGTCTAACTATTTAGTTTATTGGTCAAAATGATAGTTGTTTGGAATTAAATGAATCTGCTATCTTCTGACATGTTTTACAGAGGCTTGAAAGACATACGATGGGTTACGAAAATAGCTCTAGTTAAAGATTGGTAGCCCCGATTTAAAATCCGACTTCCTACTTGACAAGCAGATAAGTAGGGGAAGATTTTATATAGCAAACATTTTTTTCTTTAAAATGTTGCGAAAGGGGTCAAAACAGCAGTTTTTTGGGAAAGTTTGAAAAAAACGTGGTAGCATTAGCAAAAATGCTGTAACGTAAGTTCCATACTGAATAAACTGTTTCCACATTTGACAAGCAAAAGAAGAGGAAGGATTTAATCCAAAATATTTTTGTCTAACTCTTTGGGTTTGTGGTCAAAATGATAGTTGTTTGGAATTGAATGAATCTGCTAAGTTCTGACATGTTTTACAGAGGCTTGAAAGACAGACGATGGGTTACGAAAATAGCTGTAGTTACAGATTGGTAGCCCCGATTTGAAATCCGACTACGTACTTGACAAGCAGACAAGTAGGGGAATACTTTATATAGCAGAAAGGGGTCAAAACAGCAGTTTTTGGGAAAGTTTGAAAAAAACGTGGTAGCATTAGTAAAACTGATGTAACGTAAGTTCCATACTGAATAAACTGTTTCCACATTTGACAAGCAAAAGAAGAGGAAGGATTTAATCAAAAATATTTTTGTCTAACTCTTTGGGTTTGTGGTCAAAATGATAGTTGTTTGGAATTGAATGAATCTGCTAAGTTCTGACACGTTTTACAAAGGCTTGAAAGGCATACGATGGGTTACGAAAATAGCTCTAGTTACAGATTGGGAGCCCCGATTTAAAATCCGACTTCCTACTTGACAAGCAGACAAGTAGGGGTAGATTTTATATAGCAGACATTTTTTTCTTTAAAATGTTGCGAAAGGGGTCAAAACAGCAGTTTTTGGGAAAGTTTGAAAAAAACGTGGTAGCATTAGTAAAACTGCTGTAACGTAAGTTCCATACTGAATAAACTGTTTCCACATTTGACAAGCAAAAGAAGAGGAAGGATTTAATCCAAAATATTTTTGTCTAACTATTTAGTTTAGTGGTCAAAATGATAGTTGTTTGGAATTAATTGAATCTGCTAACTTCTGACATGTTTTACAGAGGCTTGAAAGACAGACGATGGGTTACGAAAATAGCTCTAGTTACAGATTGGTAGCCTCGATTTGAAATCCGACTTCCTACTTGACAAGGAGACAAGTAGGTGCAGATTTTTATATAGCAGACATTATTTTCTTAAAAATGTTGTGAAAGGGGTCAAAACAGCAGTTTTTTGGGAAAGTTTGAAAAAAACGTGGTAGCATTAGTAAAACTGCTGTAACGTAAGTTCCGTACTGAATAAACTGTTTCCACATTTGACAAGCAAAAGTAGAGGAAGGATTTAATCCAAAATATTTTTGTCTAACTCTTTGGTTTAGTGGTCAAAATGATAGTTGTTTGGAATTGAAGGAATCTAACTTCTGACATGTTTTACAGAGGCTTGAAAGACAGACGATGGGTTACGAAAATAGCTCTAGTTACAGATTGGTAGCCCTGATTTAAAATCCGACTTCCTACTTGACAAGCAGATAAGTAGGGGAAGATTTTTATATAGCAAACTTTTTTTTCTTTCAAATGTTGCGAAAGGGGTCAAAACAGCAGTTTTTTGGGAAAGTTTGAAAAAAACGTGGTAGCATTAGTAAAACTGCTGTAACGTAAGTTCCATACTGAATAAACTGTTTCCACATTTGACAAGCAAAAGTAGAGGAAGGATTTAATCTAAAATATTTTTGTCTATTTAGTTTATTGGTCAAAATGATAGTTGTTTGGAATTAAATGAATCTGCTATCTTCTGACATGTTTTACAGAGGCTTGAAAGACATACGATGGGTTACGAAAATAGCTGTAGTTACAGATTGGTAGCCCCGATTTGAAATCCTACTACGTACTTGACAAGCAGACAAGTAGGGTAGATTTTTATATAGCAGACATTATTTTCTTAAAAATGTTGTGAAAGGGGTCAAAACAGCAGTTTTTTGGGAAAGTTTGAAAAAAACGTGGTAGCATTAGTAAAACTGCTGTAACGTAAGTTCCATACTGAATAAACTGTTTCCACATTTGACAAGCAAAAGTAGAGGAAGGATTTAATCCAAAATATTTTTGTCTAACTCTTTGGTTTAGTGGTCAAAATGATAGTTGTTTGGAATTGAAGGAATCTAACTTCTGACATGTTTTACAGAGGCTTGAAAGACAGACGATGGGTTACGAAAATAGCTCTAGTTACAGATTGGTAGCCCCGATTTAAAATCCGACTTCCTACTTGACAAGTAGGGGAAGACTTTATATAGCAGACAATTTTTTCTTTAAAATGTTGCGAAAGGGGTCAAAACAGCAGTTTTTTGGGAAAGTTTGAAAAAAACGTGGTAGCATTAGCAAAAATGCTGTAACGTAAGTTCCATACTGAATAAACTATTTCCACATTTGACAAGCAAAAGAAGAGGAAGGATTTAATCCAAAATATTTTTGTCTAACTCTTTGGGTTTGTGGTCAAAATGATAGTTGTTTGGAATTGAATGAATCTGCTAAGTTCTGACATGTTTTACAAAGGCTTGAAAGACAGACGATGGGTTACGAAAATAGCTCTAGTTACAGATTGGGAGCCCCGATTTAAAATCCGACTTCCTACTTGACAAGCAGACAAGTAGGGGAAGATTTTATATAGCAGACATTTTTTTCTTTAAAATGTTTGCGAAAGGGGTCAAAACAGCAGTTTTTTGGGAAAGTTTGAAAAAAACATGGTAGCATTAGTAAAACTGCTGTAACGTAAGTTCCATACTGAATAAACTATTTCCACATTTGACAAGCAAAAGAAGAGGAAGGATTTAATCCAAAATATTTTTGTCTAACTCTTTGGTTTAGTGGTCAAAATGATAGTTGTTTGGAATTGAATGAATCTGCTAAGTTCTGACATGTTTTACAAAGGTTTGAAAGACGGAAGATGGGTTACGAAAATAGCTGTAGTTACAGATTGGTAGCCCCGATTTGAAATCCGACTTCCTACTTGAAAAGCAGACAAGTAGGGGAAGATTTTATATTGCAGAAATTATTTTCTTAAAAATGTTGCGAAAGGGGTCAAAATAGCAGTTTTTTGGGAAAGTTTGAAAAAAACGTGGTAGCATTAGTAAAACTGCTGTAACGTAAGTTCTATACTGAATAAACTGTTTCCACATTTGACAAGCAAAAGAAGAGGAAGGATTTAATCAAAAATATTTTTGTCTAACTCTTTGGGTTTGTGGTCAAAATGATAGTTGTTTGGAATTGAATGAATCTGCTAAGTTCTGACACGTTTTACAAAGGCTTGAAAGGCATACGATGGGTTACGAAAATAGCTCTAGTTACAGATTGGGAGCCCCGATTTAAAATCCGACTTCCTACTTGACAAGCAGACAAGTAGGGGTAGATTTTATATAGCAGACATTTTTTTCTTTAAAATGTTGCGAAAGGGGTCAAAACAGCAGTTTTTGGGAAAGTTTGAAACAAACGTGGTAGCATTAGTAAAACTGCTGTAACGTAAGTTCCATACTGAATAAACTATTTCCACATTTGACAAGCAAAAGAAGAGGAAGGATTTAATCCAAAATATTTTTGTCTAACTCTTTGGTTTAGTGGTCAAAATGATAGTTGTTTGGAATTGAATGAATCTGCTAAGTTCTGACATGTTTTACAAAGGTTTGAAAGACGGAAGATGGGTTACGAAAATAGCTGTAGTTACAGATTGGTAGCCCCGATTTGAAATCCGACTACGTACTTGAAAAGCAGACAAGTAGGGGAAGATTTTATATTGCAGAAATTATTTTCTTAAAAATGTTGCGAAAGGGGTCAAAATAGCAGTTTTTTGGGAAAGTTTGAAAAAAACGTGGTAGCATTAGTAAAACTGCTGTAACGTAAGTTCTATACTGAATAAACTGTTTCTACATTTGACAAGCAAAAGAAGAGGAAGGATTTAATCAAAAATATTTTTGTCTAACTCTTTGGGTTTGTGGTCAAAATGATAGTTGTTTGGAATTGAAGGAATCTAACTTCTGACATGTTTTACAGAGGCTTGAAAGACAGACGATGGGTTACGAAAATAGCTCTAGTTACAGATTGGTAGCCCCGATTTAAAATCCGACTTCCTACTTGACAAGCAGATAAGTAGGGGAAGACTTTATATAGCAGACATTTTTTTTCTTTAAAATGTTGCGAAAGGGATCAAAACAGCAGTTTTTTCGGAAAGTTTGAAAAAAACGTGGTAGCATTAGTAAAACTGCTGTAACGTAAGTTCCATACTGAATAAACTGTTTCCACATTTGACAAGCAAAAGTAGAGGAAGGATTTAATCCAAAATATTTTTGTCTAACTATTTAGTTTATTGGTCAAAATGATAGTTGTTTGGAATTAAATGAATCTGCTATCTTCTGACATGTTTTACAGAGGCTTGAAAGACAGACGATGGGTTACGAAAATAGCTCTAGTTACAGATTGGTAGCCCCGATTTAAAATCCGACTTCCTACTTGACAAGCAGACAAGTAGGGGAAGACTTTATATAGCAGACATTTTTTTCTTTAAAATGTTGCGAAAGGGGTCAAAACAGCAGTTTTTTGGGAAAGTTTGAAAAAAACGTGGTAGCATTAGCAAAAATGCTGTAACGTAAGTTCCATACTGAATAAACTATTTCCACATTTGACAAGCAAAAGAAGAGGAAGGATTTAATCCAAAATATTTTTGTCTAACTCTTTGGGTATGTGGTCAAAATGATAGTTGTTTGGAATTGAATGAATCTGCTAAGTTCTGACATGTTTTACAAAGGCTTGAAAGGCATACGATGGGTTACGAAAATAGCTCTAGTTACAGATTGGGAGCCCCGATTTAAAATCCGACTTCCTACTTGACAAGCAGACAAGTAGGGGAAGATTTTATATAGCAGACATTTTTTTCTTAAAAATGTTGCGAAAGGGGTCAAAACAGCAGTTTTTGGGAAAGTTTGAAAAAAACATGGTAGCATTAGTAAAACTGCTGTAACGTAAGTTCCATACTGAATAAACTGTTTCCACATTTGACAAGCAAAAGAAGAGGAAGGATTTAACTTCTTGAGAATACAGGGGGTGCTGTTTCGCATTAGCATAATTGCCTCTACAGATTAAACTGCCTCTTTTTCAATTATTGCTGTTACTATATGCATATAACCATATAGCATTGGATAGAAAACAAGCTATGGTTTCTAAAACCGTTCCAATTGAGTCTCTGAGTCAAACACAGGTCATTTCACAGCACTTTCCCTGAGCCAGAAGAAAATTGCAAGATGTGTATGCTCGCTTCAAAGCTCTGCCTATATATGGTCACGCGACCTATGACCCGAATCACACTTCCTTCTTCTTCCTCTGGGTGTCTGGAAGACGTCAGAGGAGAAATTTTTTGTTTATCTTGTACTGACGTGAAATAAGACCTATTTCTTTAGCGTGACCGACAACTTCCGGTTTCCTGAGATGCGCGTTTAGAGAAGCCATTGACTTTTGTTATGCTGACGTTATGGATGAAAACTATCTCCGTGTCGAAGTTTGTTTGAAACATGTGACCATATCACCGTAATGTATGTTTTTTCAATATAGTTTAATCAGATTATTAGAATTTTTTCGGGAGTTTTGCCGTGTTCCGTTCTTTGAGTTTTTTAACTTTGGACAGAGCCGTGCTAGTCGACCAGTACCCAGGCTAAATGAAGAGGGGAGGTTGCCATTGTGAATGGATTGAACGACTCATCAGGACTAAGGACACCTTGATCAACATTCTGATGAAAGACCAGCAATAGTAAGACCCAATTTACGATGTTATTTCATATATCTGTCGTGCATGTGAACTGGTCGCGCGCGTCCAGCTGGTTCTGGCTGGCCTGGTTATGCTAATTAGCGCTACATTTTGTTTTCGCTATAAAACATTTAAAAAATCTGAAATATTGTTTGGATTCACCAGATGTTGGGCTTTCAATGTCTGTACGCTGTGTATTTTTTCTGAAATGTTTTAAGACAAGTAATTAGTTATATAACGTTGGTCTCTGTAATTGTTCTAGCTGCATCAGCACTATATCAGATTGCAGCTGCAATGTAGAACTGTGATTTATACCTGAAAAATGCACATTTAAAAAAAAAAAACTATGCTATACCATAAATATGTTATCAGACTGTCATCTTAAGAATTTTTTTGTTGGTTAGTGGCTATCAATATCTTAGTTTAGCCGAATTGGTGATAGCACCTGATGGAGTAAGAAACTGTTGGAGTAAGAAAATGGTGTCATTTTGCTAACGTGTTTAGCTAATAGATTTACATATTGTGTCTTCCCTGTAAAACATTTAAAAAATCTGAAATGGTGGTTTTATTCACAAGATCTGTGTCTTTCATTGGGTGTCTTGGACTTGTGATTTAATGATATTTAGATGCTACTATTTAATTGTGACGCTATGCTAGCGATGCTAATCAGTGTGGGGGGTGTGGGGGGTGCTCCCGGATACGGGTTAGGTACTCTGTAGAGGTTAATCCAAAATATTTTTGTCTAACTATTTAGTTTATTGGTCAAAATGATAGTTGTTTGGAATTAAATGAATCTGCTATCTTCTGACATGTTTTACAGAGGCTTGAAAGACAGACGATGGGTTACGAAAATAGCTCTAGTCACAGATTGGTAGCCCCGATTTAAAATCCGACTTCCTACTTGACAAGCAGACAAGTAGGGGAAGACTTTATATAGCAGACATTTTTTTCTTTAAAATGTTGCGAAAGGGGTCAAAACAGCAGTTTTTTGGGAAAGTTTGAAAAAAACGTGGTAGCATTAGCAAAAATGCTGTAACGTAAGTTCCATACTGAATAAACTATTTCCACATTTGACAAGCAAAAGAAGAGGAAGGATTTAATCCAAAATATTTTTGTCTAACTCTTTGGGTTTGTGGTCAAAATGATAGTTGTTTGGAATTGAATGAATCTGCTAAGTTCTGAAATGTTTTACAAAGGCTTGAAAGGCATACGATGGGTTACGAAAATAGCTCTAGTTACAGATTGGGAGCCCCGATTTAAAATCCGACTTCCTACTTGACAAGCAGACAAGTAGGGGAAGACTTTATATAGCAGACATTTTTTTCTTAAAAATGTTGCGAAAGGGGTCAAAACAGCAGTTTTTGGGAAAGTTTGAAAAAACATGGTAGCATTAGTAAAACTGCTGTAACGTAAGTTCCATACTGAATAAACTGTTTCCACATTTGACAAGCAAAAGAAGAGGAAGGATTTAATCCAAAATATTTTTGTCTAACTATTTAGTTTATTGGTCAAAATGATAGTTGTTTGGAATTAAATGAATCTGCTATCTTCTGACATGTTTTACAGAGGCTTGAAAGACAGACGATGGGTTACGAAAATAGCTCTAGTTACAGATTGGTAGCCCCGATTTAAAATCCGACTTCCTACTTGACAAGCAGACAAGTAGGGGAGGACTTTATATAGCAGACATTTTTTTCTTTAAAATGTTGCGAAAGGGGTCAAAACAGCAGTTTTTTGGGAAAGTTTGAAAAAAACATGGTAGCATTAGTAAAACTGCTGTAACGTATGTTCCATACTGAATAAACTATTTCCACATTTGACAAGCAAAAGAAGAGGAAGGATTTAATCCAAAATATTTTTGTCTAACTCTTTGGTTTAGTGGTCAAAATGATAGTTGTTTGGAATTGAATGAATCTGCTAAGTTCTGACATGTTTTACAAAGGTTTGAAAGACGGAAGATGGGTTACGAAAATAGCTGTAGTTACAGATTGGTAGCCCCGATTTGAAATCCGACTTCCTACTTGACAAGCAGACAAGTAGGGGAAGACTTTATATAGCAGACATTTTTTTCTTTAAAATGTTGCGAAAGGGGTCAAAACAGCAGTTTTTTGGGAAAGTTTGAAAAAAACGTGGTAGCATTAGCAAAAATGCTGTAACGTAAGTTCCATACTGAATAAACTATTTCCACATTTGACAAGCAAAAGAAGAGGAAGGATTTAATCCAAAATATTTTTGTCTAACTCTTTGGGTTTGTGGTCAAAATGATAGTTGTTTGGAATTGAATGAATCTGCTAAGTTCTGACATGTTTTACAAAGGCTTGAAAGACAGACGATGGGTTACGAAAATAGCTGTAGTTACAGATTGGTAGCCCCGATTTGAAATCCGACTACGTACTTGAAAAGCAGACAAGTAGGGAAAGATTTTATATTGCAGAAATTATTTTCTTAAAAATGTTGCGAAAGGGGTCAAAATAGCAGTTTTTTGCGAAAGTTTGAAAAAAACATGGTAGCATTAGTAAAACTGCTGTAACGTAAGTTCCATACTGAATAAACTGTTTCCACATTTGACAAGCAAAAGAAGAGGAAGGATTTAATCCAAAATATTTTTGTCTAACTATTTAGTTTATTGGTCAAAATGATAGTTGTTTGGAATTAAATGAATCTGCTATCTTCTGACATGTTTTACAGAGGCTTGAAAGACAGACGATGGGTTACGAAAATAGCTCTAGTTACAGATTGGTAGCCCCGATTTAAAATCCGACTTTCTACTTGACAAGCAGACAAGTAGGGGAAGACTTTATATAGCAGACATTTTTTTCTTTAAAATGTTGCGAAAGGGGTCAAAACAGCAGTTTTTTGGGAAAGTTTGAAAAAAACGTGGTAGCATTAGCAAAAATGCTGTAACGTAAGTTCCATACTGAATAAACTATTTCCACATTTGACAAGCAAAAGAAGAGGAAGGATTTAATCCAAAATATTTTTGTCTAACTCTTTGGGTTTGTGGTCAAAATGATAGTTGTTTGGAATTGAATGAATCTGCTAAGTTCTGAAATGTTTTACAAAGGCTTGAAAGGCATACGATGGGTTACGAAAATAGCTCTAGTTACAGATTGGGAGCCCCGATTTAAAATCCGACTTCCTACTTGACAAGCAGACAAGTAGGGGAAGATTTTATATAGCAGACATTTTTTTCTTAAAAATGTTGCGAAAGGGGTCAAAACAGCAGTTTTTGGGAAAGTTTGAAAAAAACATGGTAGCATTAGTAAAACTGCTGTAACGTAAGTTCCATACTGAATAAACTGTTTCCACATTTGACAAGCAAAAGAAGAGGAAGGATTTAATCCAAAATATTTTTGTCTAACTATTTAGTTTATTGGTCAAAATGATAGTTGTTTGGAATTAAATGAATCTGCTATCTTCTGACATGTTTTACAGAGGCTTGAAAGACAGACGATGGGTTACGAAAATAGCTCTAGTTACAGATTGGTAGCCCCGATTTAAAATCCGACTTCCTACTTGACAAGCAGACAAGTCGGGGAGGACTTTATATAGCAGACATTTTTTTCTTTAAAATGTTGCGAAAGGGGTCAAAACAGCAGTTTTTTGGGAAAGTTTGAAAAAAACATGGTAGCATTAGTAAAACTGCTGTAACGTATGTTCCATACTGAATAAACTATTTCCACATTTGACAAGCAAAAGAAGAGGAAGGATTTAATCCAAAATATTTTTGTCTAACTCTTTGGTTTAGTGGTCAAAATGATAGTTGTTTGGAATTGAATGAATCTGCTAAGTTCTGACATGTTTCACAAAGGCTTGAAAGACAGACGATGGGTTACGAAAATAGCTGTAGTTACAGATTGGTAGCCCCGATTTAAAATCCGACTTCCTACTTGACAAGCAGACAAGTAGGGGAAGACTTTATATAGCAGACATTTTTTTCTTTAAAATTTTGCGAAAGGGGTCAAAACAGCAGTTTTTTGGGAAAGTTTGAAAAAAACGTGGTAGCATTAGCAAAAATGCTGTAACGTAAGTTCCATACTGAATAAACTATTTCCACATTTGACAAGCAAAAGAAGAGGAAGGATTTAATCCAAAATATTTTTGTCTAACTCTTTGGGTTTGTGGTCAAAATGATAGTTGTTTGGAATTGAATGAATCTGCTAAGTTCTGACATGTTTTACAAAGGCTTGAAAGACAGACGATGGGTTACGAAAATAGCTGTAGTTACAGATTGGTAGCCCCGATTTGAAATCCGACTACGTACTTGAAAAGCAGACAAGTAGGGAAAGATTTTATATTGCAGAAATTATTTTCTTAAAAATGTTGCGAAAGGGGTCAAAATAGCAGTTTTTTGCGAAAGTTTAAAAAAAACGTGGTAGCATTAGTAAAACTGCTGTAACGTAAGTTCCATACTGAATAAACTGTTTCCACATTTGACAAGCAGAACAAAAGGAAGGATTTAATCCAAAATATTCTTGTCTAACTATTTAGTTTATTGGTCAAAATGATAGTTGTTTGGAATTAAATGAATCTGCTATCTTCTGACATGTTTTACAGAGGCTTGAAAGACATATGATGGGTTACGAAAAAAGCTCTAGTTACAGATTGGTAGCCCCGATTTAAAATCCGACTTCCTACTTGACAAGCAGACAAGTAGGGGAAGACTTTATGTAGCAGACATTTTTTTCTTTAAAATGTTGCAAAAGGGGTCAAAAAAGCAGTTTTTTGAGAAAGTTTGAAAAAAACGTGGTAGCATTAGTAAAACTGCTGTAACGTAAGTTCCATACTGAATAAACTGTTTCCACATTTGACAAGCAAAAGAAGAGGAAGGATTTAATCCAAAATATTTTTGTCTAACTATTTAGTTTATTGGTCAAAATGATAGTTGTTTGGAATTAAATGAATCTGCTATCTTCTGACATGTTTTACAGAGGCTTGAAAGACAGACGATGGGTTACGAAAATAGCTCTAGTTACAGATTGGTAGCCCCGATTTAAAATCCGACTTTCTACTTGACAAGCAGACAAGTAGGGGAAGACTTTATATAGCAGACATTTTTTTCTTTAAAATGTTGCGAAAGGGGTCAAAACAGCAGTTTTTTGGGAAAGTTTGAAAAAAACGTGGTAGCATTAGCAAAAATGCTGTAACGTAAGTTCCATACTGAATAAACTATTTCCACATTTGACAAGCAAAAGAAGAGGAAGGATTTAATCCAAAATATTTTTGTCTAACTCTTTGGGTTTGTGGTCAAAATGATAGTTGTTTGGAATTGAATGAATCTGCTAAGTTCTGAAATGTTTTACAAAGGCTTGAAAGGCATACGATGGGTTACGAAAATAGCTCTAGTTACAGATTGGGAGCCCCGATTTAAAATCCGACTTCCTACTTGACAAGCAGACAAGTAGGGGAAGATTTTATATAGCAGACATTTTTTTCTTAAAAATGTTGCGAAAGGGGTCAAAACAGCAGTTTTTGGGAAAGTTTGAAAAAAACATGGTAGCATTAGTAAAACTGCTGTAACGTAAGTTCCATACTGAATAAACTGTTTCCACATTTGACAAGCAAAAGAAGAGGAAGGATTTAATCCAAAATATTTTTGTCTAACTATTTAGTTTATTGGTCAAAATGATAGTTGTTTGGAATTAAATGAATCTGCTATCTTCTGACATGTTTTACAGAGGCTTGAAAGACAGACGATGGGTTACGAAAATAGCTCTAGTTACAGATTGGTAGCCCCGATTTAAAATCCGACTTCCTACTTGACAAGCAGACAAGTCGGGGAGGACTTTATATAGCAGACATTTTTTTCTTTAAAATGTTGCGAAAGGGGTCAAAACAGCAGTTTTTTGGGAAAGTTTGAAAAAAACATGGTAGCATTAGTAAAACTGCTGTAACGTATGTTCCATACTGAATAAACTATTTCCACATTTGACAAGCAAAAGAAGAGGAAGGATTTAATCCAAAATATTTTTGTCTAACTCTTTGGTTTAGTGGTCAAAATGATAGTTGTTTGGAATTGAATGAATCTGCTAAGTTCTGACATGTTTTACAAAGGTTTGAAAGACGGAAGATGGGTTACGAAAATAGCTGTAGTTACAGATTGGTAGCCCCGATTTGAAATCCGACTTCCTACTTGACAAGCAGACAAGTAGGGGAAGACTTTATATAGCAGACATTTTTTTCTTTAAAATTTTGCGAAAGGGGTCAAAACAGCAGTTTTTTGGGAAAGTTTGAAAAAAACGTGGTAGCATTAGCAAAAATGCTGTAACGTAAGTTCCATACTGAATAAACTATTTCCACATTTGACAAGCAAAAGAAGAGGAAGGATTTAATCCAAAATATTTTTGTCTAACTCTTTGGGTTTGTGGTCAAAATGATAGTTGTTTGGAATTGAATGAATCTGCTAAGTTCTGACATGTTTTACAAAGGCTTGAAAGACAGACGATGGGTTACGAAAATAGCTGTAGTTACAGATTGGTAGCCCCGATTTGAAATCCGACTACGTACTTGAAAAGCAGACAAGTAGGGGAAGATTTTATATTGCAGAAATTATTTTCTTAAAAATGTTGCGAAAGGGGTCAAAATAGCAGTTTTTTGCGAAAGTTTAAAAAAAACGTGGTAGCATTAGTAAAACTGCTGTAACGTAAGTTCCATACTGAATAAACTGTTTCCACATTTGACAAGCAGAACAAAAGGAAGGATTTAATCCAAAATATTCTTGTCTAACTATTTAGTTTATTGGTCAAAATGATAGTTGTTTGGAATTAAATGAATCTGCTATCTTCTGACATGTTTTACAGAGGCTTGAAAGACATATGATGGGTTACGAAAAAAGCTCTAGTTACAGATTGGTAGCCCCGATTTAAAATCCGACTTCCTACTTGACAAGCAGACAAGTAGGGGAAGACTTTATGTAGCAGACATTTTTTTCTTTAAAATGTTGCAAAAGGGGTCAAAAAAGCAGTTTTTTGAGAAAGTTTGAAAAAAACGTGGTAGCATTAGTAAAACTGCTGTAACGTAAGTTCCATACTGAATAAACTATTTCCACATTTGACAAGCAAAAGAAGAGGAAGGATTTAATCCAAAATATTTTTGTCTAACTCTTTGGTTTAGTGGTCAAAAAGATAGTTGTTTGGAATTGAAGGAATCTAACTTCTGACATGTTTTACAGAGGCTTGAAAGACAGACGATGGGTTACGAAAATAGCTCTAGTTACAGATTGGTAGCCCCGATTTAAAATCCGACTTCCTACTTGACAAGCAGATAAGTAGGGGAAGACTTTATATAGCAGACATTTCTTTCTTTAAAATGTTGCGAAAGGGGTCAAAACAGCAGTTTTTTGGGAAAGTTTGAAAAAAACGTGGTAGCATTAGTAAAACTGCTGTAACGTAAGTTCCATACTGAATAAACTGTTTCCACATTTGACAAGCAAAAGAAGAGGAAGGATTTAATCCAAAATATTTTTGTCTAACTATTTAGTTTAGTGGTCAAAATGATAGTTGTTTGGAATTAAATGAATCTGCTATCTTCTGACATGTTTTACAGAGGCTTGAAAGACAGACGATGGGTTACGAAAATAGCTCTAGTTACAGATTGGTAGCCCCGATTTGAAATCCGACTTCCTACTTGACAAGGAGACAAGTCGGGGAGGACTTTATATAGCAGACATTTTTTTCTTTAAAATGTTGCGAAAGGGGTCAAAACAGCAGTTTTTTGGGAAAGTTTGAAAAAAACATGGTAGCATTAGTAAAACTGCTGTAACGTATGTTCCATACTGAATAAACTATTTCCACATTTGACAAGCAAAAGAAGAGGAAGGATTTAATCCAAAATATTTTTGTCTAACTCTTTGGTTTAGTGGTCAAAATGATAGTTGTTTGGAATTGAATGAATCTGCTAAGTTCTGACATGTTTTACAAAGGTTTGAAAGACGGAAGATGGGTTACGAAAATAGCTGTAGTTACAGATTGGTAGCCCCGATTTGAAATCCGACTTCCTACTTGACAAGCAGACAAGTAGGGGAAGACTTTATATAGCAGACATTTTTTTCTTTAAAATTTTGCGAAAGGGGTCAAAACAGCAGTTTTTTGGGAAAGTTTGAAAAAAACGTGGTAGCATTAGCAAAAATGCTGTAACGTAAGTTCCATACTGAATAAACTATTTCCACATTTGACAAGCAAAAGAAGAGGAAGGATTTAATCCAAAATATTTTTGTCTAACTCTTTGGGTTTGTGGTCAAAATGATAGTTGTTTGGAATTGAATGAATCTGCTAAGTTCTGACATGTTTTACAAAGGCTTGAAAGACAGACGATGGGTTACGAAAATAGCTGTAGTTACAGATTGGTAGCCCCGATTTGAAATCCGACTACGTACTTGAAAAGCAGACAAGTAGGGAAAGATTTTATATTGCAGAAATTATTTTCTTAAAAATGTTGCGAAAGGGGTCAAAATAGCAGTTTTTTGCGAAAGTTTAAAAAAAACGTGGTAGCATTAGTAAAACTGCTGTAACGTAAGTTCCATACTGAATAAACTGTTTCCACATTTGACAAGCAGAACAAAAGGAAGGATTTAATCCAAAATATTCTTGTCTAACTATTTAGTTTATTGGTCAAAATGATAGTTGTTTGGAATTAAATGAATCTGCTATCTTCTGACATGTTTTACAGAGGCTTGAAAGACATATGATGGGTTACGAAAAAAGCTCTAGTTACAGATTGGTAGCCCCGATTTAAAATCCGACTTCCTACTTGACAAGCAGACAAGTAGGGGAAGACTTTATGTAGCAGACATTTTTTTCTTTAAAATGTTGCAAAAGGGGTCAAAAAAGCAGTTTTTTGAGAAAGTTTGAAAAAAACGTGGTAGCATTAGTAAAACTGCTGTAACGTAAGTTCCATACTGAATAAACTATTTCCACATTTGACAAGCAAAAGAAGAGGAAGGATTTAATCCAAAATATTTTTGTCTAACTCTTTGGTTTAGTGGTCAAAAAGATAGTTGTTTGGAATTGAAGGAATCTAACTTCTGACATGTTTTACAGAGGCTTGAAAGACAGACGATGGGTTACGAAAATAGCTCTAGTTACAGATTGGTAGCCCCGATTTAAAATCCGACTTCCTACTTGACAAGCAGATAAGTAGGGGAAGACTTTATATAGCAGACATTTCTTTCTTTAAAATGTTGCGAAAGGGGTCAAAACAGCAGTTTTTTGGGAAAGTTTGAAAAAAACGTGGTAGCATTAGTAAAACTGCTGTAACGTAAGTTCCATACTGAATAAACTGTTTCCACATTTGACAAGCAAAAGAAGAGGAAGGATTTAATCCAAAATATTTTTGTCTAACTATTTAGTTTAGTGGTCAAAATGATAGTTGTTTGGAATTAAATGAATCTGCTATCTTCTGACATGTTTTACAGAGGCTTGAAAGACAGACGATGGGTTACGAAAATAGCTCTAGTTACAGATTGGTAGCCCCGATTTGAAATCCGACTTCCTACTTGACAAGGAGACAAGTAGGTGCAGATTTTTATATAGCAGACATTATTTTCTTAAAAATGTTGTGAAAGGGGTCAAAACAGCAGTTTTTTGGGAAAGTTTGAAAACAACGTGGTAGCATTAGTAAAACTGCTGTAACATAAGTTCCATACTGAATAAACTGTTTCCACATTTGACAAGCAAAAGAAGAGGAAGGATTTAATCCAAAATATTTTTGTCTAACTATTTAGTTTAGTGGTCAAAATGATAGTTGTTTGGAATTAAATGAATCTGCTATCTTCTGACATGTTTTACAGTGGCTTGAAAGACAGACGATGGGTTACGAAAATAGCTGTAGTTACAGATTGGTAGCCCCAATTTGAAATTTGACTACGTACTTGACAAGCAGACAAGTAGGGGAAGACTTTATATAGCAGACATTTTCTTCTTTAAAATGTTGCGAAAGGGGTCAAAACAGCAGTTTTTGGGAAAGTTTGAAAAAAACGTGGTAGCATTAGTAAAACTGCTGTGACGTAAGTTCCATACTGAATAAACTGTTTCCACATTTGACAAGCAAAGAAGAGGAAGGATTTAATCCAAAATATTTTTGTCTAACTATTTAGTTTAGTGGTCAAAATGATAGTTGTTTGGAATTAATTGAATCTGCTAACTTCTGACATGTTTTACAGAGGCTTGAAAGACAGACGATGGGTTACGAAAATAGCTCTAGTTACAGATTGGTAGCCCTGATTTAAAATCCGACTTCCTACTTGACAAGCAGATAAGTAGGGGAAGATTTTATATAGCAAACTTTTTTTTCTTTCAAATGTTGCGAAAGGGGTCAAAACAGCAGTTTTTTGGGAAAGTTTGAAAAAAACGTGGTAGCATTAGTAAAACTGCTGTAACGTAAGTTCCATACTGAATAAACTGTTTCCACATTTGACAAGCAAAAGTAGAGGAAGGATTTAATCCAAAATATTTTTGTCTAACTATTTAGTTTATTGGTCAAAATGATAGTTGTTTGGAATTAAATGAATCTGCTATCTTCTGACATGTTTTACATTGGCTTGAAAGACAGACGATGGGTTACGAAAATAGCTGTAGTTACAGATTGGTAGCCCCGATTTGAAATCCTACTACGTACTTGACAAGCAGACAAGTAGGGTAGATTTTTATATAGCAGACATTATTTTCTTAAAAATGTTGTGAAAGGGGTCAAAACAGCAGTTTTTTGGGAAAGTTTGAAAAAAACGTGGTAGCATTAGTAAAACTGCTGTAACGTAAGTTCCATACTGAATAAACTGTTTCCACATTTGACAAGCAAAAGTAGAGGAAGGATTTAATCCAAAATATTTTTGTCTAACTCTTTGGTTTAGTGGTCAAAATGATAGTTGTTTGGAATTGAAGGAATCTAACTTCTGACATGTTTTACAGAGGCTTGAAAGACAGACGATGGGTTACGAAAATAGCTCTAGTTACAGATTGGTAGCCCCGATTTAAAATCCGACTTCCTACTTGACAAGTAGGGGAAGACTTTATATAGCAGACAATTTTTTCTTTAAAATGTTGCGAAAGGGGTCAAAACAGCAGTTTTTTGGGAAAGTTTGAAAAAAACGTGGTAGCATTAGCAAAAATGCTGTAACGTAAGTTCCATACTGAATAAACTATTTCCACATTTGACAAGCAAAAGAAGAGGAAGGATTTAATCCAAAATATTTTTGTCTAACTCTTTGGGTTTGTGGTCAAAATGATAGTTGTTTGGAATTGAATGAATCTGCTAAGTTCTGACATGTTTTACAAAGGCTTGAAAGGCATACGATGGGTTACGAAAATAGCTCTAGTTACAGATTGGGAGCCCCGATTTAAAATCCGACTTCCTACTTGACAAGCAGACAAGTAGGGGAAGATTTTATATAGCAGACATTTTTTTCTTAAAAATGTTGCGAAAGGGGTCAAAACAGCAGTTTTTGGGAAAGTTTGAAAAAAACATGGTAGCATTAGTAAAACTGCTGTAACGTAAGTTCCATACTGAATAAACTGTTTCCACATTTGACAAGCAAAAGTAGAGGAAGGATTTAATCCAAAATATTTTTGTCTAACTATTTAGTTTATTGGTCAAAATGATAGTTGTTTGGAATTAAATGAATCTGCTATCTTCTGACATGTTTTACAGAGGCTTGAAAGACAGACGATGGGTTACGAAAATAGTTCTAGTTACAGATTGGTAGCCCCGATTTGAAATCCGACTTCCTACTTGACAAGCAGACAAGTAGGGGAAGACTTTATATAGCAGACATTTTTTTCTTTAAAATGTTGCGAAAGGGGTCAAAACAGCAGTTTTTTGGGAAAGTTTGAAAAAAACGTGGTAGCATTAGCAAAAATGCTGTAACGTTAGTTCCATACTGAATAAACTATTTCCACATTTGACAAGCAAAAGAAGAGGAAGGATTTAATCCAAAATATTTTTGTCTAACTCTTTGGGTTTGTGGTCAAATTGATAGTTGTTTGGAATTGAATGAATCTGCTAAGTTCTGACATGTTTTACAAAGGCTTGAAAGACAGACGATGGGTTACGAAAATAGCTGTAGTTACAGATTGGTAGCCCCGATTTGAAATCCGACTACGTACTTGAAAAGCAGACAAGTAGGGGAAGATTTTATATTGCAGAAATTATTTTCTTAAAAATGTTGCGAAAGGGGTCAAAATAGCAGTTTTTTGCGAAAGTTTGAAAAAAACGTGGTAGCATTAGTAAAACTGCTGTAACGTAAGTTCCATACTGAATAAACTGTTTCCACATTTGACAAGCAGAAGAAGAGGAAGGATTTAATCCAAAATATTCTTGTCTAACTATTTAGTTTATTGGTCAAAATGATAGTTGCTTGGAATTAAATGAATCTGCTATCTTCTGACATGTTTTACAGAGGCTTGAAAGACATATGATGGGTTACGAAAATAGCTCTAGTTACAGATTGGTAGCCCCGATTTAAAATCCGACTTCCTACTTGACAAGCAGACAAGTAGGGGAAGACTTTATATAGCAGACATTTTTTTCTTTAAAATGTTGCGAAAGGGGTCAAAACAGCAGTTTTTTGGGAAAGTTTGAAAAAAACGTGGTAGCATTAGTAAAACTGCTGTAACGTAAGTTCCATACTGAATAAACTGTTTCCACATTTGACAAGATAAAGTAGAGGAAGGATTTAATCCAAAATATTTTTGTCTAACTATTTAGTTTATTGGTCAAAATGATAGTTGTTTGGAATTAAATGAATCTGCTATCTTCTGACATGTTTTACAGAGGCTTGAAAGACAGACGATGGGTTACGAAAATAGCTCTAGTTACAGATTGGTAGCCCCGATTTTAAAATCCGACTTCCTACTTGACAAGCAGACAAGTAGGGGAGGACTTTATATAGCAGACATTTTTTTCTTTAAAATGTTGCGAAAGGGGTCAAAACAGCAGTTTTTTGGGAAAGTTTGAAAAAAACGTGGTAGCATTAGTAAAACTGCTGTAACGTAAGTTCCATATTGAATAAACTGTTTCCACATTTGACAAGCAAAAGTAGAGGAAGGATTTAATCCAAAATATTTTTGTCTAACTCTTTGGTTTAGTGGTCAAAAAGATAGTTGTTTGGAATTGAAGGAATCTAACTTCTGACATGTTTTACAGAGGCTTGAAAGACAGACGATGGGTTACGAAAATAGCTCTAGTTACAGATTGGTAGCCCCGATTTAAAATCCGACTTCCTACTTGACAAGCAGATAAGTAGGGTAAGACTTTATATAGCAGACATTTTTTTCTTTAAAATGTTGCGAAAGGGGTCAAAACAGCAGTTTTTTGGGAAAGTTTGAAAAAAACGTTGTAGCATTAGTAAAACTGCTGTAACGTAAGTTCCATACTGAATAAACTGTTTCCACATTTGACAAGCAAAAGTAGAGGAAGGATTTAATCCAAAATATTTTTGTCTAACTATTTAGTTTATTGGTCAAAATGATAGTTGTTTGGAATTAAATGAATCTGCTATCTTCTGACATGTTTTACAGAGGCTTGAAAGACAGACGATGGGTTACGAAAATAGCTCTAGTTACAGATTGGTAGCCCCGATTTAAAATCCGACTTCCTACTTGACAAGTAGGGGAAGACTTTATATAGCAGACAATTTTTTCTTTAAAATGTTGCGAAAGGGGTCAAAACAGCATTTTTTTGGGAAAGTTTGAAAAAAACGTGGTAGCATTAGTAAAACTGCTGTAACGTAAGTTCCATACTGAATAAACTGTTTCCACATTTGACAAGCAAAAGAAGAGGAAGGATTTAATCCAAAATATTTTTGTCTAACTATTTAGTTTAGTGGTCAAAATGATAGTTGTTTGGAATTAAATGAATCTGCTATCTTCTGATATGTTTTACAGTGGCTTGAAAGACAGACGATGGGTTACGAAAATAGCTGTAGTTACAGATTGGTAGCCCCGATTTGAAATCCGACTACGTACTTGACAAGCAGACAAGTAGGGTAAGATTTTTATATAGCAGACATTATTTTCTTAAAAATGTTGTGAAAGGGGTCAAAACAGCAGTTTTTTGGGAAAGTTTGAAAAAAACGTGGTAGCATTAGTAAAACTGCTGTAACGTAAGTTCCATATTGAATAAACTGTTTCCACATTTGACAAGCAAAAGTAGAGGAAGGATTTAATCCAAAATATTTTTGTCTAACTCTTTGGTTTAGTGGTCAAAATGATAGTTGTTTGGATTTGAATGAATCTGCTAAGTTCTGACATGTTTTACAAAGGTTTGAAAGACGGACGATGGGTTACGAAAATAGCTGTAGTTACAGATTGGTAGCCCCGATTTGAAATCCGACTACGTACTTGAAAAGCAGATAAGTAGGGGAAGATTTTATATTGCAGAAATTATTTTCTTAAAAATGTTGCGAAAGGGGTCAAAACAGCAGTTTTTTGGGAAAGTTTGAAAAAAACGTGGTAGCATTAGTAAAACTGCTGTAACGTAAGTTCCATACTGAATAAACTGTTTCCACATTTGACAAGCAAAAGAAGAGGAAGGATTTAATCCTAAATATTTTTGTCTAACTATTTAGTTTAGTGGTCAAAATGATAGTTGTTTGGAATTAAATGAATCTGCTATCTTCTGACATGTTTTACATTGGCTTGAAAGACAGACGATGGGTTACGAAAATAGCTGTAGTTACAGATTGGTAGCCCCGATTTGAATTCCGACTACGTACTTGACAAGCAGATAAGTAGGGGAAGATTTTATATTGCAGAAATTATTTTCTTAAAAATGTTGCGAAAGGGGTCAAAATAGCAGTTTTTGGGGAAAGTTTGAAAAAAACGTGGTAGCATTAGTAAAACTGCTGTAACGTAAGTTCCATACTGAATAAACTGTTTCCACATTTGACAAGCAAAAGTAGAGGAAGGATTTAATCCAAAATATTTTTGTCTAACTATTTAGTTTATTGGTCAAAATGATAGTTGTTTGGAATTAAATGAATCTGCTATCTTCTGACATGTTTTACAGAGGCTTGAAAGACAGACGATGGGTTACGAAAATAGCTCTAGTTACAGATTGGTAGCCCCGATTTAAAATCCGACTTCCTACTTGACAAGTAGGGGAAGACTTTATATAGCAGACAATTTTTTCTTTAAAATGTTGCGAAAGGGGTCAAAACAGCAGTTTTTTGGGAAAGTTTGAAAAAAACGTGGTAGCATTAGTAAAACTGCTGTAACGTAAGTTCCATATTGAATAAACTGTTTCCACATTTGACAAGCAAAAGTAGAGGAAGGATTTAATCCAAAATATTTTTGTCTAACTCTTTGGTTTAGTGGTCAAAATGATAGTTGTTTGGAATTGAAGGAATCTGCTAACTTCTGACATGTTTTACAGAGGCTTGAAAGACAGACAATGGGTTACGAAAATAGCTCTAGTTACAGATTGGTAGCCCCGATTTAAAATCCGACTTCCTACTTGACAAGCAGACAAGTAGGGGTAGACTTTATATAGCAGACATTTTTTTCTTTAAAATGTTGCGAAAGGGGTCAAAACAGCAGTTTTTTGGGAAAGTTTGAAAAAAACGTGGTAGCATTAGCAAAAATGCTGTAACGTAAGTTCCATACTGAATAAACTATTTCCACATTTGACAAGCAAAAGAAGAGGAAGGATTTAATCCAAAATAGTTTTGTCTAACTCTTTGGTTTAGTGGTCAAAATGATAGTTGTTTGGAATTAAATGAATCTGCTATCTTCTGACATGTTTTACAGTGGCTTGAAAGACAGACGATGGGTTACGAAAATAGCTGTAGTTAGATTTGTAGCCCCGATTTGAAATCCGACTACGTACTTGACAAGCAGACAAGTAGGGTAAGATTTTTATATAGCAGACATTATTTTCTTAAAAATGTTGTGAAAGGGGTCAAAACAGCAGTTTTTTTGGGAAAGTTTGAAAAAAACGTGGTAGCATTAGCAAAAATGCTGTAACGTAAGTTCCATACTGAATAAACTATTTCCACATTTGACAAGCAAAAGAAGAGGAAGGATTTAATCCAAAATAGTTTTGTCTAACTCTTTGGTTTAGTGGTCAAAATGATAGTTGTTTGGAATTGAAGGAATCTGCTAAGTTCTGACATGTTTTACAAAGGCTTGAAAGAAATTCGATGGGTTACGAAAATAGCTGTAGTTACAGATTGGTAGCCCCGATTTGAAATCCGACTACGTACTTGACAAGCAGACAAGTAGGGGAAGACTTTATATAGCAGACATTTTTTTCTTTAAAATGTTGCAAAAGGGGTCAAAACAGCAGTTTTTTGGGAAAGTTTGAAAAAAACATGGTAGCATTAGTAAAACTGCTGTAACGTAAGTTCCATACTGAATAAACTATTTCCACATTTGACAAGCAAAAGAAGAGGAAGGATTTAATCCAAAATATTTTTGTCTAACTCTTTGGTTTAGTGGTCAAAATGATAGTTGTTTGGAATTGAATGAATCTGCTAAGTTCTGACATGTTTTACAAAGGTTTGAAAGACGGAAGATGGGTTACGAAAATAGCTGTAGTAACAGATTGGTAGCCCCGATTTGAAATCCGACTACGTACTTGAAAAGCAGACAAGTAGGGGAAGATTTTATATTGCAGAAATTATTTTCTTAAAAATGTTGCGAAAGGGGTCAAAATAGCAGTTTTTTGGGAAAGTTTGAAAAAAACGTGGTAGCATTAGTAAAACTGCTGTAACGTAAGTTCCATACTGAATAAACTGTTTCCACATTTGACAAGCAAAAGAAGAGGAAGGATTTAATCCAAAATATTTTTGTCTAACTATTTAGTTTATTGGTCAAAATGATAGTTGTTTGGAATTAAATGAATCTGCTAAGTTCTGACATGTTTTACAAAGGTTTGAAAGACGGAAGATGGGTTACGAAAATAGCTGTAGTTACAGATTGGTAGCCCCGATTTGAAATCCGACTACGTACTTGAAAAGCAGACAAGTAGGGGAAGATTTTATATTGCAGAAATTATTTTCTTAAAAATGTTGCGAAAGGGGTCAAAACAGCAGTTTTTTGGGAAAGTTTGAAAAAAACGTGGTAGCATTAGTAAAACTGCTGTAACGTAAGTTCCATACTGAATGAACTGTTTCCGCATTTGACTAGCAAAAGTAGAGGAAGGATTTAATCCAAAATATTTTTGTCTAACTATTTAGTTTATTGGTCAAAATGATAGTTGTTTGGAATTAAATGAATCTGCTATCTTCTGACATGTTTTACAGAGGCTTGAAAGACAGACGATGGGTTACGAAAATAGCTCTAGTTACAGATTGGTAGCCCCGATTTAAAATCCGACTTCCTACTTGACAAGTAGGGGAAGACTTTATATAGCAGACAATTTTTTCTTTAAAATGTTGCGAAAGGGGTCAAAACAGCATTTTTTTGGGAAAGTTTGAAAAAAACGTGGTAGCATTAGTAAAACTGCTGTAACGTAAGTTCCATACTGAATAAACTGTTTCCACATTTGACAAGCAAAAGAAGAGGAAGGATTTAATCCAAAATATTTTTGTCTAACTATTTAGTTTAGTGGTCAAAATGATAGTTGTTTGGAATTAAATGAATCTGCTATCTTCTGATATGTTTTACAGTGGCTTGAAAGACAGACGATGGGTTACGAAAATAGCTGTAGTTACAGATTGGTAGCCCCGATTTGAAATCCGACTACGTACTTGACAAGCAGACAAGTAGGGTAAGATTTTTATATAGCAGACATTATTTTCTTAAAAATGTTGTGAAAGGGGTCAAAACAGCAGTTTTTTGGGAAAGTTTGAAAAAAACGTGGTAGCATTAGTAAAACTGCTGTAACGTAAGTTCCATATTGAATAAACTGTTTCCACATTTGACAAGCAAAAGTAGAGGAAGGATTTAATCCAAAATATTTTTGTCTAACTCTTTGGTTTAGTGGTCAAAATGATAGTTGTTTGGATTTGAATGAATCTGCTAAGTTCTGACATGTTTTACAAAGGTTTGAAAGACGGACGATGGGTTACGAAAATAGCTGTAGTTACAGATTGGTAGCCCCGATTTGAAATCCGACTACGTACTTGAAAAGCAGATAAGTAGGGGAAGATTTTATATTGCAGAAATTATTTTCTTAAAAATGTTGCGAAAGGGGTCAAAACAGCAGTTTTTTGGGAAAGTTTGAAAAAAACGTGGTAGCATTAGTAAAACTGCTGTAACGTAAGTTCCATACTGAATAAACTGTTTCCACATTTGACAAGCAAAAGAAGAGGAAGGATTTAATCCTAAATATTTTTGTCTAACTATTTAGTTTAGTGGTCAAAATGATAGTTGTTTGGAATTAAATGAATCTGCTATCTTCTGACATGTTTTACATTGGCTTGAAAGACAGACGATGGGTTACGAAAATAGCTGTAGTTACAGATTGGTAGCCCCGATTTGAATTCCGACTACGTACTTGACAAGCAGATAAGTAGGGGAAGATTTTATATTGCAGAAATTATTTTCTTAAAAATGTTGCGAAAGGGGTCAAAATAGCAGTTTTTGGGGAAAGTTTGAAAAAAACGTGGTAGCATTAGTAAAACTGCTGTAACGTAAGTTCCATACTGAATAAACTGTTTCCACATTTGACAAGCAAAAGTAGAGGAAGGATTTAATCCAAAATATTTTTGTCTAACTATTTAGTTTATTGGTCAAAATGATAGTTGTTTGGAATTAAATGAATCTGCTATCTTCTGACATGTTTTACAGAGGCTTGAAAGACAGACGATGGGTTACGAAAATAGCTCTAGTTACAGATTGGTAGCCCCGATTTAAAATCCGACTTCCTACTTGACAAGTAGGGGAAGACTTTATATAGCAGACATTATTTTCTTAAAAATGTTGTGAAAGGGGTCAAAACAGCAGTTTTTTGGGAAAGTTTGAAAAAAACGTGGTAGCATTAGTAAAACTGCTGTAACGTAAGTTCCATATTGAATAAACTGTTTCCACATTTGACAAGCAAAAGTAGAGGAAGGATTTAATCCAAAATATTTTTGTCTAACTCTTTGGTTTAGTGGTCAAAATGATAGTTGTTTGGATTTGAATGAATCTGCTAAGTTCTGACATGTTTTACAAAGGTTTGAAAGACGGACGATGGGTTACGAAAATAGCTGTAGTTACAGATTGGTAGCCCCGATTTGAAATCCGACTACGTACTTGAAAAGCAGATAAGTAGGGGAAGATTTTATATTGCAGAAATTATTTTCTTAAAAATGTTGCGAAAGGGGTCAAAACAGCAGTTTTTTGGGAAAGTTTGAAAAAAACGTGGTAGCATTAGTAAAACTGCTGTAACGTAAGTTCCATACTGAATAAACTGTTTCCACATTTGACAAGCAAAAGAAGAGGAAGGATTTAATCCTAAATATTTTTGTCTAACTATTTAGTTTAGTGGTCAAAATGATAGTTGTTTGGAATTAAATGAATCTGCTATCTTCTGACATGTTTTACATTGGCTTGAAAGACAGACGATGGGTTACGAAAATAGCTGTAGTTACAGATTGGTAGCCCCGATTTGAATTCCGACTACGTACTTGACAAGCAGATAAGTAGGGGAAGATTTTATATTGCAGAAATTATTTTCTTAAAAATGTTGCGAAAGGGGTCAAAATAGCAGTTTTTGGGGAAAGTTTGAAAAAAACGTGGTAGCATTAGTAAAACTGCTGTAACGTAAGTTCCATACTGAATAAACTGTTTCCACATTTGACAAGCAAAAGTAGAGGAAGGATTTAATCCAAAATATTTTTGTCTAACTATTTAGTTTATTGGTCAAAATGATAGTTGTTTGGAATTAAATGAATCTGCTATCTTCTGACATGTTTTACAGAGGCTTGAAAGACAGACGATGGGTTACGAAAATAGCTCTAGTTACAGATTGGTAGCCCCGATTTAAAATCCGACTTCCTACTTGACAAGTAGGGGAAGACTTTATATAGCAGACAATTTTTTCTTTAAAATGTTGCGAAAGGGGTCAAAACAGCAGTTTTTTGGGAAAGTTTGAAAAAAACGTGGTAGCATTAGCAAAAATGCTGTAACGTAAGTTCCATACTGAATAAACTATTTCCACATTTGACAAGCAAAAGAAGAGGAAGGATTTAATCCAAAATAGTTTTGTCTAACTCTTTGGTTTAGTGGTCAAAATGATAGTTGTTTGGAATTAAATGAATCTGCTATCTTCTGACATGTTTTACAGTGGCTTGAAAGACAGACGATGGGTTACGAAAATAGCTGTAGTTAGATTTGTAGCCCCGATTTGAAATCCGACTACGTACTTGACAAGCAGACAAGTAGGGTAAGATTTTTATATAGCAGACATTATTTTCTTAAAAATGTTGTGAAAGGGGTCAAAACAGCAGTTTTTTTGGGAAAGTTTGAAAAAAACGTGGTAGCATTAGCAAAAATGCTGTAACGTAAGTTCCATACTGAATAAACTATTTCCACATTTGACAAGCAAAAGAAGAGGAAGGATTTAATCCAAAATAGTTTTGTCTAACTCTTTGGTTTAGTGGTCAAAATGATAGTTGTTTGGAATTGAAGGAATCTGCTAAGTTCTGACATGTTTTACAAAGGCTTGAAAGAAATTCGATGGGTTACGAAAATAGCTGTAGTTACAGATTGGTAGCCCCGATTTGAAATCCGACTACGTACTTGACAAGCAGACAAGTAGGGGAAGACTTTATATAGCAGACATTTTTTTCTTTAAAATGTTGCAAAAGGGGTCAAAACAGCAGTTTTTTGGGAAAGTTTGAAAAAAACATGGTAGCATTAGTAAAACTGCTGTAACGTAAGTTCCATACTGAATAAACTATTTCCACATTTGACAAGCAAAAGAAGAGGAAGGATTTAATCCAAAATATTTTTGTCTAACTCTTTGGTTTAGTGGTCAAAATGATAGTTGTTTGGAATTGAATGAATCTGCTAAGTTCTGACATGTTTTACAAAGGTTTGAAAGACGGAAGATGGGTTACGAAAATAGCTGTAGTAACAGATTGGTAGCCCCGATTTGAAATCCGACTACGTACTTGAAAAGCAGACAAGTAGGGGAAGATTTTATATTGCAGAAATTATTTTCTTAAAAATGTTGCGAAAGGGGTCAAAATAGCAGTTTTTTGGGAAAGTTTGAAAAAAACGTGGTAGCATTAGTAAAACTGCTGTAACGTAAGTTCCATACTGAATAAACTGTTTCCACATTTGACAAGCAAAAGAAGAGGAAGGATTTAATCCAAAATATTTTTGTCTAACTATTTAGTTTATTGGTCAAAATGATAGTTGTTTGGAATTAAATGAATCTGCTAAGTTCTGACATGTTTTACAAAGGTTTGAAAGACGGAAGATGGGTTACGAAAATAGCTGTAGTTACAGATTGGTAGCCCCGATTTGAAATCCGACTACGTACTTGAAAAGCAGACAAGTAGGGGAAGATTTTATATTGCAGAAATTATTTTCTTAAAAATGTTGCGAAAGGGGTCAAAACAGCAGTTTTTTGGGAAAGTTTGAAAAAAACGTGGTAGCATTAGTAAAACTGCTGTAACGTAAGTTCCATACTGAATGAACTGTTTCCACATTTGACTAGCAAAAGTAGAGGAAGGATTTAATCCAAAATATTTTTGTCTAACTCTTTGGTTTAGTGGTCAAAATGATAGTTGTTTGGAATTGAATGAATCTGCTAAGTTCTGACATGTTTTACAAAGGCTTGAAAGACAGACGATGGGTCACGAAAATAGCTCTAGTTAGATTGGTAGCCCCGATTTGAAATCCGACTTCCTACTTGACAAGGAGACAAGTAGGGTAAGAGTTTATATAGCAGACATTTTTTTCTTTAAAATGTTGCGAAAGGGGTCAAAACAGCAGTTTTTTGGGAAAGTTTGAAAAAAACGTGGTAGCATTAGTAAAACTGCTGTAACGTAAGTTCCATACTGAATGAACTGTTTCCACATTTGACTAGCAAAAGTAGAGGAAGGATTTAATCCAAAATATTTTTGTCTAACTCTTTGGTTTAGTGGTCAAAATGATAGTTGTTTGGAGTTGAATGAATCTGCTAAGTTCTGACATGTTTTACAAAGGCTTGAAAGACAGACAATGTTTTACGAAAATAGCTCTAGTTAGATTGGTAGCCCCGATTTGAAATCCGACTTCCTACTTGACAAGGAGACAAGTAGGGGAAGACTTTATATAGCAGACATTTTTTTCTTTAAAATGTTGCGAAAGGGGTCAAAACAGCAGTTTTTTGGGAAAGTTTGAAAAAAACGTGGTAGCATTAGTAAAACTGCTGTAACGTAAGTTCCATACTGAATAAACTGTTTACACATTTGACAAGCAAAAGTAGAGGAAGGATTTAATCCAAAATATTTTTGTCTAAATCTTTGGTTTAGTGGTCAAAATGATAGTTGTTTGGAATTGAATGAATCTGCTAAGTTCTGACGTTTTACAAAGGCTTGAAAGACAGACGATGGGTCACGAAAATAGCTCTAGTTAGATTGGTAGCCCCGATTTGAAATCCGACTTCCTACTTGACAAGGAGACAAGTAGGGGAAGACTTTATATAGCAGACATTTTGTTCTTTAAAATGTTGCGAAAGGGGTCAAAACAGCAGTTTTTTGGGAAAGTTTGAAAAAAACGTGTTAGCAATAGTAAAACTGCTGTAACGTAAGTTCCATACTGAATAAACTGTTTCCACATTTGACTAGCAAAAGTAGAGGAAGGATTTAATCCAAAATATTTTTGTCTAACTCTTTGGTTTAGTGGTCAAAATGATAGTTGTTTGGAGTTGAATGAATCTGCTAAGTTCTGACATGTTTTACAAAGGCTTGAAAGACAGACGATGGGTCACGAAAATAGCTCTAGTTACAGATTGGTAGCCCCGATTTGAAATCCGACTTCGTACTTGAAAAGCAGACAAGTAGGGGAAGATTTTATATAGCAGACATTTTTTTCTTTAAAATGTTGCGAAAGGGGTCAAAACAGCAGTTTTTTGGGAAAGTTTGAAAAAAACGTGTTAGCATTAGTAAAACTGCTGTACCGTAAGTTCCATACTGAATAAACTGTTTCCACATTTGACAATCAAAAGTAGAGGAAGGATTTAATCCAAAATATTTTTGTCTAACTCTTTGGTTTAGTGGTCAAAATGATAGTTGTTTGGAATTGAAGGAATCTGCTAAGTTCTGCAATGTTTTACAAAGGCTTGAAAGACAGACGATGGGTCACGAAAATAGCTCTAGTTAGATTGGTAGCCCCGATTTGAAATCCGACTTCCTACTTGACAAGGAGACAAGTAGGGGAAGACTTTATATAGCAGACATTTTTTTCTTTAAAATGTTGCGAAAGGGGTCAAAACAGCAGTTTTTTGGGAAAGTTTGAAAAAAACGTGGTAGCATTAGTAAAACTGCTGTAACGTAAGTTCCATACTGAATGAACTGTTTCCACATTTGACTAGCAAAAGTAGAGGAAGGATTTAATCCAAAATATTTTTGTCTAACTCTTTGGTTTAGTGGTCAAAATGATAGTTGTTTGGAATTGAATGAATCTGCTAAGTTCTGACATGTTTTACAAAGGCTTGAAAGACAGACGATGGGTCACGAAAATAGCTCTAGTTAGATTGGTAGCCCCGATTTGAAATCCGACTTCCTACTTGACAAGGAGACAAGTAGGGGAGACTTTATATAGCAGACATTTTTTTCTTTAAAATGTTGCGAAAGGGGTCAAAACAGCAGTTTTTTGGGAAAGTTTGAAAAAAACGTGGGAGCATTAGTAAAACTGCTGTAACGTAAGTTCCATACTGAATGAACTGTTTCCACATTTAACTAGCAAAAGTAGAGGAAGGATTTAATCCAAAATATTTTCTCTAACTCTTTGGTTTAGTGGTCAAAATGATAGTTGTTTGGAGTTGAATGAATCTGCTAAGTTCTGACATGTTTTACAAAGGCTTGAAAGACAGACGATGGGTTACGAAAATAGCTATAGTTAGATTGGTAACCCCGTTTTGAAATCTGACTTCCTACTTGACAAGGAGACAAGTAGGGGAAGACTTTATATAGCAGACATTTTTTTCTTTAAAATGTTGCGAAAGGGGTCAAAACAGCAGTTTTTTGGGAAAGTTTGAAAAAAACGTGGTAGCATTAGTAAAACTGCTGTAACGTAAGTTCCATACTGAATAAACTGTTTCCACATTTGACAAGCAAAAGTACAGGAAGGATTTAATCCAAAATATTTTTGTCTAACTCTTTGGTTTAGTGGTCAAAATGATAGTTGTTTGGAATTGAAGGAATCTGCTAACTTCTGACATGTTTTACAAAGGCTTGAAAGACAGACGATGGGTCACGAAAATAGCTCTAGTTAGATTGGTAGCCCCGATTTGAAATCCGACTTCCTACTTGACAAGGAGACAAGTAGGGGAAGACTTTATATAGCAGACATTTTTTTCTTTAAAATGTTGCGAAAGGGGTCAAAACAGCAGTTTTTTGGGAAAGTTTGAAAAAAACGTGGTAGCATTAGTAAAACTGCTGTAACGTAAGTTCCATACTGAATGAACTGTTTCCACATTTAACTAGCAAAAGTAGAGGAAGGATTTAATCCAAAATATTTTTGTCTAACTCTTTGGTTTAGTGGTCAAAATGATAGTTGTTTGGAGTTGAATGAATCTGCTAAGTTCTGACATGTTTTACAAAGGCTTGAAAGACAGACGATGGGTTACGAAAATAGCTATAGTTAGATTGGTAGCCCCGATTTGAAATCTGACTTCCTACTTGACAAGTAGGGGAAGACTTTATATAGCAGACATTTTTTTCTTTAAAATGTTGCGAAAGGGGTCAAAACAGCAGTTTTTTGGGAAAGTTTGAAAAAAACGTGGTAGCATTAGTAAAACTGCTGTAACGTAAGTTCCATACTGAATAAACTGTTTCCACATTTGACAATCAAAAGTAGAGGAAGGATTTAATCCAAAATATTTTTGTCTAACTCTTTGGTTTAGTGGTCAAAATGATAGTTGTTTGGAATTGAATGAATCTGCTAAGTTCTGACATGTTTTATAAAGGCTTGAAAGACAGACGATGGGTCACGAAAATAGCTCTAGTTAGATTGGTAGCCCCGATTTGAAATCAGACTTCCTACTTGACAAGGAGACAAGTAGGGGAAGACTTTATATAGCAGACATTTTTTTCTTTAAAATGTTGCGAAAGGGGTCAAAACAGCAGTTTTTTGGGAAAGTTTGAAAAAAACGTAATAGCAATAGTAAAACTGCTGTAACGTAAGTTCCATACTGAATAAACTGTTTCCACATTTGACAAGCAAAAGTAGAGGAAGGATTTAATCCAAAATATTTTTGTCTAACTCTTTGGTTTAGTGGTCAAAATGATAGTTGTTTGGAATTGAATGAATCTGCTAAGTTCTGACATGTTTTACAAAGGCTTGAAAGACAGGCGATGGGTTACGAAAATAGCTCTAGTTAGATTGGTAGCCCCGATTTGAAATCCGACTTCCTACTTGACAAGGAGACAAGTAGGGGAAGACTTTATATAGCAGACATTTTTTTCTTTAAAATGTTGCGAAAGGGGTCAAAACAGCAGTTTTTTGGGAAAGTTTGAAAAAAACGTGGTAGCATTAGTAAAACTGCTGTAACGTAAGTTCCATACTGAATAAACTGTTTCCACATTTGACAATCAAAAGTAGAGGAAGGATTTAATCCAAAATATTTTTGTCTAACTCTTTGGTTTAGTGGTCAAAATGATAGTTGTTTGGAATTGAATGAATCTGCTAAGTTCTGACATGTTTTACAAAGGCTTGAAAGACAGACGATGGGTCACGAAAATAGCTCTAGTTAGATTGGTAGCCCCGATTTGAAATCAGACTTCCTACTTGACAAGGAGACAAGTAGGGGAAGACTTTATATAGCAGACATTTTTTTCTTTAAAATGTTGCGAAAGGGGTCAAAACAGCAGTTTTTTGGGAAAGTTTGAAAAAAACGTGTTAGCAATAGTAAAACTGCTGTAACGTAAGTTCCATACTGAATAAACTGTTTCCACATTTGACAAGCAAAAGTAGAGGAAGGATTTAATCCAAAATATTTTTGTCTAACTCTTTGGTTTAGTGGTCAAAATGATAGTTGTTTGGAATTGAATGAATCTGCTAAGTTCTGACATGTTTTACAAAGGCTTGAAAGACAGGCGATGGGTTACGAAAATAGCTCTAGTTAGATTGGTAGCCCCGATTTGAAATCCGACTTCCTACTTGACAAGGAGACAAGTAGGGGAAGACTTTATATAGCAGACATTTTTTTCTTTAAAATGTTGCGAAAGGGGTCAAAACAGCAGTTTTTTGGGAAAGTTATAAAAAAACGTGGTAGCAATAGTAAAACTGCTGTAACGTAAGTTCCATACTGAATAAACTGTTTCCACATTTGACAAGCAAAAGTAGAGGAAGGATTTAATCCAAAATATTTTTGTCTAACCCTTTGGTTTAGTGGTCAAAATTATAGTTGTTTGGAATTGAATGAATCTGCTAAGTTCTGACATGTTTTACAAAGGCTTGAAAGACAGACGATGGGTCACGAAAATAGCTCTAGTTAGATTGGTAGCCCCGATTTGAAATCCGACTTCCTACTTGACAAGGAGACAAGTAGGGGAAGACTTTATATAGCAGACATTTTTTTCTTTAAAATGTTGCGAAAGGGGTCAAAACAGCAGTTTTTTGGGAAAGTTTGAAAAAAACGTGTTAGCAATAGTAAAACTGCTGTAACGTAAGTTCCATACTGAATGAACTGTTTCCACATTTGACTAGCAAAAGTAGAGGAAGGATTTAATCCAAAATATTTTTGTCTAACTCTTTGGTTTAGTGGTCAAAATGATAGTTGTTTGGAATTGAATGAATCTGCTAAGTTCTGACATGTTTTACAAAGGCTTGAAAGACAGACGATGGGTCATGAAAATAGCTCTAGTTAGATTGTGAGCCCCGATTTGAAATCTGACTTCCTACTTGACATGTAGACAAGTAGGGGAAGACTTTATATAGCAGACATTTTTTTCTTTAAAATGTTGCGAAAGGGGTCAAAACAGCAGTTTTTTGGGAAAGTTTGAAAAAAACGTGGTAGCATTAGTAAAACTGCTGTAACGTAAGTTCCATACTGAATGAACTGTTTCCACATTTAACTAGCAAAAGTAGAGGAAGGATTTAATCCAAAATATTTTTGTCTAACTCTTTGGTTTAGTGGTCAAAATGATAGTTGTTTGGAGTTGAATGAATCTGCTAAGTTCTGACATGTTTTACAAAGGCTTGAAAGACAGACGATGGGTTACGAAAATAGCTATAGTTAGATTGGTAGCCCCGATTTGAAATCTGACTTCCTACTTGACAAGTAGGGGCAGACTTTATATAGCAGACATTTTTTTCTTTAAAATGTTGCGAAAGGGGTCAAAACAGCAGTTTTTTGGGAAAGTTTGAAAAAAACGTGGTAGCATTAGTAAAACTGCTGTAACGTAAGTTCCATACTGAATAAACTGTTTCCACATTTGACAATCAAAAGTAGAGGAAGGATTTAATCCAAAATATTTTTGTCTAACTCTTTGGTTTAGTGGTCAAAATGATAGTTGTTTGGAATTGAATGAATCTGCTAAGTGCTGACATGTTTTACAAAGGCTTGAAAGACAGACGATGGGTCACGAAAATAGCTCTAGTTAGATTGGTAGCCCCGATTTGAAATCAGACTTCCTACTTGACAAGGAGACAAGTAGGGGAAGACTTTATATAGCAGACATTTTTTTCTTTAAAATGTTGCGAAAGGGGTCAAAACAGCAGTTTTTTGGGAAAGTTTGAAAAAAACGTGGTAGCATTAGTAAAACTGCTGTAACGTAAGTTCCATACTGAATAAACTGTTTCCACATTTGACAAGCAAAAGTAGAGGAAGGATTTAATCCAAAATATTTTTGTCTAACCCTTTGGTTTAGTGGTCAAAATTATAGTTGTTTGGAATTGAATGAATCTGCTAAGTTCTGACATGTTTTACAAAGGCTTGAAAGACAGACGATGGGTCACGAAAATAGCTCTAGTTAGATTGGTAGCCCCGATTTGAAATCCGACTTCCTACTTGACAAGGAGACAAGTAGGGGAAGACTTTATATAGCAGACATTTTTTTCTTTAAAATGTTGCGAAAGGGGTCAAAACAGCAGTTTTTTGGGAAAGTTTGAAAAAAACGTGTTAGCAATAGTAAAACTGCAGTAACGTAAGTTCCATACTGAATAAACTGTTTCCACATTTGACAAGCAAAAGTAGAGGAAGGATTTAATCCAAAATATTTTTGTCTAACTCTTTGGTTTAGTGGTCAAAATGATAGTTGTTTGGAATTGAATGAATCTGCTAAGTTCTGACATGTTTTACAAAGGCTTGAAAGACAGGCGATGGGTTACGAAAATAGCTCTAGTTACAGATTGGTAGCCCCGATTTGAAATCCGACTTCCTACTTGACAAGGAGACAAGTAGGGGAAGACTTTATATAGCAGACATTTTTTTCTTTAAAATGTTGCGAAAGGGGTCAAAACAGCAGTTTTTTGGGAAAGTTTGAAAAAAACGTGTTAGCAATAGTAAAACTGCTGTAACGTAAGTTCCATACTGAATAAACTGTTTCCACATTTGACAAGCAAAAGTAGAGGAAGGATTTAATCCAAAATATTTTTGTCTAACTCTTTGGTTTAGTGGTCAAAATGATAGTTGTTTGGAATTGAATGAATCTGCTAAGTTCTGACATGTTTTACAAAGGCTTGAAAGACAGACGATGGGTCACGAAAATAGCTCTAGTTACAGATTGGTAGCCCCGATTTGAAATCCGACTTCGTACTTGACAAGCAGACAAGTAGGGGAAGACTTTATATAGCAGACATTTTTTTTCTTTAAAATGTTGCGAAAGGGGTCAAAACAGCAGTTTTTTGGGAAAGTTTGAAAAAAACGTGGTAGCATTAGTAAAACTGCTGTAACGTAAGTTCCATACTGAATGAACTGTTTCCACATTTAACTAGCAAAAGTAGAGGAAGGATTTAATCCAAAATATTTTTGTCTAACTCTTTGGTTTAGTGGTCAAAATGATAGTTGTTTGGAGTTGAATGAATCTGCTAAGTTCTGACATGTTTTACAAAGGCTAGAAAGACAGACGATGGGTTACGAAAATAGCTATAGTTAGATTGGTAGCCCCGATTTGAAATCTGACTTCCTACTTGACAAGTAGGGGAAGACTTTATATAGCAGACATTTTTTTCTTTAAAATGTTGCGAAAGGGGTCAAAACAGCAGTTTTTTGGGAAAGTTTGAAAAAAACGTGGTAGCATTAGTAAAACTGCTGTAACGTAAGTTCCATACTGAATAAACTGTTTCCACATTTGACAAGCAAAAGTAGAGGAAGGATTTAATCCAAAATATTTTTGTCTAACTCTTTGGTTTAGTGGTCAAAATGATAGTTGTTTGGAATTGAATGAATCTGCTAAGTTCTGACATGTTTTACAAAGGCTTGAAAGACAGACGATGGGTCACGAAAATAGCTCTAGTTAGATTGGTAGCCCCGATTTGAAATCCGACTTCCTACTTGACAAGGAGACAAGTAGGGGAAGACTTTATATAGCAGACATTTTTTTCTTTAAAATGTTGCGAAAGGGGTCAAAACAGCAGTTTTTTGGGAAAGTTTGAAAAAAACGTGGTAGCATTAGTAAAACTGCTGTAACGTAAGTTCCATACTGAATAAACTGTTTCCACATTTGACAAGCAAAAGAAGAGGAAGGATTTAATCCAAAATATTTTTGTCTAACTATTTAGTTTAGTGGTCAAAATGATAGTTGTTTGGAATTGAATGAATCTGCTAAGTTCTGACATGTTTTACAAAGGCTTGAAAGACAGACGATGGGTTACGAAAATAGCTCTAGTTAGATTGGTAGCCCCGATTTGAAATCCGACTTCCTACTTGACAAGGAGACAAGTAGGGGAAGACTTTATATAGCAGACATTTTTTTCTTTAAAATGTTGCGAAAGGGGTCAAAACAGCAGTTTTTTGGGAAAGTTTGAAAAAAACGTGGTAGCATTAGTAAAACTGCTGTAACGTAAGTTCCATACTGAATAAACTGTTTCCACATTTGACAATCAAAAGTAGAGGAAGGATTTAATCCAAAATATTTTTGTCTAACTCTTTGGTTTAGTGGTCAAAATGATAGTTGTTTGGAATTGAATGAATCTGCTAAGTTCTGACATGTTTTACAAAGGCTTGAAAGACAGACGATGGGTCACGAAAATAGCTCTAGTTAGATTGGTAGCCCCGATTTGAAATCCGACTACGTACTTGACAAGGAGACAAGTAGGGGAAGACTTTATATAGCAGACATTTTTTTCTTTAAAATGTTGCGAAAGGGGTCAAAACAGCAGTTTTTTGGGAAAGTTTGAAAAAAACGTGGTAGCATTAGTAAAACTGCTGTAACGTAAGTTCCATACTGAATAAACTGTTTCCACATTTGACAAGCAAAAGAAGAGGAAGGATTTAATCCAAAATATTTTTGTCTAACTATTTAGTTTAGTGGTCAAAATGATAGTTGTTTGGAATTGAATGAATCTGCTAAGTTCTGACATGTTTTACAAAGGCTTGAAAGACAGACGATGGGTTACGAAAATAGCTCTAGTTAGATTGGTAGCCCCGATTTGAAATCCGACTTCCTACTTGACAAGGAGACAAGTAGGGGAAGACTTTATATAGCAGACATTTTTTTCTTTAAAATGTTGCGAAAGGGGTCAAAACAGCAGTTTTTTGGTCAAGTTTGAAAAAAACGTGTTAGCAATAGTAAAACTGCTGTAACGTAAGTTCCATACTGAATAAACTGTTTCCACATTTGACAAGCAAAAGTAGAGGAAGGATTTAATCCAAAATATTTTTGTCTAACTCTTTGGTTTAGTGGTCAAAATGATAGTTGTTTGGAATTGAATGAATCTGCTAAGTTCTGACATGTTTTACAAAGGCTTGAAAGACAGACGATGGGTCACGAAAATAGCTCTAGTTAGATTGGTAGCCCCGATTTGAAATCCGACTTCCTACTTGACAAGGAGACAAGTAGGGGAAGACTTTATATAGCAGACATTTTTTTCTTTAAAATGTTGCGAAAGGGGTCAAAACAGCAGTTTTTTGGGAAAGTTTGAAAAAAACGTGGTAGCAATAGTAAAACTGCTGTAACGTAAGTTCCATACTGAATAAACTGTTTCCACATTTGACAAGCAAAAGTAGAGGAAGGATTTAATCCAAAATATTTTTGTCTAACTCTTTGGTTTAGTGGTCAAAATGATAGTTGTTTGGAATTGAATGAATCTGCTAAGTTCTGACAAGTTTTACAAAGGCTTGAAAGACAGACGATGGGTTACGAAAATAGCTGTAGTTACAGATTGGTAGCCCCGTTTTGAAATCCGACTACGTACTTGACAGGCAAACAAGTAGGGGAGACTTTATATAGCAGACATTTTTTTCTTTAAAATGTTGCGAAAGGGGTCAAAACAGCAGTTTTTTGGGAAAGTTTGAAAAAAACGTGGTAGCATTAGTAAAACTGCTGTAACGTAAGTTCCATACTGAATAAACTGTTTCCACATTTGACAATCAAAAGTAGAGGAAGGATTTAATCCAAAATATTTTTGTCTAACTCTTTGGTTTAGTGGTCAAAATGATAGTTGTTTGGAATTAAATGAATCTGCTATCTTCTGACATGTTTTACAGAGGCTTGAAAGACAGACGATGGGTTACGAAAATAGCTGTAGTTACAGATTGGTAGCCCCGATTTGAAATCCGACTACGTACTTGACAAGCAAACAAGTAGGGAAAGACTTTATATAGCAGACATTATTTTCTTTAAAATGTTGCGAAAGGGGTCAAAACAGCAGTTTTTTGGGAAAGTTTGAAAAAAACGTGGTAGCATTAGTAAAACTGCTGTAACGTAAGTTCCATACTGAATAAACTGTTTCCACATTTGACAATCAAAAGTAGAGGAAGGATTTAATCCAAAATATTTTTGTCTAACTCTTTGGTTTTGTGGTCAAAATGATAGTTGTTTGGAATTGAATGAATCTGCTATCTTCTGACAAGTTTTACAAAGGCTTGAAAGACAGACGATGGGTTACGAAAATAGCTCTAGTTACAGATTGGTAGCCCCGATTTGAAATCCGATTCCCTACTTGACAAGCAAACAAGTAGGGGAAGACTTTATATAGCAGACATTTTTTTCTTTAAAATGTTGCGAAAGGGGTCAAAAAAGCAGTTTTTTGGGAAAGTTTGAAAAAAACGTGGTAGCATTAGTAAAACTGCTGTAACGTAAGTTCCATACTGAATAAACTGTTTCCACATTTGACAATCAAAAGTAGAGGAAGGATTTAATCCAAAATATTTTTGTCTAACTCTTTGGTTTAGTTGTCAAAATGATAGTTGTTTGGAATTAAATGCATCTGCTATCTTCTGACATGTTTTACAGAGGCTTGAAAGACAGACGATGGGTTACGAAAATAGCTGTAGTTACAGATTGGTAGCCCCGATTTGAAATCCGACTACGTACTTGACAAGCAAACAAGTAGGGGAAGACTTTATATAGCAGACATTTTATTCTTTAAAATGTTGCGAAAGGGGTCAAAACAGCAGTTTTTTGGGAAAGTTTGAAAAAAACGTGGTAGCATTAGTAAAACTGCTGTAACGTAAGTTCCATACTGAATAAACTGTTTCCACATTTGACAATCAAAAGTAGAGGAAGGATTTAATCCAAAATATTTTTGTCTAACTCTTTGGTTTAGTGGTCAAAATGATAGTTGTTTGGAATTAAATGAATCTGCTATCTTCTGACATGTTTTACAGAGGCTTGAAAGACAGACGATGGGTTACGAAAATAGCTGTAGTTACAGATTGGTAGCCCCGATTTGAAATCCGACTACGTACTTGACAAGCAAACAAGTAGGGAAAGACTTTATATAGCAGACATTATTTTCTTTAAAATGTTGCGAAAGGGGTCAAAACAGCAGTTTTTTGGGAAAGTTTGAAAAAAACGTGGTAGCATTAGTAAAACTGCTGTAACGTAAGTTCCATACTGAATAAACTGTTTCCACATTTGACAATCAAAAGTAGAGGAAGGATTTAATCCAAAATATTTTTGTCTAACTCTTTGGTTTTGTGGTCAAAATGATAGTTGTTTGGAATTGAATGAATCTGCTATCTTCTGACAAGTTTTACAAAGGCTTGAAAGACAGACGATGGGTTACGAAAATAGCTCTAGTTACAGATTGGTAGCCCCGATTTGAAATCCGATTCCCTACTTGACAAGCAAACAAGTAGGGGAAGACTTTATATAGCAGACATTTTTTTCTTTAAAATGTTGCGAAAGGGGTCAAAAAAGCAGTTTTTTGGGAAAGTTTGAAAAAAACGTGGTAGCATTAGTAAAACTGCTGTAACGTAAGATCCATACTGAATAAACTGTTTCCACATTTGACAAGCAAAAGTAGAGGAAGGATTTAATCCAAAATATTTTTGTCTAACTCTTTGGTTTAGTGGTCAAAATGATAGTTGTTTGGAATTGAATGAATCTGCTAAGTTCTGACATGTTTTACAAAGGCTTGAAAGACAGACGATGGGTTACGAAAATAGCTCTAGTTACAGATTGGTAGCCCCGATTTGAAATCCGACATCCTACTTGACAAGGAGACAAGTAGGAGAAGATTTTATATAGCAGACATTTTTTTCTTTAAAATGTTGCGAAAGAGGTCAAAACAGCAGTTTTTTGGGAAAGTTTGAAAAAAACGTGGTAGCATTAGTAAAACTGCTGTAACGTAAGATCCATACTGAATAAACTGTTTCCACATTTGACAATCAAAAGTAGAGGAAGGATTTAATCCAAAATATTTTTGTCTAACTCTTTGGTTTAGTGGTCAAAATGATAGTTGTTTGGAATTAAATGAATCTGCTATCTTCTGACATGTTTTACAGAGGCTTGAAAGACAGACGATGGGTTACGAAAATAGCTGTAGTTACAGATTGGTAGCCCCGATTTGAAATCCGACTACGTACTTGACAAGCAAACAAGTAGGGGAAGACTTTATATAGCAGACATTTTTTTCTTTAAAATGTTGCGAAAGGGGTCAAAACAGCAGTTTTTTGGGAAAGTTTGAAAAAAACGTGGTAGCATTAGTAAAACTGGTGTAACGTAAGATCCATACTGAATAAACTGTTTCCACATTTGACAATCAAAAGTAGAGGAAGGATTTAATCCAAAATATTTTTGTCTAACTCTTTGGTTTAGTGGTCAAAATGATAGTTGTTTGGAATTAAATGAATCTGCTATCTTCTGACATGTTTTACAGAGGCTTGAAAGACAGACGATGGGTTACGAAAATAGCTGTAGTTACAGATTGGTAGCCCCGATTTGAAATCCGACTACGTACTTGACAAGCAAACAAGTAGGGGAAGACTTTATATAGCAGACATTTTTTTCTTTAAAATGTTGCGAAAAGGGTCAAAACAGCAGTTTTTTGGGAAAGTTTGAAAAAAACGTGGTAGCATTAGTAAAACTGCTGTAACGTAAGTTCCATACTGAATAAACTGTTTCCACATTTGACAATCAAAAGTAGAGGAAGGATTTAATCCAAAATATTTTTGTCTAACTCTTTGGTTTAGTGGTCAAAATGATAGTTGTTTGGAATTAAATGAATCTGCTATCTTCTGACATGTTTTACAGAGGCTTGAAAGACAGACGATCGGTTACGAAAATAGCTGTAGTTACAGATTGGTAGCCCCGATTTGAAATCCGACTACGTACTTGACAAGCAAACAAGTAGGGGAAGACTTTATATAGCAGACACTTTTTTCTTTAAAATGTTGCGAAAGGGGTCAAAACAGTAGTTTTTTGGGAAAGTTTGAAAAAAACGTGGTAACATTAGGAAAACTGCTGTAACGTAAGTTCCATACTGAATAAACTGTTTCCACATTTGACAAGCAAAAGAAGAGGAAGGATTTAATCCAAAATATTTTTGTCTAACTCTTTGGTTTAGTGGTCAAAATCATAGTTGTTTGGAATTGAATGAATCTGCTAAGTTCTGACATGTTTAACAAAGGCTTGAAAGACAGACGATGGGTTACGAAAATAGCTCTAGTTACAGATTGGTAGCCCCGATTTGAAATCCGACTTCCTACTTGACAAGGAGACAAGTAGAAATAGATTTTATATAGCAGACATTTTTTTCTTTAAAATGTTGCGAAAGAGGTCAAAACAGCAGTTTTTTGGGAAAGTTTGAAAAAAACGTGGTAACATTAGGAAAACTGCTGTAACGTAAGTTCCATACTGAATAAACTGTTTCCACATTTGACAAGCAAAAGAAGAGGAAGGATTTAATCCAAAATATTTTTGTCTAACTCTTTGGTTTAGTGGTCAAAATCATAGTTGTTTGGAATTGAATGAATCTGCTAAGTTCTGACATGTTTAACAAAGGCTTGAAAGACAGACGATGGGTTACGAAAATAGCTCTAGTTACAGATTGGTAGCCCCGATTTGAAATCCGACATCCTACTTGACAAGGAGACAAGTAGGAGAAGATTTTATATAGCAGACATTTTTTTCTTTAAAATGTTGCGAAAGAGGTCAAAACAGCAGTTTTTTGGGAAAGTTTGAAAAAAACGTGGTAGCATTAGTAAAACTGCTGTAACGTAAGATCCATACTGAATAAACTGTTTCCACATTTGACAATCAAAAGTAGAGGAAGGATTTAATCCAAAATATTTTTGTCTAACTCTTTGGTTTAGTGGTCAAAATGATAGTTGTTTGGAATTAAATGAATCTGCTATCTTCTGACATGTTTTACAGAGGCTTGAAAGACAGACGATGGGTTACGAAAATAGCTGTAGTTACAGATTGGTAGCCCCGATTTGAAATCCGACTACGTACTTGACAAGCAAACAAGTAGGGGAAGACTTTATATAGCAGACACTTTTTTCTTTAAAATGTTGCGAAAGGGGTCAAAACAGTAGTTTTTTGGGAAAGTTTGAAAAAAACGTGGTAACATTAGGAAAACTGCTGTAACGTAAGTTCCATACTGAATAAACTGTTTCCACATTTGACAAGCAAAAGAAGAGGAAGGATTTAATCCAAAATATTTTTGTCTAACTCTTTGGTTTAGTGGTCAAAATCATAGTTGTTTGGAATTGAATGAATCTGCTAAGTTCTGACATGTTTAACAAAGGCTTGAAAGACAGACGATGGGTTACGAAAATAGCTCTAGTTACAGATTGGTAGCCCCGATTTGAAATCCGACTTCCTACTTGACAAGGAGACAAGTAGAAATAGATTTTATATAGCAGACATTTTTTTCTTTAAAATGTTGCGAAAGAGGTCAAAACAGCAGTTTTTTGGGAAAGTTTGAAAAAAACGTGGTAACATTAGGAAAACTGCTGTAACGTAAGTTCCATACTGAATAAACTGTTTCCACATTTGACAAGCAAAAGAAGAGGAAGGATTTAATCCAAAATATTTTTGTCTAACTCTTTGGTTTAGTGGTCAAAATCATAGTTGTTTGGAATTGAATGAATCTGCTAAGTTCTGACATGTTTAACAAAGGCTTGAAAGACAGACGATGGGTTACGAAAATAGCTCTAGTTACAGATTGGTAGCCCCGATTTGAAATCCGACATCCTACTTGACAAGGAGACAAGTAGGAGAAGATTTTATATAGCAGACATTTTTTTCTTTAAAATGTTGCGAAAGAGGTCAAAACAGCAGTTTTTTGGGAAAGTTTGAAAAAAACGTGGTAGCATTAGTAAAACTGCTGTAACGTAAGATCCATACTGAATAAACTGTTTCCACATTTGACAATCAAAAGTAGAGGAAGGATTTAATCCAAAATATTTTTGTCTAACTCTTTGGTTTAGTGGTCAAAATGATAGTTGTTTGGAATTAAATGAATCTGCTATCTTCTGACATGTTTTACAGAGGCTTGAAAGACAGACGATGGGTTACGAAAATAGCTGTAGTTACAGATTGGTAGCCCCGATTTGAAATCCGACTACGTACTTGACAAGCAAACAAGTAGGGGAAGACTTTATATAGCAGACACTTTTTTCTTTAAAATGTTGCGAAAGGGGTCAAAACAGTAGTTTTTTGGGAAAGTTTGAAAAAAACGTGGTAACATTAGGAAAACTGCTGTAACGTAAGTTCCATACTGAATAAACTGTTTCCACATTTGACAAGCAAAAGAAGAGGAAGGATTTAATCCAAAATATTTTTGTCTAACTCTTTGGTTTAGTGGTCAAAATCATAGTTGTTTGGAATTGAATGAATCTGCTAAGTTCTGACATGTTTAACAAAGGCTTGAAAGACAGACGATGGGTTACGAAAATAGCTCTAGTTACAGATTGGTAGCCCCGATTTGAAATCCGACTTCCTACTTGACAAGTAGAAATAGATTTTATATAGCAGACATTTTTTTCTTTAAAATGTTGCGAAAGAGGTCAAAACAGCAGTTTTTTGGGAAAGTTTGAAAAAAACGTGGTAACATTAGGAAAACTGCTGTAACGTAAGTTCCATACTGAATAAACTGTTTCCACATTTGACAAGCAAAAGAAGAGGAAGGATTTAATCCAAAATAGTTTTGTCTAACTCTTTGGTTTAGTGGTCAAAATCATAGTTGTTTGGAATTGAATGAATCTGCTAAGTTCTGACATGTTTAACAAAGGCTTGAAAGACAGACGATGGGTTACGAAAATAGCTCTAGTTACAGATTGGTAGCCCCGATTTGAAATCCGACATCCTACTTGACAAGGAGACAAGTAGGAGAAGATTTTATATAGCAGACATTTTTTTCTTTAAAATGTTGCGAAAGAGGTCAAAACAGCAGTTTTTTGGGAAAGTTTGAAAAAAACGTGGTAGCATTAGTAAAACTGCTGTAACGTAAGATCCATACTGAATAAACTGTTTCCACATTTGACAATCAAAAGTAGAGGAAGGATTTAATCCAAAATATTTTTGTCTAACTCTTTGGTTTAGTGGTCAAAATGATAGTTGTTTGGAATTAAATGAATCTGCTATCTTCTGACATGTTTTACAGAGGCTTGAAAGACAGACGATGGGTTACGAAAATAGCTGTAGTTACAGATTGGTAGCCCCGATTTGAAATCCGACTACGTACTTGACAAGCAAACAAGTAGGGGAAGACTTTATATAGCAGACACTTTTTTCTTTAAAATGTTGCGAAAGGGGTCAAAACAGTAGTTTTTTGGGAAAGTTTGAAAAAAACGTGGTAACATTAGGAAAACTGCTGTAACGTAAGTTCCATACTGAATAAACTGTTTCCACATTTGACAAGCAAAAGAAGAGGAAGGATTTAATCCAAAATATTTTTGTCTAACTCTTTGGTTTAGTGGTCAAAATCATAGTTGTTTGGAATTGAATGAATCTGCTAAGTTCTGACATGTTTAACAAAGGCTTGAAAGACAGACGATGGGTTACGAAAATAGCTCTAGTTACAGATTGGTAGCCCCGATTTGAAATCCGACTTCCTACTTGACAAGTAGAAATAGATTTTATATAGCAGACATTTTTTTCTTTAAAATGTTGCGAAAGAGGTCAAAACAGCAGTTTTTTGGGAAAGTTTGAAAAAAACGTGGTAACATTAGGAAAACTGCTGTAACGTAAGTTCCATACTGAATAAACTGTTTCCACATTTGACAAGCAAAAGAAGAGGAAGGATTTAATCCAAAATATTTTTGTCTAACTCTTTGGTTTAGTGGTCAAAATCATAGTTGTTTGGAATTGAATGAATCTGCTAAGTTCTGACATGTTTAACAAAGGCTTGAAAGACAGACGATGGGTTACGAAAATAGCTCTAGTTACAGATTGGTAGCCCCGATTTGAAATCCGACATCCTACTTGACAAGGAGACAAGTAGGAGAAGATTTTATATAGCAGACATTTTTTTCTTTAAAATGTTGCGAAAGAGGTCAAAACAGCAGTTTTTTGGGAAAGTTTGAAAAAAACGTGGTAGCATTAGTAAAACTGCTGTAACGTAAGATCCATACTGAATAAACTGTTTCCACATTTGACAAGCAAAAGTAGAGGAAGGATTTAATCCAAAATATTTTTGTCTAACTCTTTGGTTTAGTGGTCAAAATGATAGTTGTTTGGAATTAAATGAATCTGCTATCTTCTGACATGTTTTACAGAGGCTTGAAAGACAGACGATGGGTTACGAAAATAGCTGTAGTTACAGATTGGTAGCCCCGATTTGAAATCCGACTACGTACTTGACAAGCAAACAAGTAGGGGAAGACTTTATATAGCAGACATTTTTTTCTTTAAAATGTTGCGAAAAGGGTCAAAACAGCAGTTTTTTGGGAAAGTTTGAAAAAAACGTGGTAGCATTAGTAAAACTGCTGTAACGTAAGTTCCATACTGAATAAACTGTTTCCACATTTGACAATCAAAAGTAGAGGAAGGATTTAATCCAAAATATTTTTGTCTAACTCTTTGGTTTAGTGGTCAAAATGATAGTTGTTTGGAATTGAATGAATCTGCTAAGTTCTGACATGTTTAACAAAGGCTTGAAAGACAGACGATGGGTTACGAAAATAGCTCTAGTTACAGATTGGTAGCCCCGATTTGAAATCCGACTTCCTACTTGACAAGGAGACAAGTAGAAATAGATTTTATATAGCAGACATTTTTTTCTTTAAAATGTTGCGAAAGAGGTCAAAACAGCAGTTTTTTTATGAAAGTTTGAAAAAAACGTGGTAACATTAGGAAAACTGCTGTAACGTAAGTTCCATACTGAATAAACTGTTTCCACATTTGACAAGCAAAAGAAGAGGAAGGATTTAATCCAAAATATTTTTGTCTAGCTATTTAGTTTAGTGGTCAAAATGATAGTTGTTTGGAATTAAATGAATCTGCTATCTTCTGACATGTTTTACAGAGGCTTGAAAGACAGACGATGGGTTACGAAAATAGCTGTAGTTACAGATTGGTAGCCCCGATTTGAAATCCGACTACGTACTTGACAAGCAAACAAGTAGGGGAAGACTTTATATAGCAGACATTTTTTTCTTTAAAATGTTGCGAAAAGGGTCAAAACAGCAGTTTTTTGGGAAAGTTTGAAAAAAACGTGGTAGCATTAGTAAAACTGCTGTAACGTAAGTTCCATACTGAATAAACTGTTTCCACATTTGACAATCAAAAGTAGAGGAAGGATTTAATACAAAATATTTTTGTCTAACTCTTTGGTTTAGTGGTCAAAATGATAGTTGTTTGGAATTAAATGAATCTGCTATCTTCTGACATGTTTTACAGAGGCTTGAAAGACAGACGATCGGTTACGAAAATAGCTGTAGTTACAGATTGGTTGCCCCGATTTGAAATCCGACTACGTACTTGACAAGCAAACAAGTAGGGGAAGACTTTATATAGCAGACACTTTTTTCTTTAAAATGTTGCGAAAGGGGTCAAAACAGTAGTTTTTTGGGAAAGTTTGAAAAAAACGTAGTAGCATTAGTAAAACTGCTGTAACGTAAGTTCCATATTGAATAAACTGTTTCCACATTTGACAATCAAAAGTAGAGGAAGGATTTAATCCAAAATATTTTTGTCTAACTCTTTGGTTTAGTGGTCAAAATGATAGTTGTTTGGAATTGAATGAATCTGCTAAGTTCTGACATGTTTTACAAAGGCTTGAAAGACAGACGATGGGTTACGAAAATAGCTCTAGTTACAGATTGGTAGCCCCGATTCGAAATCCGACTTCGTACTTGACAAGGGGACAAGTAGGAGAAGATTTTATATAGCAGACATTTTTTTCTTTAAAATGTTGCGAAAGAGGTCAAAACAGCAGTTTTTTGGGAAAGTTTGAAAAAAACGTGGCAGCATTAGTAAAACTGCTGTACGTAAGTTCCATACTGAATAAACTGTTTCCACATTTGACAAGCAAAAGAAGAGGAAGGATTTAATCCAAAATATTTTTGTCTAACTATTTAGTTTAGTGGTCAAAATGATAGTTGTTTGGAATTAAATGAATCTGCTATCTTCTGACATGTTTTACAGAGGCTTGAAAGACAGACGATGGGTTACGAAAATAGCTCTAGTTACGGATTGGTAGCCCCGATTTGAAATCCGACTTCGTACTTGAAAAGCAGACAAGTAGGGGAAGATTTTATATGGCAGAAATTATTTTCTTAAAAATGTTGTGAAAGGGGTCAAATAGCAGTTTATTGTGAAAGTTTGAAAAAAACGTGGTAGCATTAGTAAAACTGCTGTAACGTAAGTTCCATACTGAATAAACTGTTTCCACATTTGACAAGCAAAAGTAGAGGAAGGATTTAATCCAAAATATTTTTGTCTAACTCTTTGGTTTAGTGGTCAAAATGATAGTTGTTTGGAATTGAATGAATCTGCTAAGTTCTGACATGTTTTACAAAGGCTTGAAAGACAGACGATGGGTTACGAAAATAGCTCTAGTTACAGATTGGTAGCCCCGATTTGAAATCCGACATCCTACTTGACAAGGAGACAAGTAGGAGAAGATTTTATATAGCAAAAATTTTTTCTTTAAAATGTTGCGAAAGAGGTCAAAACAGCAGTTTTTTGGGAAAGTTTGAAAAAAACGTGGTAGCATTAGTAAAACTGCTGTAACGTAAGTTCCATACTGAATAAACTGTTTCCACATTTGACAAGCAAAAGAAGAGGAAGGATTTAATCCAAAATATTTTTGTCTAACTATTTAGTTTAGTGGTCAAAATGATAGTTGTTTGGAATTAAATGAATCTGCTATCTTTTGACATGTTTTACAGAGGCTTGAAAGACAGACGATGGGTTACGAAAATAGCTCTAGTTACAGATTGGTAGCCCCGATTTGAAATCCGACTTCGTACTTGAAAAGCAGACAAGTAGGGGAAGATTTTATATGGCAGAAATTATTTTCTTAAAAATGTTGTGAAAGGGGTCAAATAGCAGTTTATTGTGAAAGTTTGAAAAAAACGTGGTAGCATTAGTAAAACTGCTGTAACGTAAGTTCCATACTGAATAAACTGTTTCCACATTTGACAAGCAAAAGAAGAGGAAGGATTTAATCCAAAATATTTTTGTCTAACTCTTTGGTTTAGTGGTCAAAATCATAGTTGTTTGGAATTGAATGAATCTGCTAAGTTCTGACATGTTTAACAAAGGCTTGAAAGACAGACGATGGGTTACGAAAATAGCTCTAGTTACAGATTGGTAGCCCCGATTTGAAATCCGACTTCCTACTTGACAAGGAGACAAGTAGGAATAGATTTTATATAGCAGACATTTTGTTCTTTAAAATGTTGCGAAAGAGGTCAAAACAGCAGTTTTTTGGGAAAGTTTGAAAAAAACGTGGTAACATTAGGAAAACTGCTGTAACGTAAGTTCCATACTGAATAAACTGTTTCCACATTTGACAAGCAAAAGTAGAGGAAGGATTTAATCCAAAATATTTTTGTCTAACTCTTTGGTTTAGTGGTCAAAATGATAGTTGTTTGGAATTGAATGAATCTGCTAAGTTCTGACATGTTTTACAAACGCTTGAAAGACAGACGATGGGTTACGAAAATAGCTCTAGTTACAGATTGGTAGCCCCGATTTGAAATCCGACATCCTACTTGACAAGGGGACAAGTAGGAGAAGATTTTATATAGCAGACATTTTTTTCTTTAAAATGTTGCGAAAGAGGTCAAAACAGCAGTTTTTTGGGAAAGTTTGAAAAAAACGTGGCAGCATTAGTAAAACTGCTGTAACGTAAGTTCCATACTGAATAAACTGTTTCCACATTTGACAAGCAAAAGTAGAGGAAGGATTTAATCCAAAATATTTTTGTCTAACTCTTTGGTTTAGTGGTCAAAATGATAGTTGTTTGGAATTGAATGAATCTGCTAAGTTCTGACATGTTTTACAAAGGCTTGAAAGACAGACGATGGGTTACGAAAATAGCTCTAGTTACAGATTGGTAGCCCCGATTTGAAATCCGACATCCTACTTGACAAGGAGACAAGTAGGAGAAGATTTTATATAGCAAAAATTTTTTCTTTAAAATGTTGCGAAAGAGGTCAAAACAGCAGTTTTTTGGGAAAGTTTGAAAAAAACGTGGTAGCATTAGTAAAACTGCTGTAACGTAAGTTCCATACTGAATAAACTGTTTCCACATTTGACAAGCAAAAGAAGAGGAAGGATTTAATCCAAAATATTTTTGTCTAACTATTTAGTTTAGTGGTCAAAATGATAGTTGTTTGGAATTAAATGAATCTGCTATCTTTTGACATGTTTTACAGAGGCTTGAAAGACAGACGATGGGTTACGAAAATAGCTCTAGTTACAGATTGGTAGCCCCGATTTGAAATCCGACTTCGTACTTGAAAAGCAGACAAGTAGGGGAAGATTTTATATGGCAGAAATTATTTTCTTAAAAATGTTGTGAAAGGGGTCAAATAGCAGTTTATTGTGAAAGTTTGAAAAAAACGTGGTAGCATTAGTAAAACTGCTGTAACGTAAGTTCCATACTGAATAAACTGTTTCCACATTTGACAAGCAAAAGAAGAGGAAGGATTTAATCCAAAATATTTTTGTCTAACTCTTTGGTTTAGTGGTCAAAATCATAGTTGTTTGGAATTGAATGAATCTGCTAAGTTCTGACATGTTTAACAAAGGCTTGAAAGACAGACGATGGGTTACGAAAATAGCTCTAGTTACAGATTGGTAGCCCCGATTTGAAATCCGACTTCCTACTTGACAAGGAGACAAGTAGGAATAGATTTTATATAGCAGACATTTTGTTCTTTAAAATGTTGCGAAAGAGGTCAAAACAGCAGTTTTTTGGGAAAGTTTGAAAAAAACGTGGTAACATTAGGAAAACTGCTGTAACGTAAGTTCCATACTGAATAAACTGTTTCCACATTTGACAAGCAAAAGTAGAGGAAGGATTTAATCCAAAATATTTTTGTCTAACTCTTTGGTTTAGTGGTCAAAATGATAGTTGTTTGGAATTGAATGAATCTGCTAAGTTCTGACATGTTTTACAAACGCTTGAAAGACAGACGATGGGTTACGAAAATAGCTCTAGTTACAGATTGGTAGCCCCGATTTGAAATCCGACATCCTACTTGACAAGGGGACAAGTAGGAGAAGATTTTATATAGCAGACATTTTTTTCTTTAAAATGTTGCGAAAGAGGTCAAAACAGCAGTTTTTTGGGAAAGTTTGAAAAAAACGTGGCAGCATTAGTAAAACTGCTGTAACGTAAGTTCCATACTGAATAAACTGTTTCCACATTTGACAAGCAAAAGTAGAGGAAGGATTTAATCCAAAATATTTTTGTCTAACTCTTTGGTTTAGTGGTCAAAATGATAGTTGTTTGGAATTGAATGAATCTGCTAAGTTCTGACATGTTTTACAAAGGCTTGAAAGACAGACGATGGGTTACGAAAATAGCTCTAGTTACAGATTGGTAGCCCCGATTTGAAATCCGACATCCTACTTGACAAGGAGACAAGTAGGAGAAGATTTTATATAGCAGACATTTTTTTCTTTAAAATGTTGCGAAAGAGGTCAAAACAGCAGTTTTTTGGGAAAGTTTGAAAAAAACGTGGTAGCATTAGTAAAACTGCTGTACGTAAGTTCCATACTGAATAAACTGTTTCCACATTTGACAAGCAAAAGAAGAGGAAGGATTTAATCCAAAATATTTTTGTCTAACTATTTAGATTAGTGGTCAAAATGATAGTTGTTTGGAATTAAATGAATCTGCTATCTTCTGACATGTTTTACAGAGGCTTGAAAGACAGACGATGGGTTACGAAAATAGCTCTAGTTACAGATTGGTAGCCCCGATTTGAAATCCGACTTCGTACTTGAAAAGCAGACAAGTAGGGGTAGATTTTATATGGCAGAAATTATTTTCTTAAAAATGTTGTGAAAGGGGTCAAATAGCAGTTTATTGTGAAAGTTTGAAAAAAACGTGGTAGCATTAGTAAAACTGCTGTAACGTAAGTTCCATACTGAATAAACTGTTTCCACATTTGACAAGCAAAAGTAGAGGAAGGATTTAATCCAAAATATTTTTGTCTAACTCTTTGGGGTAGTGGTCAAAATGATAGTTGTTTGGAATTGAATGAATCTGCTAAGTTCTGACATGTTTTACAAAGGCTTGAAAGACAGACGATGGGTTACGAAAATAGCTCTAGTTACAGATTGGTAGCCCCGATTCGAAATCCGACTTCGTACTTGACAAGCAGACAAGTAGGGGAAGATTTTATATAGCAGACATTTTTTTCTTTAAAATGTTGCGAAAGGGGTCAAAACAGCAGTTTTTGGGGAAAGTTTGAAAAAAACGTGCTAACATTAGGAAAACTGCTGTAACGTAAGTTCCATACTGAATAAACTGTTTCCACATTTGACAAGCAAAAGAAGAGGAAGGATTTAATCCAAAATATTTTTGTCTAACTCTTTGGTTTAGTGGTCAAAATGATAGTTGTTTGGAATTGAATGAATCTGCTAAGTTCTGACATGTTTAACAAAGGCTTGAAAGACAGACGATGGGTTACGAAAATAGCTCTAGTTACAGATTGGTAGCCCCGATTTGAAATCCGACATCCTACTTGACAAGGAGACAAGTAGGAGAAGATTTTATATAGCAGACATTTTTTTCTTTAAAATGTTGCGAAAGAGGTCAAAACAGCAGTTTTTTGGGAAAGTTTGAAAAAAACGTGGTAGCATTAGTAAAACTGCTGTACGTAAGTTCCATACTGAATAAACTGTTTCCACATTTGACAAGCAAAAGAAGAGGAAGGATTTAATCCAAAATATTTTTGTCTAACTATTTAGTTTAGTGGTCAAAATGATAGTTGTTTGGAATTAAATGAATCTGCTATCTTCTGACATGTTTTACAGAGGCTTGAAAGACAGACGATGGGTTACGAAAATAGCTCTAGTTACAGATTGGTAGCCCCGATTTGAAATCCGACTTCGTACTTGAAAAGCAGACAAGTAGGGGTAGATTTTATATGGCAGAAATTATTTTCTTAAAAATGTTGTGAAAGGGGTCAAATAGCAGTTTATTGTGAAAGTTTGAAAAAAACGTGGTAGCATTAGTAAAACTGCTGTAACGTAAGTTCCATACTGAATAAACTGTTTCCACATTTGACAAGCAAAAGTAGAGGAAGGATTTTATCCAAAATATTTTTGTCTAACTCTTTGGGGTAGTGGTCAAAATGATAGTTGTTTGGAATTGAATGAATCTGCTAAGTTCTGACATGTTTAACAAAGGCTTGAAAGACAGACGATGGGTTACGAAAATAGCTCTAGTTACAGATTGGTAGCCCCGATTTGAAATCCGACTTCCTACTTGACAAGGAGACAAGTAGGAATAGATTTTATATAGCAGACATTTTTTTCTTTAAAATGTTGCGAAAGAGGTCAAAACAGCAGTTTTTTGGGAAAGTTTGAAAAAAACGTGGCAGCATTAGGAAAACTGCTGTAACGTAAGTTCCATACTGAATAAACTGTTTCCACATTTGACAAGCAAAAGTAGAGGAAGGATTTAATCCAAAATATTTTTGTCTAACTCTTTGGTTTAGTGGTCAAAATGATAGTTGTTTGGAATTGAATGGATCTGCTAAGTTCTGACATGTTTTACAAAGGCTTGAAAGACAGACGATGGGTTACGAAAATAGCTCTAGTTACAGATTGGTAGCCCCGATTTGAAATCCGACATCCTACTTGACAAGGAGACAAGTAGGAGAAGATTTTATATAGCAGACATTTTTTTCTTTAAAATGTTGCGAAAGAGGTCAAAACAGCAGTTTTTTGGGAAAGTTTGAAAAAAACGTGGTAGCATTAGTAAAACTGCTGTAACGTAAGTTCCATACTGAATAAACTGTTTCCACATTTGACAAGCAAAAGAATAGGAAGGATTTAATCCAAAATATTTTTGTCTAACTATTTAGTTTAGTGGTCAAAATGATAGTTGTTTGGAATTGAATGAATCTGCTAAGTTCTGACAAGTTTTACAAAGGCTTGAAAGACAGACGATGGGTTACGAAAATAGCTGTAGTTACAGATTGGTAGCCCCGATTTGAAATCCGACTACGTACTTCACAAGCAGACAAGTAGGGGAAGACTTTATATAGCAGACATTTTTTTCTGTAAAATGTTGCGAAAGGGGTCAAAACAGCAGTTTTTTGGGAAAGTTTGAAAAAAACGTGGCAGCATTAGGAAAACTGCTGTAACGTAAGTTCCATACTGAATAAACTGTTTCCACATTTGACAAGCAAAAGTAGAGGAAGGATTTAATCCAAAATATTTTTGTCTAACTCTTTGGTTTAGTGGTCAAAATGATAGTTGTTTGGAATTGAATGAATCTGCTAAGTTCTGACATGTTTTACAAAGGCTTGAAAGACAGACGATGGGTTACGAAAATAGCTCTAGTTACAGATTGGTAGCCCCGATTTGAAATCCGACATCCTACTTGACAAGGAGACAAGTAGGAGAAGATTTTATATGGCAGACATTTTTTTCTTTAAGATGTTGCGAAAGAGGTCAAAACAGCAGTTTTTTGGGAAAGTTTGAAAAAAACGTGGTAGCATTAGTAAAACTGCTGTAACGTAAGTTCCATACTGAATAAACTGTTTCCACATTTGACAAGCAAAAGAAGAGGAAGGATTTAATCCAAAATATTTTTGTCTAACTATTTAGTTTAGTGGTCAAAATGATAGTTGTTTGGAATTGAATGAATCTGCTAAGTTCTGACAAGTTTTACAAAGGCTTGAAAGACAGACGATGGGTTTCGAAAATAGCTGTAGTTACAGATTGGTAGCCCCGATTTGAAATCCGACTACGTACTTCACAAGCAGACAAGTAGGGGAAGACTTTATATAGCAGACATTTTTTTCTTTAAAATGTTGCGAAAGGGGTCAAAACAGCAGTTTTTTGGGAAAGTTTGAAAAAAACGTGGTAGCATTAGTAAAACTGCTGTAACGTAAGTTCCATACTGAATAAACTGTTTCCACATTTGACAATCAAAAGTAGAGGAAGGATTTAATCCAAAATATTTTTGTCTAACTCTTTGGTTTAGTGGTCAAAATGATAGTTGTTTGGAATTAAATGAATCTGCTATCTTCTGACATGTTTTACAGAGGCTTGAAAGACAGACGATGGGTTACGAAAATAGCTGTAGTTACAGATTGGTAGCCCCGATTTGAAATCCGACTACGTACTTGACAAGCAAACAAGTAGGGAAAGACTTTATATAGCAGACATTTTTTTCTTTAAAATGTTGCGAAAGGGGTCAAAACAGCAGTTTTTTTGGGAAAGTTTGAAAAAAACGTGGTAGCATTAGTAAAACTGCTGTAACGTAAGTTCCATACTGAATAAACTGTTTCCACATTTGACAATCAAAAGTAGAGGAAGGATTTAATCCAAAATATTTTTGTCTAACTCTTTGGGGTAGTGGTCAAAATGATAGTTGTTTGGAATTGAATGAATCTGCTAAGTTCTGACATGTTTTACAAAGGCTTGAAAGACAGACGATGGGTTACGAAAATAGCTCTAGTTACAGATTGGTAGCCCCGATTCGAAATCCGACTTCGTACTTGACAAGCAGACAAGTTGGGGAAGATTTTATATAGCAGACATTTTTTTCTTTAAAATGTTGCGAAAGGGGTCAAAACAGCAGTTTTTGGGGAAAGTTTGAAAAAAACGTGGTAACATTAGGAAAACTGCTGTAACGTAAGTTCCATACTGAATAAACTGTTTCCACATTTGACAAGCAAAAGAAGAGGAAGGATTTAATCCAAAATATTTTTGTCTAACTCTTTGGTTTAGTGGTCAAAATGATAGTTGTTTGGAATTGAATGAATCTGCTAAGTTCTGACAAGTTTTACAAAGGCTTGAAAGACAGACGATGGGTTACGAAAATAGCTCTAGTTACAGATTGGTAGCCCCGATTTGAAATCCGATTCCCTACTTGACAGGCAATCAAGTAGGGGAAGACTTTATATAGCAGACACTTTTTTCTTTAAAATGTTGCGAAAGGGGTCAAAAAAGCAGTTTTTTGGGAAAGTTTGAAAAAAACGTGGTAGCATTAGTAAAACTGCTGTAACGTAAGATCCATACTGAATAAACTGTTTCCACATTTGACAATCAAAAGTAGAGGAAGGATTTAATCCAAAATATTTTTGTCTAACTCTTTGGTTTAGTGGTCAAAATGATAGTTGTTTGGAATTAAATTAATCTGCTATCTTCTGACATGTTTTACAGAGGCTTGAAAGACAGACGATGGGTTACGAAAATAGCTGTAGTTACAGATTGGTAGCCCCGATTTGAAATCCGACTACGTACTTGAAAAGCAAACAAGTAGGGAAAGACTTTATATAGCAGACATTTTTTTCTTTAAAATGTTGCGAAAGGGGTCAAAACAGCAGTTTTTTGGGAAAGTTTGAAAAAAACGTAGTAGCATTAGTAAAACTGCTGTAACGTAAGTTCCATATTGAATAAACTGTTTCCACATTTGACAATCAAAAGTAGAGGAAGGATTTAATCCAAAATATTTTTGTCTAACTCTTTGGTTTAGTGGTCAAAATGATAGTTGTTTGGAATTGAATGAATCTGCTATCTTCTGACAAGTTTTACAAAGGCTTGAAAGACAGACGATGGGTTACGAAAATAGCTCTAGTTACAGATTGGTAGCCCCGATTTGAAATCCGACTCCCTACTTGACAAGCAGACAAGTAGGGGAAGACTTTATATAGCAGACATTTTTATCTTTAAAATGTTGCGAAAGGGGTCAAAACAGCAGTTTTTTGGGAAAGTTTGAAAAAAACGTGGTAGCATTAGTAAAACTGCTGTAACGTAAGATCCATACTGAATAAACTGTTTCCACATTTGACAATCAAAAGTAGAGGAAGGATTTAATCCAAAATATTTTTGTCTAACTCTTTGGTTTAGTGGTCAAAATGATAGTTGTTTGGAATTGAATGAATCTGCTAAGTTCTGACATGTTTTACAAAGGCTTGAAAGACAGACGATGGGTTACGAAAATAGCTCTAGTTACAGATTGGTAGCCCCGATTTGAAATCCGACATCCTACTTGACAAGGAGACAAGTAGGAGAAGATTTTATATAGCAGACATTTTTTTCTTTAAAATGTTGCGAAAGAGGTCAAAACAGCAGTTTTTTGGGAAAGTTTGAAAAAAACGTGGTAGCATTAGTAAAACTTCTGTAACGTAAGTTCCATACTGAATAAACTGTTTCCACATTTGACAAGAAAAAGAAGAGGAAGGATTTAATCCAAAATATTTTTGTCTAACTATTTAGTTTAGTGGTCAAAATGATAGTTGTTTGGAATTAAATGAATCTGCTATCTTCTGACATGTTTTACAGAGGCTTGAAAGACAGACGATGGGTTACAAAAATAGCTCTAGTTACAGATTGGTAGCCCCGATTTGAAATCCGACTTCGTACTTGAAAAGCAGACAAGTAGGGGAAGATTTTATATGGCAGAAATTATTTTCTTAAAAATGTTGTGAAAGGGGTCAAATAGCAGTTTATTGTGAAAGTTTGAAAAAAACGTGGTAGCATTAGTAAAACTGCTGTAACGTAAGTTCCATACTGAATAAACTGTTTCCACATTTGACAAGCAAAAGTAGAGGAAGGATTTAATCCAAAATATTTTTGTCTAACTCTTTGGTTTAGTGGTCAAAATGATAGTTGTTTGGAATTGAAGGAATCTGCTAAGTTCTGACATGTTTTACAAAGGCTTGAAAGAAATTCGATGGGTTACGAAAATAGCTGTAGTTACAGATTGGTAGCCCCGATTTGAAATCCGACTACGTACTTGACAAGCAGACAAGTAGGGGAAGACTTTATATAGCAGACATTTTTTTCTTTAAAATGTTGCAAAAGGGGTCAAAACAGCAGTTTTTTGGGAAAGTTTGAAAAAAACGTGGTAGCATTAGTAAAACTGCTGTAACGTAAGTTCCATACTGAATAAACTGTTTCCACATTTGACAAGCAAAAGTAGAGGAAGGATTTAATCCAAAATATTTTTGTCTAACTCTTTGGTTTAGTGGTCAAAATGATAGTTGTTTGGAATTGAATGAATCTGCTAAGTTCTGACATGTTTTACAAAGGCTTGAAAGACAGACGATGGGTTACGAAAATAGCTCTAGTTACAGATTGGTAGCCCCGATTTGAAATCCGACATCCTACTTGACAAGGAGACAAGTAGGAGAAGATTTTATATAGCAGACATTTTTTTCTTTAAAATGTTGCGAAAGAGGTCAAAACAGCAGTTTTTTGGGAAAGTTTGAAAAAAACGTGGTAGCATTAGTAAAACTTCTGTAACGTAAGTTCCATACTGAATAAACTGTTTCCACATTTGACAAGAAAAAGAAGAGGAAGGATTTAATCCAAAATATTTTTGTCTAACTATTTAGTTTAGTGGTCAAAATGATAGTTGTTTGGAATTAAATGAATCTGCTATCTTCTGACATGTTTTACAGAGGCTTGAAAGACAGACGATGGGTTACAAAAATAGCTCTAGTTACAGATTGGTAGCCCCGATTTGAAATCCGACTTCGTACTTGAAAAGCAGACAAGTAGGGGAAGATTTTATATGGCAGAAATTATTTTCTTAAAAATGTTGTGAAAGGGGTCAAATAGCAGTTTATTGTGAAAGTTTGAAAAAAACGTGGTAGCATTAGTAAAACTGCTGTAACGTAAGTTCCATACTGAATAAACTGTTTCCACATTTGACAAGCAAAAGTAGAGGAAGGATTTAATCCAAAATATTTTTGTCTAACTCTTTGGTTTAGTGGTCAAAATGATAGTTGTTTGGAATTGAAGGAATCTGCTAAGTTCTGACATGTTTTACAAAGGCTTGAAAGAAATTCGATGGGTTACGAAAATAGCTGTAGTTACAGATTGGTAGCCCCGATTTGAAATCCGACTACGTACTTGACAAGCAGACAAGTAGGGGAAGACTTTATATAGCAGACATTTTTTTCTTTAAAATGTTGCAAAAGGGGTCAAAACAGCAGTTTTTTGGGAAAGTTTGAAAAAAACGTGGTAGCATTAGTAAAACTGCTGTAACGTAAGTTCCATACTGAATAAACTGTTTCCACATTTGACAAGCAAAAGTAGAGGAAGGATTTAATCCAAAATTTTTTTGTCTAACGCTTTGGTTTAGTGGTCAAAATGATAGTTGTTTGGAATTGAATGAATCTTCTAAGTTCTGACATGTTTTACAAAGGCTTGAAAGACAGGCGATTGGTTACGAAAATAGCTCTAGTTACAGATTGGTAGCCCCGATTTGAAATCCGACTTCCTACTTGACAAGGTGACAAGTAAGGGTAGATTTTATATAGCAGACATTATTTTCTTAAAAATGTTGCGAAAGGGGTCAAAACAGCAGTTTTTGGGGAAAGTTTGAAAAAAACGTGGTAGCATTAGTAAAACTGCTGTAACGTAAGTTCCATACTGAATAAACTGTTTCCACATTTGACAAGCAAAAGAAGAGGAAGGATTTAATCCAAAATATTTTTGTCTAACTATTTAGTTTAGTGGTCAAAATGATAGTTGTTTGGAATTAAATGAATCTGCTATCTTCTGACATGTTTTACAGAGGCTTGAAAGACAGACGATGGGTAACGAAAATAGCTGTAGTTACAGATTGGTAGCCCGGATTTGAAATCCGACTACGTACTTGACAGGCAAACAAGTAGGGGAATACTTTATATAGCAGACATTTTTTTCTCTAAAATGTTGCGAAAGGGGTCAAAACAGCAGTTTTTTGGGAAAGTTTGAAAAAAACGTGGTAGCATTAGTAAAACTGCTGTAACGTAAGTTCCATACTGAATAAACTGTTTCCACATTTGACAAGCAAAAGAAGAGGAAGGATTTAATCCAAAATATTTTTGTCTAACTATTTAGTTTAGTGGTCAAAATGATAGTTGTTTGGAATTAAATGAATCTGCTATCTTCTGACATGTTTTACAGAGGCTTGAAAGACAGACGATGGGTTACGAAAATAGCTCTAGTTACAGATTGGTAGCCCCGATTCGAAATCCGACTTCGTACTTGACAAGCAGACAAGTTGGGGAAGATTTTATATAGCAGACATTTTTTTCTTTAAAATGTTGCGAAAGGGGTCAAAACAGCAGTTTTTGGGGAAAGTTTGAAAAAAAACGTGGTAACATTAGGAAAACTGCTGTAACGTAAGTTCCATACTGAATAAACTGTTTCCACATTTGACAAGCAAAAGAAGAGGAAGGATTTAATCCAAAATATTTTTGTCTAACTCTTTGGTTTAGTGGTCAAAATCATAGTTGTTTGGAATTGAATGAATCTGCTAAGTTCTGACATGTTTAACAAAGGCTTGAAAGACAGACGATGGGTTACGAAAATAGCTCTAGTTACAGATTGGTAGCCCCGATTTGAAATCCGACTTCGTACTTGAAAAGCAGACAAGTAGGGGAAGATTTTATATGGCAGAAATTATTTTCTTAAAAATGTTGTGAAAGGGGTCAAATAGCAGTTTATTGTGAAAGTTTGAAAAAAACGTGGTAGCATTAGTAAAACTGCTGTAACGTAAGTTCCATACTGAATAAACTGTTTCCACATTTGACAAGCAAAAGTAGAGGAAGGATTTAATCCAAAATATTTTTGTCTAACTCTTTGGTTTAGTGGTCAAAATGATAGTTGTTTGGAATTGAAGGAATCTGCTAAGTTCTGACATGTTTTACAAAGGCTTGAAAGAAATTCGATGGGTTACGAAAATAGCTGTAGTTACAGATTGGTAGCCCCGATTTGAAATCCGACTACGTACTTGACAAGCAGACAAGTAGGGGAAGACTTTATATAGCAGACATTTTTTTCTTTAAAATGTTGCAAAAGGGGTCAAAACAGCAGTTTTTTGGGAAAGTTTGAAAAAAACGTGGTAGCATTAGTAAAACTGCTGTAACGTAAGTTCCATACTGAATAAACTGTTTCCACATTTGACAAGCAAAAGTAGAGGAAGGATTTAATCCAAAATATTTTTGTCTAACGCTTTGGTTTAGTGGTCAAAATGATAGTTGTTTGGAATTGAATGAATCTTCTAAGTTCTGACATGTTTTACAAAGGCTTGAAAGACAGGCGATTGGTTACGAAAATAGCTCTAGTTACAGATTGGTAGCCCCGATTTGAAATCCGACTTCCTACTTGACAAGGTGACAAGTAAGGGTAGATTTTATATAGCAGACATTATTTTCTTAAAAATGTTGCGAAAGGGGTCAAAACAGCAGTTTTTGGGGAAAGTTTGAAAAAAACGTGGTAGCATTAGTAAAACTGCTGTAACGTAAGTTCCATACTGAATAAACTGTTTCCACATTTGACAAGCAAAAGAAGAGGAAGGATTTAATCCAAAATATTTTTGTCTAACTATTTAGTTTAGTGGTCAAAATGATAGTTGTTTGGAATTAAATGAATCTGCTATCTTCTGACATGTTTTACAGAGGCTTGAAAGACAGACGATGGGTAACGAAAATAGCTGTAGTTACAGATTGGTAGCCCGGATTTGAAATCCGACTACGTACTTGACAGGCAAACAAGTAGGGGAATACTTTATATAGCAGACATTTTTTTCTCTAAAATGTTGCGAAAGGGGTCAAAACAGCAGTTTTTTGGGAAAGTTTGAAAAAAACGTGGTAGCATTAGTAAAACTGCTGTAACGTAAGTTCCATACTGAATAAACTGTTTCCACATTTGACAAGCAAAAGAAGAGGAAGGATTTAATCCAAAATATTTTTGTCTAACTATTTAGTTTAGTGGTCAAAATGATAGTTGTTTGGAATTAAATGAATCTGCTATCTTCTGACATGTTTTACAGAGGCTTGAAAGACAGACGATGGGTTACGAAAATAGCTCTAGTTACAGATTGGTAGCCCCGATTCGAAATCCGACTTCGTACTTGACAAGCAGACAAGTTGGGGAAGATTTTATATAGCAGACATTTTTTTCTTTAAAATGTTGCGAAAGGGGTCAAAACAGCAGTTTTTGGGGAAAGTTTGAAAAAAAACGTGGTAACATTAGGAAAACTGCTGTAACGTAAGTTCCATACTGAATAAACTGTTTCCACATTTGACAAGCAAAAGAAGAGGAAGGATTTAATCCAAAATATTTTTGTCTAACTCTTTGGTTTAGTGGTCAAAATCATAGTTGTTTGGAATTGAATGAATCTGCTAAGTTCTGACATGTTTAACAAAGGCTTGAAAGACAGACGATGGGTTACGAAAATAGCTCTAGTTACAGATTGGTAGCCCCGATTTGAAATCCGACTTCCTACTTGACAAGGAGACAAGTAGGAATAGATTTTATATAGCAGACATTTTTTTCTTTAAAATGTTGCGAAAGAGGTCAAAACAGCAGTTTTTTGGGAAAGTTTGAAAAAAACGTTGCAGCATTAGGAAAACTGCTGTAACGTAAGTTCCATACTGAATAAACTGTTTCCACATTTGACAAGCAAAAGTAGAGGAAGGATTTAATCCAAAATATTTTTGTCTAACTCTTTGGTTTAGTGGTCAAAATGATAGTTGTTTGGAATTGAATGAATCTGCTAAGTTCTGACATGTTTTACAAAGGCTTGAAAGACAGACGATGGGTTACGAAAATAGCTCTAGTTACAGATTGGTAGCCCCGATTTGAAATCCGACATCCTACTTGACAAGGAGACAAGTAGAAGAAGATTTTATATAGCAGACATTTTTTTCTTTAAAATGTTGCGAAAGAGGTCAAAACAGCAGTTTTTTGGGAAAGTTTGAAAAAAACGTGGTAGCATTAGTAAAACTTCTGTAACGTAAGTTCCATACTGAATAAACTGTTTCCACATTTGACAAGAAAAAGAAGAGGAAGGATTTAATCCAAAATATTTTTGTCTAACTATTTAGTTTAGTGGTCAAAATGATAGTTGTTTGGAATTAAATGAATCTGCTATCTTCTGACATGTTTTACAGAGGCTTGAAAGACAGACGATGGGTTACAAAAATAGCTCTAGTTACAGATTGGTAGCCCCGATTTGAAATCCGACTTCGTACTTGAAAAGCAGACAAGTAGGGGAGATTTTATATGGCAGAAATTATTTTCTTAAAAATGTTGTGAAAGGGGTCAAATAGCAGTTTATTGTGAAAGTTTGAAAAAAACGTGGTAGCATTAGTAAAACTGCTGTAACGTAAGTTCCATACTGAATAAACTGTTTCCACATTTGACAAGCAAAAGTAGAGGAAGGATTTAATCCAAAATATTTTTGTCTAACTCTTTGGTTTAGTGGTCAAAATGATAGTTGTTTGGAATTGAAGGAATCTGCTAAGTTCTGACATGTTTTACAAAGGCTTGAAAGAAATTCAATGGGTTACGAAAATAGCTGTAGTTACAGATTGGTAGCCCCGATTTGAAATCCGACTACGTACTTGACAAGCAGACAAGTAGGGGAAGACTTTATATAGCAGACATTTTTTTCTTTAAAATGTTGCAAAAGGGGTCAAAACAGCAGTTTTTTGGGAAAGTTTGAAAAAAACGTGGTAGCATTAGTAAAACTGCTGTAACGTAAGTTCCATACTGAATAAACTGTTTTTACACATTTGACAAGCAAAAGTAGAGGAAGGATTTAATCCAAAATATTTTTGTCTAACGCTTTGGTTTAGTGGTCAAAATGATAGTTGTTTGGAATTGAATGAATCTTCTAAGTTCTGACATGTTTTACAAAGGCTTGAAAGACAGGCGATTGGTTACGAAAATAGCTCTAGTTACAGATTGGTAGCCCCGATTTGAAATCCGACTTCCTACTTGACAAGGTGACAAGTAAGGGTAGATTTTATATAGCAGACATTATTTTCTTAAAAATGTTGCGAAAGGGGTCAAAACAGCAGTTTTTGGGGAAAGTTTGAAAAAAACGTGGTAGCATTAGTAAAACTGCTGTAACGTAAGTTCCATACTGAATAAACTGTTTCCACATTTGACAAGCAAAAGAAGAGGAAGGATTTAATCCAAAATATTTTTGTCTAACTATTTAGTTTAGTGGTCAAAATGATAGTTGTTTGGAATTAAATGAATCTGCTATCTTCTGACATGTTTTACAGAGGCTTGAAAGACAGACGATGGGTAACGAAAATAGCTGTAGTTACAGATTGGTAGCCCGGATTTGAAATCCGACTACGTACTTGACAGGCAAACAAGTAGGGGAATACTTTATATAGCAGACATTTTTTTCTTTAAAATGTTGCGAAAGGGGTCAAAACAGCAGTTTTTGGGGAAAGTTTGAAAAAAAACGTGGTAACATTAGGAAAACTGCTGTAACGTAAGTTCCATACTGAATAAACTGTTTCCACATTTGACAAGCAAAAGAAGAGGAAGGATTTAATCCAAAATATTTTTGTCTAACTCTTTGGTTTAGTGGTCAAAATCATAGTTGTTTGGAATTGAATGAATCTGCTAAGTTCTGACATGTTTAACAAAGGCTTGAAAGACAGACGATGGGTTACGAAAATAGCTCTAGTTACAGATTGGTAGCCCCGATTTGAAATCCGACTTCCTACTTGACAAGGAGACAAGTAGGAATAGATTTTATATAGCAGACATTTTTTTCTTTAAAATGTTGCGAAAGAGGTCAAAACAGCAGTTTTTTGGGAAAGTTTGAAAAAAACGTGGCAGCATTAGGAAAACTGCTGTAACGTAAGTTCCATACTGAATAAACTGTTTCCACATTTGACAAGCAAAAGTAGAGGAAGGATTTAATCCAAAATATTTTTGTCTAACTCTTTGGTTTAGTGGTCAAAATGATAGTTGTTTGGAATTGAATGAATCTGCTAAGTTCTGACATGTTTTACAAAGGCTTGAAAGACAGACGATGGGTTACGAAAATAGCTCTAGTTACAGATTGGTAGCCCCGATTTGAAATCCGACATCCTACTTGACAAGGAGACAAGTAGGAGAAGATTTTATATAGCAGACATTTTTTTCTTTAAAATGTTGCGAAAGAGGTCAAAACAGCAGTTTTTTGGGAAAGTTTGAAAAAAACGTGGTAGCATTAGTAAAACTGCTGTAACGTAAGTTCCATACTGAATAAACTGTTTCCACATTTGACAAGCAAAAGAAGAGGAAGGATTTAATCCAAAATATTTTTGTCTAACTATTTAGTTTAGTGGTCAAAATGATAGTTGTTTTGAATTAAATGAATCTGCTATCTTCTGACATGTTTTACAGAGGCTTGAAAGACAGACGATGGGTTACGAAAATAGCTCTAGTTACAGATTGGTAGCCCCGATTTGAAATCCGATTCCCTACTTGACAGGCAAACAAGTAGGGGAAGACTTTATATAGCAGACACTTTTTTCTTTAAAATGTTGCGAAAGGGGTCAAAAAAGCAGTTTTTTGGGAAAGTTTGAAAAAAACGTGGTAGCATTAGTAAAACTGCTGTAACGTAAGATCCATACTGAATAAACTGTTTCCACATTTGACAATCAAAAGTAGAGGAAGGATTTAATCCAAAATATTTTTGTCTAACTCTTTGGTTTAGTGGTCAAAATGATAGTTGTTTGGAATTAAATTAATCTGCTATCTTCTGACATGTTTTACAGAGGCTTGAAAGACAGACGATGGGTTACGAAAATAGCTGTAGTTACAGATTGGTAGCCCCGATTTGAAATCCGACTACGTACTTGACAAGCAAACAAGTAGGGAAAGACTTTATATAGCAGACATTTTTTTCTTTAAAATGTTGCGAAAGGGGTCAAAACAGCAGTTTTTTGGGAAAGTTTGAAAAAAACGTAGTAGCATTAGTAAAACTGCTGTAACGTAAGTTCCATATTGAATAAACTGTTTCCACATTTGACAATCAAAAGTAGAGGAAGGATTTAATCCAAAATATTTTTGTCTAACTCTTTGGTTTAGTGGTCAAAATGATAGTTGTTTGGAATTGAATGAATCTGCTATCTTCTGACAAGTTTTACAAAGGCTTGAAAGACAGACGATGGGTTACGAAAATAGCTCTAGTTACAGATTGGTAGCCCCGATTTGAAATCCGACTCCCTACTTGACAAGCAGACAAGTAGGGGAAGACTTTATATACCAGACATTTTTATCTTTAAAATGTTGCGAAAGGGGTCAAAACAGCAGTTTTTTGGGAAAGTTTGAAAAAAACGTGGTAGCATTAGTAAAACTGCTGTAACGTAAGATCCATACTGAATAAACTGTTTCCACATTTGACAATCAAAAGTAGAGGAAGGATTTAATCCAAAATATTTTTGTCTAACTCTTTGGTTTAGTGGTCAAAATGATAGTTGTTTGGAATTAAATGAATCTGCTATCTTCTGACATGTTTTACAGAGGCTTGAAAGACAGACGATGGTTTACGAAAATAGCTCTAGTTAGATTGGTAGCCCCGATTTGAAATCCGACTTCGTACTTGACAAGCAAACAAGTAGGGGAAGACTTTATATAGCAGATATTTTTTTCTTTAAAATGTTGCGAAAGGGGTCAAAACAGCAGTTTTTTGGGAAAGTTTGAAAAAAACGTGGTAACATTAGGAAAACTGCTGTAACGTAAGTTCCATACTGAATAAACTGTTTCCACATTTGACAAGCAAAAGTAGAGGAAGGATTTAATCCAAAATATTTTTGTCTAACTCTTTGGTTTAGTGGTCAAAATGATAGTTGTTTGGAATTGAATGAATCTGCTAAGTTCTGACATGTTTTACAAAGGCTTGAAAGACAGACGATGGGTTACGAAAATAGCTCTAGTTACAGATTGGTAGCCCCGATTTGAAATCCGACATCCTACTTGACAAGGGGACAAGTAGGAGAAGATTTTATATAGCAGACATTTTTTTCATTAAAATGTTGCGAAAGAGGTCAAAACAGCAGTTTTTTGGGAAAGTTTGAAAAAAACGTGGCAGCATTAGTAAAACTGCTGTAACGTAAGTTCCATACTGAATAAACTGTTTCCACATTTGACAAGCAAAAGAAGAGGAAGGATTTAATCCAAAATATTTTTGTCTAACTCTTTGGTTTAGTGGTCAAAATCATAGTTGTTTGGAATTGAATGAATCTGCTAAGTTCTGACATGTTTAACAAAGGCTTGAAAGACAGACGATGGGTTACGAAAATAGCTCTAGTTACAGATTGGTAGCCCCGATTTGAAATCCGACTTCCTACTTGACAAGGAGACAAGTAGGAATAGATTTTATATAGCAGACATTTTTTTCTTTAAAATGTTGCGAAAGAGGTCAAAACAGCAGTTTTTTGGGAAAGTTTGAAAAAAACGTGGCAGCATTAGGAAAACTGCTGTAACGTAAGTTCCATACTGAATAAACTGTTTCCACATTTGACAAGCAAAAGTAGAGGAAGGATTTAATCCAAAATATTTTTGTCTAACTCTTTGGTTTAGTGGTCAAAATGATAGTTGTTTGGAATTGAATGAATCTGCTAAGTTCTGACATGTTTTACAAAGGCTTGAAAGACAGACGATGGGTTACGAAAATAGCTCTAGTTACAGATTGGTAGCCCCGATTTGAAATCCGACATCCTACTTGACAAGGAGACAAGTAGGAGAAGATTTTATATAGCAGACATTTTTTTCTTTAAAATGTTGCGAAAGAGGTCAAAACAGCAGTTTTTTGGGAAAGTTTGAAAAAAACGTGGTAGCATTAGTAAAACTGCTGTAACGTAAGTTCCATACTGAATAAACTGTTTCCACATTTGACAAGCAAAAGAAGAGGAAGGATTTAATCCAAAATATTTTTGTCTAACTATTTAGTTTAGTGGTCAAAATGATAGTTGTTTTGAATTAAATGAATCTGCTATCTTCTGACATGTTTTACAGAGGCTTGAAAGACAGACGATGGGTTACGAAAATAGCTCTAGTTACAGATTGGTAGCCCCGATTTGAAATCCGATTCCCTACTTGACAGGCAAACAAGTAGGGGAAGACTTTATATAGCAGACACTTTTTTCTTTAAAATGTTGCGAAAGGGGTCAAAAAAGCAGTTTTTTGGGAAAGTTTGAAAAAAACGTGGTAGCATTAGTAAAACTGCTGTAACGTAAGATCCATACTGAATAAACTGTTTCCACATTTGACAATCAAAAGTAGAGGAAGGATTTAATCCAAAATATTTTTGTCTAACTCTTTGGTTTAGTGGTCAAAATGATAGTTGTTTGGAATTAAATTAATCTGCTATCTTCTGACATGTTTTACAGAGGCTTGAAAGACAGACGATGGGTTACGAAAATAGCTGTAGTTACAGATTGGTAGCCCCGATTTGAAATCCGACTACGTACTTGACAAGCAAACAAGTAGGGAAAGACTTTATATAGCAGACATTTTTTTCTTTAAAATGTTGCGAAAGGGGTCAAAACAGCAGTTTTTTGGGAAAGTTTGAAAAAAACGTAGTAGCATTAGTAAAACTGCTGTAACGTAAGTTCCATATTGAATAAACTGTTTCCACATTTGACAATCAAAAGTAGAGGAAGGATTTAATCCAAAATATTTTTGTCTAACTCTTTGGTTTAGTGGTCAAAATGATAGTTGTTTGGAATTGAATGAATCTGCTATCTTCTGACAAGTTTTACAAAGGCTTGAAAGACAGACGATGGGTTACGAAAATAGCTCTAGTTACAGATTGGTAGCCCCGATTTGAAATCCGACTCCCTACTTGACAAGCAGACAAGTAGGGGAAGACTTTATATACCAGACATTTTTATCTTTAAAATGTTGCGAAAGGGGTCAAAACAGCAGTTTTTTGGGAAAGTTTGAAAAAAACGTGGTAGCATTAGTAAAACTGCTGTAACGTAAGATCCATACTGAATAAACTGTTTCCACATTTGACAATCAAAAGTAGAGGAAGGATTTAATCCAAAATATTTTTGTCTAACTCTTTGGTTTAGTGGTCAAAATGATAGTTGTTTGGAATTAAATGAATCTGCTATCTTCTGACATGTTTTACAGAGGCTTGAAAGACAGACGATGGTTTACGAAAATAGCTCTAGTTAGATTGGTAGCCCCGATTTGAAATCCGACTTCGTACTTGACAAGCAAACAAGTAGGGGAAGACTTTATATAGCAGATATTTTTTTCTTTAAAATGTTGCGAAAGGGGTCAAAACAGCAGTTTTTTGGGAAAGTTTGAAAAAAACGTGGTAACATTAGGAAAACTGCTGTAACGTAAGTTCCATACTGAATAAACTGTTTCCACATTTGACAAGCAAAAGTAGAGGAAGGATTTAATCCAAAATATTTTTGTCTAACTCTTTGGTTTAGTGGTCAAAATGATAGTTGTTTGGAATTGAATGAATCTGCTAAGTTCTGACATGTTTTACAAAGGCTTGAAAGACAGACGATGGGTTACGAAAATAGCTCTAGTTACAGATTGGTAGCCCCGATTTGAAATCCGACATCCTACTTGACAAGGGGACAAGTAGGAGAAGATTTTATATAGCAGACATTTTTTTCATTAAAATGTTGCGAAAGAGGTCAAAACAGCAGTTTTTTGGGAAAGTTTGAAAAAAACGTGGCAGCATTAGTAAAACTGCTGTAACGTAAGTTCCATACTGAATAAACTGTTTCCACATTTGACAAGCAAAAGTAGAGGAAGGATTTAATCCAAAATATTTTTGTCTAACTCTTTGGTTTAGTGGTCAAAATGATAGTTGTTTGGAATTGAATGAATCTGCTAAGTTCTGACATGTTTTACAAAGGCTTGAAAGACAGACGATGGGTTACGAAAATAGCTCTAGTTACAGATTGGTAGCCCCGATTTGAAATCCGACTTCCTACTTGACAAGGTGACAAGTAAGGGTAGATTTTATATAGCAGACATTATTTTCTTAAAAATGTTGCGAAAGGGGTCAAAACAGCAGTTTTTGGGGAAAGTTTGAAAAAAACGTGGTAGCATTAGTAAAACTGCTGTAACGTAAGTTCCATACTGAATAAACTGTTTCCACATTTGACAAGCAAAAGTAGAGGAAGGATTTAATCCAAAATATTTTTGTCTAACTATTTAGTTTAGTGGTCAAAATGATAGTTGTTTGGAATTAAATGAATCTGCTATCTTCTGACATGTTTTACAGAGGCTTGAAAGACAGACGATGGGTAACGAAAATAGCTGTAGTTACAGATTGGTAGCCCCGATTTGAAATCCGACTATGTACTTGACAGGCAAACAAGTAGGGGAATACTTTATATAGCAGACATTTTTTTCTTTAAAATGTTGCGAAAGGGGTCAAAACAGCAGTTTTTTGGGTAAGTTTGAAAAAAACGTGGTAGCATTAGTAAAACTGCTGTAACGTAAGTTCCATACTGAATAAACTGTTTCCACATTTGACAAGCAAAAGAAGAGGAAGGATTTAATCCAAAATATTTTTGTCTAACTCTTTGGTTTAGTGGTCAAAATCATAGTTGTTTGGAATTGAATGAATCTGCTAAGTTCTGACATGTTTAACAAAGGCTTGAAAGACAGACGATGGGTTACGAAAATAGCTCTAGTTACAGATTGGTAGCCCCGATTTGAAATCCGACTTCCTACTTGACAAGGAGACAAGTAGGAATAGATTTTATATAGCAGACATTTTTTTCTTTAAAATGTTGCGAAAGAGGTCAAAACAGCAGTTTTTTGGGAAAGTTTGAAAAAAACGTGGCAGCATTAGGAAAACTGCTGTAACGTAAGTTCCATACTGAATAAACTGTTTCCACATTTGACAAGCAAAAGTAGAGGAAGGATTTAATCCAAAATATTTTTGTCTAACTCTTTGGTTTAGTGGTCAAAATGATAGTTGTTTGGAATTGAATGAATCTGCTAAGTTCTGACATGTTTTACAAAGGCTTGAAAGACAGACGATGGGTTACCAAAATAGCTCTAGTTACAGATTGGTAGCCCCGATTTGAAATCCGACATCCTACTTGACAAGGAGACAAGTAGGAGAAGATTTTATATAGCAGACATTTTTTTCTTTAAAATGTTGCGAAAGAGGTCAAAACAGCAGTTTTTTGGGAAAGTTTGAAAAAAACGTGGTAGCATTAGTAAAACTGCTGTAACGTAAGTTCCATACTGAATAAACTGTTTCCACATTTGACAAGCAAAAGAAGAGGAAGGATTTAATCCAAAATATTTTTGTCTAACTATTTAGTTTAGTGGTCAAAATGATAGTTGTTTGGAATTAAATGAATCTGCTATCTTCTGACATGTTTTACAGAGGCTTGAAAGACAGACGATGGGTTACGAAAATAGCTGTAGTTACAGATTGGTAGCCCCGATTTGAAATCCGACTACGTACTTGACAGGCAAACAAGTAGGGGAAGACTTTATATAGCAGACATTTTTTTCTTTAAAATGTTGCGAAAGGGGTCAAAACAGCAGTTTTTTGGGAAAGTTTGAAAAAAACGTGGTAGCATTAGTAAAACTGCTGTAACGTAAGTTCCATACTGAATAAACTGTTTCCACATTTGACAAGCAAAAGAAGAGGAAGGATTTAATCCAAAATATTTTTGTCTAACTATTTAGTTTAGTGGTCAAAATGATAGTTGTTTGGAAATAAATGAATCTGCTATCTTCTGACATGTTTTACAGAGGCTTGAAAGACAGACGATGGGTAACGAAAATAGCTGTAGTTACAGATTGGTAGCCCCGATTTGAAATCCGACTACGTACTTGACAAGCAAACAAGTAGGGGAATACTTTATATAGCAGACATTTTTTTCTTTAAAATGTTGCGAAAGGGGTCAAAACAGCAGTTTTTTGGGAAAGTTTGAAAAAAACGTGGTAGCATTAGTAAAAATGCTGTAACGTAAGTTCCATACTGAATAAACTGTTTCCACATTTGACAAGCAAAAGAAGAGGAAGGATTTAATCCAAAATATTTTTGTCTAACTATTTAGTTTAGTGGTCAAAATGATAGTTGTTTGGAATTAAATGAATCTGCTATCTTCTGACATGTTTTACAGAGGCTTGAAAGACAGACGATGGGTTACGAAAATAGCTCTAGTTACAGATTGGTAGCCCCGATTCGAAATCCGACTTCGTACTTGACAAGCAGACAAGTTGGGGAAGATTTTATATAGCAGACATTTTTTTCTTTAAAATGTTGCGAAAGGGGTCAAAACAGCAGTTTTTGGGGAAAGTTTGAAAAAAAACGTGGTAACATTAGGAAAACTGCTGTAATGTAAGTTCCATACTGAATAAACTGTTTCCACATTTGACAAGCAAAAGAAGAGGAAGGATTTAATCCAAAATATTTTCGTCTAACTCTTTGGTTTAGTGGTCAAAATCATAGTTGTTTGGAATTGAATGAATCTGCTAAGTTCTGACATGTTTAACAAAGGCTTGAAAGACAGACGATGGGTTACGAAAATAGCTCTAGTTACAGATTGGTAGCCCCGATTTGAAATCCGACTTCCTACTTGACAAGGAGACAAGTAGGAATAGATTTTATATAGCAGACATTTTTTTCTTTAAAATGTTGCGAAAGAGGTCAAAACAGCAGTTTTTTGGGAAAGTTTGAAAAAAACGTGGCAGCATTAGGAAAACTGCTGTAACGTAAGTTCCATACTGAATAAACTGTTTCCACATTTGACAAGCAAAAGTAGAGGAAGGATTTAATCCAAAATATTTTTGTCTAACTCTTTGGTTTAGTGGTCAAAATGATAGTTGTTTGGAATTGAATGAATCTGCTAAGTTCTGACATGTTTTACAAAGGCTTGAAAGACAGACGATGGGTTACGAAAATAGCTGTAGTTACAGATTGGTAGCCCCGATTTGAAATCCGACATCCTACTTGACAAGGAGACAAGTAGGAGAAGATTTTATATAGCAGACATTTTTTTCTTTAAAATGTTGCGAAAGAGGTCAAAACAGCAGTTTTTTGGGAAAGTTTGAAAAAAACGTGGTAGCATTAGTAAAACTGCTGTAACGTAAGTTCCATACTGAATAAACTGTTTCCACATTTGACAAGCAAAAGAAGAGGAAGGATTTAATCCAAAATATTTTTGTCTAACTATTTAGTTTAGTGGTCAAAATGATAGTTGTTTGGAATTGAATGAATCTGCTAAGTTCTGACAAGTTTTACAAAGGCTTGAAAGACAGACGATGGGTTACGAAAATAGCTGTAGTTACAGATTGGTAGCCCCGATTTGAAATCCGACTACGTACTTCACAAGCAGACAAGTAGGGGAAGACTTTATATAGCAGACATTTTTTTCTGTAAAATGTTGCGAAAGGGGTCAAAACAGCAGTTTTTTGGGAAAGTTTGAAAAAAACGTGTTAGCATTAGTAAAACTGCTGTAACGTAAGATCCATACTGAATAAACTGTTTCCACATTTGACAATCAAAAGTAGAGGAAGGATTTAATCCAAAATATTTTTGTCTAACTCTTTGGTTTAGTGGTCAAAATGATAGTTGTTTGGAATTAAATGAATCTGCTATCTTCTGACATGTTTTACAGAGGCTTGAAAGACAGACGATGGGTAACGAAAATAGCTGTAGTTACAGATTGGTAGCCCCGATTCGAAATCCGACTTCGTACTTGACAAGCAGACAAGTAGGGGAAGATTTTATATAGCAGACATTTTTTTCTTTAAAATGTTGCGAAAGGGGTCAAAACAGCAGTTTTTGGGGAAAGTTTGAAAAAAACGTGGTAACATTAGGAAAACTGCTGTAACGTAAGTTCCATACTGAATAAACTGTTTCCACATTTGACAAGCAAAAGAAGAGGAAGGATTTAATCCAAAATATTTTTGTCTAACTCTTTGGTTTAGTGGTCAAAATCATAGTTGTTTGGAATTGAATGAATCTGCTAAGTTCTGACATGTTTAACAAAGGCTTGAAAGACAGACGATGGGTTACGAAAATAGCTCTAGTTACAGATTGGTAGCCCCGATTTGAAATCCGACTTCCTACTTGACAAGGAGACAAGTAGGAATAGATTTTATATAGCAGACATTTTTTTCTTTAAAATGTTGCGAAAGAGGTCAAAACAGCAGTTTTTTGGGAAAGTTTGAAAAAAACGTGGCAGCATTAGGAAAACTGCTGTAACGTAAGTTCCATACTGAATAAACTGTTTCCACATTTGACAAGCAAAAGTAGAGGAAGGATTTAATCCAAAATATTTTTGTCTAACTCTTTGGTTTAGTGGTCAAAATGATAGTTGTTTGGAATTGAATGAATCTGCTAAGTTCTGACATGTTTTAAAAGGCTTGAAAGACAGACGATGGGTTACGAAAATAGCTCTAGTTACAGATTGGTAGCCCCGATTTGAAATCCGACATCCTACTTGACAAGGAGACAAGTAGGAGAAGATTTTATATAGCAGACATTTTTTTCTTTAAAATGTTGCGAAAGAGGTCAAAACAGCAGTTTTTTGGGAAAGTTTGAAAAAAACGTGGTAGCATTAGTAAAACTGCTGTAACGTAAGTTCCATACTGAATAAACTGTTTCCACATTTGACAAGCAAAAGAAGAGGAAGGATTTAATCCAAAATATTTTTGTCTAACTATTTAGTTTAGTGGTCAAAATGATAGTTGTTTGGAATTAAATGAATCTGCTATCTTCTGACATGTTTTACAGAGGCTTGAAAGACAGACGATGGGTTACGAAAATAGCTGTAGTTACAGATTGGTAGCCCCGATTTGAAATCCGACTACGTACTTGACAGGCAAACAAGTAGGGGAAGACTTTATATAGCAGACATTTTTTTCTTTAAAATGTTGCGAAAGGGGTCAAAACAGCAGTTTTTGGGGAAAGTTTGAAAAAAACGTGGTAACATTAGGAAAACTGCTGTAACGTAAATTCCATACTGAATAAACTGTTTCCACATTTGACAAGCAAAAGTAGAGGAAGGATTTAATCCAAAATATTTTTGTCTAACTCTTTGGTTTAGTGGTCAAAATGATAGTTGTTTGGAATTGAATGAATCTGCTAAGTTCTGACATGTTTTACAAAGGCTTGAAAGACAGACGATGGGTTACGAAAATAGCTCTAGTTACAGATTGGTAGCCCCGATTTGAAATCCGACATCCTACTTGACAAGGGGACAAGTAGGAGAAGATTTTATACAGCAGACATTTTTTTCTTTTTAAAATGTTGCGAAAGAGGTCAAAACAGCAGTTTTTTGGGAAAGTTTGAAAAAAACGTGGCAGCATTAGTAAAACTGCTGTAACGTAAGTTCCATACTGAATAAACTGTTTCCACATTTGACAAGCAAAAGTAGAGGAAGGATTTAATCCAAAATATTTTTGTCTAACTCTTTGGTTTAGTGGTCAAAATGATAGTTGTTTGGAATTGAATGAATCTGCTAAGTTCTGACATGTTTTACAAAGGCTTGAAAGACAGACGATGGGTTACGAAAATAGCTCTAGTTACAGATTGGTAGCCCCGATTTGAAATCCGACATCCTACTTGACAAGGAGACAAGTAGGAGAAGATTTTATATAGCAGACATTTTTTTCTTTAAAATGTTGCGAAAGAGGTCAAAACAGCAGTTTTTTGGGAAAGTTTGAAAAAAACGTGGTAGCATTAGTAAAACTGCTGTAACGTAAGTTCCATACTGAATAAACTATTTCCACATTTGACAAGAAAAAGAAGAGGAAGGATTTAATCCAAAATATTTTTGTCTAACTATTTAGTTTAGTGGTCAAAATGATAGTTGTTTGGAATTAAATGAATCTGCTATCTTCTGACATCTTTTACAGAGGCTTGAAAGACAGACGATGGGTTACAAAAATAGCTCTAGTTACAGATTGGTAGCCCCGATTTGAAATCCGACTTCGTACTTGAAAAGCAGACAAGTAGGGGAAGATTTTATATGGCAGAAATTATTTTCTTAAAAATGTTGTGAAAGGGGTCAAATAGCAGTTTATTGTGAAAGTTTGAAAAAAACGTGGTAGCATTAGTAAAACTGCTGTAACGTAAGTTCCATACTGAATAAACTGTTTCCACATTTGACAAGCAAAAGTAGAGGAAGGATTTAATCCAAAATATTTTTGTCTAACTCTTTGGTTTAGTGGTCAAAATGATAGTTGTTTGGAATTGAATGAATCTTCTAAGTTCTGACATGTTTTACAAAGGCTTGAAAGACAGGCGATTGGTTACGAAAATAGCTCTAGTTACAGATTGGTAGCCCCGATTTAAAATCCGACCTCCTACTTGACAAGGTGACAAGTAAGGGTAGATTTTATATAGCAGACATTATTTTCTTAAAAATGTTGCGAAAGGGGTCAAAACAGCAGTTTTTGGGGAAAGTTTGAAAAAAACTTGGTAGCATTAGTAAAACTGCTTTAAAGTAAGTTCCATACTGAATAAACTGTTTCCACATTTGACAAGCAAAAGTAGAGGAAGGATTTAATCCAAAATATTTTTGTCTAACTCTTTGGTTTAGTGGTCAAAATGATAGTTGTTTGGAATTGAAGGAATCTGCTAACTTCTGACATGTTTTACAGAGGCTTGAAAGACAGACGATGGGTTACAAAAATAGCTCTAGTTACAGATTGGTAGCCCCGATTTGAAATCCGATTTCGTACTTGATAAGCAGACAAGTAGGGGAGGACTTTATATAGCAGACATTTTTTTCTTTAAAATGTTGCGAAAGGGGTCAAAACAGCAGTTTTTTGGGAAAGTTTGAAAAAAACGTGGTAGCATTAGTAAAACTGCTGTAACGTAAGTTCCATACTGAATGAACTGTTTCCACATTTGACTAGCAAAAGTAGAGGAAGGATTTAATCCAAAATATTTTTTGTCTAACTCTTTGGTTTAGTGGTCAAAATGATAGTTGTTTGGAATTGAATGAATCTGCTAAGTTCTGACATGTTTTACAAAGGCTTGAAAGACAGACGATGGGTTACGAAAATAGCTCTAGTTACAGATTGGTAGCCCCGATTTGAAATCCGACTTCCTACTTGACAAGGAGACAAGTAGTGGAAGACTTTATATAGCAGACATTATTTTCTTAAAAATGTTGCGAAAAGGGTCAAAACAGCAGTTTTTTGGGAAAGTTTGAAAAAAACGTGGTAGCATTAGTAAAACTGCTGTAACGTAAGTTCCATACTGAATAAACTGTTTCCACATTTGACAAGCAAAAGTAGAGGAAGGATTTAAACCCAAAATATTTTTGTCTAACGCTTTGGTTTAGTGGTCAAAATGATAGTTGTTTGGAATTGAATGAATCTTCTAACTTCTGACATGTTTTACAGAGGCTTGAAAGACAGACGATGGGTTACAAAAATAGCTCTAGTTACAGATTGGTAGCCCCGATTTGAAATCCGATTTCGTACTTGATAAGCAGACAAGTAGGGGAGGACTTTATATAGCAGACATTTTTTTCTTTAAAATGTTGCGAAAGGGGTCAAAACAGCAGTTTTTTGGGAAAGTTTGAAAAATACGTGGTAGCATTAGTAAAACTGCTGTAACGTCAGTTCCATACTGAATGAACTGTTTCCACATTTGACTAGCAAAAGTAGAGGAAGGATTTAATCCAAAATATTTTTGTCTAACTCTTTGGTTTAGTGGTCAAAATGATAGTTGTTTGGAATTGAATGAATCTGCTAAGTTCTGACATGTTTTACAAAGGCTTGAAAGACAGACGATGGGTTACGAAAATAGCTCTAGTTACAGATTGGTAGCCCCGATTTGAAATCCGACTTCCTACTTGACAAGGAGACAAGTAGTGGAAGACTTTATATAGCAGACATTATTTTCTTAAAAATGTTGCGAAAAGGGTCAAAACAGCAGTTTTTTGGGAAAGTTTGAAAAAAACGTGGTAGCATTAGTAAAACTGCTGTAACGTAAGTTCCATACTGAATAAACTGTTTCCACATTTGACAAGCAAAAGTAGAGGAAGGATTTAATCCAAAATATTTTTGTCTAACGCTTTGGTTTAGTGGTCAAAATGATAGTTGTTTGGAATTGAATGAATCTTCTAAGTTCTGACATGTTTTACAAAGGCTTGAAAGACAGGCGATTGGTTACGAAAATAGCTCTAGTTACAGATTGGTAGCGCCGATTTAAAATCCGACTTCCTACTTGACAAGGTGACAAGTAAGGGTAGATTTTATATAGCAGACATTATTTTCTTAAAAATGTTGCGAAAGGGGTCAAAACAGCAGTTTTTGGGGAAAGTTTGAAAAAAACGTGGTAGCATTAGTAAAACTGCTTTAAAGTAAGTTCCATACTGAATAAACTGTTTCCACATTTGACAAGCAAAAGTAGAGGAAGGATTTAATCCAAAATATTTTTGTCTAACTCTTTGGTTTAGTGGTCAAAATGATAGTACTTTGGAATAAAATGTATCTGCTATCTTCTGACATGTTTTACAGAGGCTTGAAAGACAGACGATGGGTTACGAAAATAGCTGTAGTTACAGATTGGTAGGCCCGATTTGAAATCCGACTACGTACTTGACAAGCAGACAAGTAGGGGTAAACTTTATATAGCAGACATTTTTTTCTTAAAAATGTTGCAAAAGGGGTCAAAACAGCAGTTTTTTGGGAAAGTTTGAAAAAAACGTGTTAGCATTAGTAAAACTGCTGTAACGTAAGTTCCATACTGAATAAACTGTTTCCACATTTGACAAGCAAAAGTAGAGGAAGGATTTAATCCAAAATATTTTTGTCTAACTCTTTGGTTTAGTGGTCAAAATGATAGTTGTTTGGAATTGAAGGAATCTGCTAACTTCTGACATGTTTTACAGAGGCTTGAAAGACAGACGATGGGTTACAAAAATAGCTCTAGTTACAGATTGGTAGCCCCGATTTGAAATCCGATTTCGTACTTGATAAGCAGACAAGTAGGGGAGGACTTTATATAGCAGACATTTTTTTCTTAAAAATGTTGCGAAAGGGGTCAAAACAGCAGTTTTTTGGGAAAGTTTGAAAAAAACGTGGTAGCATTAGTAAAACTGCTGTAACGTCAGTTCCATACTGAATGAACTGTTTCCACATTTGACTAGCAAAAGTAGAGGAAGGATTTAATCCAAAATATTTTTGTCTAACTCTTTGGTTTAGTGGTCAAAATGATAGTTGTTTGGAATTGAATGAATCTTCTAAGTTCTGACATGTTTTACAAAGGCTTGAAAGACAGGCGATTGGTTACGAAAATAGCTGTAGTTACAGATTGGTAGCCCCGATTTGAAATCCGACTACGTACTTGACAAGCAGACAAGTAGGGGAAGACTTTATATAGCAGACATTTTTTTCTTTAAAATGTTGCAAAAGGGGTCAAAACAGCAGCTTTTGGGGAAAGTTTGAAAAAAACTTGGTAGCATTAGTAAAACTGCTTTAACGTAAGTTCCATACTGAATAAACTGTTTCCACATTTGACAAGCAAAAGTAGAGGAAGGATTTAATCCAAAATATTTTTGTCTCACTCTTTGGTTTAGTGGTCAAAATGATAGTTGTTTGGAATAAAATGTATCTGCTATCTTCTGACATGTTTTACAGAGGCTTGAAAGACAGACGATGGGTTACGAAAATAGCTGTAGTTACAGATTGGTAGCCCCGATTTGAAATCCGACTACGTACTTGACAAGCAGACAAGTAGGGGAAGACTTTATATAGCAGACATTTTTTTCTTTAAAATGTTGCAAAAGGGGTCAAAACAGCAGTTTTTTGGGAAAGTTTGAAAAAAACGTGGTAGCATTAGTAAAACTGCTGTAACGTAAGTTCCATACTGAATAAACTGTTTCCACATTTGACAAGCAAAAGTAGAGGAAGGATTTAATCCAAAATATTTTTGTCTAACGCTTTGGTTTAGTGGTCAAAATGATAGTTGTTTGGAATTGAATGAATCTTCTAAGTTCTGACATGTTTTACAAAGGCTTGAAAGACAGGCGATTGGTTACGAAAATAGCTCTAGTTACAGATTGGTAGCCCCGATTTAAAATCCGACTTCCTACTTGACAAGGTGACAAGTAAGGGTAGATTTTATATAGCAGACATTATATTCTTAAAAATGTTGCGAAAGGGGTCAAAACAGCAGCTTTTGGGGAAAGTTTGAAAAAAACTTGGTAGCATTAGTAAAACTGCTTTAAAGTAAGTTCCATACTGAATAAACTGTTTCCACATTTGACAAGCAAAAGTAGAGGAAGGATTTAATCCAAAATATTTTTGTCTAACTCTTTGGTTTAGTGGTCAAAATGATAGTTGTTTGGAATAAAATGTATCTGCTATCTTCTGACATGTTTTACAAAGGCTTGAAAGACAGACGATGGGTTACGAAAATAGCTGTAGTTACAGATTGGTAGCCCCGATTTGAAATCCGACTACGTACTTGACAAGCAGACAAGTAGGGGTAGACTTTATATAGCAGACATTTTTTTCTTAAAAATGTTGCGAAAGGGGTCAAAACAGCAGTTTTTTGGGAAAGTTTGAAAAAAACGTGGTAGCATTAGTAAAACTGCTGTAACGTAAGTTCCATACTGAATGAACTGTTTCCACATTTGACTAGCAAAAGTAGAGGAAGGATTTAATCCAAAATATTTTTGTCTAACTCTTCGGTTTAGTGGTCAAAATGATAGTTGTTTGGAATTGAATGAATCTTCTAAGTTCTGACATGTTTTACAAAGGCTTGAAAGACAGGCGATTGGTTACGAAAATAGCTGTAGTTACAGATTGGTAGCCCCGATTTGAAATCCGACTACGTACTTCACAAGCAGACAAGTAGGGGAAGACTTTATATAGCAGACATTTTTTTCTTTAAAATGTTGCAAAAGGGGTCAAAACAGTAGTTTTTTGGGAAAGTTTGAAAAAAACGTGTTAGCATTAGTAAAACTGCTGTAAGGTAAGTTCCATACTGAATAAACTGTTTCCACATTTGACAAGCAAAAGTAGAGGAAGGATTTAATCCAAAATATTTTTGTCTAACTCTTTGGTTTAGTGGTCAAAATGATAGTTGTTTGGAATTGAAGGAATCTGCTATCTTCTGACATGTTTTACAGAGGCTTGAAAGACAGACGATGGGTTACGAAAATAGCTCTAGTTACAGATTGGTAGCCCCGATTTGAAATCCGACTTCGTACTTGAAAAGCAGACAAGTAGGGGAAGACTTTATATAGCAGACATTTTTTTCTTTAAAATGTTGCGAAAGGGGTCAAAACAGCAGCTTTTTTGGGAAAGTTTGAAAAAAACGTGGTAGCATTAGTAAAACTGCTGTAACGTCAGTTCCATACTGAATAAACTGTTTCCACATTTGACAAGCAAAAGTAGAGGAAGGATTTAATCCAAAATATTTTTGTCTAACTCTTTGGTTTAGTGGTCAAAATGATAGTTGTTTGGAATTGAATGAATCTTCTAAGTTCTGACATGTTTTACAAAGGCTTGAAAGACAGGCGATTGGTTACGAAAATAGCTGTAGTTACAGATTGGTAGCCCCGATTTGAAATCCGACTACGTACTTGACAAGCAGACAAGTAGGGGAAGACTTTATATAGCAGACATTTTTTTCTTTAAAATGTTGCAAAAGGGGTCAAAACAGCAGCTTTTGGGGAAAGTTTGAAAAAAACTTGGTAGCATTAGTAAAACTGCTTTAACGTAAGTTCCATACTGAATAAACTGTTTCCACATTTGACAAGCAAAAGTAGAGGAAGGATTTAATCCAAAATATTTTTGTCTCACTCTTTGGTTTAGTGGTCAAAATGATAGTTGTTTGGAATAAAATGTATCTGCTATCTTCTGACATGTTTTACAGAGGCTTGAAAGACAGACGATGGGTTACGAAAATAGCTGTAGTTACAGATTGGTAGCCCCGATTTGAAATCCGACTACGTACTTGACAAGCAGACAAGTAGGGGAAGACTTTATATAGCAGACATTTTTTTCTTTAAAATGTTGCAAAAGGGGTCAAAACAGCAGTTTTTTGGGAAAGTTTGAAAAAAACGTGGTAGCATTAGTAAAACTGCTGTAACGTAAGTTCCATACTGAATAAACTGTTTCCACATTTGACAAGCAAAAGTAGAGGAAGGATTTAATCCAAAATATTTTTGTCTAACGCTTTGGTTTAGTGGTCAAAATGATAGTTGTTTGGAATTGAATGAATCTTCTAAGTTCTGACATGTTTTACAAAGGCTTGAAAGACAGGCGATTGGTTACGAAAATAGCTCTAGTTACAGATTGGTAGCCCCGATTTAAAATCCGACTTCCTACTTGACAAGGTGACAAGTAAGGGTAGATTTTATATAGCAGACATTATATTCTTAAAAATGTTGCGAAAGGGGTCAAAACAGCAGCTTTTGGGGAAAGTTTGAAAAAAACTTGGTAGCATTAGTAAAACTGCTTTAAAGTAAGTTCCATACTGAATGAACTGTTTCCACATTTGACTAGCAAAAGTAGAGGAAGGATTTAATCCAAAATATTTTTGTCTAACTTCGGTTTAGTGGTCAAAATGATAGTTGTTTGGAATTGAATGAATCTTCTAAGTTCTGACATGTTTTACAAAGGCTTGAAAGACAGGCGATTGGTTACGAAAATAGCTGTAGTTACAGATTGGTAGCCCCGATTTGAAATCCGACTACGTACTTCACAAGCAGACAAGTAGGGGAAGACTTTATATAGCAGACATTTTTTTCTTTAAAATGTTGCAAAAGGGGTCAAAACAGTAGTTTTTTGGGAAAGTTTGAAAAAAACGTGTTAGCATTAGTAAAACTGCTGTAAGGTAAGTTCCATACTGAATAAACTGTTTCCACATTTGACAAGCAAAAGTAGAGGAAGGATTTAATCCAAAATATTTTTGTCTAACTCTTTGGTTTAGTGGTCAAAATGATAGTTGTTTGGAATTGAAGGAATCTGCTATCTTCTGACATGTTTTACAGAGGCTTGAAAGACAGACGATGGGTTACGAAAATAGCTCTAGTTACAGATTGGTAGCCCCGATTTGAAATCCGACTTCGTACTTGAAAAGCAGACAAGTAGGGGAAGACTTTATATAGCAGACATTTTTTTCTTTAAAATGTTGCGAAAGGGGTCAAAACAGCAGCTTTTTTGGGAAAGTTTGAAAAAAACGTGGTAGCATTAGTAAAACTGCTGTAACGTAAGTTCCATACTGAATAAACTGTTTCCACATTTGACAAGCAAAAGTAGAGGAAGGATTTAATCCAAAATATTTTTGTCTAACTCTTTGGTTTAGTGGTCAAAATGATAGTTGTTTGGTATTGAATGAATCTTCTAAGTTCTGACATGTTTTACAAAGGCTTGAAAGACAGGCGATTGGTTACGAAAATAGCTCTAGTTACAGATTGGTTGCCCCGATTTGAAATCCGACTACGTACTTGACAAGCAGACAAGTAGGGGAAGACTTTATATAGCAGACATTTTTTTCTTTAAAATGTTGCAAAAGGGGTCAAAACAGCAGTTTTTTGGGAAAGTTTGAAAAAAACGTGGTAGCATTAGTAAAACTGCTGTAACGTAAGTTCCATACTGAATAAACTGTTTCCACATTTGACAAGCAAAAGTAGAGGAAGGATTTAATCCAAAATATTTTTGTCTAACTCTTTGGTTTAGTGGTCAAAATGATAGTTGTTTGGAATTGAATGAATCTGCTAAGTTCTGACATGTTTTACAAAGGCTTGAAAGACAGACGATGGGTTACGAAAATAACTCTAGTTACAGATTGGTAGCCCCGATTTGAAATCCGACTTCCTACTTGACAAGGAGACAAGTAGGGGAAGACTTTATATAGCAGACATTATTTTCTTAAAAATGTTGCGAAAGGGGTCAAAACAGCAGTTTCTTGGGAAAGTTTGAAAAAAACTTGGTAGCATTAGTAAAACTGCTTTAACGTAAGTTCCATACTGAATAAACTGTTTCCACATTTGACAAGCAAAAGTAGAGGAAGGATTTAATCCAAAATATTTTTGTCTAACTCTTTGGTTTAGTGGTCAAAATGATAGTTGTTTGGAATAAAATGTATCTGCTATCTTCTGACATGTTTTACAGAGGCTTGAAAGACAGACGATGGGTTACGAAAATAGCTGTAGTTACAGATTGGTAGCCCCGATTTGAAATCCGACTACGTACTTGACAAGCAGACAAGTAGGGGAAGACTTTATATAGCAGACATTTTTTTCTTTAAAATGTTGCAAAAGGGGTCAAAACAGCAGCTTTTTTGGGAAAGTTTGAAAAAAACGTGGTAGCATTAGTAAAACTGCTGTAACGTAAGTTCCATACTGAATAAACTGTTTCCACATTTGACAAGCAAAAGTAGAGGAAGGATTTAATCCAAAATATTTTTGTCTAACGCTTTGGTTTAGTGGTCAAAATGATAGTTGTTTGGAATTGAATGAATCTTCTAAGTTCTGACATGTTTTACAAAGGCTTGAAAGACAGGCGATTGGTTACGAAAATAGCTCTAGTTACAGATTGGTAGCGCCGATTTAAAATCCGACTTCCTACTTGACAAGGTGACAAGTAAGGGTAGATTTTATATAGCAGACATTATTTTCTTAAAAATGTTGCGAAAGGGGTCAAAACAGCAGTTTTTGGGGAAAGTTTGAAAAAAACGTGGTAGCATTAGTAAAACTGCTTTAAAGTAAGTTCCATACTGAATAAACTGTTTCCACATTTGACAAGCAAAAGTAGAGGAAGGATTTAATCCAAAATATTTTTGTCTAACTCTTTGGTTTAGTGGTCAAAATGATAGTACTTTGGAATAAAATGTATCTGCTATCTTCTGACATGTTTTACAGAGGCTTGAAAGACAGACGATGGGTTACGAAAATAGCTGTAGTTACAGATTGGTAGGCCCGATTTGAAATCCGACTACGTACTTGACAAGCAGACAAGTAGGGGTAAACTTTATATAGCAGACATTTTTTTCTTAAAAATGTTGCAAAAGGGGTCAAAACAGCAGTTTTTTGGGAAAGTTTGAAAAAAACGTGTTAGCATTAGTAAAACTGCTGTAACGTAAGTTCCATACTGAATAAACTGTTTCCACATTTGACAAGCAAAAGTAGAGGAAGGATTTAATCCAAAATATTTTTGTCTAACTCTTTGGTTTAGTGGTCAAAATGATAGTTGTTTGGAATTGAAGGAATCTGCTAACTTCTGACATGTTTTACAGAGGCTTGAAAGACAGACGATGGGTTACAAAAATAGCTCTAGTTACAGATTGGTAGCCCCGATTTGAAATCCGATTTCGTACTTGATAAGCAGACAAGTAGGGGAGGACTTTATATAGCAGACATTTTTTTCTTAAAAATGTTGCGAAAGGGGTCAAAACAGCAGTTTTTTGGGAAAGTTTGAAAAAAACGTGGTAGCATTAGTAAAACTGCTGTAACGTCAGTTCCATACTGAATGAACTGTTTCCACATTTGACTAGCAAAAGTAGAGGAAGGATTTAATCCAAAATATTTTTGTCTAACTCTTTGGTTTAGTGGTCAAAATGATAGTTGTTTGGAATTGAATGAATCTTCTAAGTTCTGACATGTTTTACAAAGGCTTGAAAGACAGGCGATTGGTTACGAAAATAGCTGTAGTTACAGATTGGTAGCCCCGATTTGAAATCCGACTACGTACTTGACAAGCAGACAAGTAGGGGAAGACTTTATATAGCAGACATTTTTTTCTTTAAAATGTTGCAAAAGGGGTCAAAACAGCAGCTTTTGGGGAAAGTTTGAAAAAAACTTGGTAGCATTAGTAAAACTGCTTTAACGTAAGTTCCATACTGAATAAACTGTTTCCACATTTGACAAGCAAAAGTAGAGGAAGGATTTAATCCAAAATATTTTTGTCTCACTCTTTGGTTTAGTGGTCAAAATGATAGTTGTTTGGAATAAAATGTATCTGCTATCTTCTGACATGTTTTACAGAGGCTTGAAAGACAGACGATGGGTTACGAAAATAGCTGTAGTTACAGATTGGTAGCCCCGATTTGAAATCCGACTACGTACTTGACAAGCAGACAAGTAGGGGAAGACTTTATATAGCAGACATTTTTTTCTTTAAAATGTTGCAAAAGGGGTCAAAACAGCAGTTTTTTGGGAAAGTTTGAAAAAAACGTGGTAGCATTAGTAAAACTGCTGTAACGTAAGTTCCATACTGAATAAACTGTTTCCACATTTGACAAGCAAAAGTAGAGGAAGGATTTAATCCAAAATATTTTTGTCTAACGCTTTGGTTTAGTGGTCAAAATGATAGTTGTTTGGAATTGAATGAATCTTCTAAGTTCTGACATGTTTTACAAAGGCTTGAAAGACAGGCGATTGGTTACGAAAATAGCTCTAGTTACAGATTGGTAGCCCCGATTTAAAATCCGACTTCCTACTTGACAAGGTGACAAGTAAGGGTAGATTTTATATAGCAGACATTATATTCTTAAAAATGTTGCGAAAGGGGTCAAAACAGCAGCTTTTGGGGAAAGTTTGAAAAAAACTTGGTAGCATTAGTAAAACTGCTTTAAAGTAAGTTCCATACTGAATAAACTGTTTCCACATTTGACAAGCAAAAGTAGAGGAAGGATTTAATCCAAAATATTTTTGTCTAACTCTTTGGTTTAGTGGTCAAAATGATAGTTGTTTGGAATAAAATGTATCTGCTATCTTCTGACATGTTTTACAAAGGCTTGAAAGACAGACGATGGGTTACGAAAATAGCTGTAGTTACAGATTGGTAGCCCCGATTTGAAATCCGACTACGTACTTGACAAGCAGACAAGTAGGGGTAGACTTTATATAGCAGACATTTTTTTCTTAAAAATGTTGCGAAAGGGGTCAAAACAGCAGTTTTTTGGGAAAGTTTGAAAAAAACGTGGTAGCATTAGTAAAACTGCTGTAACGTAAGTTCCATACTGAATGAACTGTTTCCACATTTGACTAGCAAAAGTAGAGGAAGGATTTAATCCAAAATATTTTTGTCTAACTCTTCGGTTTAGTGGTCAAAATGATAGTTGTTTGGAATTGAATGAATCTTCTAAGTTCTGACATGTTTTACAAAGGCTTGAAAGACAGGCGATTGGTTACGAAAATAGCTGTAGTTACAGATTGGTAGCCCCGATTTGAAATCCGACTACGTACTTCACAAGCAGACAAGTAGGGGAAGACTTTATATAGCAGACATTTTTTTCTTTAAAATGTTGCAAAAGGGGTCAAAACAGTAGTTTTTTGGGAAAGTTTGAAAAAAACGTGTTAGCATTAGTAAAACTGCTGTAAGGTAAGTTCCATACTGAATAAACTGTTTCCACATTTGACAAGCAAAAGTAGAGGAAGGATTTAATCCAAAATATTTTTGTCTAACTCTTTGGTTTAGTGGTCAAAATGATAGTTGTTTGGAATTGAAGGAATCTGCTATCTTCTGACATGTTTTACAGAGGCTTGAAAGACAGACGATGGGTTACGAAAATAGCTCTAGTTACAGATTGGTAGCCCCGATTTGAAATCCGACTTCGTACTTGAAAAGCAGACAAGTAGGGGAAGACTTTATATAGCAGACATTTTTTTCTTTAAAATGTTGCGAAAGGGGTCAAAACAGCAGCTTTTTTGGGAAAGTTTGAAAAAAACGTGGTAGCATTAGTAAAACTGCTGTAACGTCAGTTCCATACTGAATAAACTGTTTCCACATTTGACAAGCAAAAGTAGAGGAAGGATTTAATCCAAAATATTTTTGTCTAACTCTTTGGTTTAGTGGTCAAAATGATAGTTGTTTGGAATTGAATGAATCTTCTAAGTTCTGACATGTTTTACAAAGGCTTGAAAGACAGGCGATTGGTTACGAAAATAGCTGTAGTTACAGATTGGTAGCCCCGATTTGAAATCCGACTACGTACTTGACAAGCAGACAAGTAGGGGAAGACTTTATATAGCAGACATTTTTTTCTTTAAAATGTTGCAAAAGGGGTCAAAACAGCAGCTTTTGGGGAAAGTTTGAAAAAAACTTGGTAGCATTAGTAAAACTGCTTTAACGTAAGTTCCATACTGAATAAACTGTTTCCACATTTGACAAGCAAAAGTAGAGGAAGGATTTAATCCAAAATATTTTTGTCTCACTCTTTGGTTTAGTGGTCAAAATGATAGTTGTTTGGAATAAAATGTATCTGCTATCTTCTGACATGTTTTACAGAGGCTTGAAAGACAGACGATGGGTTACGAAAATAGCTGTAGTTACAGATTGGTAGCCCCGATTTGAAATCCGACTACGTACTTGACAAGCAGACAAGTAGGGGAAGACTTTATATAGCAGACATTTTTTTCTTTAAAATGTTGCAAAAGGGGTCAAAACAGCAGTTTTTTGGGAAAGTTTGAAAAAAACGTGGTAGCATTAGTAAAACTGCTGTAACGTAAGTTCCATACTGAATAAACTGTTTCCACATTTGACAAGCAAAAGTAGAGGAAGGATTTAATCCAAAATATTTTTGTCTAACGCTTTGGTTTAGTGGTCAAAATGATAGTTGTTTGGAATTGAATGAATCTTCTAAGTTCTGACATGTTTTACAAAGGCTTGAAAGACAGGCGATTGGTTACGAAAATAGCTCTAGTTACAGATTGGTAGCCCCGATTTAAAATCCGACTTCCTACTTGACAAGGTGACAAGTAAGGGTAGATTTTATATAGCAGACATTATATTCTTAAAAATGTTGCGAAAGGGGTCAAAACAGCAGCTTTTGGGGAAAGTTTGAAAAAAACTTGGTAGCATTAGTAAAACTGCTTTAAAGTAAGTTCCATACTGAATAAACTGTTTCCACATTTGACAAGCAAAAGTAGAGGAAGGATTTAATCCAAAATATTTTTGTCTAACTCTTTGGTTTAGTGGTCAAAATGATAGTTGTTTGGAATAAAATGTATCTGCTATCTTCTGACATGTTTTACAAAGGCTTGAAAGACAGACGATGGGTTACGAAAATAGCTGTAGTTACAGATTGGTAGCCCCGATTTGAAATCCGACTACGTACTTGACAAGCAGACAAGTAGGGGTAGACTTTATATAGCAGACATTTTTTTCTTAAAAATGTTGCGAAAGGGGTCAAAACAGCAGTTTTTTGGGAAAGTTTGAAAAAAACGTGGTAGCATTAGTAAAACTGCTGTAACGTAAGTTCCATACTGAATGAACTGTTTCCACATTTGACTAGCAAAAGTAGAGGAAGGATTTAATCCAAAATATTTTTGTCTAACTCTTCGGTTTAGTGGTCAAAATGATAGTTGTTTGGAATTGAATGAATCTTCTAAGTTCTGACATGTTTTACAAAGGCTTGAAAGACAGGCGATTGGTTACGAAAATAGCTGTAGTTACAGATTGGTAGCCCCGATTTGAAATCCGACTACGTACTTCACAAGCAGACAAGTAGGGGAAGACTTTATATAGCAGACATTTTTTTCTTTAAAATGTTGCAAAAGGGGTCAAAACAGTAGTTTTTTGGGAAAGTTTGAAAAAAACGTGTTAGCATTAGTAAAACTGCTGTAAGGTAAGTTCCATACTGAATAAACTGTTTCCACATTTGACAAGCAAAAGTAGAGGAAGGATTTAATCCAAAATATTTTTGTCTAACTCTTTGGTTTAGTGGTCAAAATGATAGTTGTTTGGAATTGAAGGAATCTGCTATCTTCTGACATGTTTTACAGAGGCTTGAAAGACAGACGATGGGTTACGAAAATAGCTCTAGTTACAGATTGGTAGCCCCGATTTGAAATCCGACTTCGTACTTGAAAAGCAGACAAGTAGGGGAAGACTTTATATAGCAGACATTTTTTTCTTTAAAATGTTGCGAAAGGGGTCAAAACAGCAGCTTTTTTGGGAAAGTTTGAAAAAAACGTGGTAGCATTAGTAAAACTGCTGTAACGTAAGTTCCATACTGAATAAACTGTTTCCACATTTGACAAGCAAAAGTAGAGGAAGGATTTAATCCAAAATATTTTTGTCTAACTCTTTGGTTTAGTGGTCAAAATGATAGTTGTTTGGTATTGAATGAATCTTCTAAGTTCTGACATGTTTTACAAAGGCTTGAAAGACAGGCGATTGGTTACGAAAATAGCTCTAGTTACAGATTGGTTGCCCCGATTTGAAATCCGACTACGTACTTGACAAGCAGACAAGTAGGGGAAGACTTTATATAGCAGACATTTTTTTCTTTAAAATGTTGCAAAAGGGGTCAAAACAGCAGTTTTTTGGGAAAGTTTGAAAAAAACGTGGTAGCATTAGTAAAACTGCTGTAACGTAAGTTCCATACTGAATAAACTGTTTCCACATTTGACAAGCAAAAGTAGAGGAAGGATTTAATCCAAAATATTTTTGTCTAACTCTTTGGTTTAGTGGTCAAAATGATAGTTGTTTGGAATTGAATGAATCTGCTAAGTTCTGACATGTTTTACAAAGGCTTGAAAGACAGACGATGGGTTACGAAAATAACTCTAGTTACAGATTGGTAGCCCCGATTTGAAATCCGACTTCCTACTTGACAAGGAGACAAGTAGGGGAAGACTTTATATAGCAGACATTATTTTCTTAAAAATGTTGCGAAAGGGGTCAAAACAGCAGTTTCTTGGGAAAGTTTGAAAAAAACTTGGTAGCATTAGTAAAACTGCTTTAACGTAAGTTCCATACTGAATAAACTGTTTCCACATTTGACAAGCAAAAGTAGAGGAAGGATTTAATCCAAAATATTTTTGTCTAACTCTTTGGTTTAGTGGTCAAAATGATAGTTGTTTGGAATAAAATGTATCTGCTATCTTCTGACATGTTTTACAGAGGCTTGAAAGACAGACGATGGGTTACGAAAATAGCTGTAGTTACAGATTGGTAGCCCCGATTTGAAATCCGACTACGTACTTGACAAGCAGACAAGTAGGGGAAGACTTTATATAGCAGACATTTTTTTCTTTAAAATGTTGCAAAAGGGGTCAAAACAGCAGCTTTTTTGGGAAAGTTTGAAAAAAACGTGGTAGCATTAGTAAAACTGCTGTAACGTAAGTTCCATACTGAATAAACTGTTTCCACATTTGACAAGCAAAAGTAGAGGAAGGATTTAATCCAAAATATTTTTGTCTAACGCTTTGGTTTAGTGGTCAAAATGATAGTTGTTTGGAATTGAATGAATCTTCTAAGTTCTGACATGTTTTACAAAGGCTTGAAAGACAGGCGATTGGTTACGAAAATAGCTCTAGTTACAGATTGGTAGCCCCGATTTAAAATCCGACTTCCTACTTGACAAGGTGACAAGTAAGGGTAGATTTTATATAGCAGACATTATTTTCTTAAAAATGTTGCGAAAGGGGTCAAAACAGCAGCTTTTGGGGAAAGTTTGAAAAAAACTTGGTAGCATTAGTAAAACTGCTTTAAAGTAAGTTCCATACTGAATAAACTGTTTCCACATTTGACAAGCAAAAGTAGAGGAAGGATTTAATCCAAAATATTTTTGTCTAACTCTTTGGTTTAGTGGTCAAAATGATAGTTGTTTGGAATAAAATGTATCTGCTATCTTCTGACATGTTTTACAAAGGCTTGAAAGACAGACGATGGGTTACGAAAATAGCTGTAGTTACAGATTGGTAGCCCCGATTTGAAATCCGACTACGTACTTGACAAGCAGACAAGTAGGGGTAGACTTTATATAGCAGACATTTTTTTCTTAAAAATGTTGCGAAAGGGGTCAAAACAGCATTTTTTGGGAAAGTTTGAAAAAAACGTGGTAGCATTAGTAAAACTGCTGTAACGTAAGTTCCATACTGAATGAACTGTTTCCACATTTGACTAGCAAAAGTAGAGGAAGGATTTAATCCAAAATATTTTTGTCTAACTCTTCGGTTTAGTGGTCAAAATGATAGTTGTTTGGAATTGAAGGAATCTGCTATCTTCTGACATGTTTTACAGAGGCTTGAAAGACAGACGATGGGTTACGAAAATAGCTCTAGTTACAGATTGGTAGCCCCGATTTGAAATCCGACTTCGTACTTGAAAAGCAGACAAGTAGGGGAAGACTTTATATAGCAGACATTTTTTTCTTTAAAATGTTGCGAAAGGGGTCAAAACAGCAGCTTTTTTGGGAAAGTTTGAAAAAAACGTGGTAGCATTAGTAAAACTGCTGTAACGTAAGTTCCATACTGAATAAACTGTTTCCACATTTGACAAGCAAAAGTAGAGGAAGGATTTAATCCAAAATATTTTTGTCTAACTCTTTGGTTTAGTGGTCAAAATGATAGTTGTTTGGTATTGAATGAATCTTCTAAGTTCTGACATGTTTTACAAAGGCTTGAAAGACAGGCGATTGGTTACGAAAATAGCTGTAGTTACAGATTGGTTGCCCCGATTTGAAATCCGACTACGTACTTGACAAGCAGACAAGTAGGGGAAGACTTTATATAGCAGACATTTTTTTCTTTAAAATGTTGCAAAAGGGGTCAAAACAGCAGTTTTTTGGGAAAGTTTGAAAAAAACGTGGTAGCATTAGTAAAACTGCTGTAACGTAAGTTCCATACTGAATAAACTGTTTCCACATTTGACAAGCAAAAGTAGAGGAAGGATTTAATCCAAAATATTTTTGTCTAACTCTTTGGTTTAGTGGTCAAAATGATAGTTGTTTGGAATTGAATGAATCTGCTAAGTTCTGACATGTTTTACAAAGGCTTGAAAGACAGACGATGGGTTACGAAAATAACTCTAGTTACAGATTGGTAGCCCCGATTTGAAATCCGACTTCCTACTTGACAAGGAGACAAGTAGGGGAAGACTTTATATAGCAGACATTATTTTCTTAAAAATGTTGCGAAAGGGGTCAAAACAGCAGTTTCTTGGGAAAGTTTGAAAAAAACTTGGTAGCATTAGTAAAACTGCTTTAACGTAAGTTCCATACTGAATAAACTGTTTCCACATTTGACAAGCAAAAGTAGAGGAAGGATTTAATCCAAAATATTTTTGTCTAACTCTTTGGTTTAGTGGTCAAAATGATAGTTGTTTGGAATAAAATGTATCTGCTATCTTCTGACATGTTTTACAGAGGCTTGAAAGACAGACGATGGGTTACGAAAATAGCTGTAGTTACAGATTGGTAGCCCCGATTTGAAATCCGACTACGTACTTGACAAGCAGACAAGTAGGGGAAGACTTTATATAGCAGACATTTTTTTCTTTAAAATGTTGCAAAAGGGGTCAAAACAGCAGCTTTTTTGGGAAAGTTTGAAAAAAACGTGGTAGCATTAGTAAAACTGCTGTAACGTAAGTTCCATACTGAATAAACTGTTTCCACATTTGACAAGCAAAAGTAGAGGAAGGATTTAATCCAAAATATTTTTGTCTAACGCTTTGGTTTAGTGGTCAAAATGATAGTTGTTTGGAATTGAATGAATCTTCTAAGTTCTGACATGTTTTACAAAGGCTTGAAAGACAGACGATGGGTTACGAAAATAGCTCTAGTTACAGATTGGTAGCCCAGATTTGAAATCCGACTTCCTATTTGACAAGGTGACAAGTAAGGGTAGATTTTATATAGAAGACATTATTTTCTTAAAAATGTTGCGAAAGGGGTCAAAACAGCAGCTTTTGGGGAAAGTTTGAAAAAAACTTGGTAGCATTAGTAAAACTGCTTTAACGTAAGTTCCATACTGAATAAACTGTTTCCACATTTGACAAGCAAAAGTAGAGGAAGGATTTAATCCAAAATATTTTTGTCTAACTCTTTGGTTTAGTGGTCAAAATGATAGTTGTTTGGAATAAAATGTATCTGCTATCTTCTGACATGTTTTACAGAGGCTTGAAAGACAGACGATGGGTTACGAAAATAGCTGTAGTTACAGATTGGTAGCCCCGATTTGAAATCCGACTAAGTACTTGACAAGCAGACAAGTAGGGGAAGACTTTATATAGCAGACATTTTTTTCTTTAAAATGTTGCAAAAGGGGTCAAAACAGCAGTTTTTTGGGAAAGTTTGAAAAAAACGTGGTAGCATTAGTAAAACTGCTGTAACGTAAGTTCCATACTGAATAAACTGTTTCCACATTTGACAAGCAAAAGTAGAGGAAGGATTTAATCCAAAATATTTTTGTCTAACGCTTTGGTTTAGTGGTCAAAATGATAGTTGTTTGGAATTGAATGAATCTTCTAAGTTCTGACATGTTTTACAAAGGCTTGAAAGACAGGCGATTGGTTACGAAAATAGCTCTAGTTACAGATTGGTAGCCCCGATTTAAAATCCGACTTCCTACTTGACAAGGTGACAAGTAAGGGTAGATTTTATATAGCAGACATTATTTTCTTAAAAATGTTGCGAAAGGGGTAAAAACAGCAGCTTTTGGGGAAAGTTTGAAAAAAACTTGGTAGCATTAGTAAAACTGCTTTAACGTAAGTTCCATACTGAATAAACTGTTTCCACATTTGACAAGCAAAAGTAGAGGAAGGATTTAATCCAAAATATTTTTGTCTAACTCTTTGGTTTAGTGGTCAAAATGATAGTTGTTTGGAATAAAATGTATCTGCTATCTTCTGACATGTTTTACAGAGGCTTGAAAGACAGACGATGGGTTACGAAAATAGCTGTAGTTACAGATTGGTAGCCCCGATTTGAAATCCGACTACGTACTTGACAAGCAGACAAGTAGGGGAAGACTTTATATAGCAGACATTTTTTTTTTTAAATGTTGCAAAAGGGGTCAAAACAGCAGCTTTTTTGGGAAAGTTTGAAAAAAACGTGGTAGCATTAGTAAAACTGCTGTAACGTAAGTTCCATACTGAATAAACTGTTTCCACATTTGACAAGCAAAAGTAGAGGAAGGATTTAATCCAAAATATTTTTGTCTAACGCTTTGGTTTAGTGGTCAAAATGATAGTTGTTTGGAATTGAATGAATCTTCTAAGTTCTGACATGTTTTACAAAGGCTTGAAAGACAGACGATGGGTTACGAAAATAGCTCTAGTTACAGATTGGTAGCCCAGATTTGAAATCCGACTTCCTATTTGACAAGGTGACAAGTAAGGGTAGATTTTATATAGAAGACATTATTTTCTTAAAAATGTTGCGAAAGGGGTCAAAACAGCAGCTTTTGGGGAAAGTTTGAAAAAAACTTGGTAGCATTAGTAAAACTGCTTTAACGTAAGTTCCATACTGAATAAACTGTTTCCACATTTGACAAGCAAAAGTAGAGGAAGGATTTAATCCAAAATATTTTTGTCTAACTCTTTGGTTTAGTGGTCAAAATGATAGTTGTTTGGAATAAAATGTATCTGCTATCTTCTGACATGTTTTACAGAGGCTTGAAAGACAGACGATGGGTTACGAAAATAGCTGTAGTTACAGATTGGTAGCCCCGATTTGAAATCCGACTACGTACTTGACAAGCAGACAAGTAGGGGAAGACTTTATATAGCAGACATTTTTTTCTTTAAAATGTTGCAAAAGGGGTCAAAACAGCAGCTTTTTTGGGAAAGTTTGAAAAAAACGTGGTAGCATTAGTAAAACTGCTGTAACGTAAGTTCCATACTGAATAAACTGTTTCCACATTTGACAAGCAAAAGTAGAGGAAGGATTTAATCCAAAATATTTTTGTCTAACGCTTTGGTTTAGTGGTCAAAATGATAGTTGTTTGGAATTGAATGAATCTTCTAAGTTCTGACATGTTTTACAAAGGCTTGAAAGACAGGCGATTGGTTACGAAAATAGCTCTAGTTACAGATTGGTAGCCCCGATTTAAAATCCGACTTCCTACTTGACAAGGTGACAAGTAAGGGTAGATTTTATATAGCAGACATTATTTTCTTAAAAATGTTGCGAAAGGGGTAAAAACAGCAGCTTTTGGGGAAAGTTTGAAAAAAACTTGGTAGCATTAGTAAAACTGCTTTAACGTAAGTTCCATACTGAATAAACTGTTTCCACATTTGACAAGCAAAAGTAGAGGAAGGATTTAATCCAAAATATTTTTGTCTAACTCTTTGGTTTAGTGGTCAAAATGATAGTTGTTTGGAATAAAATGTATCTGCTATCTTCTGACATGTTTTACAGAGGCTTGAAAGACAGACGATGGGTTACGAAAATAGCTGTAGTTACAGATTGGTAGCCCCGATTTGAAATCCGACTACGTACTTGACAAGCAGACAAGTAGGGGAAGACTTTATATAGCAGACATTTTTTTCTTTAAAATGTTGCAAAAGGGGTCAAAACAGCAGCTTTTTTGGGAAAGTTTGAAAAAAACGTGGTAGCATTAGTAAAACTGCTGTAACGTAAGTTCCATACTGAATAAACTGTTTCCACATTTGACAAGCAAAAGTAGAGGAAGGATTTAATCCAAAATATTTTTGTCTAACACTTTGGTTTAGTGGTCAAAATGATAGTTGTTTGGAATTGAATGAATCTTCTAAGTTCTGACATGTTTTACAAAGGCTTGAAAGACAGACGATGGGTTACGAAAATAGCTCTAGTTACAGATTGGTAGCCCAGATTTGAAATCCGACTTCCTATTTGACAAGGTGACAAGTAAGGGTAGATTTTATATAGAAGACATTATTTTCTTAAAAATGTTGCGAAAGGGGTCAAAACAGCAGCTTTTGGGGAAAGTTTGAAAAAAACTTGGTAGCATTAGTAAAACTGCTTTAACGTAAGTTCCATACTGAATAAACTGTTTCCACATTTGACAAGCAAAAGTAGAGGAAGGATTTAATCCAAAACATTTTTGTCTAACTCTTTGGTTTAGTGGTCAAAATGATAGTTGTTTGGAATAAAATGTATCTGCTATCTTCTGACATGTTTTACAGAGGCTTGAAAGACAGACGATGGGTTACGAAAATAGCTGTAGTTACAGATTGGTAGCCCCGATTTGAAATCCGACTACGTACTTGACAAGCAGACAAGTAGGGGAAGACTTTATATAGCAGACATTTTTTTCTTTAAAATGTTGCAAAAGGGGTCAAAACAGCAGCTTTTTTGGGAAAGTTTGAAAAAAACGTGGTAGCATTAGTAAAACTGCTGTAACGTAAGTTCCATACTGAATAAACTGTTTCCACATTTGACAAGCAAAAGTAGAGGAAGGATTTAATCCAAAATATTTTTGTCTAACGCTTTGGTTTAGTGGTCAAAATGATAGTTGTTTGGAATTGAATGAATCTTCTAAGTTCTGACATGTTTTACAAAGGCTTGAAAGACAGGCGATTGGTTACGAAAATAGCTCTAGTTACAGATTGGTAGCCCCGATTTAAAATCCGACTTCCTACTTGACAAGGTGACAAGTAAGGGTAGATTTTATATAGCAGACATTATTTTCTTAAAAATGTTGCGAAAGGGGTCAAAACAGCAGCTTTTGGGGAAAGTTTGAAAAAAACTTGGTAGCATTAGTAAAACTGCTTTAACGTAAGTTCCATACTGAATAAACTGTTTCCACATTTGACAAGCAAAAGTAGAGGAAGGATTTAATCCAAAATATTTTTGTCTAACTCTTTGGTTTAGTGGTCAAAATGATAGTTGTTTGGAATAAAATGTATCTGCTATCTTCTGACATGTTTTACAGAGGCTTGAAAGACAGACGATGGGTTACGAAAATAGCTGTAGTTACAGATTGGTAGCCCCGATTTGAAATCCGACTACGTACTTGACAAGCAGACAAGTAGGGGAAGACTTTATATAGCAGACATTTTTTTTTTTTTAAATGTTGCAAAAGGGGTCAAAACAGCAGCTTTTTTGGGAAAGTTTGAAAAAAACGTGGTAGCATTAGTAAAACTGCTGTAACGTAAGTTCCATACTGAATAAACTGTTTCCACATTTGACAAGCAAAAGTAGAGGAAGGATTTAATCCAAAATATTTTTGTCTAACGCTTTGGTTTAGTGGTCAAAATGATAGTTGTTTGGAATTGAATGAATCTTCTAAGTTCTGACATGTTTTACAAAGGCTTGAAAGACAGACGATGGGTTACGAAAATAGCTCTAGTTACAGATTGGTAGCCCAGATTTGAAATCCGACTTCCTATTTGACAAGGTGACAAGTAAGGGTAGATTTTATATAGAAGACATTATTTTCTTAAAAATGTTGCGAAAGGGGTCAAAACAGCAGCTTTTGGGGAAAGTTTGAAAAAAACTTGGTAGCATTAGTAAAACTGCTTTAACGTAAGTTCCATACTGAATAAACTGTTTCCACATTTGACAAGCAAAAGTAGAGGAAGGATTTAATCCAAAATATTTTTGTCTAACTCTTTGGTTTAGTGGTCAAAATGATAGTTGTTTGGAATAAAATGTATCTGCTATCTTCTGACATGTTTTACAGAGGCTTGAAAGACAGACGATGGGTTACGAAAATAGCTGTAGTTACAGATTGGTAGCCCCGATTTGAAATCCGACTACGTACTTGACAAGCAGACAAGTAGGGGAAGACTTTATATAGCAGACATTTTTTTCTTTAAAATGTTGCAAAAGGGGTCAAAACAGCAGCTTTTTTGGGAAAGTTTGAAAAAAACGTGGTAGCATTAGTAAAACTGCTGTAACGTAAGTTCCATACTGAATAAACTGTTTCCACATTTGACAAGCAAAAGTAGAGGAAGGATTTAATCCAAAATATTTTTGTCTAACACTTTGGTTTAGTGGTCAAAATGATAGTTGTTTGGAATTGAATGAATCTTCTAAGTTCTGACATGTTTTACAAAGGCTTGAAAGACAGACGATGGGTTACGAAAATAGCTCTAGTTACAGATTGGTAGCCCAGATTTGAAATCCGACTTCCTATTTGACAAGGTGACAAGTAAGGGTAGATTTTATATAGAAGACATTATTTTCTTAAAAATGTTGCGAAAGGGGTCAAAACAGCAGCTTTTGGGGAAAGTTTGAAAAAAACTTGGTAGCATTAGTAAAACTGCTTTAACGTAAGTTCCATACTGAATAAACTGTTTCCACATTTGACAAGCAAAAGTAGAGGAAGGATTTAATCCAAAATATTTTTGTCTAACTCTTTGGTTTAGTGGTCAAAATGATAGTTGTTTGGAATAAAATGTATCTGCTATCTTCTGACATGTTTTACAGAGGCTTGAAAGACAGACGATGGGTTACGAAAATAGCTGTAGTTACAGATTGGTAGCCCCGATTTGAAATCCGACTACGTACTTGACAAGCAGACAAGTAGGGGAAGACTTTATATAGCAGACATTTTTTTCTTTAAAATGTTGCAAAAGGGGTCAAAACAGCAGCTTTTTTGGGAAAGTTTGAAAAAAACGTGGTAGCATTAGTAAAACTGCTGTAACGTAAGTTCCATACTGAATAAACTGTTTCCACATTTGACAAGCAAAAGTAGAGGAAGGATTTAATCCAAAATATTTTTGTCTAACACTTTGGTTTAGTGGTCAAAATGATAGTTGTTTGGAATTGAATGAATCTTCTAAGTTCTGACATGTTTTACAAAGGCTTGAAAGACAGACGATGGGTTACGAAAATAGCTCTAGTTACAGATTGGTAGCCCAGATTTGAAATCCGACTTCCTATTTGACAAGGTGACAAGTAAGGGTAGATTTTATATAGAAGACATTATTTTCTTAAAAATGTTGCGAAAGGGGTCAAAACAGCAGCTTTTGGGGAAAGTTTGAAAAAAACTTGGTAGCATTAGTAAAACTGCTTTAACGTAAGTTCCATACTGAATAAACTGTTTCCACATTTGACAAGCAAAAGTAGAGGAAGGATTTAATCCAAAACATTTTTGTCTAACTCTTTGGTTTAGTGGTCAAAATGATAGTTGTTTGGAATAAAATGTATCTGCTATCTTCTGACATGTTTTACAGAGGCTTGAAAGACAGACGATGGGTTACGAAAATAGCTGTAGTTACAGATTGGTAGCCCCGATTTGAAATCCGACTACGTACTTGACAAGCAGACAAGTAGGGGAAGACTTTATATAGCAGACATTTTTTTCTTTAAAATGTTGCAAAAGGGGTCAAAACAGCAGCTTTTTTGGGAAAGTTTGAAAAAAACGTGGTAGCATTAGTAAAACTGCTGTAACGTAAGTTCCATACTGAATAAACTGTTTCCACATTTGACAAGCAAAAGTAGAGGAAGGATTTAATCCAAAATATTTTTGTCTAACGCTTTGGTTTAGTGGTCAAAATGATAGTTGTTTGGAATTGAATGAATCTTCTAAGTTCTGACATGTTTTACAAAGGCTTGAAAGACAGGCGATTGGTTACGAAAATAGCTCTAGTTACAGATTGGTAGCCCCGATTTAAAATCCGACTTCCTACTTGACAAGGTGACAAGTAAGGGTAGATTTTATATAGCAGACATTATTTTCTTAAAAATGTTGCGAAAGGGGTCAAAACAGCAGCTTTTGGGGAAAGTTTGAAAAAAACTTGGTAGCATTAGTAAAACTGCTTTAACGTAAGTTCCATACTGAATAAACTGTTTCCACATTTGACAAGCAAAAGTAGAGGAAGGATTTAATCCAAAATATTTTTGTCTAACTCTTTGGTTTAGTGGTCAAAATGATAGTTGTTTGGAATAAAATGTATCTGCTATCTTCTGACATGTTTTACAGAGGCTTGAAAGACAGACGATGGGTTACGAAAATAGCTGTAGTTACAGATTGGTAGCCCCGATTTGAAATCCGACTACGTACTTGACAAGCAGACAAGTAGGGGAAGACTTTATATAGCAGACATTTTTTTCTTTAAAATGTTGCAAAAGGGGTCAAAACAGCAGCTTTTTTGGGAAAGTTTGAAAAAAACGTGGTAGCATTAGTAAAACTGCTGTAACGTAAGTTCCATACTGAATAAACTGTTTCCACATTTGACAAGCAAAAGTAGAGGAAGGATTTAATCCAAAATATTTTTGTCTAACGCTTTGGTTTAGTGGTCAAAATGATAGTTGTTTGGAATTGAATGAATCTTCTAAGTTCTGACATGTTTTACAAAGGCTTGAAAGACAGACGATGGGTTACGAAAATAGCTCTAGTTACAGATTGGTAGCCCAGATTTGAAATCCGACTTCCTATTTGACAAGGTGACAAGTAAGGGTAGATTTTATATAGAAGACATTATTTTCTTAAAAATGTTGCGAAAGGGGTCAAAACAGCAGCTTTTGGGGAAAGTTTGAAAAAAACTTGGTAGCATTAGTAAAACTGCTTTAACGTAAGTTCCATACTGAATAAACTGTTTCCACATTTGACAAGCAAAAGTAGAGGAAGGATTTAATCCAAAATATTTTTGTCTAACTCTTTGGTTTAGTGGTCAAAATGATAGTTGTTTGGAATAAAATGTATCTGCTATCTTCTGACATGTTTTACAGAGGCTTGAAAGACAGACGATGGGTTACGAAAATAGCTGTAGTTACAGATTGGTAGCCCCGATTTGAAATCCGACTACGTACTTGACAAGCAGACAAGTAGGGGAAGACTTTATATAGCAGACATTTTTTTCTTTAAAATGTTGCAAAAGGGGTCAAAACAGCAGCTTTTTTGGGAAAGTTTGAAAAAAACGTGGTAGCATTAGTAAAACTGCTGTAACGTAAGTTCCATACTGAATAAACTGTTTCCACATTTGACAAGCAAAAGTAGAGGAAGGATTTAATCCAAAATATTTTTGTCTAACGCTTTGGTTTAGTGGTCAAAATGATAGTTGTTTGGAATTGAATGAATCTTCTAAGTTCTGACATGTTTTACAAAGGCTTGAAAGACAGGCGATTGGTTACGAAAATAGCTCTAGTTACAGATTGGTAGCCCCGATTTAAAATCCGACTTCCTACTTGACAAGGTGACAAGTAAGGGTAGATTTTATATAGCAGACATTATTTTCTTAAAAATGTTGCGAAAGGGGTCAAAACAGCAGCTTTTGGGGAAAGTTTGAAAAAAACTTGGTAGCATTAGTAAAACTGCTTTAACGTAAGTTCCATACTGAATAAACTGTTTCCACATTTGACAAGCAAAAGTAGAGGAAGGATTTAATCCAAAATATTTTTGTCTAACTCTTTGGTTTAGTGGTCAAAATGATAGTTGTTTGGAATAAAATGTATCTGCTATCTTCTGACATGTTTTAAAGAGGCTTGAAAGACAGACGATGGGTTACGAAAATAGCTGTAGTTACAGATTGGTAGCCCCGATTTGAAATCCGACTACGTACTTGACAAGCAGACAAGTAGGGGAAGACTTTATATAGCAGACATTTTTTTCTTTAAAATGTTGCAAAAGGGGTCAAAACAGCAGCTTTTTTGGGAAAGTTTGAAAAAAACGTGGTAGCATTAGTAAAACTGCTGTAACGTAAGTTCCATACTGAATAAACTGTTTCCACATTTGACAAGCAAAAGTAGAGGAAGGATTTAATCCAAAATATTTTTGTCTAACGCTTTGGTTTAGTGGTCAAAATGATAGTTGTTTGGAATTGAATGAATCTTCTAAGTTCTGACATGTTTTACAAAGGCTTGAAAGACAGACGATGGGTTACGAAAATAGCTCTAGTTACAGATTGGTAGCCCAGATTTGAAATCCGACTTCCTATTTGACAAGGTGACAAGTAAGGGTAGATTTTATATAGAAGACATTATTTTCTTAAAAATGTTGCGAAAGGGGTCAAAACAGCAGCTTTTGGGGAAAGTTTGAAAAAAACTTGGTAGCATTAGTAAAACTGCTTTAACGTAAGTTCCATACTGAATAAACTGTTTCCACATTTGACAAGCAAAAGTAGAGGAAGGATTTAATCCAAAATATTTTTGTCTAACTCTTTGGTTTAGTGGTCAAAATGATAGTTGTTTGGAATAAAATGTATCTGCTATCTTCTGACATGTTTTACAGAGGCTTGAAAGACAGACGATGGGTTACGAAAATAGCTGTAGTTACAGATTGGTAGCCCCGATTTGAAATCCGACTACGTACTTGACAAGCAGACAAGTAGGGGAAGACTTTATATAGCAGACATTTTTTTCTTTAAAATGTTGCAAAAGGGGTCAAAACAGCAGCTTTTTTGGGAAAGTTTGAAAAAAACGTGGTAGCATTAGTAAAACTGCTGTAACGTAAGTTCCATACTGAATAAACTGTTTCCACATTTGACAAGCAAAAGTAGAGGAAGGATTTAATCCAAAATATTTTTGTCTAACGCTTTGGTTTAGTGGTCAAAATGATAGTTGTTTGGAATTGAATGAATCTTCTAAGTTCTGACATGTTTTACAAAGGCTTGAAAGACAGGCGATTGGTTACGAAAATAGCTCTATTTACAGATTGGTAGCCCCGATTTAAAATCCGACTTCCTACTTGACAAGGTGACAAGTAAGGGTAGATTTTATATAGCAGACATTATTTTCTTAAAAATGTTGCGAAAGGGGTCAAAACAGCAGCTTTTGGGGAAAGTTTGAAAAAAACTTGGTAGCATTAGTAAAACTGCTTTAAAGTAAGTTCCATACTGAATAAACTGTTTCCACATTTGACAAGCAAAAGTAGAGGAAGGATTTAATCCAAAATATTTTTGTCTAACTCTTTGGATTAGTGGTCAAAATGATAGTTGTTTGGAATAAAATGTATCTGCTATCTTCTGACATGTTTTACAGAGGCTTGAAAGACAGACGATGGGTTACGAAAATAGCTGTAGTTACAGATTGGTAGCCCCGATTTGAAATCCGACTACGTACTTGACAAGCAGACAAGTAGGGGTAGACTTTATATAGCAGACATTTTTTTCTTAAAAATGTTGCGAAAGGGGTCAAAACAGCAGTTTTTTGGGAAAGTTTGAAAAAAACGTGGTAGCATTAGTAAAACTGCTGTAACGTAAGTTCCATACTGAATAAACTGTTTCCACATTTGACAAGCAAAAGTAGAGGAAGGATTTAATCCAAAATATTTTTGTCTAACTCTTTGGTTTAGTGGTCAAAATGATAGTTGTTTGGAATTGAATGAATCTTCTAAGTTCTGACATGTTTTACAAAGGCTTGAAAGACAGGCGATTGGTTACGAAAATAGCTGTAGTTACAGATTGGTAGCCCCGATTTGAAATCCGACTACGTACTTGACAAGCAGACAAGTAGGGGAAGACTTTATATAGCAGACATTTTTTTCTTTAAAATGTTGCAAAAGGGGTCAAAACAGCAGTTTTTTGGGAAAGTTTGAAAAAAACGTGGTAGCATTAGTAAAACTGCTGTAACGTAAGTTCCATACTGAATAAACTGTTTCCACATTTGACAAGCAAAAGTAGAGGAAGGATTTAATCCAAAATATTTTTGTCTAACTCTTTGGTTTAGTGGTCAAAATGATAGTTGTTTGGAATTGAATGAATCTGCTAAGTTCTGACATGTTTTACAAAGGCTTGAAAGACAGACGATGGGTTACGAAAATAACTCTAGTTACAGATTGGTAGCCCCGATTTGAAATCCGACTTCCTACTTGACAAGGAGACAAGTAGTGGAAGACTTTATATAGCAGACATTATTTTCTTAAAAATGTTGCGAAAGGGGTCAAAACAGCAGTTTTTTGGGAAAGTTTGAAAAAAACGTGGTAGCATTAGTAAAACTGCTGTAACGTAAGTTCCATACTGAATAAACGGTTTCCACATTTGACAAGCAAAAGTAGAGGAAGGATTTAATCCAAAATATTTTTGTCTAACTCTGGTTTAGTGGTCAAAATGATAGTTGTTTGGAATTGAATGAATCTGCTAAGTTCTGACATGTTTTACAAAGGCTTGAAAGACAGACGATGGGTTACGAAAATAGCTCTAGTTACAGATTGGTAGCCAAGATTTGAAATCCGACTTCCTATTTGACAAGGTGACAAGTAAGGGTAGATTTTATATAGAAGACATTATTTTCTTTAAAATGTTGCAAAAGGGGTCAAAACAGCAGCTTTTTTGGGAAAGTTTGAAAAAAACGTGGTAGCATTAGTAAAACTGCTGTAACGTAAGTTCCATACTGAATAAACTGTTTCCACATTTGACAAGCAAAAGTAGAGGAAGGATTTAATCCAAAATATTTTTGTCTAACACTTTGGTTTAGTGGTCAAAATGATAGTTGTTTGGAATTGAATGAATCTTCTAAGTTCTGACATGTTTTACAAAGGCTTGAAAGACAGACGATGGGTTACGAAAATAGCTCTAGTTACAGATTGGTAGCCCAGATTTGAAATCCGACTTCCTATTTGACAAGGTGACAAGTAAGGGTAGATTTTATATAGAAGACATTATTTTCTTAAAAATGTTGCGAAAGGGGTCAAAACAGCAGCTTTTGGGGAAAGTTTGAAAAAAACTTGGTAGCATTAGTAAAACTGCTTTAACGTAAGTTCCATACTGAATAAACTGTTTCCACATTTGACAAGCAAAAGTAGAGGAAGGATTTAATCCAAAACATTTTTGTCTAACTCTTTGGTTTAGTGGTCAAAATGATAGTTGTTTGGAATAAAATGTATCTGCTATCTTCTGACATGTTTTACAGAGGCTTGAAAGACAGACGATGGGTTACGAAAATAGCTGTAGTTACAGATTGGTAGCCCCGATTTGAAATCCGACTACGTACTTGACAAGCAGACAAGTAGGGGAAGACTTTATATAGCAGACATTTTTTTCTTTAAAATGTTGCAAAAGGGGTCAAAACAGCAGCTTTTTTGGGAAAGTTTGAAAAAAACGTGGTAGCATTAGTAAAACTGCTGTAACGTAAGTTCCATACTGAATAAACTGTTTCCACATTTGACAAGCAAAAGTAGAGGAAGGATTTAATCCAAAATATTTTTGTCTAACGCTTTGGTTTAGTGGTCAAAATGATAGTTGTTTGGAATTGAATGAATCTTCTAAGTTCTGACATGTTTTACAAAGGCTTGAAAGACAGGCGATTGGTTACGAAAATAGCTCTAGTTACAGATTGGTAGCCCCGATTTAAAATCCGACTTCCTACTTGACAAGGTGACAAGTAAGGGTAGATTTTATATAGCAGACATTATTTTCTTAAAAATGTTGCGAAAGGGGTCAAAACAGCAGCTTTTGGGGAAAGTTTGAAAAAAACTTGGTAGCATTAGTAAAACTGCTTTAACGTAAGTTCCATACTGAATAAACTGTTTCCACATTTGACAAGCAAAAGTAGAGGAAGGATTTAATCCAAAATATTTTTGTCTAACTCTTTGGTTTAGTGGTCAAAATGATAGTTGTTTGGAATAAAATGTATCTGCTATCTTCTGACATGTTTTACAGAGGCTTGAAAGACAGACGATGGGTTACGAAAATAGCTGTAGTTACAGATTGGTAGCCCCGATTTGAAATCCGACTACGTACTTGACAAGCAGACAAGTAGGGGAAGACTTTATATAGCAGACATTTTTTTCTTTAAAATGTTGCAAAAGGGGTCAAAACAGCAGCTTTTTTGGGAAAGTTTGAAAAAAACGTGGTAGCATTAGTAAAACTGCTGTAACGTAAGTTCCATACTGAATAAACTGTTTCCACATTTGACAAGCAAAAGTAGAGGAAGGATTTAATCCAAAATATTTTTGTCTAACGCTTTGGTTTAGTGGTCAAAATGATAGTTGTTTGGAATTGAATGAATCTTCTAAGTTCTGACATGTTTTACAAAGGCTTGAAAGACAGGCGATTGGTTACGAAAATAGCTCTAGTTACAGATTGGTAGCCCCGATTTAAAATCCGACTTCCTACTTGACAAGGTGACAAGTAAGGGTAGATTTTATATAGCAGACATTATTTTCTTAAAAATGTTGCGAAAGGGGTCAAAACAGCAGCTTTTGGGGAAAGTTTGAAAAAAACTTGGTAGCATTAGTAAAACTGCTTTAACGTAAGTTCCATACTGAATAAACTGTTTCCACATTTGACAAGCAAAAGTAGAGGAAGGATTTAATCCAAAATATTTTTGTCTAACTCTTTGGTTTAGTGGTCAAAATGATAGTTGTTTGGAATAAAATGTATCTGCTATCTTCTGACATGTTTTAAAGAGGCTTGAAAGACAGACGATGGGTTACGAAAATAGCTGTAGTTACAGATTGGTAGCCCCGATTTGAAATCCGACTACGTACTTGACAAGCAGACAAGTAGGGGAAGACTTTATATAGCAGACATTTTTTTCTTTAAAATGTTGCAAAAGGGGTCAAAACAGCAGCTTTTTTGGGAAAGTTTGAAAAAAACGTGGTAGCATTAGTAAAACTGCTGTAACGTAAGTTCCATACTGAATAAACTGTTTCCACATTTGACAAGCAAAAGTAGAGGAAGGATTTAATCCAAAATATTTTTGTCTAACGCTTTGGTTTAGTGGTCAAAATGATAGTTGTTTGGAATTGAATGAATCTTCTAAGTTCTGACATGTTTTACAAAGGCTTGAAAGACAGACGATGGGTTACGAAAATAGCTCTAGTTACAGATTGGTAGCCCAGATTTGAAATCCGACTTCCTATTTGACAAGGTGACAAGTAAGGGTAGATTTTATATAGAAGACATTATTTTCTTAAAAATGTTGCGAAAGGGGTCAAAACAGCAGCTTTTGGGGAAAGTTTGAAAAAAACTTGGTAGCATTAGTAAAACTGCTTTAACGTAAGTTCCATACTGAATAAACTGTTTCCACATTTGACAAGCAAAAGTAGAGGAAGGATTTAATCCAAAATATTTTTGTCTAACTCTTTGGTTTAGTGGTCAAAATGATAGTTGTTTGGAATAAAATGTATCTGCTATCTTCTGACATGTTTTACAGAGGCTTGAAAGACAGACGATGGGTTACGAAAATAGCTGTAGTTACAGATTGGTAGCCCCGATTTGAAATCCGACTACGTACTTGACAAGCAGACAAGTAGGGGAAGACTTTATATAGCAGACATTTTTTTCTTTAAAATGTTGCAAAAGGGGTCAAAACAGCAGCTTTTTTGGGAAAGTTTGAAAAAAACGTGGTAGCATTAGTAAAACTGCTGTAACGTAAGTTCCATACTGAATAAACTGTTTCCACATTTGACAAGCAAAAGTAGAGGAAGGATTTAATCCAAAATATTTTTGTCTAACGCTTTGGTTTAGTGGTCAAAATGATAGTTGTTTGGAATTGAATGAATCTTCTAAGTTCTGACATGTTTTACAAAGGCTTGAAAGACAGGCGATTGGTTACGAAAATAGCTCTAGTTACAGATTGGTAGCCCCGATTTAAAATCCGACTTCCTACTTGACAAGGTGACAAGTAAGGGTAGATTTTATATAGCAGACATTATTTTCTTAAAAATGTTGCGAAAGGGGTCAAAACAGCAGCTTTTGGGGAAAGTTTGAAAAAAACTTGGTAGCATTAGTAAAACTGCTTTAAAGTAAGTTCCATACTGAATAAACTGTTTCCACATTTGACAAGCAAAAGTAGAGGAAGGATTTAATCCAAAATATTTTTGTCTAACTCTTTGGATTAGTGGTCAAAATGATAGTTGTTTGGAATAAAATGTATCTGCTATCTTCTGACATGTTTTACAGAGGCTTGAAAGACAGACGATGGGTTACGAAAATAGCTGTAGTTACAGATTGGTAGCCCCGATTTGAAATCCGACTACGTACTTGACAAGCAGACAAGTAGGGGTAGACTTTATATAGCAGACATTTTTTTCTTAAAAATGTTGCGAAAGGGGTCAAAACAGCAGTTTTTTGGGAAAGTTTGAAAAAAACGTGGTAGCATTAGTAAAACTGCTGTAACGTAAGTTCCATACTGAATAAACTGTTTCCACATTTGACAAGCAAAAGTAGAGGAAGGATTTAATCCAAAATATTTTTGTCTAACTCTTTGGTTTAGTGGTCAAAATGATAGTTGTTTGGAATTGAATGAATCTTCTAAGTTCTGACATGTTTTACAAAGGCTTGAAAGACAGGCGATTGGTTACGAAAATAGCTGTAGTTACAGATTGGTAGCCCCGATTTGAAATCCGACTACGTACTTGACAAGCAGACAAGTAGGGGAAGACTTTATATAGCAGACATTTTTTTCTTTAAAATGTTGCAAAAGGGGTCAAAACAGCAGTTTTTTGGGAAAGTTTGAAAAAAACGTGGTAGCATTAGTAAAACTGCTGTAACGTAAGTTCCATACTGAATAAACTGTTTCCACATTTGACAAGCAAAAGTAGAGGAAGGATTTAATCCAAAATATTTTTGTCTAACTCTTTGGTTTAGTGGTCAAAATGATAGTTGTTTGGAATTGAATGAATCTGCTAAGTTCTGACATGTTTTACAAAGGCTTGAAAGACAGACGATGGGTTACGAAAATAACTCTAGTTACAGATTGGTAGCCCCGATTTGAAATCCGACTTCCTACTTGACAAGGAGACAAGTAGTGGAAGACTTTATATAGCAGACATTATTTTCTTAAAAATGTTGCGAAAGGGGTCAAAACAGCAGTTTTTTGGGAAAGTTTGAAAAAAACGTGGTAGCATTAGTAAAACTGCTGTAACGTAAGTTCCATACTGAATAAACGGTTTCCACATTTGACAAGCAAAAGTAGAGGAAGGATTTAATCCAAAATATTTTTGTCTAACTCTGGTTTAGTGGTCAAAATGATAGTTGTTTGGAATTGAATGAATCTGCTAAGTTCTGACATGTTTTACAAAGGCTTGAAAGACAGACGATGGGTTACGAAAATAGCTCTAGTTACAGATTGGTAGCCAAGATTTGAAATCCGACTTCCTATTTGACAAGGTGACAAGTAAGGGTAGATTTTATATAGAAGACATTATTTTCTTAAAAATGTTGCGAAAGGGGTCAAAACAGCAGCTTTTGGGGAAAGTTTGAAAAAAACTTGGTAGCATTAGTAAAACTGCTTTAACGTAAGTTCCATACTGAATAAACTGTTTCCACATTTGACAAGCAAAAGTAGAGGAAGGATTTAATCCAAAATATTTTTGTCTAACTCTTTGGTTTAGTGGTCAAAATGATAGTTGTTTGGAATAAAATGTATCTGCTATCTTCTGACATGTTTTACAGAGGCTTGAAAGACAGACGATGGGTTACGAAAATAGCTGTAGTTACAGATTGGTAGCCCCGATTTGAAATCCGACTACGTACTTGACAAGCAGACAAGTAGGGGAAGACTTTATATAGCAGACATTTTTTTCTTTAAAATGTTGCAAAAGGGGTCAAAACAGCAGTTTTTTGGGAAAGTTTGAAAAAAACGTGGTAGCATTAGTAAAACTGCTGTAACGTAAGTTCCATACTGAATAAACTGTTTCCACATTTGACAAGCAAAAGTAGAGGAAGGATTTAATCCAAAATATTTTTGTCTAACGCTTTGGTTTAGTGGTCAAAATGATAGTTGTTTGGAATTGAATGAATCTTCTAAGTTCTGACATGTTTTACAAAGGCTTGAAAGACAGGCGATTGGTTACGAAAATAGCTGTAGTTACAGATTGGTAGCCCCGATTTGAAATCCGACTACGTACTTGACAAGCAGACAAGTAGGGGAAGACTTTATATAGCAGACATTTTTTTCTTTAAAATGTTGCAAAAGGGGTCAAAACAGCAGTTTTTTGGGAAAGTTTGAAAAAAACGTGGTAGCATTAGTAAAACTGCTGTAACGTAAGTTCCATACTGAATAAACTGTTTCCACATTTGACAAGCAAAAGTAGAGGAAGGATTTAATCCAAAATATTTTTGTCTAACTCTTTGGTTTAGTGGTCAAAATGATAGTTGTTTGGAATTGAATGAATCTGCTAAGTTCTGACATGTTTTACAAAGGCTTGAAAGACAGACGATGGGTTACGAAAATAACTCTAGTTACAGATTGGTAGCCCCGATTTGAAATCCGACTTCCTACTTGACAAGGAGACAAGTAGTGGAAGACTTTATATAGCAGACATTATTTTCTTAAAAATGTTGCGAAAGGGGTCAAAACAGCAGTTTTTTGGGAAAGTTTGAAAAAAACGTGGTAGCATTAGTAAAACTGCTGTAACGTAAGTTCCATACTGAATAAACGGTTTCCACATTTGACAAGCAAAAGTAGAGGAAGGATTTAATCCAAAATATTTTTGTCTAACTCTGGTTTAGTGGTCAAAATGATAGTTGTTTGGAATTGAATGAATCTGCTAAGTTCTGACATGTTTTACAAAGGCTTGAAAGACAGACGATGGGTTACGAAAATAGCTCTAGTTACAGATTGGTAGCCAAGATTTGAAATCCGACTTCCTATTTGACAAGGTGACAAGTAAGGGTAGATTTTATATAGAAGACATTATTTTCTTAAAAATGTTGCGAAAGGGGTCAAAACAGCAGCTTTTGGGGAAAGTTTGAAAAAAACTTGGTAGCATTAGTAAAACTGCTTTAACGTAAGTTCCATACTGAATAAACTGTTTCCACATTTGACAAGCAAAAGTAGAGGAAGGATTTAATCCAAAATATTTTTGTCTAACTCTTTGGTTTAGTGGTCAAAATGATAGTTGTTTGGAATAAAATGTATCTGCTATCTTCTGACATGTTTTACAGAGGCTTGAAAGACAGACGATGGGTTACGAAAATAGCTGTAGTTACAGATTGGTAGCCCCGATTTGAAATCCGACTACGTACTTGACAAGCAGACGAAGACTTTATATAGCAGACATTTTTTTCTTTAAAATGTTGCAAAAGGGGTCAAAACAGCAGTTTTTTGGGAAAGTTTGAAAAAAACGTGGTAGCATTAGTAAAACTGCTGTAACGTAAGTTCCATACTGAATAAACTGTTTCCACATTTGACAAGCAAAAGTAGAGGAAGGATTTAATCCAAAATATTTTTGTCTAACGCTTTGGTTTAGTGGTCAAAATGATAGTTGTTTGGAATTGAATGAATCTTCTAAGTTCTGACATGTTTTACAAAGGCTTGAAAGACAGGCGATTGGTTACGAAAATAGCTCTAGTTACAGATTGGTAGCCCCGATTTAAAATCCGACTTCCTACTTGACAAGGTGACAAGTAAGGGTAGATTTTATATAGCAGACATTATTTTCTTAAAAATGTTGCGAAAGGGGTCAAAACAGCAGCTTTTGGGGAAAGTTTGAAAAAAACTTGGTAGCATTAGTAAAACTGCTTTAAAGTAAGTTCCATACTGAATAAACTGTTTCCACATTTGACAAGCAAAAGTAGAGGAAGGATTTAATCCAAAATATTTTTGTCTAACTCTTTGGTTTAGTGGTCAAAATGATAGTTGTTTGGAATAAAATGTATCTGCTATCTTCTGACATGTTTTACAGAGGCTTGAAAGACAGACGATGGGTTACGAAAATAGCTGTAGTTCCAGATTGGTAGCCCCGATTTGAAATCCGACAACGTACTTGACAAGCAGACAAGTAGGGGTAGACTTTATATAGCAGACATTTTTTTCTTAAAAATGTTGCGAAAGGGGTCAAAACAGCAGTTTTTTGGGAAAGTTTGAAAAAAACGTGGTAGCATTAGTAAAACTGCTGTAACGTAAGTTCCATACTGAATAAACTGTTTCCACATTTGACAAGCAAAAGTAGAGGAAGGATTTAATCCAAAATATTTTTGTCTAACTCTTTGGTTTAGTGGTCAAAATGATAGTTGTTTGGAATTGAATGAATCTTCTAAGTTCTGACATGTTTTACAAAGGCTTGAAAGACAGGCGATTGGTTACGAAAATAGCTGTAGTTACAGATTGGTAGCCCCGATTTGAAATCCGACTACGTACTTGACAAGCAGACAAGTAGGGGAAGACTTTATATAGCAGACATTTTTTTCTTTAAAATGTTGCAAAAGGGGTCAAAACAGCAGTTTTTTGGGAAAGTTTGAAAAAAACGTGTTAGCATTAGTAAAACTGCTGTAAGGTAAGTTCCATACTGAATAAACTGTTTTCACATTTGACAAGCAAAAGTAGAGGAAGGATTTAATCCAAAATATTTTTGTCTAACTCTTTGGTTTAGTGGTCAAAATGATAGTTGTTTGGAATTGAAGGAATCTGCTATCTTCTGACATGTTTTACAGAGGCTTGAAAGACAGACGATGGGTTACGAAAATAGCTCTAGTTACAGATTGGTAGCCCCGATTTGAAATCCGACTTCGTACTTGAAAAGCAGACAAGTAGGGGAAGACTTTATATATCAGACATTTTTTTCTTTAAAATGTTGCGAAAGGGGTCAAAACAGCAGTTTTTTGGGAAAGTTTGAAAAAAACGTGGTAGCATTAGTAAAACTGCTTTAAAGTAAGTTCCATACTGAATAAACTGTTTCCACATTTGACAAGCAAAAGTAGAGGAAGGATTTAATCCAAAATATTTTTGTCTAACTCTGGTTTAGTGGTCAAAATGATAGTTGTTTGGAATAAAATGTATCTGCTATCTTCTGACATGTTTTACAGAGGCTTGAAAGACAGACGATGGGTTACGAAAATAGCTGTAGTTACAGATTGGTAGCCCCGATTTGAAATCCGACTACGTACTTGACAAGCAGACAAGTAGGGGTAAACTTTATATAGCAGACATTTTTTTCTTAAAAATGTTGCGAAAGGGGTCAAAACAGCAGTTTTTTGGGAAAGTTTGAAAAAAACGTGTTAGCATTAGTAAAACTGCTGTAACGTAAGTTCCATACTGAATAAACGGTTTCCACATTTGACAAGCAAAAGTAGAGGAAGGATTTAATCCAAAATATTTTTGTCTAACTCTGGTTTAGTGGTCAAAATGATAGTTGTTTGGAATTGAATGAATCTGCTAAGTTCTGACATGTTTTACAAAGGCTTGAAAGACAGACGATGGGTTACGAAAATAGCTCTAGTTACAGATTGGTAGCCAAGATTTGAAATCCGACTTCCTATTTGACAAGGTGACAAGTAAGGGTAGATTTTATATAGAAGACATTATTTTCTTAAAAATGTTGCGAAAGGGGTCAAAACAGCAGCTTTTGGGGAAAGTTTGAAAAAAACTTGGTAGCATTAGTAAAACTGCTTTAACGTAAGTTCCATACTGAATAAACTGTTTCCACATTTGACAAGCAAAAGTAGAGGAAGGATTTAATCCAAAATATTTTTGTCTAACTCTTTGGTTTAGTGGTCAAAATGATAGTTGTTTGGAATAAAATGTATCTGCTATCTTCTGACATGTTTTACAGAGGCTTGAAAGACAGACGATGGGTTACGAAAATAGCTGTAGTTACAGATTGGTAGCCCCGATTTGAAATCCGACTACGTACTTGACAAGCAGACGAAGACTTTATATAGCAGACATTTTTTTCTTTAAAATGTTGCAAAAGGGGTCAAAACAGCAGTTTTTTGGGAAAGTTTGAAAAAAACGTGGTAGCATTAGTAAAACTGCTGTAACGTAAGTTCCATACTGAATAAACTGTTTCCACATTTGACAAGCAAAAGTAGAGGAAGGATTTAATCCAAAATATTTTTGTCTAACGCTTTGGTTTAGTGGTCAAAATGATAGTTGTTTGGAATTGAATGAATCTTCTAAGTTCTGACATGTTTTACAAAGGCTTGAAAGACAGGCGATTGGTTACGAAAATAGCTCTAGTTACAGATTGGTAGCCCCGATTTAAAATCCGACTTCCTACTTGACAAGGTGACAAGTAAGGGTAGATTTTATATAGCAGACATTATTTTCTTAAAAATGTTGCGAAAGGGGTCAAAACAGCAGCTTTTGGGGAAAGTTTGAAAAAAACTTGGTAGCATTAGTAAAACTGCTTTAAAGTAAGTTCCATACTGAATAAACTGTTTCCACATTTGACAAGCAAAAGTAGAGGAAGGATTTAATCCAAAATATTTTTGTCTAACTCTTTGGTTTAGTGGTCAAAATGATAGTTGTTTGGAATAAAATGTATCTGCTATCTTCTGACATGTTTTACAGAGGCTTGAAAGACAGACGATGGGTTACGAAAATAGCTGTAGTTCCAGATTGGTAGCCCCGATTTGAAATCCGACAACGTACTTGACAAGCAGACAAGTAGGGGTAGACTTTATATAGCAGACATTTTTTTCTTAAAAATGTTGCGAAAGGGGTCAAAACAGCAGTTTTTTGGGAAAGTTTGAAAAAAACGTGGTAGCATTAGTAAAACTGCTGTAACGTAAGTTCCATACTGAATAAACTGTTTCCACATTTGACAAGCAAAAGTAGAGGAAGGATTTAATCCAAAATATTTTTGTCTAACTCTTTGGTTTAGTGGTCAAAATGATAGTTGTTTGGAATTGAATGAATCTTCTAAGTTCTGACATGTTTTACAAAGGCTTGAAAGACAGGCGATTGGTTACGAAAATAGCTGTAGTTACAGATTGGTAGCCCCGATTTGAAATCCGACTACGTACTTGACAAGCAGACAAGTAGGGGAAGACTTTATATAGCAGACATTTTTTTCTTTAAAATGTTGCAAAAGGGGTCAAAACAGCAGTTTTTTGGGAAAGTTTGAAAAAAACGTGTTAGCATTAGTAAAACTGCTGTAAGGTAAGTTCCATACTGAATAAACTGTTTTCACATTTGACAAGCAAAAGTAGAGGAAGGATTTAATCCAAAATATTTTTGTCTAACTCTTTGGTTTAGTGGTCAAAATGATAGTTGTTTGGAATTGAAGGAATCTGCTATCTTCTGACATGTTTTACAGAGGCTTGAAAGACAGACGATGGGTTACGAAAATAGCTCTAGTTACAGATTGGTAGCCCCGATTTGAAATCCGACTTCGTACTTGAAAAGCAGACAAGTAGGGGAAGACTTTATATATCAGACATTTTTTTCTTTAAAATGTTGCGAAAGGGGTCAAAACAGCAGTTTTTTGGGAAAGTTTGAAAAAAACGTGGTAGCATTAGTAAAACTGCTTTAAAGTAAGTTCCATACTGAATAAACTGTTTCCACATTTGACAAGCAAAAGTAGAGGAAGGATTTAATCCAAAATATTTTTGTCTAACTCTGGTTTAGTGGTCAAAATGATAGTTGTTTGGAATAAAATGTATCTGCTATCTTCTGACATGTTTTACAGAGGCTTGAAAGACAGACGATGGGTTACGAAAATAGCTGTAGTTACAGATTGGTAGCCCCGATTTGAAATCCGACTACGTACTTGACAAGCAGACAAGTAGGGGTAAACTTTATATAGCAGACATTTTTTTCTTAAAAATGTTGCGAAAGGGGTCAAAACAGCAGTTTTTTGGGAAAGTTTGAAAAAAACGTGGTAGCATTAGTAAAACTGCTGTAACGTAAGTTCCATACTGAATAAACTGTTTCCACATTTGACAAGCAAAAGTAGAGGAAGGATTTAATCCAAAATATTTTTGTCTAACTCTTTGGTTTAGTGGTCAAAATGATAGTTGTTTGGAATTGAATGAATCTTCTAAGTTCTGACATGTTTTACAAAGGCTTGAAAGACAGGCGATTGGTTAGGAAAATAGCTGTAGTTACAGATTGGTAGCCCCGATTTAAAATCCGACTTCCTACTTGACAAGGTGACAAGTAAGGGTAGATTTTATATAGCAGACATTATTTTCTTAAAAATGTTGCGAAAGGGGTCAAAACAGCAGTTTTTGGGGAAAGTTTGAAAAAAACGTGGTAGCATTAGTAAAACTGCTGTAACGTAAGTTCCATACTGAATAAACTGTTTCCACATTTGACAAGCAAAAGTAGAGGAAGGATTTAATCCAAAATATTTTTGTCTAACTCTTTGGTTTAGTGGTCAAAATGATAGTTGTTTGGAATTGAATGAATCTTCTAAGTTCTGACATGTTTTACAAAGGCTTGAAAGACAGGCGATTGGTTACGAAAATAGCTGTAGTTACAGATTGGTAGCCCCGATTTGAAATCCGACTACGTACTTGACAAGCAGACAAGTAGGGGAAGACTTTATATAGCAGACATTTTTTTCTTTAAAATGTTGCAAAAGGGGTCAAAACAGCAGTTTTTTGGGAAAGTTTGAAAAAAACGTGTTAGCATTAGTAAAACTGCTGTAAGGTAAGTTCCATACTGAATAAACTGTTTCCACATTTGACAAGCAAAAGTAGAGGAAGGATTTAATCCAAAATATTTTTGTCTAACTCTTTGGTTTAGTGGTCAAAATGATAGTTGTTTGGAATTGAAGGAATCTGCTATCTTCTGACATGTTTTACAGAGGCTTGAAAGACTGACGATGGGTTACGAAAATAGCTCTAGTTACAGATTGGTAGCCCCGATTTGAAATCCGACTTCGTACTTGAAAAGCAGACAAGTAGGGGAAGACTTTATATAGCAGACATTTCTTTCTTTAAAATGTTGCGAAAGGGGTCAAAACAGCAGTTTTTTGGGAAAGTTTGAAAAAAACGTGGTAGCATTAGTAAAACTGCTTTAAAGTAAGTTCCATACTGAATAAACTGTTTCCACATTTGACAAGCAAAAGTAGAGGAAGGATTTAATCCAAAATATTTTTGTCTAACTCTTTGGTTTAGTGGTCAAAATGATAGTTGTTTGGAATTGAATGAATCTGCTAAGTTCTGACATGTTTTACAAAGGTTTGAAAGACAGACGATGGGTTACGAAAATAGCTCTAGTTACAGATTGGTAGCCCCGATTTGAAATCCGACTTCCTACTTGACAAGCAGACAAGTAGGGGAGACTTTATATAGCACACATTTTAATCTTTAAAATGTTGCGAAAGGGGTCAAAATAGCAGTTTTTTGGGAAAGTTTGAAAAAAACGTGGTAGCATTAGTAAAACTGCTGTAACGTAAGTTCCATACTGAATAAACTGTTTCCACATTTGACAAGCAAAAGTAGAGGAAGGATTTAATCCAAAATATTTTTGTCTAACTCTTTGGTTTAGTGGTCAATATGTAAGTTGTTTGGAATTGAAGGAATCTGCTATCTTCTGACATGTTTTACAGAGGCTTGAAAGACAGACGATGGGTTACGAAAATAGCTCTAGTTACAGATTGGTAGCCCCGATTTGAAATCCGACTTCGTACTTGACAAGCAGACAAGTAGGGGAAGATTTTATATAGCAGACAACATTTTCTAAAAAAAATTGCGAAAGGGGTCAAAACAGCGTTTATTTGGGAAAGTTTGAAGAAAACGTGGTAGCATTAGTAAAACTGCTGTAACGTAAGTTCCATACTGAATAAACTGTTTCCACATTTGACAAGCAAAAGTAGAGGAAGGATTTAATCCAAAATATTTTTGTCTAACTCTTTGGTTTAGTGGTCAAAATGATAGTTGTTTGGAATTGAATGAATCTTCTAAGTTCTGACATGTTTTACAAAGGCTTGAAAGACAGGCGATTGGTTACGAAAATAGCTGTAGTTACAGATTGGTAGCCCCGATTTGAAATCCGACTACGTACTTGACAAGCAGACAAGTAGGGGAAGACTTTATATAGCAGACATTTTTTTCTTTAAAATGTTGCAAAAGGGGTCAAAACAGCAGTTTTTTGGGAAAGTTTGAAAAAAACGTGGTAGCATTAGTAAAACTGCTGTAACGTAAGTTCCATACTGAATAAACTGTTTCCACATTTGACAAGCAAAAGTAGAGGAAGGATTTAATCCAAAATATTTTTGTCTAACTCTTTGGTTTAGTGGTCAAAATGATAGTTGTTTGGAATTGAATGAATCTGCTAAGTTCTGACATGTTTTACAAAGGCTTGAAAGACAGACGATGGGTTACGAAAATAACTCTAGTTACAGATTGGTAGCCCCGATTTGAAATCCGACTTCCTACTTGACAAGGAGACAAGTAGTGGAAGACTTTATATAGCAGACATTATTTTCTTAAAAATGTTGCGAAAGGGGTCAAAACAGCAGTTTTTTGGGAAAGTTTGAAAAAAACGTGGTAGCATTAGTAAAACTGCTGTAACGTAAGTTCCATACTGAATAAACGGTTTCCACATTTGACAAGCAAAAGTAGAGGAAGGATTTAATCCAAAATATTTTTGTCTAACTCTGGTTTAGTGGTCAAAATGATAGTTGTTTGGAATTGAATGAATCTGCTAAGTTCTGACATGTTTTACAAAGGCTTGAAAGACAGACGATGGGTTACGAAAATAGCTCTAGTTACAGATTGGTAGCCAAGATTTGAAATCCGACTTCCTATTTGACAAGGTGACAAGTAAGGGTAGATTTTATATAGAAGACATTATTTTCTTAAAAATGTTGCGAAAGGGGTCAAAACAGCAGCTTTTGGGGAAAGTTTGAAAAAAACTTGGTAGCATTAGTAAAACTGCTTTAACGTAAGTTCCATACTGAATAAACTGTTTCCACATTTGACAAGCAAAAGTAGAGGAAGGATTTAATCCAAAATATTTTTGTCTAACTCTTTGGTTTAGTGGTCAAAATGATAGTTGTTTGGAATAAAATGTATCTGCTATCTTCTGACATGTTTTACAGAGGCTTGAAAGACAGACGATGGGTTACGAAAATAGCTGTAGTTACAGATTGGTAGCCCCGATTTGAAATCCGACTACGTACTTGACAAGCAGACAAGTAGGGGAAGACTTTATATAGCAGACATTTTTTTCTTTAAAATGTTGCAAAAGGGGTCAAAACAGCAGTTTTTTGGGAAAGTTTGAAAAAAACGTGGTAGCGTTAGTAAAACTGCTGTAACGTAAGTTCCATACTGAATAAACTGTTTCCACATTTGACAAGCAAAAGTAGAGGAAGGATTTAATCCAAAATATTTTTGTCTAACGCTTTGGTTTAGTGGTCAAAATGATAGTTGTTTGGAATTGAATGAATCTTCTAAGTTCTGACATGTTTTACAAAGGCTTGAAAGACAGGCGATTGGTTACGAAAATAGCTCTAGTTACAGATTGGTAGCCCCGATTTGAAATCCGACTTCGTACTTGAAAAGCAGACAAGTAGGGGAAGACTTTATATATCAGACATTTTTTTCTTTAAAATGTTGCGAAAGGGGTCAAAACAGCAGTTTTTTGGGAAAGTTTGAAAAAAACGTGGTAGCATTAGTAAAACTGCTTTAAAGTAAGTTCCATACTGAATAAACTGTTTCCACATTTGACAAGCAAAAGTAGAGGAAGGATTTAATCCAAAATATTTTTGTCTAACTCTGGTTTAGTGGTCAAAATGATAGTTGTTTGGAATAAAATGTATCTGCTATCTTCTGACATGTTTTACAGAGGCTTGAAAGACAGACGATGGGTTACGAAAATAGCTGTAGTTACAGATTGGTAGCCCCGATTTGAAATCCGACTACGTACTTGACAAGCAGACAAGTAGGGGTAAACTTTATATAGCAGACATTTTTTTCTTAAAAATGTTGCGAAAGGGGTCAAAACAGCAGTTTTTTGGGAAAGTTTGAAAAAAACGTGGTAGCATTAGTAAAACTGCTGTAACGTAAGTTCCATACTGAATAAACTGTTTCCACATTTGACAAGCAAAAGTAGAGGAAGGATTTAATCCAAAATATTTTTGTCTAACTCTTTGGTTTAGTGGTCAAAATGATAGTTGTTTGGAATTGAATGAATCTTCTAAGTTCTGACATGTTTTACAAAGGCTTGAAAGACAGGCGATTGGTTACGAAAATAGCTGTAGTTACAGATTGGTAGCCCCGATTTAAAATCCGACTTCCTACTTGACAAGGTGACAAGTAAGGGTAGATTTTATATAGCAGACATTATTTTCTTAAAAATGTTGCGAAAGGGGTCAAAACAGCAGTTTTTGGGGAAAGTTTGAAAAAAACGTGGTAGCATTAGTAAAACTGCTGTAACGTAAGTTCCATACTGAATAAACTGTTTCCACATTTGACAAGCAAAAGTAGAGGAAGGATTTAATCCAAAATATTTTTGTCTAACTCTTTGGTTTAGTGGTCAAAATGATAGTTGTTTGGAATTGAATGAATCTTCTAAGTTCTGACATGTTTTACAAAGGCTTGAAAGACAGGCGATTGGTTACGAAAATAGCTGTAGTTACAGATTGGTAGCCCCGATTTGAAATCCGACTACGTACTTGACAAGCAGACAAGTAGGGGAAGACTTTATATAGCAGACATTTTTTTCTTTAAAATGTTGCAAAAGGGGTCAAAACAGCAGTTTTTTGGGAAAGTTTGAAAAAAACGTGTTAGCATTAGTAAAACTGCTGTAAGGTAAGTTCCATACTGAATAAACTGTTTCCACATTTGACAAGCAAAAGTAGAGGAAGGATTTAATCCAAAATATTTTTGTCTAACTCTTTGGTTTAGTGGTCAAAATGATAGTTGTTTGGAATTGAAGGAATCTGCTATCTTCTGACCTGTTTTACAGAGGCTTGAAAGACTGACGATGGGTTACGAAAATAGCTCTAGTTACAGATTGGTAGCCCCGATTTGAAATCCGACTTCGTACTTGACAAGCAGACAAGTAGGGGAAGATTTTATATAGGAGAAATTATTTTCTTAAAAAAGTTGCGAAAGGGGTCAAATAGCAGTTGATTGTTAAAGTTTGAAAAAAATGTGGTAGGATTAGTAAAACTGCTGTAACGTAAGTCCCATACTGAATAAACTGTTTCCACATTTGACAAGCAACTGTAGAGGAAGGATTTAATCCAAAATATTTTTGTCTAACTCTTTGGTTTAGTGGTCAAAATGATAGTTGTTTGGAATTGAATGAATCTTCTAACTTCTGACATGTTTTACAGAGGCTTGAAAGACAGACGATGGGTTACGAAAATAGCTCTAGTTACAGATTGTTAGCCCCGATTTGAAATCCGACTTCGTACTTGACAAGCAGACAAGTAGGGGAAGATTTTATATAGCAGAAATTATTTTCTTAAAAATGTTGCGAAAGGGGTCAAATAGCAGTTGATTGTGAAAGTTTGAAAAAAACGTGGTAGCATTAGTAAAACTGCTGTAACGTAAGTCCCATACTGAATAAACTGTTTCCACATTTGACAAGCAAATGTAGAGGAAGGATTTAATCCAAAATATTTTTGTCTAACTCTTTGGTTTAGTGGTCAAAATGATAGTTGTTTGGAATTGAATGAATCTGCTAACTTCTGACATGCTTTACAAAGGCTTGAAAGACAGACGATGGGTTACGAAAATAGCTCTAGTTACAGATTGGTAGCCCCGATTTGAAATCCGACTTCGTACTTGACAAGCAGACAAGTAGGGGAAGATTTTATATAGTAGACATTATTTTCGAAAAATTTTTGCGAAATGGGTCAAAACAGCGTTTTTTGGGAAAGTTTGAAAAAAACGTGGTAGCATTAGTAAAACTGCTGTAACTGAAGTTCCATACTGAATAAACTGTTTCCACATTTGACAAGCAAAAGTAGAGGAAGGATTTAATCCAAAATATTTTTGTCTAACTCTTTGGTTTAGTGGTCAAAATGATAGTTGTTTGGAATTGAATGAATCTGCTAACTTCTGACATGTTTTACAGAGGCTTGAAAGACAGACGATGGGTTACGAAAATAGCTCTAGTTACAGATTGGTAGCCCCGATTTGAAATCCGACTTCGTACTTGACAAGCAGACAAGTAGGGGAAGATTTTATATAGGAGAAATTATTTTCTTAAAAATGTTGCGAAAGGGTTCAAAACAGCAGTTTTTTGGGAAAGTTTGAAAAAAACGTGGTAGCATTAGTAAAACTGCTGTAACGTCAGTTCCATACTGAATAAACTTTTTCCACATTTGACAAGCAAATTTAGAGGAAGGATTTAATCCAAAATATTTTTGTCTAACTCTTTGGTTTAGTGGTCAAAATGATAGTTGTTTGGAATTGAATGAATCTGCTAAGTTCTGACATGTTTTACAAAGGCTTGAAAGACAGACGATGGGTTACGAAAATAGCTCTAGTTACAGATTGGTAGCCCCGATTTGAAATCCGACTTCGTACTTGACAAGCAGACAAGTAGGGGAAGATTTTATATAGGATAAATTATTTTCTTAAAAAAGTTGCGAAAGGGGTCAAATAGCAGTTGATTGTGAAAGTTTGAAAAAAACGTGGAAGCATTAGTAAAACTGCTGTAACGTAAGTCCCATACTGAATAAACTGTTTCCACATTTGACAAGCAACTGTAGAGGAAGGATTTAATCCAAAATATTTTTGTCTAACTCTTTGGTTTAGTGGTCAAAATGATAGTTGTTTGGAATTGAATGAATCTGCTAAGTTCTGACATGTTTTACAGAGGCTTGAAAGACAGACGATGGGTTACGAAAATAGCTCTAGTTACAGATTGTTAGCCCCGATTTGAAATCCGACTTCGTACTTGACAAGCAGACAAGTAGGGGAAGATTTTATATAGCAGAAATTATTTTCTTAAAAATGTTGCGAAAGGGGTCAAATAGCAGTTGATTGTGAAAGTTTGAAAAAAACGTGGTAGCATTAGTAAAACTGCTGTAACGTAAGTTCCATAAAGATTAAACTGTTTCCACATTTGACAAGGAAAAGTAGAGGAAGGATTTAATCCAAAATATTTTTGTCTAACTCTTTGGTTTAGTGGTCAAAATGATAGTTGTTTGGAATTGAATGAATCTGCTAAATTCTGACATGTTTTACAAAGGCTTGAAAGACAGACGATGGGTTACGAAAATAGCTCTAGTTACAGATTGGTAGCCCCGATGTGAAATCCGACTTCGTACTTGACAAGCAGACAAGTAGGGGAAGATTTTATATAGCAGACATTATTTTCGAAAAATTTTTGCGAAATGGGTCAAAACAGCAATTGATTGTGAAAGTTTGAAAAAAACGTGGTAGCATTAGTAAAACTGCTGTAACGTAAGTTCCATACTGAATAAACTGTTTCCACATTTGACAAGCAAAAGTAGAGGAAGGATTTAATCCAAAATATTTTTGTCTAACTCTTTGGTTTAGTGGTCAAAATGATAGTTGTTTGGAATTGAATGAATCTTCTAAGTTCTGACATGTTTTACAAAGGCTTGAAAGACAGGCGATTGGTTACGAAAATAGCTGTAGTTACAGATTGGTAGCCCCGATTTAAAATCCGACTTCCTACTTGACAAGGTGACAAGTAAGGGTAGATTTTATATAGCAGACATTATTTTCTTAAAAATGTTGCGAAAGGGGTCAAAACAGCAGTTTTTGGGGAAAGTTTGAAAAAAACGTGGTAGCATTAGTAAAACTGCTGTAACGTAAGTTCCATACTGAATAAACTGTTTCCACATTTGACAAGCAAAAGTAGAGGAAGGATTTAATCCAAAATATTTTTGTCTAACTCTTTGGTTTAGTGGTCAAAATGATAGTTGTTTGGAATTGAATGAATCTTCTAAGTTCTGACATGTTTTACAAAGGCTTGAAAGACAGGCGATTGGTTACGAAAATAGCTGTAGTTACAGATTGGTAGCCCCGATTTGAAATCCGACTACGTACTTGACAAGCAGACAAGTAGGGGAAGACTTTATATAGCAGACATTTTTTTCTTTAAAATGTTGCAAAAGGGGTCAAAACAGCAGTTTTTTGGGAAAGTTTGAAAAAAACGTGTTAGCATTAGTAAAACTGCTGTAAGGTAAGTTCCATACTGAATAAACTGTTTCCACATTTGACAAGCAAAAGTAGAGGAAGGATTTAATCCAAAATATTTTTGTCTAACTCTTTGGTTTAGTGGTCAAAATGATAGTTGTTTGGAATTGAAGGAATCTGCTATCTTCTGACATGTTTTACAGAGGCTTGAAAGACTGACGATGGGTTACGAAAATAGCTCTAGTTACAGATTGGTAGCCCCGATTTGAAATCCGACTTCGTACTTGACAAGCAGACAAGTAGGGGAAGATTTTATATAGGAGAAATTATTTTCTTAAAAAAGTTGCGAAAGGGGTCAAATAGCAGTTGATTGTGAAAGTTTGAAAAAAATGTGGTAGGATTAGTAAAACTGCTGTAACGTAAGTCCCATACTGAATAAACTGTTTCCACATTTGACAAGCAACTGTAGAGGAAGGATTTAATCCAAAATATTTTTGTCTAACTCTTTGGTTTAGTGGTCAAAATGATAGTTGTTTGGAATTGAATGAATCTTCTAACTTCTGACATGTTTTACAGAGGCTTGAAAGACAGACGATGGGTTACGAAAATAGCTCTAGTTACAGATTGTTAGCCCCGATTTGAAATCCGACTTCGTACTTGACAAGCAGACAAGTAGGGGAAGATTTTATATAGCAGAAATTATTTTCTTAAAAATGTTGCGAAAGGGGTCAAATAGCAGTTGATTGTGAAAGTTTGAAAAAAACGTGGTAGCATTAGTAAAACTGCTGTAACGTAAGTCCCATACTGAATAAACTGTTTCCACATTTGACAAGCAAATGTAGAGGAAGGATTTAATCCAAAATATTTTTGTCTAACTCTTTGGTTTAGTGGTCAAAATGATAGTTGTTTGGAATTGAATGAATCTGCTAACTTCTGACATGCTTTACAAAGGCTTGAAAGACAGACGATGGGTTACGAAAATAGCTCTAGTTACAGATTGGTAGCCCCGATTTGAAATCCGACTTCGTACTTGACAAGCAGACAAGTAGGGGAAGATTTTATATAGTAGACATTATTTTCGAAAAAATTTTGCGAAATGGGTCAAAACAGCGTTTTTTGGAATAGTTTGAAAAAAACGTGGTAGCATTAGTAAAACTGCTGTAACTGAAGTTCCATACTGAATAAACTGTTTCCACATTTGACAAGCAAAAGTAGAGGAAGGATTTAATCCAAAATATTTTTGTCTAACTCTTTGGTTTAGTGGTCAAAATGATAGTTGTTTGGAATTGAATGAATCTGCTAACTTCTGACATGTTTTACAGAGGCTTGAAAGACAGACGATGGGTTACGAAAATAGCTCTAGTTACAGATTGGTAGCCCCGATTTGAAATCCGACTTCGTACTTGACAAGCAGACAAGTAGGGTAAGATTTTATATAGGAGAAATTATTTTCTTAAAAATGTTGCGAAAGGGTTCAAAACAGCAGTTTTTTGGGAAAGTTTGAAAAAAACGTGGTAGCATTAGTAAAACTGCTGTAACGTAAGTTCCATACTGAATAAACTTTTTCCACATTTGACAAGCAAATTTAGAGGAAGGATTTAATCCAAAATATTTTTGTCTAACTCTTTGGTTTAGTGGTCAAAATGATAGTTGTTTGGAATTGAATGAATCTGCTAAGTTCTGACATGTTTTACAAAGGCTTGAAAGACAGACGATGGGTTACGAAAATAGCTCTAGTTACATATTGGTAGCCCCGATTTGAAATCCGACTTCGTACTTGACAAGCAGACAAGTAGGGGAAGATTTTATATAGCAGAAATTATTTTCTTAAAAATGTTGCGAAAGGGATCAAATAGCAGTTGATTGTGAAAGTTTGAAAAAAACGTGGTAGCATTAGTAAAACTGCTGTAACGTAAGTTCCATAAAGAATAAACTGTTTCCACATTTGACAAGCAAATGTAGAGGAAGGATTTAATCCAAAATATTTTTGTCTAACTCTTTGGTTTAGTGGTCAAAATGATAGTTGTTTGGAATTGAATGAATCTGCTAAGTTCTGACATGTTTTACAAAGGCTTGAAAGACAGACGTTGGGTTACGAAAATAGCTCTAGTTACAGATTGGTAGCCCCGATTTGAAATCCGACTTCGTACTTGACAAGCAGACAAGTAGGGGAAGACTTTATATAGCACACATTTTTTTCTTTAAAATGTTGCGAAAGGGGTCAAAACAGCGTTTTTTTGGGAAAGTTTGAAAAAAACGTGGTAGCATTAGTAAAACTGCTGTAACGTAAGTTCCATACTGAATAAACTGTTTCCACATTTGACAAGCAAATGTAGAGGAAGGATTTAATCCAAAATATTTTTGTCTAACTCTTTGGTTTAGTGGTCAAAATGATAGTTGTTTGGAATTGAATGAATCTGCTAAGTTCTGACATGTTTTACAAAGGCTTGAAAGACAGACGTTGGGTTACGAAAATAGCTCTAGTTACAGATTGGTAGCCCCGATTTGAAATCCGACTTCGTACTTGACAAGCAGACAAGTAGGGGAAGATTTTATATAGCACACATTTTTTTCTTTAAAATGTTGCGAAAGGGGTCAAAACAGCGTTTTTTTGGGAAAGTTTGAAAAAAACGTGGTAGCATTAGTAAAACTGCTGTAACGTAAGTTCCATACTGAATAAACTGTTTCCACATTTGACAAGCAAATGTAGAGGAAGGATTTAATCCAAAATATTTTTGTCTAACTCTTTGGTTTAGTGGTCAAAATGATAGTTGTTTGGAATTGAATGAATCTGCTAAGTTCTGACATGTTTTACAAAGGCTTGAAAGACAGACGTTGGGTTACGAAAATAGCTCTAGTTACAGATTGGTAGCCCCGATTTGAAATCCGACTTCGTACTTGACAAGCAGACAAGTAGGGGAAGACTTTATATAGCACACATTTTTTTCTTTAAAATGTTGCGAAAGGGGTCAAAACAGCAGTTTTTTGGGAAAGTTTGAAAAAAACGTGGTAGCATTAGTAAAACTGCTGTAACGTAAGTTCCATACTGAATAAACTGTTTCCACATTTGACAAGCAAATTTAGAAGAAGGATTTAATCCAAAATATTTTTGTCTAACTCTGGTTTAGTGGTCAAAATGATAGTTGTTTGGAATTGAATGAATCTGCTAAGTTCTGACATGTTTTACAAAGGCTTGAAAGACAGACGATGGGTTACGAAAATAGCTCTAGTTACATATTGGTAGCCCCGATTTGAAATCCGACTTCGTACTTGAAAAGCAGACAAGTAGGGGAAGATTTTAAATAGCAGAAATTATTTTCTTAAAAATGTTGCGAAAGGGGTCAAATAGCAGTTGATTGTGAAAGTTTGAAAAAAACATGGTAGGATTAGTAAAACTGCTGTAACGTAAGTCCCATACTGAATAAACTGTTTCCACATTTGACAAGCAAAAGTAGAGGAAGGATTTAATCCAAAATATTTTTGTCTAACTCTTTGGTTTAGTGGTCAAAATGATAGTTGTTTGGAATTGAATGAATCTGCTAACTTCTGACATGTTTTACAGAGGCTTGAAAGACAGACGTTGGGTTACGAAAATAGCTCTAGTTACAGATTGGTAGCCCCGATTTGAAATCCGACTTCGTACTTGACAAGCAGACAAGTAGGGGAAGACTTTATATAGCACACATTTTTTTCTTTAAAATGTTGCGAAAGGGGTCAAAACAGCAGTTTTTTGGGAAAGTTTGAAAAAAACGTGGTAGCATTAGTAAAACTGCTGTAACGTAAGTTCCATACTGAATAAACTGTTTCCACATTTGACAAGCAAATTTAGAAGAAGGATTTAATCCAAAATATTTTTGTCTAACTCTGGTTTAGTGGTCAAAATGATAGTTGTTTGGAATTGAATGAATCTGCTAAGTTCTGACATGTTTTACAAAGGCTTGAAAGACAGACGATGGGTTACGAAAATAGCTCTAGTTACATATTGGTAGCCCCGATTTGAAATCCGACTTCGTACTTGAAAAGCAGACAAGTAGGGGAAGATTTTAAATAGCAGAAATTATTTTCTTAAAAATGTTGCGAAAGGGGTCAAATAGCAGTTGATTGTGAAAGTTTGAAAAAAACGTGGTAGGATTAGTAAAACTGCTGTAACGTAAGTCCCATACTGAATAAACTGTTTCCACATTTGACAAGCAAAAGTAGAGGAAGGATTTAATCCAAAATATTTTTGTCTAACTCTTTGGTTTAGTGGTCAAAATGATAGTTGTTTGGAATTGAATGAATCTGCTAACTTCTGACATGTTTTACAGAGGCTTGAAAGACAGACGATGGGTTACGAAAATAGCTCTAGTTACAGATTGGTAGCCCCGATTTGAAATCCGACTTCGTACTTGACAAGCAGACAAGTAGGGGAAGATTTTATATAGGAGAAATTAGTTTCTTAAAAATGTTGCGAAAGGGGTCAAATAGCAGTTGATTGTGAAAGTTTGAAAAAAACGTGGTAGCATTAGTAAAACTGCTGTAACGTAAGTCCCATACTGAATAAACTGTTTCCACATTTGACAAGCAAATGTAGAGGAAGGATTTAATCCGAAATATTTTTGTCTAACTCTTTGGTTTAGTGGTCAAAATGATAGTTGTTTGGAATTGAATGAATCTGCTAAGTTCTGACATGTTTTACAAAGGCTTGAAAGACAGACGATGGGTTACGAAAATAGCTCTAGTTACAGATTGGTAGCCCCGATTTGAAATCCGACTTCGTACTTGAAAAGCAGACAAGTAGGGGAAGATTTTATATAGCAGAAATTATTTTCTTAAAAATGCTGCGAAAGGGGTCAAATAGCAGTTGATTGTGAAAGTTTGAAAAAAACGTGGTAGGATTAGTAAAACTGCTGTAACGTAAGTCCCATACTGAATAAACTGTTTCCACATTTGACAAGCAAAAGTAGAGGAAGGATTTAATCCAAAATATTTTTGTCTAACTCTTTGGTTTAGTGGTCAAAATGATAGTTGTTTGGAATTGAATGAATCTGCTAACTTCTGACATGTTTTACAAAGGCTTGAAAGACAAACGATGGGTTACGAAAATAGCTCTAGTTACAGATTGGTAGCCCCGATGTGAAATCCGACTTCGTACTTGACAAGCAGACAAGTAGGGGAAGATTTTATATAGCAGACATTATTTTCGAAAAATCTTTGCGAAATGGGTCAAAACAGCGTTTTTTTGGGAAAGTTTGAAAAAAACGTGGTAGCATTAGTAAAACTGCTGTAACGTAAGTTCCATACTGAATAAACTGTTTCCACATTTGACAAGCAAATTTAGAGGAAGGATTTAATCCAAAATATTTTTGTCTAACTCTTTGGTTTAGTGGTCAAAATGATAGTTGTTTGGAATTGAATGAATCTGCTAAGTTCTGACATGTTTTACAAAGGCTTGAAAGACAGACGATGGGTTACGAAAATAGCTCTAGTTACATATTGGTAGCCCCGATTTGAAATCCGACTTCGTACTTGAAAAGCAGACAAGTAGGGGAAGATTTTATATAGCAGAAATTATTTTCTTAAAAATGTTGCGAAAGGGGTCAAATAGCAGTTGATTGTGAAAGTTTGAAAAAAACGTGGTAGCATTAGTAAAACTGCTGTAACGTAAGTCCCATACTGAATAAACTGTTTCCACATTTGACAAGCAAAAGTAGAGGAAGGATTTAATCCAAAATATTTTTGTCTAACTCTTTGGTTTAGTGGTCAAAATGATAGTTGTTTGGAATTGAATGAATCTGCTAACTTCTGACATGTTTTACAGAGGCTTGAAAGACAGACGATGGGTTACGAAAATAGCTCTAGTTACAGATTGGTAGCCCCGATTTGAAATCCGACTTCGTACTTGACAAGCAGACAAGTAGGGGAAGATTTTATATAGGAGAAATTATTTTCTTAAAAATGTTGCGAAAGGGGTCAAATAGCAGTTGATTGTGAAAGTTTGAAAAAAACGTGGTAGCATTAGTAAAACTGCTGTAACGTAAGTCCCATACTGAATAAACTGTTTCCACATTTGACAAGCAAATGTAGAGGAAGGATTTAATCCGAAATATTTTTGTCTAACTCTTTGGTTTAGTGGTCAAAATGATAGTTGTTTGGAATTGAATGAATCTGCTAAGTTCTGACATGTTTTACAAAGGCTTGAAAGACAGACGATGGGTTACGAAAATAGCTCTAGTTACAGATTGGTAGCCCCGATTTGAAATCCGACTTCGTACTTGAAAAGCAGACAAGTAGGGGAAGATTTCATATAGCAGAAATTATTTTCTTAAAAATGTTGCGAAAGGGGTCAAATAGCAGTTGATTGTGAAAGTTTGAAAAAAACGTGGTAGCATTAGTAAAACTGCTGTAACGTAAGTCCCATACTGAATAAACTGTTTCCACATTTGACAAGCAAATGTAGAGGAAGGATTTAATCCGAAATATTTTTGTCTAACTCTTTGGTTTAGCCTGTTGAGGATGGGGGCGCTGTTTAGACTATTTATGCTAATCGGGTAATTTTTGAAACGGCTTCCCACAAAATCCTTGATCGTACAATATGCATATTATTATTATTATTGGATAGAAAATAGTCTATAGTTTCTATAGGAGTTGAAATTTTGTCTCTAAGTGGAACAGAGCCCATTCTACAGCAATTTCCCTGACATGGAGTCAGATTTCAGAAATGTTGGCCACTGTTCTGAAGTCAGTTAAAAGGGCACTGTTATTGCTATGACTATACGGACACTTCTTACGTCTTCCCCTGGATGCCTTTACGTGATGACGATTCCAATGGGGTCGATTGCGCGTTCACAGGCCCTATAAATTAAAAAACCCTGTAGCTAGAAAGTCTTTTCTTGGTGCATAACGCGCGTGGAGGACACCGACTCGCTCCTGTTCCAAGCGTTAGTTTAGCCTGTTATATTTCTCCGGTCATCTTTTCACTCGTTATAGGAGTTAAAAACATCATAAGGTAGTTAATTTAAAGCGTTTTATAGCAATTTATATCCGTTTAGTGCGATTTTGGGACATGTATTTCTTTAACGCTGTGAATAGCTGGGCACACTTTCAGTTCATCCCGAACGCAGTTGGCATTTCCACATGGCAAGAGGACAGCTTTCCACCAAAAGACGATTACTCCCAAGAAAGGATCCTTTGCCCAAGATACTGATGGAAGAACAGCTCAAAGTAGGACATTTTTATTATGATAAATCGTGTTTCTGTCGAAACATTTTAGTGGCTTAGGACGCCATGTTTTTTGACGTAGCTTCGCTTGGCGCAAACTGTATTGAAAAGTAAGGATAAATTAAAAAATGTAATTCCGCAATTGTATTAAGAATTAAATTGTCTATCAATCCCTGTCCACCTTATATTTTTTAGTCACGTTTATGAGTATTTATGTATAAGAGTAGATCACTGTCTAAGTGGCGCAAGGACATTTTCTGACCAGCTGAGCTACATTTCACATTGTCTAACCATGATTTTGGTGGCTAAATATAAACATTTTCGATCAAACTGTATATGGATTGTGTAATATGATGTTACAGGAGTGTCATCGGAAGAATTCTGAGAAGGTTAGTGAAAAAATTAATATCTTTTGGCGATGTTGACTTTTATCGCTCACTTTGGCTAGAATCAATGCTGGGCTGCTATGTGCTATGTGCTATGCTAATATAACGATTTATTGTGTTTTCGCTGTAAGACACTTAGAAAATCTGAAATATTGTCTGTATTCACAGGATCTGTGTCTTTCGATTCGTGTATGCTGTGTATTTTTACGAAATGTTTGATGATTAGTAAGTAGGTAAACACGTTGCTCTAAGTAGTTTTTCTATTCCATTTGTGACGGTGGGTGCAATTGTAACCTATGCCATCTACCTGAAATATGCACTTTTTTCTAACGAAACCTATCCCATACCATAAATATGTTATCAGACTGTCATCTAATGAGTTTTTTTGTTGGTTAGGGGCTATAAATATCTTAGTTTAGCCGAATTGGTGATGGCTACTGGTGTTGGTGGACAAATAAAAGATGGTGGATTATGCTAATGTGTTTTTAGGTAATAGATGTACATCTTTACATATTGTGTCTTCCCTGTAAAACATTTTAAAAATCGGACATGTTGACTGGATTCACAAGATCTGTGTCTTTCATTAGCTGTATTGGACTTTAATGTGTGAAAGTTAAATATTTAAAAAAAATATTTTTTTTTAATTTCGCGGCACTGGTTTTTCAGTGGGGGGGGGGGGGTGTGCCGCTAGCGGCACGCTGATCCTAGACAGGTTAATGGTCAAAATGATAGTTGTTTGGAATTGAATGAATCTGCTAACTTCTGACATGTTTTACAGAGGCTTGAAAGACAGACGATGGGTTACGAAAATAGCTCTAGTTACAGATTGGTAGCCCCGATTTGAAATCCGACTTCGTACTTGACAAGCAGACAAGTAGGGGAAGATTTTATATAGCAGAAATTATTTTCTTAAAAATGTTGCGAAAGGGGTCAAATAGCAGTTGATTGTGAAAGTTTGAAAAAAACGTGGTAGCATTAGTAAAACTGCTGTAACGTAAGTTCCATAAAGATTAAACTGTTTCCACATTTGACAAGCAAAAGTAGAAGAAGGATTTAATCCAAAATATTTTTGTCTAACTCTTTGGTTTAGTGGTCAAAAGGATAGTTGTTTGGAATTGAATGAATCTGCTAAGTTCTGACATGTTTTACAAAGGCTTGAAAGACAGACGATGGGTTACGAAAATAGCTCTAGTTACAGATTGGTAGCCCCGATGTGAAATCCGACTTCGTACTTGACAAGCAGACAAGTAGGGGAAGATTTTATATAGCAGACATTATTTTCGAAAAATCTTTGCGAAATGGGTCAAAACAGCGTTTTTTTGGGAAAGTTTGAAAAAAACGTGGTAGCATTAGTAAAACTGCTGTAACGTAAGTTCCATACTGAATAAACTGTTTCCACATTTGACAAGCAAATGTAGAGGAAGGATTTAATCCAAAATATTTTTGTCTAACTCTTTGGTTTAGTGGTCAAAATGATAGTTGTTTGGAATTGAATGAATCTGCTAAGTTCTGACATGTTTTACAAAGGCTTCAAAGACAGACGATGGGTTACGAAAATAGCTCTAGTTACATATTGGTAGCCCCGATTTGAAATCCGACTTCGTACTTGAAAAGCAGACAAGTAGGGGAAGATTTTATATAGCAGAAATTATTTTCTTAAAAATGTTGCGAAAGGGGTCAAATAGCAGTTGATTGTGAAAGTTTGAAAAAAACGTGGTAGCATTAGTAAAACTGCTGTAACGTAAGTCCCATACTGAATAAACTGTTTCCACATTTGACAAGCAAAAGTAGAGGAAGGATTTAATCCGAAATATTTTTGTCTAACTCTTTGGTTTAGCCTGTTGAGGATGGGGGCGCTGTTTAGACTATTTATGCTAATCGGGTAATTTTTGAAACGGCTTCCCACAAAATCCTTGATCGTACAATTTTGCATATTATTATTATTATTGGATAGAAAATAGTCTATAGTTTCTATAGGAGTTGAAATTTTGTCTCTAAGTGGAACAGAGCCCATTCTACAGCAATTTCCCTGACATGGAGTCAGATTTCAGAAATGTTGGCCACTGTTCTGAAGTCAGTTAAAAGGGCACTGTTATTGCTATGACTATACGGACACTTCTTACGTCTTCCCCTGGATGCCTTTACGTGATGACGATTCCAATGGGGTCGATTGCGCGTTCACAGGCCCTATAAATTAAAAAACCCTGTAGCTAGCAAGTCTTTTCTTGGTGCGTAACGCGCGTGGAGGACACCGACCCGCTCCTGTTCCAAGTGTTAGTTTAGCCTGTTATATTTCTCCGGTCATCTTTTCACTCGTTATAGGAGTTAAAAACATCATAAGGTAGTTAATTTAAAGCGTTTTATAGCAATTTATATCCGTTTAGTGCGATTTTGGGACATTTATTTCTTTAACGCTGTGAATAGCTGGGCACACTTTCAGTTCATCCCGAACGCAGTTGGCATTTCCACATGGCAAGAGGACAGCTTTCCACCAAAAGACGATTACTCCCAAGAAAGGATCCTTTGCCCAAGATACTGATGGAAGAACAGCTCAAAGTAGGACATTTTTATTATGATAAATCGTGTTTCTGTCGAAACATTTTAGTGGCTTAGGACGCCATGTTTTTTGACGTAGCTTCGCTTGGCGCAAACTGTATTGAAAAGTAAGGATAAATTAAAAAATGTAATTCCGCAATTGTATTAAGAATTAAATTGTCTATCAATCCCTGTCCACCTTATATTTTTTAGTCACGTTTATGAGTATTTATGTATAAGAGTAGATCACTGTCTAAGTGGCGCAAGGACATTTTCTGACCAGCTGAGCTACATTTCACATTGTCTAACCATGATTTTGGTGGCTAAATATAAACATTTTCGATCAAACTGTATATGGATTGTGTAATATGATGTTACAGGAGTGTCATCGGAAGAATTCTGAGAAGGTTAGTGAAAAAATTAATATCTTTTGGCGATGTTGACTTTTATCGCTCACTTTGGCTAGAATCAATGCTGGGCTGCTATGTGCTATGTGCTATGCTAATATAACGATTTATTGTGTTTTCGCTGTAAGACACTTAGAAAATCTGAAATATTGTCTGTATTCACAGGATCTGTGTCTTTCGATTCGTGTATGCTGTGTATTTTTACGAAATGTTTGATGATTAGTAAGTAGGTAAACACGTTGCTCTAAGTAGTTTTTCTATTCCATTTGTGACGGTGGGTGCAATTGTAACCTATGCCATCTACCTGAAATATGCACTTTTTTCTAACGAAACCTATCCCATACCATAAATATGTTATCAGACTGTCATCTAATGAGTTTTTTTGTTGGTTAGGGGCTAAAAATATCTTAGTTTAGCCGAATTGGTGATGGCTACTGGTGTTGGTGGACAAATAAAAGATGGTGGATTATGCTAATGTGTTTTTAGGTAATAGATGTACATCTTTACATATTGTGTCTTCCCTGTAAAACATTTTAAAAATCGGACATGTTGACTGGATTCACAAGATCTGTGTCTTTCATTAGCTGTATTGGACTTTAATGTGTGAAAGTTAAATATTTAAAAAAAATATTTTTTTGAATTTCGCGGCACTGGTTTTTCAGTGGGGGGGGGGGGGTGTGCCGCTAGCGGCACGCTGATCCTAGACAGGTTAATGGTCAAAATGATAGTTGTTTGGAATTGAATGAATCTGCTAACTTCTGACATGTTTTACAGAGGCTTGAAAGACAGACGATGGGTTACGAAAATAGCTCTAGTTACAGATTGGTAGCCCCGATTTGAAATCCGACTTCGTACTTGACAAGCAGACAAGTAGGGGAAGATTTTATATAGCAGAAATTATTTTCTTAAAAATGTTGCGAAAGGGGTCAAATAGCAGTTGATTGTGAAAGTTTGAAAAAAACGTGGTAGCATTAGTAAAACTGCTGTAACGTAAGTTCCATAAAGATTAAACTGTTTCCACATTTGACAAGCAAAAGTAGAGGAAGGATTTAATCCAAAATATTTTTGTCTAACTCTTTGGTTTAGTGGTCAAAAGGATAGTTGTTTGGAATTGAATGAATCTGCTAAGTTCTGACATGTTTTACAAAGGCTTGAAAGACAGACGATGGGTTACGAAAATAGCTCTAGTTACAGATTGGTAGCCCCGATGTGAAATCCGACTTCGTACTTGACAAGCAGACAAGTAGGGGAAGATTTTATATAGCAGACATTATTTTCGAAAAATCTTTGCGAAATGGGTCAAAACAGCGTTTTTTTGGGAAAGTTTGAAAAAAACGTGGTAGCATTAGTAAAACTGCTGTAACGTAAGTCCCATACTGAATAAACTGTTTCCACATTTGACAAGCAAAAGTAGAGGAAGGATTTAATCCAAAATATTTTTGTCTAACTCTTTGGTTTTAGTGGTCAAAATGATAGTTGTTTGGAATTGAATGAATCTGCTAACTTCTGACATGTTTTACAGAAGCTTGAAAGACAGACGATGGGTTACGAAAATAGCTCTAGTTACAGATTGGTAGCCCCGATTTGAAATCCGACTTCGTACTTGACAAGCAGACAAGTAGGGGAAGATTTATATAGGAGAAATTATTTTCTTAAAAATGTTGCGAAAGGGGTCAAATAGCAGTTGATTTTGAAAGTTTGAAAAAAACGTGGTAGCATTAGTAAAACTGCTGTAAAGTAAGTCCCATACTGAATAAACTGTTTCCACATTTGACAAGCAACTGTAGAGGAAGGATTTAATCTAAAATATTTTTGTCTAACTCTTTGGTTTAGTGGTCAAAATGATAGTTGTTTGGAATTGAATGAATCTGCTAAGTTCTGACATGTTTTACAAAGGCTTGAAAGACAGACGATGGGTTACGAAAATAGCTCTAGTTACAGATTGGTAGCCCCGATGTGAAATCCGACTTCGTACTTGACAAGCAGACAAGTAGGGGAAGATTTTATATAGCAGACATTATTTTCGAAAAATCTTTGCGAAATGGGTCAAAACAGCGTTTTTTTGGGAAAGTTTGAAAAAAACGTGGTAGCATTAGTAAAACTGCTGTAACGTAAGTTCCATACTGAATAAACTGTTTCCACATTTGACAAGCAAATGTAGAGGAAGGATTTAATCCAAAATATTTTTGTCTAACTCTTTGGTTTAGTGGTCAAAATGATAGTTGTTTGGAATTGAATGAATCTGCTAAGTTCTGACATGTTTTACAAAGGCTTGAAAGACAGACGTTGGGTTACGAAATAAGCTCTAGTTACAGATTGGTAGCCCCGATTTGAAATCCGACTTCGTACTTGACAAGCAGACAAGTAGGGGAAGACTTTATATAGCACACATTTTTTTCTTTAAAATGTTGCGAAAGGGGTCAAAACAGCAGTTTTTTGGGAAAGTTTGAAAAAAACGTGGTAGCATTAGTAAAACTGCGTAACGTAAGTTCCATACTGAATAAACTGTTTCCACATTTGACATTTCAAATTTAGAGGAAGGATTTAATCCAAAATATTTTGTCTAACTCTTTGGTTTAGTGGTCAAAATGATAGTTGTTTGGAATTGAATGAATCTGCTAACTTCTGACATGTTTTACAGAGGCTTGAAAGACAGACGATGGGTTACGAAAATAGCTCTAGTTACAGATTGGTAGCCCCGATTTGAAATCCGACTTCGTACTTGACAAGCAGACAAGTAGGGGAAGATTTATATAGGAGAAATTATTTTCTTAAAAATGTTGCGAAAGGGGTCAAATAGCAGTTGATTTTGAAAGTTTGAAAAAAACGTGGTAGCATTAGTAAAACTGCTGTAACGTAAGTCCCATACTGAATAAACTGTTTCCACATTTGACAAGCAACTGTAGAGGAAGGATTTAATCTAAAATATTTTTGTCTAACTCTTTGGTTTAGTGGTCAAAATGATAGTTGTTTGGAATTGAATGAATCTGCTAAGTTCTGACATGTTTTACAAAGGCTTGAAAGACAGACGATGGGTTACGAAAATAGCTCTAGTTACAGATTGGTAGCCCCGATGTGAAATCCGACTTCGTACTTGACAAGCAGACAAGTAGGGGAAGATTTTATATAGCAGACATTATTTTCGAAAAATCTTTGCGAAATGGGTCAAAACAGCGTTTTTTTGGGAAAGTTTGAAAAAAACGTGGTAGCATTAGTAAAACTGCTGTAACGTAAGTTCCATACTGAATAAACTGTTTCCACATTTGACAAGCAAATGTAGAGGAAGGATTTAATCCAAAATATTTTTGTCTAACTCTTTGGTTTAGTGGTCAAAATGATAGTTGTTTGGAATTGAATGAATCTGCTAAGTTCTGACATGTTTTACAAAGGCTTGAAAGACAGACGATGGGTTACGAAAATAGCTCTAGTTACAGATTGGTAGCCCCGATGTGAAATCCGACTTCGTACTTGACAAGCAGACAAGTAGGGGAAGATTTTATATAGCAGACATTATTTTTGAAAAATCTTTGCGAAATGGGTCAAAACAGCGTTTTTTTGGGAAAGTTTGAAAAAAACGTGGTAGCATTAGTAAAACTGCTGTAACGTAAGTTCCATACTGAATAAACTGTTTCCACATTTGACAAGCAAATGTAGAGGAAGGATTTAATCCAAAATATTTTTGTCTAACTCTTTGGTTTAGTGGTCAAAATGATAGTTGTTTGGAATTGAATGAATCTGCTAAGTTCTGACATGTTTTACAAAGGCTTGAAAGACAGACGTTGGGTTACGAAATAAGCTCTAGTTACAGATTGGTAGCCCCGATTTGAAATCCGACTTCGTACTTGACAAGCAGACAAGTAGGGGAAGACTTTATATAGCACACATTTTTTTCTTTAAAATGTTGCAAAAGGGGTCAAAACAGCAGTTTTTTGGGAAAGTTTGAAAAAAACGTGGTAGCATTAGTAAAACTGCGTAACGTAAGTTCCATACTGAATAAACTGTTTCCACATTTGACATTTCAAATTTAGAGGAAGGATTTAATCCAAAATATTTTGTCTAACTCTTTGGTTTAGTGGTCAAAATGATAGTTGTTTGGAATTGAATGAATCTGCTAAGTTCTGACATGTTTTACAAAGGCTTGAAAGACAGACGATGGGTTACGAAAATAGCTCTAGTTACATATTGGTAGCCCCGATTTGAAATCCGACTTCGTACTTGACAAGCAGACAAGTAGGGGAAGATTTTATATAGCAGAAATTATTTTCTTAAAAATGTTGCGAAAGGTGTCAAATAGCAGTTGATTGTGAAAGTTTGAAAAAAACGTGGTAGCATTAGTAAAACTGCTGTAACGTAAGTTCCATAAAGATTAAACTGTTTCCACATTTGACAAGCAAAAGTAGAGGAAGGATTTAATCCAAAATATTTTTGTCTAACTCTTTGGTTTAGTGGTCAAAATGATAGTTGTTTGGAATTGAATGAATCTGCTAACTTCTGACATGTTTTACAAAGGCTTGAAAGACAGACGATGGGTTACGAAAATAGCTCTAGTTACAGATTGGTAGCCCCGATGTGAAATCCGACTTCGTACTTGACAAGCAGACAAGTAGGGGAAGATTTTATATAGCAGACATTTTTTTCGAAAAATCTTTGCGAAATGGGTCAAAACAGCGTTTTTTTGGGAAAGTTTGAAAAAAACGTGGTAGCATTAGTAAAACTGCTGTAACGTAAGTTCCATACTGAATAAACTGTTTCCACATTTGACAAGCAAATTTAGAGGAAGGATTTAATCCAAAATATTTTTGTCTAACTCTTTGGTTTAGTGGTCAAAATGATAGTTGTTTGGAATTGAATGAATCTGCTAAGTTCTGACATGTTTTACAAAGGCTTGAAAGACAGACGATGGGTTACGAAAATAGCTCTAGTTACATATTGGTAGCCCCGATTTGAAATCCGACTTCGTACTTGAAAAGCAGACAAGTAGGGGAAGATTTTATATAGCAGAAATTATTTTCTTAAAAATGTTGCGAAAGGGGTCAAATAGCAGTTGATTGTGAAAGTTTGAAAAAAACGTGGTAGCATTAGTAAAACTGCTGTAACGTAAGTCCCATACTGAATAAACTGTTTCCACATTTGACAAGCAAAAGTAGAGGAAGGATTTAATCCAAAATATTTTTGTCTAACTCTTTGGTTTAGTGGTCAAAATGATAGTTGTTTGGAATTGAATGAATCTGCTAAGTTCTGACATGTTTTACAAAGGCTTGAAAGACAGACGATGGGTTACGAAAATAGCTCTAGTTACAGATTGGTAGCCCCGATTTGAAATCCGACTTCGTACTTGACAAGCAGACAAGTAGGGGAAGACTTTATATAGCACACATTTTTTTCTTTAAAATGTTGCGAAAGGGGTCAAAACAGCAGTTTTTTGGGAAAATTTGAAAAAAACGTGGTAGCATTAGTAAAACTGCTGTAACGTAAGTTCCATACTGAATAAACTGTTTCCACATTTGACATTTCAAATTTAGAGGAAGGATTTAATCCAAAATATTTTTGTCTAACTCTTTGGTTTAGTGGTCAAAATGATAGTTGTTTGGAATTGAATGAATCTGCTAAGTTCTGACATGTTTTACAAAGGCTTGAAAGACAGACGTTGGGTTACGAAAATAGCTCTAGTTACAGATTGGTAGCCCCGATTTGAAATCCGACTTCGTACTTGACAAGCAGACAAGTAGGGGAAGACTTTATATAGCAGACATTTTTTTCTTTAAAATGTTGCGAAAGGGGTCAAAACAGCAGTTTTTTGGGAAAGTTTGAAAAAAACGTGGTAGCATTAGTAAAACTGCTGTAACGTAAGTTCCATACTGAATAAACTGTTTCCACATTTGACATTTCAAATTTAGAGGAAGGATTTAATCCAAAATATTTTGTCTAACTCTTTGGTTTAGTGGTCAAAATGATAGTTGTTTGGAATTGAATGAATCTGCTAAGTTCTGACATGTTTTACAAAGGCTTGAAAGACAGACGATGGGTTACGAAAATAGCTCTAGTTACAGATTGGTAGCCCCGATGTGAAATCCGACTTCGTACTTGACAAGCAGACAAGTAGGGGAAGATTTTATATAGCAGACATTATTTTCGAAAAATCTTTGCGAAATGGGTCAAAACAGCGTTTTTTTGGGAAAGTTTGAAAAAAACGTGGTAGCATTAGTAAAACTGCTGTAACGTAAGTTCCATACTGAATAAACTGTTTCCACATTTGACAAGCAAATTTAGAGGAAGGATTTAATCCAAAATATTTTTGTCTAACTCTTTGGTTTAGTGGTCAAAATGATAGTTGTTTGGAATTGAATGAATCTGCTAAGTTCTGACATGTTTTACAAAGGCTTGAAAGACAGACGATGGGTTACGAAAATAGCTCTAGTTACATATTGGTAGCCCCGATTTGAAATCCGACTTCGTACTTGAAAAGCAGACAAGTAGGGGAAGATTTTATATAGCAGAAATTATTTTCTTAAAAATGTTGCGAAAGGGGTCAAATAGCAGTTGATTGTGAAAGTTTGAAAAAAACGTGGTAGCATTAGTAAAACTGCTGTAACGTAAGTCCCATACTGAATAAACTGTTTCCACATTTGACAAGCAAAAGTAGAGGAAGGATTTAATCCAAAATATTTTTGTCTAACTCTTTGGTTTAGTGGTCAAAATGATAGTTGTTTGGAATTGAATGAATCTGCTAAGTTCTGACATGTTTTACAAAGGCTTGAAAGACAGACGATGGGTTACGAAAATAGCTCTAGTTACAGATTGGTAGCCCCGATTTGAAATCCGACTTCGTACTTGACAAGCAGACAAGTAGGGGAAGACTTTATATAGCACACATTTTTTTCTTTAAAATGTTGCGAAAGGGGTCAAAACAGCAGTTTTTTGGGAAAATTTGAAAAAAACGTGGTAGCATTAGTAAAACTGCTGTAACGTAAGTTCCATACTGAATAAACTGTTTCCACATTTGACATTTCAAATTTAGAGGAAGGATTTAATCCAAAATATTTTTGTCTAACTCTTTGGTTTAGTGGTCAAAATGATAGTTGTTTGGAATTGAATGAATCTGCTAAGTTCTGACATGTTTTACAAAGGCTTGAAAGACAGACGTTGGGTTACGAAAATAGCTCTAGTTACAGATTGGTAGCCCCGATTTGAAATCCGACTTCGTACTTGACAAGCAGACAAGTAGGGGAAGACTTTATATAGCAGACATTTTTTTCTTTAAAATGTTGCGAAAGGGGTCAAAACAGCAGTTTTTTGGGAAAGTTTGAAAAAAACGTGGTAGCATTAGTAAAACTGCTGTAACGTAAGTTCCATACTGAATAAACTGTTTCCACATTTGACATTTCAAATTTAGAGGAAGGATTTAATCCAAAATATTTTGTCTAACTCTTTGGTTTAGTGGTCAAAATGATAGTTGTTTGGAATTGAATGAATCTGCTAAGTTCTGACATGTTTTACAAAGGCTTGAAAGACAGACGATGGGTTACGAAAATAGCTCTAGTTACATATTGGTAGCCCCGATTTGAAATCCGACTTCGTACTTGAAAAGCAGACAAGTAGGGGAAGATTTTATATAGCAGAAATTATTTTCTTAAAAATGTTGCGAAAGGGGTCAAATAGCAGTTGATTGTGAAAGTTTGAAAAAAACGTGGTAGCATTAGTAAAACTGCTGTAACGTAAGTCCCATACTGAATAAACTGTTTCCACATTTGACAAGCAAAAGTAGAGGAAGGATTTAATCCAAAATATTTTTGTCTAACTCTTTGGTTTAGTGGTCAAAATGATAGTTGTTTGGAATTGAATGAATCTGCTAACTTCTGACATGTTTTACAGAGGCTTGAAAGACAGACGATGGGTTACGAAAATAGCTCTAGTTACAGATTGGTAGCCCCGATTTGAAATCCGACTTCGTACTTGACAAGCAGACAAGTAGGGGAAGATTTTATATAGGAGAAATTATTTTCTTAAAAATGTTGCGAAAGGGGTCAAATAGCAGTTGATTGTGAAAGTTTGAAAAAAACGTGGTAGCATTAGTAAAACTGCTGTAACGTAAGTCCCATACTGAATAAACTGTTTCCACATTTGACAAGCAACTGTAGAGGAAGGATTTAATCCAAAATATTTTTGTCTAACTCTTTGGTTTAGTGGTCAAAATGATAGTTGTTTGGAATTGAATGAATCTGCTAAGTTCTGACATGTTTTACAAAGGCTTGAAAGACAGACGTTGGGTTACGAAAATAGCTCTAGTTACAGATTGGTAGCCCCGATTTGAAATCCGACTTCGTACTTGACAAGCAGACAAGTAGGGGAAGACTTTATATAGCACACATTTTTTTCTTTAAAATGTTGCGAAAGGGGTCAAAACAGCAGTTTTTTGGGAAAGTTTGAAAAAAACGTGGTAGCATTAGTAAAACTGCTGTAACGTAAGTTCCATACTGAATAAACTGTTTCCACATTTGACATTTCAAATTTAGAGGAAGGATTTAATCCAAAATGTTTTTGTCTAACTCTTTGGTTTAGTGGTCAAAATGATAGTTGTTTGGAATTGAATGAATCTGCTAAGTTCTGACATGTTTTACAAAGGCTTGAAAGACAGACGATGGGTTACGAAAATAGCTCTAGTTACATATTGGTAGCCCCGATTTGAAATCCGACTTCGTACTTGAAAAGCAGACAAGTAGGCGAAGATTTTATATAGCAGAAATTATTTTCTTAAAAATGTTGCGAAAGGGGTCAAATAGCAGTTGATTGTGAAAGTTTGAAAAAAACGTGGTAGCATTAGTAAAACTGCTGTAACGTAAGTCCCATACTGAATAAACTGTTTCCACTTTTGACAAGCAAAAGTAGAGGAAGGATTTAATCCAAAATATTTTTGTCTAACTCTTTGGTTTAGTGGTCAAAATGATAGTTGTTTGGAATTGAATGAATCTGCTAACTTCTGACATGTTTTACAGAGGCTTGAAAGACAGACGATGGGTTACGAAAATAGCTCTAGTTACAGATTGGTAGCCCCGATTTGAAATCCGACTTCGTACTTGACAAGCAGACAAGTAGGGGAAGATTTTATATAGGAGAAATTATTTTCTTAAAATGTTGCGAAAGGGGTCAAATAGCAGTTGATTGTGAAAGTTTGAAAAAAACGTGGTAGGATTAGTAAAACTGCTGTAACGTAAGTCCCATACTGAATAAACTGTTTCCACATTTGACAAGCAACTGTAGAGGAAGGATTTAATCCAAAATATTTTTGTCTAACTCTTTGGTTTAGTGGTCAAAATGATAGTTGTTTGGAATTGAATGAATCTGCTAAGTTCTGACATGTTTTACAAAGGCTTGAAAGACAGACGATGGGTTACGAAAATAGCTCTAGTTACAGATTGGTAGCCCCGATGTGAAATCCGACTTCGTACTTGACAAGCAGACAAGTAGGGGAAGATTTTATATAGCAGACATTATTTTCGAAAAATCTTTGCGAAATGGGTCAAAACAGCGTTTTTTTGGGGAAGTTTGAAAAAAACGTGGCAGCATTAGTAAAACTGCTGTAACGTAAGTTCCATACTGAATAAACTGTTTCCACATTTGACAAGCAAATGTAGAGGATGGATTTATTCCAAAATATTTTTGTCTAACTCTTTGGTTTAGTTGTCAAAATGATAGTTGTTTGGAATTGAATGAATCTGCTAAGTTCTGACATGTTTTACAAAGGCTTGAAAGACAGACGATGGGTTACGAAAATAGCTCTAGTTACATATTGGTAGCCCGATTTGAAATCCGACTTCGTACTTGAAAAGCAGACAAGTAGGGGAAGATTTTATATAGCAGAAATTATTATCTTAAAAATGTTGCGAAAGGGGTCAAATAGCAGTTGATTGTGAAAGTTTGAAAAAAACGTGGTAGCATTAGTAAAACTGCTGTAACGTAAGTCCCATACTGAATAAACTGTTTCCACTTTTGACAAGCAAAAGTAGAGGAAGGATTTAATCCAAAATATTTTTGTCTAACTCTTTGGTTTAGTGGTCAAAATGATAGTTGTTTGGAATTGAATGAATCTGCTAACTTCTGACATGTTTTACAGAGGCTTGAAAGACAGACGATGGGTTACAAAAAAAGCTCTAGTTACAGATTGGTAGCCCCGATTTGAAATCCGACTTCGTACTTGACAAGCAGACAAGTAGGGGAAGATTTTATATAGGAGAAATTATTTTCTTAAAAATGTTGCGAAAGGGGTCAAATAGCAGTTGATTGTGAAAGTTTGAAAAAAACGTGGTAGGATTAGTAAAACTGCTGTAACGTAAGTTCCATACTGAATAAACTGTTTCCACATTTGACATTTCAAATTTAGAGGAAGGATTTAATCCAAAATATTTTTGTCTAACTCTTTGGTTTAGTGGTCAAAATGATAGTTGTTTGGAATTGAATGAATCTGCTAAGTTCTGACATGTTTTACAAAGGCTTGAAAGACAGACGTTGGGTTACGAAAATAGCTCTAGTTACAGATTGGTAGCCCCGATTTGAAATCCGACTTCGTACTTGACAAGCAGACAAGTAGGGGAAGACTTTATATAGCAGACATTTTTTTCTTTAAAATGTTGCGAAAGGGGTCAAAACAGCAGTTTTTTGGGAAAGTTTGAAAATAACGTGGTAGCATTAGTAAAACTGCTGTAACGTAAGTTCCATACTGAATAAACTGTTTCCACATTTGACATTTCAAATTTAGAGGAAGGATTTAATCCAAAATATTTTGTCTAACTCTTTGGTTTAGTGGTCAAAATGATAGTTGTTTGGAATTGAATGAATCTGCTAAGTTCTGACATGTTTTACAAAGGCTTGAAAGACAGACGATGGGTTACGAAAATAGCTCTAGTTACATATTGGTATCCCCGATTTGAAATCCGACTTCGTACTTGAAAAGCAGACAAGTAGGGGAAGATTTTATATAGCAGAAATTATTTTCTTAAAAATGTTGCGAAAGGGGTCAAATAGCAGTTGATTGTGAAAGTTTGAAAAAAACGTGGTAGCATTAGTAAAACTGCTGTAACGTAAGTCCCATACTGAATAAACTGTTTCCACATTTGACAAGCAAAAGTAGAGGAAGGATTTAATCCAAAATATTTTTGTCTAACTCTTTGGTTTAGTGGTCAAAATGATAGTTGTTTGGAATTGAATGAATCTGCTAACTTCTGACATGTTTTACAGAGGCTTGAAAGACAGACGATGGGTTACGAAAATAGCTCTAGTTACAGATTGGTAGCCCCGATTTGAAATCCGACTTCGTACTTGACAAGCAGACAAGTAGGGGAAGATTTTATATAGGAGAAATTATTTTCTTAAAAATGTTGTGAAAGGGGTCAAATAGCAGTTGATTGTGAAAGTTTGAAAAAAACGTGGTAGCATTAGTAAAACTGCTGTAACGTAAGTCCCATACTGAATAAACTGTTTCCACATTTGACAAGCAACTGTAGAGGAAGGATTTAATCCAAAATATTTTTGTCTAACTCTTTGGTTTAGTGGTCAAAATGATAGTTGTTTGGAATTGAATGAATCTGCTAAGTTCTGACATGTTTTACAAAGGCTTGAAAGACAGACGTTGGGTTACGAAAATAGCTCTAGTTACAGATTGGTAGCCCCGATTTGAAATCCGACTTCATACTTGACAAGCAGACAAGTAGGGGAAGACTTTATATAGCACACATTTTTTTCTTTAAAATGTTGCGAAAGGGGTCAAAACAGCAGTTTTTTGGGAAAATTTGAAAAAAACGTGGTAGCATTAGTAAAACTGCTGTAACGTAAGTTCCATACTGAATAAACTGTTTCCACATTTGACATTTCAAATTTAGAGGAAGGATTTAATCCAAAATATTTTTGTCTAACTCTTTGGTTTAGTGGTCAAAATGATAGTTGTTTGGAATTGAATGAATCTGCTAAGTTCTGACATGTTTTACAAAGGCTTGAAAGATAGACGTTGGGTAACGAAAATAGCTCTAGTTACAGATTGGTAGCCCCGATTTGAAATCCGACTTCGTACTTGACAAGCAGACAAGTAGGGGAAGATTTTATATAGGAGAAATTATTTTCTTTAAAATGTTGCGAAAGGGGTCAAATAGCAGTTGATTGTGAAAGTTTGAAAAAAACGTGGTAGCATTAGTAAAACTCCTGTAACGTAAGTCCCATACTGAATAAACTGTTTCCACATTTGACAAGCAACTGTAGAGGAAGGATTTAATCCAAAATATTTTTGTCTAACTCTTTGGTTTAGTGGTCAAAATGATAGTTGTTTGGAATTGAATGAATCTGCTAAGTTCTGACATGTTTTACAAAGGCTTGAAAGACAGACGTTGGGTTACGAAAATAGCTCTAGTTACAGATTGGTAGCCCCGATTTGAAATCCGACTTCCTACTTGACAAGCAGACAAGTAGGGGAAGACTTTATATAGCACACATTTTTTTCTTTAAAATTTTGCGAAAGGGGTCAAAACAGCAGTTTTTTGGGAAAGTTTGAAAAAAACGTGGTAGCATTAGTAAAACTGCTGTAACGTAAGTTCCATACTGAATAAACTGTTTCCACATTTGACATTTCAAATTTAGAGGAAGGATTTAATCCAAAATATTTTTGTCTAACTCTTTGGTTTAGTGGTCAAAATGATAGTTGTTTGGAATTGAATGAATCTGCTAAGTTCTGACATGTTTTACAAAGGCTTGAAAGACAGACGATGGGTTACGAAAATAGCTCTAGTTACATATTGGTAGCCCCGATTTGAAATCCGACTTCGTACTTGAAAAGCAGACAAGTAGGGGAAGATTTTATATAGCAGAAATTATTTTCTTAAAAATGTTGCGAAAGGGGTCAAATAGCAGTTGATTGTGAAAGTTTGAAAAAAACGTGGTAGCATTAGTAAAACTGCTGTAACGTAAGTCCCATACTGAATAAACTGTTTCCACTTTTGACAAGCAAAAGTAGAGGAAGGATTTAATCCAAAATATTTTTGTCTAACTCTTTGGTTTAGTGGTCAAAATGATAGTTGTTTGGAATTGAATGAATCTGCTAAGTTCTGACATGTTTTACAAAGGCTTGAAAGACAGACGATGGGTTACGAAAATAGCTCTAGTTACATATTGGTAGCCCCGATTTGAAATCCGACTTCGTACTTGAAAAGCAGACAAGTAGGGGAAGATTTTATATAGCAGAAATTATTTTCTTAAAAATGTTGCGAAAGGGGTCAAATAGCAGTTGATTGTGAAAGTTTGAAAAAAACGTGGTAGCATTAGTAAAACTGCTGTAACGTAAGTCCCATACTGAATAAACTGTTTCCACTTTTGACAAGCAAAAGTAGAGGAAGGATTTAATCCAAAATATTTTTGTCTAACTCTTTGGTTTAGTGGTCAAAATGATAGTTGTTTGGAATTGAATGAATCTGCTAACTTCTGACATGTTTTACAGAGGCTTGAAAGACAGACGATGGGTTACAAAAATAGCTCTAGTTACAGATTGGTAGCCCCGATTTGAAATCCGACTTCGTACTTGACAAGCAGACAAGTAGGGGAAGATTTTATATAGGAGAAATTATTTTCTTAAAAATGTTGCGAAAGGGGTCAAATAGCAGTTGATTGTGAAAGTTTGAAAAAAACGTGGTAGGATTAGTAAAACTGCTGTAACGTAAGTCCCATACTGAATAAACTGTTTCCACATTTGACAAGCAACTGTAGAGGAAGGATTTAATCCAAAATATTTTTGTCTAACTCTTTGGTTTAGTGGTCAAAATGATAGTTGTTTGGAATTGAATGAATCTGCTAAGTTCTGACATGTTTTACAAAGGCTTGAAAGACAGACGATGGGTTACGAAAATAGCTCTAGTTACAGATTGGTAGCCCCGATGTGAAATCCGACTTCGTACTTGACAAGCAGACAAGTAGGGGAAGATTTTATATAGCAGACATTATTTTCGAAAAATCTTTGCGAAATGGGTCAAAACAGCGTTTTTTTGGGGAAGTTTGAAAAAAACGTGGCAGCATTAGTAAAACTGCTGTAACGTAAGTTCCATACTGAATAAACTGTTTCCACATTTGACAAGCAAATGTAGAGGATGGATTTATTCCAAAATATTTTTGTCTAACTCTTTGGTTTAGTTGTCAAAATGATAGTTGTTTGGAATTGAATGAATCTGCTAAGTTCTGACATGTTTTACAAAGGCTTGAAAGACAGACGATGGGTTACGAAAATAGCTCTAGTTACATATTGGTAGCCCCGATTTGAAATCCGACTTCGTACTTGAAAAGCAGACAAGTAGGGGAAGATTTTATATAGCAGAAATTATTTTCTTAAAAATGTTGCGAAAGGGGTCAAATAGCAGTTGATTGTGAAAGTTTGAAAAAAACGTGGTAGCATTAGTAAAACTGCTGTAACGTAAGTCCCATACTGAATAAACTGTTTCCACATTTGACAAGCAAAAGTAGAGGAAGGATTTAATCCAAAATATTTTTGTCTAACTCTTTGGTTTAGTGGTCAAAATGATAGTTGTTTGGAATTGAATGAATCTGCTAACTTCTGACATGTTTTACAGAGGCTTGAAAGACAGACGATGGGTTACAAAAAAAGCTCTAGTTACAGATTGGTAGCCCCGATTTGAAATCCGACTTCGTACTTGACAAGCAGACAAGTAGGGGAAGATTTTATATAGGAGAAATTATTTTCTTAAAAATGTTGCGAAAGGGGTCAAATAGCAGTTGATTGTGAAAGTTTGAAAAAAACGTGGTAGGATTAGTAAAACTGCTGTAACGTAAGTCCCATACTGAATAAACTGTTTCCACATTTGACAAGCAAAAGTAGAGGAAGGATTTAATCCAAAATATTTTTGTCTAACTCTTTGGTTTAGTGGTCAAAATGATAGTTGTTTGGAATTGAATGAATCTGCTAACTTCTGACATGTTTTACAGAGGCTTGAAAGACAGACGATGGGTTACAAAAATAGCTCTAGTTACAGATTGGTAGCCCCGATTTGAAATCCGACTTCGTACTTGACAAGCAGACAAGTAAGGGAAGTCCTCCCCCAATTGTACAAATAACATGGCAACTTATTGGCACCGAGCGCAGCATATACACGATGGACAAGTACACTACTTCTGGCCCGCTTTCATCCAACTCTGATGGCAAATGCCATGCTGCAAATGAGCTGTGTAACACTCCAAAATTCCTATAGTGGGCGAATGTGTTCTATCTAAATTTTTCATAGGCTTTATGTAACGCAAGTCAAAACCCAAGAGTAAAAATTTTTTGCCACAAACTTATCACCCCCTTAAAAAAGTGCTTTCTGGACCGTTTTTCGAAATTCTTTCGAGTTTTATGTCAATTACACATGTGTAAGAACTATATGAAAATCCTTTTTTCAAATTTTATTAACATAATTTTTTTCGATTATTTTTTTTGAACTTAAGGTATATGTTTTGTGCATTTGGAATAAGATTTCATAGGAATCCAAAAGTCAAAAGTCAAAAATGTCAAAAATTTGGAAAAAACGTATCACCCCATTTAAAAAAGTGCTTTCTGGACCGTTTTTCGAAATTCTTTCGAGTTTTATGGCAATTACACATGTGTAAGAACTGTATGAAAATACATTAGTCACATTTTATTATCATAATTTTTTGTAAATGTTTATTTGAACTTAAGCAATATGTTTTGTGCATTTGGAATATGATTTCATAGGAAGTCAAAAGTCAAAAGTCAAAAATGTCAAAAATTTGGAAAAAACGTGTCACCCCCTTTAAAAAAGGTGCTTTCTGGACCGTTTTTCGAAATTCTTTAGATTTTTAGGTCAATTACACATGTATAAGAACTGTATGAAGATACTTTAGTCACATTTTATTATCATATTTTTTTTTTTAAATGTTTACTTGTCCTTAAGGAATATGTTTTGTGCATTTGGAATATGATTTCATAGGAAGTCAAAAGTCAAAAGTCAAAAATGTGAATAAATTAGAAAAAACTTATCAACCCCTTTAAAAAAGTGCTTTTTTGGATTTCATAGTCAAAAATAACATTTTGTTTTTAAAAGGCCAAAATGAAGCATTTAAAACGGTTTTGAAAAATGACGCCTGGTACCCAAAACATGAAACATAGAATATTTTTTGACTTTTTTTGGAAACCTCCTTAAATCACTCAGGCCGGACCCCCATTGACTCGAGAAGAAAAAACAAAACAAAAATTCCAGAAGAAAAAACATAGAATATTTTCAGACTTTTTTTGAAAACCTCCATAAATCACTCAGGCCAGCACACATTGATTTTTGCCCATCGAATAGTGCTCCCAGAGCGGGTATGGAATTCTGGATGCCCCCTAAAAGCAATTTCAACCATGGCACCTGGTAACCCCCAAAAAATACCAGGTGCACGAAAAGTTTGGACTTAGAATATTTTTTGAGTTTTTTGGAAAAACTCCATAAATCACTCAGGCCATTGACTCGTGAAGAAAAAAAATATATATATTTTTAAGAAAAAACAGAATATTTTCTGACTTTTTTTGAAAACCTCCATAAATCACTCAGGCCAGCACCCATTGTTTTTTGCCCGTAGTATAGTGCTCCCAGAGCGGATATGGAAGTCTGGATGCCCCTAAAAGCATTTACGGCTCTGTGTGTCTTTAAGCACCATACTTTGTGTCTGTGTGTGTGTGTGTGTGTGTGAGCTTTTCTTTGACATCTGGTTAGAGAAATGACTGATGTACACTTCATGAGGGTTGCCTAATCACACACTTAACCTGTCTAGGATCAGCGTGGCGCTAGCGGCACACCCCCCCCCCCCCCACTGAAAAACCAGTGCCGCGAAATTCAAAAAAAATATTTTTTAAAAATATTTAACTTTCACACATTAAAGTCCAATACAGCTAATGAAAGACACAGATCTTGTGAATCCAGTCAACATTTCCGATTTTTAAAATGTTTTACAGGGAAGACACAATATGTAAAGATGTACATCTATTACCTAAAAACACATTAGCATAATCCACCATCTTTTATTTGTCCACCAACACCAGTAGCCATCACCAATTCGGCTAAACTAAGATATTTATAGCCCCTAACCAACAAAAAAACTCATTAGATGACAGTCTGATAACATATTTATGGTATGGGATAGGTTTTGTTAGAAAAAAGTGCATATTTCAGGTAGATGGCATAGTTTACAATTGCACCCACCATCACAAATGGACTAGAATAATTACAATGAGCAACGTGTTTACCTAACTACTAATCATCAAACATTTCGTAAAAATACACAGCATACACGAATCGAAAGACACAGATCCTGTGAATACAGACAATATTTCAGATTTTCTAAGTGTCTTACAGCGAAAACACAATAAATCGTTATATTAGCTTAGCACATAGCAATTAGCAGCCCAGCATTGATTCTAGCCAAAGTGAGCGATAAAAGTCAACATCGCCAAAAGATATTAATTTTTTCACTAACCTTCTCAGAATTCTTCCGATGACACTCCTGTAACATCACATTACAACATGCATATACAGTTTGATCGAAAATGTTTATATTTAGCCACCAAAATCATGGTTAGACAATGTGAAATGTAGACAAGCTGGTAAAGAAAAAGTCCTTGCGCCACTTAGACAGTGATCTACTCTTATACATAAATACTCATAAACGTGACTAAAAAATATAGGGTGGACAGGGATTGATAGACAATTTAATTCTTAATACAATTGCGTTATTACATTTTTTAATTTATCCTTACTTTTCAATACAGTTTGCGCCAAGCGAAGCTACGTCAAAAAACATGGCGTCCTAAGCCACTAAAATGTTTCGACAGAAACACGATTTATCATAATAAAAATGTCCTACCTTGAGCTGTTCTTCCATCAGTATCTTGGGCAAAGGATCCTTTCTTGGGAGAAATCGTCTTTTGGTGGAAAGCTGTCCTCTTGCCATGTGGAAATGTCAACTGCGTTCGGGATGAACTGAAAAGCGTGCCCAACTTTTCACATCGTTGCAAAAATAAATGTCCCAAAATCGCACTAAACGGATATAAATTGCTATAAAACGCTTTAAATTAACTACCTTATGATGTTTTTAACTCCTATAACGAGTGAAAAGATGACCGGAGAAATATAACAGGCTAAACTAACGCTTGGAACAGGTGCGCGCCGGTGTCCTCTAGGCTCATGACGCAGCTCCCAAAGAATGACTAGCTTCAGGGTTTTTTCATTTGTAGGGCCTGTGAACGCGCAATCGACCCCGTTGGAATCGTCATCACGTAAAGGCATCCAGGGGAAGACGTAAGAAGTGTCCGTATAGTCATAGCAACGACAGTGCCCTTTTAACTGACTTCAGAAGAGTGGCCAACATTTCTCAAATCTGACTCCATGTCAGGGAAATTGCTGTAGAATGGGCTCTGTTCCACTTAGAGACAAAATTTCAACTCCTATAGAAACTATAGACTGTTTTCTATCCAATAATAATAATAATATGCATATTGTACGATCAAGGATTTTGTGGGAAGCCGTTTCAAAAATTAGCCAAATTAGCATAAATAGTCTAAACAGCGCCCCCATCCCCAACAGGTTAAAGTTTTGGAAAGATCTGACTTTTTTAACCCTTTGAAACAGCACCTATGACCCCATTTTAAGGCACTTCCGGTTGGCACAGGAAGCTTTAAGTAAACACCTATCCTGATCGGGGTATGCTTTTATAGAATCCTGAGTTTTAAGTCTATACGTTAAGAACTGACTGATTTACATAGGGTTGAATGCACTATATATCACAAACTGCTGGTTGGCTATGGCAAAACACTTTTAGGGTGATTTTATCACTTCCGGTTGCTCCAGGAAGATTAGAATCAACACTGGTAGACCTCATAGTGGCCTGATGGACTGACATCAAAGACAGGTTCATAAGACATTCATAACCCACATAGGGTTTATTTAAAGAATGCACGTTACATTTGCATATGATTCAACAGTGAAAAACATCACATCATATTGCAAAATAACACAGTGTTATATTTGCAATATGATGTGGTGAATCATATTGCAAACATAACACAGTGTTACATTTGCAATATGATGTGGTGAATCATATTGCAAACATAACACACAGTGTTACATTTGTAATATGATGTGTTGAATCATATTGCAAACATAACACACAGTGTTACATTTGTAATATGATGTGTTGAATCATATTGCAAACATAACACACACTGTTACATTTGCAATATGATGTGTTGATTCATATTGCAAATGTAACGCGCATTCTTTAAATACTTTAGAAATACAAAATTGAACATCCTGATGACCTTAGGATGGCCGGCCAGTGTTAGTGGTTCCTCTCCATCGCTCGTTGCGTGGAAATTTCATCATGTCGATTTTGCTGATGGTACCCCCGCGTTGAAACATATTGCAATTGTACAAAAGTCAACTAAACGGATACCATCTGACACCAAACTCACTTTTTCCAACTCCTTTAGAAGCCAACTATAACATATTTCAGAGCAGGCCCAAAATTCACAGCGCCTTCCATTTAAACCATAATAAAACAAATAATACATAGTTATGTTCTAGCTGCGGGTCCAATTTTCACATTATGTTTAGCCCTATGTGAGGCGACCTCGAATCCCAAGTTTCGGCTCGATAGGTCATTCGGTGCCCGAGCAAAACCCTAATTGGTGCTGAAAATCCACTGTTTTCATTGCATTGCTACGGGGTCCTTGAATGAGCAATCAAGCAGGCTCGTTGGGGTCTGTCTTTATGGGCCGAGCCGGTTTCAACGCACCTAGTCTTGAGACTCTGGGACTTTTCTAAATGTCGTCCATTTCGTTGAGCTGAAATGAATTGAAAACATAGCAAATACACGAGGCTGTTTATCGGTCCGAGAACCTTCTAGAGCCACATAAATCACCGTGCACAATCGACCTGAGGTCTAGAACAGGTTTGTAAATTTTCAGAACTCTAGGTCTGACGGTTCTTTAAAAGTTCAAACAAAAGTAACTACTACATGCACTGTCTGCCTCTTAGCCCCTCAGTGTGTCCCTCCATCATTTCTGTGTGGGTGTGTAATTTTGTTTTTGAAATCTGATGGGATGAATGACTGATTTACAGTTCAGGAGGGTTGTCTATTCACATATATGATGTTTTGGAAAGATTTGACATTTTGAAACAGCCCATTTGAAACAACCCTTCGAAACAGCCCATTTCACACCAATTAGGGCACTTCCGGTTGGCACAGGAAGCTGAAAATAAACACATATCATCACTGGAGTAGGCTTTTACACAATCCTGAGTTTTAAGTTTGTATGTTAAAATTTGACTGAATTACATAGGGCTGAATGCTCTATTTCTCTCAAACTGCAGGTTGGCTATTGCAAACACTTTTAGGGTGATTTAACCACTTCCGGTTGCTCCAGGAAGCTTAGAATCGACACAGGTAGACCTCATGGTGGCCTGATGGAATGACATTAAAGACAGGTTCATAAGACAATCATAACCCACATAGGCCTTAGGTTGAATTAAGAGGTGCAGTCAATGTATTCCAATGGGGAGACATTTCATTGTAAACTATTTGATTTAAACACCTTCTTTTAACTGTGAAGGGTTAATGCCACAAGGTCAGAGTTAGGCTTGCACAGATCGGGAGGACCTTAGGATTGTTCCTGAGGTGAAATTGTGCTTCTAACCTTAACGGTTCTCTCTCTGTGTCCCAAAAGCAAATGAAATTGACATTGAGGTCAAATGGTCATTTGTGTCCGTTCTCTTGTAACGGTCGCTGCGCTCAGACCGAGTGAGCTACGGTCAAGCGGGGCGTCTCGTTGAACTCGGCACGGTCTGGAGATAATAGTAATGCCATTGCAGGCTTTGTGTGTCGTTAAGCACCGTACTTTTTCACTCCATCATTGCTTGTGTTTGTGTGTGAGAGAGAGCTTTCCTTTGACATCTGCTTAGAGAAATGACTGATTTACAGTTCATGAGGGTTGTCTAATCACACAAATGAATTTTTGAAAAGTTCTGACCTTTTTAACCCTTCGAAACAGAACCATGACTCCATTTTAAGGCAGTTCGCTATAGTTTAACACATATCTTGACTGGGGTATGCTGTTAAAGAATCCTGAGTTTTAAGTCTATACGTTAAGAATTGAATGATCTACATAGGGTTGAATGCAGTGATTTTTCAAAATTGCAAGTCATTTATATCAGGACATCTTTTAGGCTGATTTAACTACTTCCGGTTGCTCCAGGAAGCTTAGAATTGACACAGGTAGACCTCATAGTGGCCTGATGGATTGTTATCAAAGACAGGTTCATAAGACATTCATAACCCACATAGTCTTCAGGTTGAATTTAGAGGAGCACTCAATGTATTCCTATGGGGCGAAATGTCATTGTAAACTGTTTGATGTAAACGCCTTCTTTTAACTGTGAAGGGTTAATGCCACAAGGTCAAGGTTAGGCTTGCACAGATCGGGAGGACCTTAGGATTGTTCCTGAGGTGAAATTGTGCATCTAACATTAACGGTTCTCTCTCTGTCTCCCAAAATCAAAGAAAATTGACATTGAGATCAAAGGGTCATTTGTGTCCGTTCTCTTGTAACGGTCGCTGCGCTCAGACCGAGCGAGCTACGGTCAAGCGGGGCGTCTCGTTGAACTCGGCACGGCCTGGAGATAATAGTAATGCCATTTTGGGCTTTGTGTGTTGTTAAGCACCGTACTTTTTCACTCCATCCCTGCTTTGTGTGTGTTTTTGTGTGTGAGAGAGCTTTCCTTTGACATCTGCTTAGAGAAATTACTGATTTACAGTTCATGTGGGTTGTCTATACACACAAATTAAGTTTCGAAAAGTTCTGACCTTTTTAACCCTTCGAAACAGATCCATGACTCCATTTTAAGGCACTTCCGGTTGGCACAGGAAGCTATAGTTAAACACATGTCTTGACTGGGGTATGTTGTTAAAGAATCCTGAGTTTTAAGTCTATACGTTAAGAATTGACTGATCTACATAGGGTTGAATGCAGTGATTTTTCAAAATTGCAAGTCATGCATATCAGGATATCTTTTAGGCTGATTTAACCACTTCCGGTTGCTCCAGGAAGCTTAGAATCAACACAGGTAGACCTCATACTGGCCTGATGGACTGACATCAAAGACAGGTTCATAAGACATTCATAACCCACTTAGGCTTCAGGTTGAATTTAGAGGTGCTGTCAATGTGTTGCTATGGGATGACAATGACATGCTAGTTGACTTGCTAGGCGACTTTTGTACAATTTCAATATGTTTCAACGCGGGGCTACCATCACCAAAATCGACATGATGAAATTTCACGCAACGAGCGATGGAGAGGAACCACTATCACTGCCCGGCCATCCTGAGGTCATCAGGACGTTGACTTTTGTATTTCTAAGGTATTTAAAGAATGCACGTTACATTTGCAATATGATTCAACATCACATCATATTGCAAATGTAACAGGCATTTGCAATATGAAAAACATCACATCATATTGCAAATGTGACGTGCATTCTCTTAAATACTTTAGAAATGCAAAAGTCAACGTTCTGATGACCTCAGGATGGCCGGGCAGTGATAGTGGTTCCTCTCCATCGCTCGTTTTGTGAAATTTCATCATGTCGCTTTTTCCTCATGGTACCTCCCCGTTGAAACATATTGCAATTGTACAAAAGTCAACGAGCAAGTCAGTGTCCATCAGTCAAATAGATATTTTCAGACACCAAACTGATACCATCTGACTCCAAACTCACTTTTTCCAACTCCTTTCGATGCCAACTATAACATATTTCAGAGCAGGACCAAAATTCACAGCGCTTTCTCTTTAAACCATAATAAAACAAATAATACATAGTTATGTTCTAGCTGCGGGTCCAATGTTCACATTATGTTTAGCCCTATGTGAGGCGACCTCGAATCCCAAGTTTCGGCTCGATAGGTCATTCGGTGTCCGAGCAAAACGCTAATTGGTGCTGAAAATCCACTGTTTTCATTGCCTTGCTACGGGGTCCTTGAATGAGCAATCAAACAGGCTCGTTGGGGTCTGTCTCTATGGGCCGAGCCGGTTTCAACGCACCTAGTCTTGAGACTCTGGGACTTTTCTAAAGGTCATCCGTTTCGTTGAGGTCAAATGAATTGAAAACATGGCAAATACACGAGGCTTTTTATCGATCCGAGAACCTTCTAGAGTCATATAATTCACTGTGCACAATCGACCTGAGGTCTAGAACAGGTTTGTAAATTTTCAGAACTCTAGGTCTGACGGTTCTTTAAAAGTTGGAACAAAAGTAACTACTGCACGCACTGTCTGCCTCTTAGCCCCTCAGAGTGTCCCTCCATCATTTCTGTGTGGGTGTTTATTTTTATTTTTTTGAAATCTGATGGGATGAATGACTGATTTACAGTTCAGGAAGGTTGTCTATTCACATATATGAAGTTTTGGAAAGATTTGACATTTTTAACCCTTTGAAACAGCCCATTTGACACCAATTATGGCACTTCCGGTTGGCACAGGAAGCTGAAAAAAAATACATATCATCACTGGAGTATGTTGTTACAGAATCCTGAGTTTTAAGTCTGTATGTTAAAAATTGACTGATTTACATAGGGTTGAATACACTATTTCTCTCAAACTGCATGTTGGGTATGGCAAACACTTTTAGGGTGATTTAACCACTTCCGGTTGCTCCAGGAAGCTTAGAATCGACACAGGTAGACCTCATGGTGGCCTGATGGACTGACATCAAAGACAGGTCCATAAGACAATCATAACCCACATAGGCTTTAGGTTGAATTTAGGGTTGCAGTCAATGTATTCCAATGGGGAGACATTTCATTGATGTAAACACCTTCTTTTAACTGTGAAGGGTTAATGCCACAAGGTCAGGGTTAAGCTTGCACAGATCGGGAGGACCTTAAGAACACTCCTGAGGTGAAATTGTGTTTCTAACCTTAACGGTTCTCTCTCTGTGTCCCAAAAGCAAATGAAATTGACATTGAGGTCAAAAGGTCATTCGTGTCCGTTCTCTTGTAACGGTCGCTGCGCTCAGACCGAGCGAGCTACGGTCAAGCGGGGCATCTCGTTGAACTCGGCACGGCCTGGAGATAATAGTAATGCCATTGCAGGCTTTGTGTGTCTTTAAGCACCGTACTTTTTCACTCCATCCTTCCTTTTTGTGTGTGTGTTTTTGAGTGAGAGAGCTTTTCTTTGACATCTGTTGGGATAAATGACTGATTACAGTTCATGAGGGTTGTCTAATCACACAAGTGAAGTTTTGAAAAGATCTGACCTTATTACCCTTCAAACCTGACCCTGTGGCACCATTTTAAGGTACTTCCAGTTGACATAGGAAGCTGAAATTGAACACATACCCTCCTTGGCATAGGCTCTTATATAATATTGAGTTTTAAGTCTTTATGTTAAGAACTGACTTATATAAAGAGGGTTAAACTAGTGTGTGTTATTTCATAAAATCATATAAAATCACAGGATTCTCGCAGAGCTTCGAGACCCACTTTAAAAATGTACGTCTGAACACACTGCAACTGGATCTGTGATTTTTTAGAGAAAAAAAATCCTCTTTGTGAACATCACCAAACGGTCAATGTACGATTTCTCTTAAATTACGATAGATAAATGGCTGGTTCTTTTTTTCCTGACACCGTATGCTTATGTACTTTGACATGAAGCGGTCAAATTAGCACCCTACTTGCGTTTTAACCCTTTAATCCCAGAAAAATGGCCATAACTCAAAAAGCGCCGAGGTCTCGACGCCATCTTGTTCGGGGCCAACTGCCCATTACTCCAAACCTACGCTCGCCGAGTTTCGTCTTCGAAATATTTTCAGTTTAGGAGAAAAGGCTGCGCTCGTTTGCCACGTGCTCGTGCGCCTGCAATATGATTTATTTTCCCTCTTGTGGGAATTTTCAAGAATGCAGAAAAAAGTCAAAAATTTGTCATTTTTATAAAACGGAAACCGAAAGTCCGAGACGTTTTTTTGAGTGACTTCCTGAATGAGCTCTCCGACGCCCATGGCCCGACGCCGTCCGCGATTTTCTGCGACGTCGTAAGACGTCAGGTAAGGGACCGTACATTTGCAATGGGACTTTCTTCACTAACCATACGGCTCCCGTCTCAGAGTTCCCTTATGTATGTAGGGGAAGATTTTATATAGCAGACATTATTTTTGAAATTTTTTTGCGAAAGGGGTCAAAACAGCAGTTTTTTGTGAAAGTTTGAAAAAAACGTGGTAGCATTAGTAAAACTGCTGTAACGTAAGTTCCATACTGAATAAACTGTTTCCACATTTGACAAGCAAATGTAGAGGAAGGATTTAATCCAAAATGTTTTTGTCTAACTATTTAGTTTAGTGGTCAAAATGATAGTTGTTTGGAATTGAATGAATCTGCTAACTTCTGACATGTTTTACAAAGGCTTGAAAGACAGACGATGGGTTACGAAAATAGCTCTAGTTACAGATTGGTGTTCCCGATTGGAAATCCGACTTCGTACTTGAAAAGCAGACAAGTAGGGAAAGATTTTATATAGCAGAAATTATTTTCTTAAAAATGTTGCGAAAGGGGTCAAATAGCAGTTGATTGTGAAAGTTTGAAAAAAACGTGGTAGCATTAGTAAAACTGCTGTAACGTAAGTCCCATTCTGAATAAACTGTTTCCACATTTGACAAGCAAAAGTAGAGGAAGGATTTAATCCAAAATATTTTTGTCTAACTCTTTGGTTTAGTGGTCAAAATGATAGTTGTTTGGAATTGAATGAATCTGCTAAGTTCTGACATGTTTTACAAAGGCTTGAAAGACAGACGATGGGTTACGAAAATAGCTCTAGTTACAGATTGGTAGCCCCGATTTGAAATCCGACTTCATACTTGACAAGCAGACAAGTAGGGGAAGATTTTATATAGCAGACATTTTTTTCTTTAAAATGTTGCAAAAGGGGTCAAAACAGCAGTTTTTTGTGAAAGTTTGAAAAAAACGTGGTAGCATTAGTAAAACTGCTGTAACGTAAGTTCCATACTGAATAAACTGTTTCCACATTTAACAAGCAAATGTAGAGGAAGGATTTAATCCACAATGTTTTTGTCTAACTATTTAGTTTAGTGGTCAAAATGATAGTTGTTTGGAATTGAATGAATCTTCTAAGTTCTGACATGTTTTACAAAGGCTTGAAAGACAGACGATGGGTTACGAAAATAGCTCTAGTTACAGATTGGTAGCCCCGATTTGAAATCCGACTTCGTACTTGACAAGCAGACAAGTAGGGGAAGACTTTATATAGCAGAATTTTTTTTCTTTAAAATGTTGCAAAAGGTGTCAAAACAGCAGTTTTTTGGGAAAGTTTGAAAAAAACGTGGTAGCATTAGTAAAACTGCTGTAACGTAAGTTCCATACTGAATAAACTGTTTCCACATTTGACAAGCAAATGTAGAGGACGGATTTAATCCAAAATGTTTTTGTCTAACTATTTAGTTTAGTGGTCAAAATGATAGTTGTTTGGAATTGAATGAATCTGCTAAGTTCTGACATGTTTTACAAAGGCTTGAAAGACAGACGATGGGTTACGAAAATAGCTCTAGTTACAGATTGGTAGCCCCGATTTGAAATCCGACTTCGTACTTGACAAGCAGACAAGTAGGGGAAGACTTTACATAGCAGAATTTTTTTTCTTTAAAATGTTGCAAAAGGTGTCAAAACAGCAGTTTTTTGTGAAAGTTTGAAAAAAACGTGGTAGCGTTAGTAAAACTGCTGTAACGTAAGACCCATACTGAATAAACTGTTTCCACATTTAACAAGCAAATGTAGAGGAAGGATTTAATCCAAAATATTTTTGTCTAACTCTTTGGTTTAGTGGTCAAAATGATAGTTGTTTGGAATTGAATGAATCTGCTAACTTCTGACATGTTTTAAAGAGGCTTGAAAGACAAACGATGGGTTACGAAAATAGCTCTAGTTACAGATTGGTAGCCCCGATTTGAAATCCGACTTCGTACTTTACAAGCAGACAAGTAGGGGAAGATTTTATATAGCAGACATTATTTTCTAAAAAAATTTACGAAATGGGTCAAAACAGCGTTTTTTTGGGAAAGTTTGAAAAAAACGTGGTAGCATTAGTAAAACTGCTGTAAAGTAAGTTCCATTCTGAATAAACTGTTTCCACATTTGACAAGCAAATGTAGAGGAAGGATTTAATCCAAAATATTTTTGTCTAACTCTTTGGTTTAGTGTTCAAAAGGATAGTTGTTTGGAATTGAATGAATCTGCTAAGTTCTGATATGTTTTACAAAGGCTTGAAAGACAGACGATGGGTTACGAAAATAGCTTTAGTTACAGATTGGTAGCCCCGATTTGAAATCCGACTTCGTACTTGAAAAGCAGACAAGTAGGGGAAGATTTTATATAGCAGACATTATTTTCTAAAAAAATTTACGAAATGGGTCAAAACAGCGTTTTTTTGGGAAAGTTTGAAAAAAACGTGGTAGCATTAGTAAAACTCCTGTAACATAAGTTCCATACTGAATAAACTGTTTCCACAATTGACAAGCAAATGTTGAGGAAGGATTTAATCCAAAATGTTTTTGTCTAACTCTTTGGTTTTGTGGTCAAAATGATAGTTGTTTGGAATTGAATGAATCTGCTAAGTTCTGATATGTTTTACAAAGGCTTGAAAGACAGACGATGGGTTACGAAAATAGCTCTAGTTACAGATTGGTGTTCCCGATTTGAAATCCGACTTCGTACTTGAAAAGCAGACAAGTAGGGAAAGATTTTATATAGCAGAAATTATTTTCTTAAAAATGTTGCAAAAGGGGTCAAATAGCAGTTGATTGTGAAAGTTTGAAAAAAACGTGGTAGAATTAGTAAAACTGCTGTAACGTAAGTCCCATTCTGAATAAACTGTTTCCACATTTGACAAGCAAAAGTAGAGGAAAGATTTAATCCAAAATATTTTTGTCTAACTCTTTGGTTTAGTGGTCAAAATGATAGTTGTTTGGAATTGAATGAATCTGCTAAGTTCTGACATGTTTTACAAAGGCTTGAAAGACAGACGATGGGTTACGAAAATAGCTCTAGTTACAGATTGGTAGCCCCGATTTGAAATCCGACTTCGTACTTGACAAGCAGACAAGTAGGGGAAGACTTTATATAGCAGAAATTTTTCTCTTTAAAATTTTGCAAAAGGTGTCAAAACAGCAGTTTTTTGGGAAAGTTTGAAAAAAACGTGGTAGCATTAGTAAAACTGCTGTAACGTAAGTTCCATACTGAATAAACTGTTTCCACATTTGACAAGCAAATGTGGAGGAAGGATTTAATCCAAAATATTTTTGTCTAACTCTTTGGTTTAGTGGTCAAAATGATAGTTGTTTGGAATTGAATGAATCTGCTAACTTCTGACATGTTTTACAGAGGCTTGAAAGACAGACGATGGGTTACGAAAATAGCTCTAGTTACAGATTGGTAGCCCCGATTTGAAATCCGACTTCGTACTTGACAAGCAGACAAGTAAGGGAAGACTTTATATAGCAGACATTTTTTTCTTTAAAATGTTGCAAAAGGGGTCAAAACAGCAATTTTTGGGGAAAGTTTGAAAAAAACGTGGTAGCATTAGTAAAACTGCTGTAACGTAAGTTCCATACTGAATAAACTGTTTCCACATTTGACAAGCAAATGTGGAGGAAGGATTTAATCCAAAATATTTTTGTCTAACTCTTTGGTTTAGTGGTCAAAATGATAGTTGTTTGGAATTGAATGAATCTGCTAAGTTCTGACATGTTTTACAAAGGCTTGAAAGACAGACGATGGGTTACGAAAATAGCTCTAGTTACAGATTGGTAGCCCCGATTTGAAATCCGACTTCGTACTTGACAAGCAGACAAGTAGGGGAAGATTTTATATAGCAGACATTTTTTTCTTTAAAATGTTGCAAAAGGGGTCAAAACAGCAGTTTTTTGTGAAAGTTTGAAAAAAACGTGGTAGCATTAGTAAAACTGCTGTAACGTAAGTTCCATACTGAATAAACTGTTTCCACATTTGACAAGCAAATGTGGAGGAAGGATTTAATCCAAAATATTTTTGTCTAACTCTTTGGTTTAGTGGTCAAAATGATAGTTGTTTGGAATTGAATGAATCTGCTAAGTTCTGACATGTTTTACAGAGGCTTGAAAGACAGACGATGGGTTACGAAAATAGCTCTAGTTACAGATTGGTAGCCCCGATTTGAAATCCGACTTCGTACTTGACAAGCAGACAAGTAGGGGAAGATTTTATATAGCAGACATTATTTTCTAAAAAAAATTACGAAATGGGTCAAAACAGCGTTTTTTTGGGAAAGTTTGAAAAAAACGTGGTAGCATTAGTAAAACTGCTGTAAAGTAATTTCCATACTGAATAAACTGTTTCCACATTTGACAAGCAAATGTAGAGGAAGGATTTAATCCAAAATATTTTTGTCTAACTCTTTGGTTTAGTGGTCAAAATGATAGCTGTTTGGAATTGAATGAATCTGCTAACTTCTGACATGTTTTACAGAGGCTTGAAAGACAGACGATGGGTTACGAAAATAGCTCTAGTTACAGATTGGTAGCCCCGATTTGAAATCCGACTTCGTACTTGACAAGCAGACAAGTAGGGGAAGATTTTATATAGCAGACATTATTTTCTAAAAAAATTTACGAAATGGGTCAAAACAGCGTTTTTTTGGGAAAGTTTGAAAAAAACGTCGTAGCATTAGTAAAACTGCTGTAACGTAAGTTCCATACTGAATAAACTGTTTCCACATTTGACAAGCAAATGTAGAGGACAGATTTAATCCAAAATGTTTTTGTCTAACTATTTAGTTTAGTGGTCAAAATGATAGTTGTTTGGAATTGAATGAATCTGCTAAGTTCTGACATGTTTTACAAAGGCTTGAAAGACAGACGATGGGTTACGAAAATAGCTCTAGTTACATATTGGTAGCCCCGATTTGAAATCCGACTTCGTACTTGAAAAGCAGACAAGTAGGGGAAGATTTTATATAGCAGAAATTATTTTCTTAAAAATGTTGCGAAAGGGGTCAAATAGCAGTTGATTGTGAAAGTTTGAAAAAAACGTGGTAGCATTAGTAAAACTGCTGTAACGTAAGTTCCTTACTGAATAAACTGTTTCCACATTTGACAAGCAAATGTAGAGGAAGGATTTAATCCAAAATATTTTTGTCTAACTCTTTGGTTTAGTGGTCAAAATGATAGTTGTTTGGAATTGAATGAATCTGCTAAGTTCTGACATGTTTTACAAAGGCTTAAAAGACAGACGATGGGTTACGAAAATAGCTCTAGTTACAGATTGGTAGCCCCGATTTGAAATCCGACTTCGTACTTGACAAGCAGACAAGTAAGGGAAGACTTTATATAGCAGAATTTTTTTTCTTTTTAATGTTGCAAAAGGGGTCAAAACAGCAATTTTTGGGGAAAGTTTGAAAAAAACGTGGTAGCATTAGTAAAACTGCTGTAACGTAAGTTCCATACTGAATAAACTGTTTCCACATTTGACAAGCAAATGTGGAGGAAGGATTTAATCCAAAATATTTTTGTCTAACTCTTTGGTTTAGTGGTCAAAATGATAGTTGTTTGGAATTGAATGAATCTGCTAAGTTCTGACATGTTTTACAAAGGCTTAAAAGACAGACGATGGGTTACGAAAATAGCTCTAGTTACAGATTGGTAGCCCCGATTTGAAATCCGACTTCGTACTTGACAAGCAGACAAGTAAGGGAAGACTTTATATAGCAGACATTTTTTTCTTTAAAATGTTGCAAAAGGGGTCAAAACAGCAATTTTTGGGGAAAGTTTGAAAAAAACGTGGTAGCATTAGTAAAACTGCTGTAACGTAAGTTCCATACTGAATAAACTGTTTCCACATTTGACAAGCAAATGTGGAGGAAGGATTTAATCCAAAATATTTTTGTCTAACTCTTTGGTTTAGTGGTCAAAATGATAGTTGTTTGGAATTGAATGAATCTGCTAAGTTCTGACATGTTTTACAAAGGCTTGAAAGACAGACGATGGGTTACGAAAATAGCTCTAGTTACAGATTGGTAGCCCCGATTTGAAATCCGACTTCGTACTTGACAAGCAGACAAGTAGGGGAAGACTTTATATAGCAGAATTTTTTTTCTTTAAAATGTTGCAAAAGGTGTCAAAACAGCGGTTTTTTGTGAAAGTTTGAAAAAAACGTGGTAGCATTAGTAAAACTGCTGTATCTTAAGTTCCATACTGAATAAACTGTTTCCACATTTGACAAGCAAAAGTAGAGGAAGGATTTAATCCAAAATATTTTTGTCTAACTCTTTGGTTTAGTGGTCAAAATGATAGTTGTTTGGAATTGAATGAATCTGCTAACTTCTGACATGTTTTACAGAGGCTTGAAAGACAGACGATGGGTTACGAAAATAGCTCTAGTTACAGATTGGTAGCCCCGATTTGAAATCCGACTTCGTACTTGACAAGCAGACAAGTAGGGGAAGATTTTATATAGCAGACATTATTTTCTAAAAAAATTTACGAAATGGGTCAAAACAGCGTTTTTTTGGGAAAGTTTGAAAAAAACGTCGTAGCATTAGTAAAACTGCTGTAACGTAAGTTCCATACTGAATAAACTGTTTCCACATTTGACAAGCAAATGTAGAGGACAGATTTAATCCAAAATGTTTTTGTCTAACTATTTAGTTTAGTGGTCAAAATGATAGTTGTTTGGAATTGAATGAATCTGCTAAGTTCTGACATGTTTTACAAAGGCTTGAAAGACAGACGATGGGTTACGAAAATAGCTCTAGTTACATATTGGTAGCCCCGATTTGAAATCCGACTTCGTACTTGAAAAGCAGACAAGTAGGGGAAGATTTTATATAGCAGAAATTATTTTCTTAAAAATGTTGCGAAAGGGGTCAAATAGCAGTTGATTGTGAAAGTTTGAAAAAAACGTGGTAGCATTAGTAAAACTGCTGTAACGTAAGTTCCATACTGAATAAACTGTTTCCACATTTGACAAGCAAAAGTAGAGGAAGGATTTAATCCAAAATATTTTTGTCTAACTCTTTGGTTTAGTGGTCAAAATGATAGTTGTTTGGAATTGAATGAATCTGCTAACTTCTGACATGTTTTACAGAGGCTTGAAAGACAGACGATGGGTTACGAAAATAGCTCTAGTTACAGATTGGTAGCCCCGATTTGAAATCCGACTTCGTACTTGACAAGCAGACAAGTAGGGGAAGATTTTATATAGCAGACATTATTTTCAAAAAACATTTGCGAAATGGGTCAAAGCAGCGTTTTTTTGGGAAAGTTTGAAAAAAACGTGGTAGCATTAGTAAAACTGCTGTAACGTAAGTTCCTTACTGAATAAACTGTTTCCACATTTGACAAGCAAATGTAGAGGAAGGATTTAATCCAAAATATTTTTGTCTAACTCTTTGGTTTAGTGGTCAAAATGATAGTTGTTTGGAATTGAATGAATCTGCTAAGTTCTGACATGTTTTACAAAGGCTTAAAAGACAGACGATGGGTTACGAAAATAGCTCTAGTTACAGATTGGTAGCCCCGATTTGAAATCCGACTTCGTACTTGACAAGCAGACAAGTAAGGGAAGACTTTATATAGCAGACATTTTTTTCTTTAAAATGTTGCAAAAGGGGTCAAAACAGCAGTTTTTTGTGAAAGTTTGAAAAAAACGTGGTAGCATTAGTAAAACTGCTGTATCTTAAGTTCCATACTGAATAAACTGTTTCCACATTTGACAAGCAAAAGTAGAGGAAGGATTTAATCCAAAATATTTTTGTCTAACTCTTTGGTTTAGTGGTCAAAATGATAGTTGTTTGGAATTGAATGAATCTGCTAACTTCTGACATGTTTTACAGAGGCTTGAAAGACAGACGATGGGTTACGAAAATAGCTCTAGTTACAGATTGGTAGCCCCGATTTGAAATCCGACTTCGTACTTGACAAGCAGACAAGTAGGGGAAGATTTTATATAGCAGACATTATTTTCTAAAAAAATTTACGTAATGGGTCAAAACAGCGTTTTTTTGGGAAAGTTTGAAAAAAACGTCGTAGCATTAGTAAAACTGCTGTAACGTAAGTTCCATACTGAATAAACTGTTTCCACATTTGACAAGCAAATGTAGAGGACAGATTTAATCCAAAATGTTTTTGTCTAACTATTTAGTTTAGTGGTCAAAATGATAGTTGTTTGGAATTGAATGAATCTGCTAAGTTCTGACATGTTTTACAAAGGCTTGAAAGACAGACGATGGGTTACGAAAATAGCTCTAGTTACATATTGGTAGCCCCGATTTGAAATCCGACTTCGTACTTGAAAAGCAGACAAGTAGGGGAAGATTTTATATAGCAGAAATTATTTTCTTAAAAATGTTGCGAAAGGGGTCAAATAGCAGTTGATTGTGAAAGTTTGAAAAAAACGTGGTAGCATTAGTAAAACTGCTGTAACGTAAGTCCCATACTGAATAAACTGTTTCCACATTTGACAAGCAACTGTAGAGGAAGGATTTAATCCAAAATATTTTTGTCTAACTCTTTGGTTTAGTGGTCAAAATGATAGTTGTTTGGAATTGAATGAATCTGCTAAGTTCTGACATGTTTTACAAAGGCTTGAAAGACAGACGATGGGTTACGAAAATAGCTCTAGTTACAGATTGGTAGCCCCGATTTGAAATCTGACTTCGTACTTGACAAGCAGACAAGTAGGGGAAGACTTTATATAGCAGAAATTTTTTTCTTTAAAATGTTGCAAAAGGTGTCAAAACAGCAGTTTTTTGTGAAAGTTTGAAAAAAACGTGGTAGCATTAGTAAAACTGCTGTAACGTAAGTTCCATACTGAATAAACTGTTTCCACATTTGACAAGCAAAAGTAGAGGAAGGATTTAATCCAAAATATTTTTGTCTAACTCTTTGGTTTAGTGGTCAAAATGATAGTTGTTTGGAATTGAATGAATCTGCTAACTTCTGACATGTTTTACAGAGGCTTGAAAGACAGACGATGGGTTACGAAAATAGCTCTAGTTACAGATTGGTAGCCCCGATTTGAAATCCGACTTCGTACTTGACAAGCAGACAAGTAGGGGAAGATTTTATATAGCAGACATTATTTTCAAAAAACATTTGCGAAATGGGTCAAAGCAGCGTTTTTTTGGGAAAGTTTGAAAAAAACGTGGTAGCATTAGTAAAACTGCTGTAACGTAAGTTCCTTACTGAATAAACTGTTTCCACATTTGACAAGCAAATGTAGAGGAAGGATTTAATCCAAAATATTTTTGTCTAACTCTTTGGTTTAGTGGTCAAAATGATAGTTGTTTGGAATTGAATGAATCTGCTAAGTTCTGACATGTTTTACAAAGGCTTAAAAGACAGACGATGGGTTACGAAAATAGCTCTAGTTACAGATTGGTAGCCCCGATTTGAAATCCGACTTCGTACTTGACAAGCAGACAAGTAAGGGAAGACTTTATATAGCAGACATTTTTTTCTTTAAAATGTTGCAAAAGGGGTCAAAACAGCAATTTTTGGGGAAAGTTTGAAAAAAACGTGGTAGCATTAGTAAAACTGCTGTAACGTAAGTTCCATACTGAATAAATTGTTTCCACATTTGACAAGCAAATGTGGAGGAAGGATTTAATCCAAAATATTTTTGTCTAACTCTTTGGTTTAGTGGTCAAAATGATAGTTGTTTGGAATTGAATGAATCTGCTAAGTTCTGACATGTTTTACAAAGGCTTGAAAGACAGACGATGGGTTACGAAAATAGCTCTAGTTACAGATTGGTAGCCCCGATTTGAAATCCGACTTCGTACTTGACAAGCAGACAAGTAGGGGAAGATTTTATATAGCAGAAATTATTTTCTTAAAAATGTTGCGAAAGGGGTCAAATAGCAGTTGATTGTGAAAGTTTGAAAAAAACGTGGTAGCATTAGTAAAACTGCTGTAACGTAAGTCCCATACTGAATAAACTGTTTCCACATTTGACAAGCAACTGTAGAGGAAGGATTTAATCCAAAATATTTTTGTCTAACTCTTTGGTTTAGTGGTCAAAATGATAGTTGTTTGGAATTGAATGAATCTGCTAACTTCTGACATGTTTTACAGAGGCTTGAAAGACAGACGATGGGTTACGAAAATAGCTCTAGTTACAGATTGGTAGCCCCGATTTGAAATCCGACTTCGTACTTGACAAGCAGACAAGTAGGGGAAGATTTTATATAGCAGACATTTTTTTCTTTAAAATGTTGCAAAATGGGTCAAAACAGCAGTTTTTTGTGAAAGTTTGAAAAAAACGTGGTAGCATTAGTAAAACTCCTGTAACAGAAGTTCCATACTGAATAAACTGTTTCCACATTTGACAAGCAAATGTAGAGGAAGGATTTGATCCAAAATGTTTTTGTCTAACTAATTAGTTTAGTGGTCAAAATGATAGTTGTTTGGAATTGAATGAATCTGCTAAGTTCTGACATGTTTTACAAAGGCTTGAAAGACAGACGATGGGTTACGAAAATAGCTCTAGTTACAGATTGGTAGCCCCGATTTGAAATCTGACTTCGTACTTGACAAGCAGACAAGTAGGGGAAGACTTTATATAGCAGAAATTTTTTTCTTTAAAATGTTGCAAAAGGTGTCAAAACAGCAGTTGTTTGTGAAAGTTTGAAAAAAACGTGGTAGCATTAGTAAAACTGCTGTAACTTAAGTTCCATACTGAATAAACTGTTTCCACATTTGACAAGCAAAAGTAGAGGAAGGATTTAATCCAAAATATTTTTGTCTAACTCTTTGGTTTAGTGGTCAAAATGATAGTTGTTTGGAATTGAATGAATCTGCTAACTTCTGACATGTTTTACAGAGGCTTGAAAGACAGACGATGGGTTACGAAAATAGCTCTAGTTACAGATTGGTAGCCCCGATTTGAAATCCGACTTCGTACTTGACAAGCAGACAAGTAGGGGAAGATTTTATATAGCAGACATTATTTTCTAAAAAAATTTACGAAATGGGTCAAAACAGCGTTTTTTTGGGAAAGTTTGAAAAAAACGTGGTAGCATTAGTAAAACTGCTGTAACGTACGTTCCATACTGAATAAACTGTTTCCACATTTGACAAGCAAATGTAGAGGACAGATTTAATCCAAAATGTTTTTGTCTAACTATTTAGTTTAGTGGTCAAAATGATAGTTGTTTGGAATTGAATGAATCTGCTAAGTTCTGACATGTTTTACAAAGGCTTGAAAGACAGACGATGGGTTACGAAAATAGCTCTAGTTACATATTGGTAGCCCCGATTTGAAATCCGACTTCGTACTTGAAAAGCAGACAAGTAGGGGAAGATTTTATATAGCAGAAATTATTTTCTTAAAAATGTTGCGAAAGGGGTCAAATAGCAGTTGATTGTGAAAGTTTGAAAAAAACGTGGTAGCATTAGTAAAACTGCTGTAACGTAAGTCCCATACTGAATAAACTGTTTCCACATTTGACAAGCAACTGTAGAGGAAGGATTTAATCCAAAATATTTTTGTCTAACTCTTTGGTTTAGTGGTCAAAATGATAGTTGTTTGGAATTGAATGAATCTGCTAAGTTCTGACATGTTTTACAAAGGCTTGAAAGACAGACGTTGGGTTACGAAAATAGCTCTAGTTACAGATTGGTAGCCCCGATTTGAAATCCGACTTCATACTTGACAAGCAGACAAGTAGGGGAAGACTTTATATAGCACACATTTTTTTCTTTAAAATGTTGCGAAAGGGGTCAAAACAGCAGTTTTTTGGGAAAGTTTGAAAAAAACGTGGTAGCATTAGTAAAACTGCTGTAACGTAAGTTCCATACTGAATAAACTGTTTCCACATTTGACAAGCAAATGTAGAGGACGGATTTAATCCAAAATGTTTTTGTCTAACTATTTAGTTTAGTGGTCAAAATGATAGTTGTTTGGAATTGAATGAATCTGCTAAGTTCTGACATGTTTTACAAAGGCTTGAAAGACAGACGATGGGTTACGAAAATAGCTCTAGTTACAGATTGGTAGCCCCGATTTGAAATCCGACTTCGTACTTGACAAGCAGACAAGTAGGGGAAGACTTTACATAGCAGAATTTTTTTTCTTTAAAATGTTGCAAAAGGTGTCAAAACAGCAGTTTTTTGTGAAAGTTTGAAAAAAACGTGGTAGCGTTAGTAAAACTGCTGTAACGTAAGACCCATACTGAATAAACTGTTTCCACATTTAACAAGCAAATGTAGAGGAAGGATTTAATCCAAAATATTTTTGTCTAACTCTTTGGTTTAGTGGTCAAAATGATAGTTGTTTGGAATTGAATGAATCTGCTAACTTCTGACATGTTTTAAAGAGGCTTGAAAGACAAACGATGGGTTACGAAAATAGCTCTAGTTACAGATTGGTAGCCCCGATTTGAAATCCGACTTCGTACTTTACAAGCAGACAAGTAGGGGAAGATTTTATATAGCAGACATTATTTTCTAAAAAAATTTACGAAATGGGTCAAAACAGCGTTTTTTTGGGAAAGTTTGAAAAAAACGTGGTAGCATTAGTAAAACTGCTGTAAAGTAAGTTCCATTCTGAATAAACTGTTTCCACATTTGACAAGCAAATGTAGAGGAAGGATTTAATCCAAAATATTTTTGTCTAACTCTTTGGTTTAGTGTTCAAAAGGATAGTTGTTTGGAATTGAATGAATCTGCTAAGTTCTGATATGTTTTACAAAGGCTTGAAAGACAGACGATGGGTTACGAAAATAGCTTTAGTTACAGATTGGTAGCCCCGATTTGAAATCCGACTTCGTACTTGAAAAGCAGACAAGTAGGGGAAGATTTTATATAGCAGACATTATTTTCTAAAAAAATTTACGAAATGGGTCAAAACAGCGTTTTTTTGGGAAAGTTTGAAAAAAACGTGGTAGCATTAGTAAAACTCCTGTAACATAAGTTCCATACTGAATAAACTGTTTCCACAATTGACAAGCAAATGTTGAGGAAGGATTTAATCCAAAATGTTTTTGTCTAACTCTTTGGTTTTGTGGTCAAAATGATAGTTGTTTGGAATTGAATGAATCTGCTAAGTTCTGATATGTTTTACAAAGGCTTGAAAGACAGACGATGGGTTACGAAAATAGCTTTAGTTACAGATTGGTAGCCCCGATTTGAAATCCGACTTCGTACTTGAAAAGCAGACAAGTAGGGGAAGATTTTATATAGCAGAAATTATTTTCTTAAAAATGTTGCAAAAGGGGTCAAATAGCAGTTGATTGTGAAAGTTTGAAAAAAACGTGGTAGCATTAGTAAAACTGCTGTAACGTAAGTCCCATACTGAATAAACTGTTTCCACATTTGACAAGCAAAAGTAGAGGAAGGATTTAATCCAAAATATTTTTGTCTAACTCTTTGGTTTAGTGGTCAAAATGCTAGTTGTTTGGAATTGAATGAATCTGCTAACTTCTGACATGTTTTACAGAGGCTTGAAAGACAGACGATGGGTTACGAAAATAGCTCTAGTTACAGATTGGTAGCCCCGATTTGAAATCCGACTTCGTACTTGACAAGCAGACAAGTAGGGGAAGATTTTATATAGCAGACATTATTTTCTAAAAAAATTTACGAAATGGGTCAAAACAACGTTTTTTTGGGAAAGTTTGAAAAAAACGTGGTAGGATTAGTAAAACTGCTGTAAAGTAAGTTCCATACTGAATAAACTGTTTCCACATTTGACAAGCAAATGTAGAGGAAGGATTTAATCCAAAATATTTTTGTCTAACTCTTTGGTTTAGTGGTCAAAATGATAGTTGTTTGGAATTGAATGAATCTGCTAAGTTCTGATATGTTTTACAAAGGCTTGAAAGACAGACAATGGGTTACGAAAATAGCTTTAGTTACAGATTGGTAGCCCCGATTTGAAATCCGACTTCGTACTTGAAAAGCAGACAAGTAGGGGAAGATTTTATATAGCAGAAATTATTTTCTTAAAAATGTTGCAAAAGGGGTCAAATAGCAGTTGATTGTGAAAGTTTGAAAAAAACGTGGTAGCATTAGTAAAACTGCTGTAATGTAAGTCCCATACTGAATAAACTGTTTCCACATTTGACAAGCAAAAGTAGAGGAAGGATTTAATCCAAAATATTTTTGTCTAACTCTTTGGTTTAGTGGTCAAAATGATAGTTGTTTGGAATTGAATGAATCTGCTAACTTCTGACATGTTTTACAGAGGCTTGAAAGACAGACGATGGGTTACGAAAATAGCTCTAGTTACAGATTGGTAGCCCCGATTTGAAATCCGACTTCGTACTTGACAAGCAGACAAGTAGGGGAAGATTTTACATAGCAGACATTATTTTCAAAAAAAAATTGCGAAATGGGTCAAAACAGCGTTTTTTTGGGAAAGTTTGAAAAAAACGTGGTAGCATTAGTAAAACTGCTGTAACGTAAGTTCCTTACTGAATAAACTGTTTCCACATTTGACAAGCAAATGTAGAGGAAGGATTTAATCCAAAATATTTTTGTCTAACTCTTTGGTTTAGTGGTCAAAATGATAGTTGTTTGGAATCGAATGAATCTGCTAAGTTCTGACATGTTTTACAAAGGCTTAAAAGACAGACGATGGGTTACGAAAATAGCTCTAGTTACAGATTGGTAGCCCCGATTTGAAATCCGACTTCGTACTTGAAAAGCAGACAAGTAGGGGAAGATTTTATATAGCAGACATTATTTTCAAAAAAAATTTGCGAAATGGGTCAAAACAGCGTTTTTTTGGGAAAGTTTGAAAAAAACGTGGTAGCATTAGTAAAACTGCTGTAACTTAAGTTCCTTACTGAATAAACTGTTTCCACATTTGACAAGCAAATGTAGAGGAAGGATTTAATCCAAAATATTTTTGTCTAACTCTTTGGTTTAGTGGTCAAAATGATAGTTGTTTGGAATTGAATGAATCTGCTAAGTTCTGACATGTTTTACAAAGGCTTAAAAGACAGACGATGGGTTACGAAAATAGCTCTAGTTACAGATTGGTAGCCCCGATTTGAAATCCGACTTCGTACTTGACAAGCAGACAAGTAGGGGAAGACTTTATATTGCAGACATTTTTTTCTTTAAAATATGCAAAAGTGGTCAAAACAGCAATTTTTTGGGAAAGTTTGAAAAAAACGTGGTAGCATTAGTAAAACTGCTGTAACGTAAGTTCCATACTGAATAAACTGTTTCCACATTTGACAAGCAAATGTGGAGGAAGGATTTAATCCAAAATATTTTTGTCTAACTCTTTGGTTTAGTGGTCAAAATGATAGTTGTTTGGAATTGAATGAATCTGCTAACTTCTGACATGTTTTACAAAGGCTTGAAAGACAGACGATGGGTTACGAAAATAGCTCTAGTTACAGATTGGTAGCCCCGATTTGAAATCCGACTTCGTACTTGACAAGCAGACAAGTAGGGGAATTTTTTATATAGCAGACATTATTTTCAAAAAAAATTTGCGAAATGGGTCAAAACAGCGTTTTTTTGGGAAAGTTTGAAAAAAACGTGGTAGCATTAGTAAAACTGCTGTAACTTAAGTTCCTTACTGAATAAACTGTTTCCACATTTGACAAGCAAATGTAGAGGAAGGATTTAATCCAAAATATTTTTGTCTAACTCTTTGGTTTAGTGGTCAAAATGATAGTTGTTTGGAATTGAATGAATCTGCTAAGTTCTGACATGTTTTACAAAGGCTTAAAAGACAGACGATGGGTTACGAAAATAGCTCTAGTTACAGATTGGTAGCCCCGATTTGAAATCCGACTTCGTACTTGACAAGCAGACAAGTAGGGGAAGACTTTATATTGCAGACATTTTTTTCTTTAAAATATGCAAAAGTGGTCAAAACAGCAATTTTTTGGGAAAGTTTGAAAAAAACGTGGTAGCATTAGTAAAACTGCTGTAACGTAAGTTCCATACTGAATAAACTGTTTCCACATTTGACAAGCAAATGTGGAGGAAGGATTTAATCCAAAATATTTTTGTCTAACTCTTTGGTTTAGTGGTCAAAATGATAGTTGTTTGGAATTGAATGAATCTGCTAACTTCTGACATGTTTTACAAAGGCTTGAAAGACAGACGATGGGTTACGAAAATAGCTCTAGTTACAGATTGGTAGCCCCGATTTGAAATCCGACTTCGTACTTGACAAGCAGACAAGTAGGGGAAGACTTTATATAGCAGACATTTTTTTCTTTAAAATGTTGCAAAAGGGGTCAAATAGCAGTTGATTGTGAAAGTTTGAAAAAAACGTGGTAGGATTAGTAAAACTGCTGTAACGTAAGTCCCATACTGAATAAACTGTTTCCACTTTTGACAAGCAAAAGTAGAGGAAGGATTTAATCCAAAATGTTTTTGTCTAACAATTTAGTTTAGTGGTCAAAATGATAGTTGTTTGGAATTGAATGAATCTGCTAACTTCTGACATGTTTTACAGAGGCTTGAAAGACAGACGATGGGTTACGAAAATAGCTCTAGTTACAGATTGGTAGCCCCGATTTGAAATCCGACTTCGTACTTGACAAGCAGACAAGTAGGGGAAGATTTTACATAGCAGACATTATTTTCAAAAAAAAATTGCGAAATGGGTCAAAACAGCGTTTTTTTGGGAAAGTTTGAAAAAAACGTGGTAGCATTAGTAAAACTGCTGTAACGTAAGTTCCTTACTGAATAAACTGTTTCCACATTTGACAAGCAAATGTAGAGGAAGGATTTAATCCAAAATATTTTTGTCTAACTCTTTGGTTTAGTGGTCAAAATGATAGTTGTTTGGAATCGAATGAATCTGCTAAGTTCTGACATGTTTTACAAAGGCTTAAAAGACAGACGATGGGTTACGAAAATAGCTCTAGTTACAGATTGGTAGCCCCGATTTGAAATCCGACTTCGTACTTGAAAAGCAGACAAGTAGGGGAAGATTTTATATAGCAGACATTATTTTCAAAAAAAATTTGCGAAATGGGTCAAAACAGCGTTTTTTTGGGAAAGTTTGAAAAAAACGTGGTAGCATTAGTAAAACTGCTGTAACTTAAGTTCCTTACTGAATAAACTGTTTCCACATTTGACAAGCAAATGTAGAGGAAGGATTTAATCCAAAATATTTTTGTCTAACTCTTTGGTTTAGTGGTCAAAATGATAGTTGTTTGGAATTGAATGAATCTGCTAAGTTCTGACATGTTTTACAAAGGCTTAAAAGACAGACGATGGGTTACGAAAATAGCTCTAGTTACAGATTGGTAGCCCCGATTTGAAATCCGACTTCGTACTTGACAAGCAGACAAGTAGGGGAAGACTTTATATTGCAGACATTTTTTTCTTTAAAATATGCAAAAGTGGTCAAAACAGCAATTTTTTGGGAAAGTTTGAAAAAAACGTGGTAGCATTAGTAAAACTGCTGTAACGTAAGTTCCATACTGAATAAACTGTTTCCACATTTGACAAGCAAATGTGGAGGAAGGATTTAATCCAAAATATTTTTGTCTAACTCTTTGGTTTAGTGGTCAAAATGATAGTTGTTTGGAATTGAATGAATCTGCTAACTTCTGACATGTTTTACAAAGGCTTGAAAGACAGACGATGGGTTACGAAAATAGCTCTAGTTACAGATTGGTAGCCCCGATTTGAAATCCGACTTCGTACTTGACAAGCAGACAAGTAGGGGAATTTTTTATATAGCAGACATCATTTTCAAAAAAAATTTGCGAAATGGGTCAAAACAGCGTTTTTTTGGGAAAGTTTGAAAAAAACGTGGTAGCATTAGTAAAACTGCTGTAACTTAAGTTCCTTACTGAATAAACTGTTTCCACATTTGACAAGCAAATGTAGAGGAAGGATTTAATCCAAAATATTTTTGTCTAACTCTTTGGTTTAGTGGTCAAAATGATAGTTGTTTGGAATTGAATGAATCTGCTAAGTTCTGACATGTTTTACAAAGGCTTAAAAGACAGACGATGGGTTACGAAAATAGCTCTAGTTACAGATTGGTAGCCCCGATTTGAAATCCGACTTCGTACTTGACAAGCAGACAAGTAGGGGAAGACTTTATATTGCAGACATTTTTTTCTTTAAAATATGCAAAAGTGGTCAAAACAGCAATTTTTTGGGAAAGTTTGAAAAAAACGTGGTAGCATTAGTAAAACTGCTGTAACGTAAGTTCCATACTGAATAAACTGTTTCCACATTTGACAAGCAAATGTGGAGGAAGGATTTAATCCAAAATATTTTTGTCTAACTCTTTGGTTTAGTGGTCAAAATGATAGTTGTTTGGAATTGAATGAATCTGCTAACTTCTGACATGTTTTACAAAGGCTTGAAAGACAGACGATGGGTTACGAAAATAGCTCTAGTTACAGATTGGTAGCCCCGATTTGAAATCCGACTTCGTACTTGACAAGCAGACAAGTAGGGGAAGACTTTATATAGCAGACATTTTTTTCTTTAAAATGTTGCAAAAGGGGTCAAATAGCAGTTGATTGTGAAAGTTTGAAAAAAACGTGGTAGGATTAGTAAAACTGCTGTAACGTAAGTCCCATACTGAATAAACTGTTTCCACTTTTGACAAGCAAAAGTAGAGGAAGGATTTAATCCAAAATGTTTTTGTCTAACAATTTAGTTTAGTGGTCAAAATGATAGTTGTTTGGAATTGAATGAATCTGCTAAGTTCTGACATGTTTTACAAAGGCTTGAAAGACAGACGATGGGTTACGAAAATAGCTCTAGTTACAGATTGGTAGCCCCGATTTGAAATCCGACTTCGTACTTGACAAGCAGACAAGTAGGGGAAGACTTTATGTAGCAGACATTTTTTTCTTTAAAATGTTGCAAAAGGGGTCAAAACAGCAGTTGATTGTGAAAGTTTGAAAAAAACGTGGTAGCATTAGTAAAACTGCTGTAACGTAAGTTCCATACTGAATAAACTGTTTCCACATTTGACAAGCAAATGTAGAGGAAGGATTTAATCCAAAATATTTTTGTCTAACTCTTTGGTTTAGTGGTCAAAATGATAGTTGTTTGGAATTGAATGAATCTGCTAAGTTCTGACATGTTTTACAAAGGCTTGAAAGACAGACGATGGGTTACGAAAATAGCTTTAGTTACAGATTGGTAGCCCCGATTTGAAATCCGACTTCGTACTTGACAAGCAGACAAGTAGTTGAAGATTTTATATAGCAGACATTATTTTCAAAAATAAATTGCGAAATGGGTCAAAACAACGTTTTTTTGGGAAGTTTGAAAAAAACGTGGTAGCATTAGTAAAACTGCTGTAACGTAAGTTCCATACTGAATAAACTGTTTCCACATTTGACAAGCAAATGTAGAGGAAGGATTTAATCCAAAATATTTTTGTCTAACTCTTTGGTTTAGTGGTCAAAATGATAGTTGTTTGGAATTGAATGAATCTGCTAAGTTCTGATATGTTTTACAAAGGCTTGAAAGACAGACAATGGGTTACGAAAATAGCTTTAGTTACAGATTGGTAGCCCCGATTTGAAATCCGACTTCGTACTTGAAAAGCAGACAAGTAGGGGAAGATTTTATATAGCAGAAATTATTTTCTTAAAAATGTTGCAAAAGGGGTCAAATAGCAGTTGATTGTGAAAGTTTGAAAAAAACGTGGTAGGATTAGTCAAACTGCTGTAAAGTAAGTTCCATACTGAATAAACTGTTTCCACATTTGACAAGCAAATGTAGAGGAAGGATTTAATCCAAAATATTTTTGTCTAACTCTTTGGTTTAGTGGTCAAAATGATAGTTGTTTGGAATCGAATGAATCTGCTAAGTTCTGACATGTTTTACAAAGGCTTAAAAGACAGACGATGGGTTACGAAAATAGCTCTAGTTACAGATTGGTAGCCCCGATTTGAAATCCGACTTCGTACTTGAAAAGCAGACAAGTAGGGGAAGATTTTATATAGCAGACATTATTTTCAAAAAAAATTTGCGAAATGGGTCAAAACAGCGTTTTTTTGGGAAAGTTTGAAAAAAACGTGGTAGCATTAGTAAAACTGCTGTAACTTAAGTTCCTTACTGAATAAACTGTTTCCACATTTGACAAGCAAATGTAGAGGAAGGATTTAATCCAAAATATTTTTGTCTAACTCTTTGGTTTAGTGGTCAAAATGATAGTTGTTTGGAATTGAATGAATCTGCTAAGTTCTGACATGTTTTACAAAGGCTTAAAAGACAGACGATGGGTTACGAAAATAGCTCTAGTTACAGATTGGTAGCCCCGATTTGAAATCCGACTTCGTACTTGACAAGCAGACAAGTAGGGGAAGACTTTATATTGCAGACATTTTTTTCTTTAAAATATGCAAAAGTGGTCAAAACAGCAATTTTTGGGGAAAGTTTGAAAAAAACGTGGTAGCATTAGTAAAACTGCTGTAACGTAAGTTCCATACTGAATAAACTGTTTCCACATTTGACAAGCAAATGTGGAGGAAGGATTTAATCCAAAATATTTTTGTCTAACTCTTTGGTTTAGTGGTCAAAATGATAGTTGTTTGGAATTGAATGAATCTGCTAAGTTCTGACATGTTTTACAAAGGCTTGAAAGACAGACGATGGGTTACGAAAATAGCTTTAGTTACAGATTGGTAGCCCCGATTTGAAATCCGACTTCGTACTTGAAAAGCAGACAAGTAGGGGAAGATTTTGTATAGCAGACATTATTTTCAAAAATAAATTGCGAAATGGGTCAAAACAGCGTTTTTTTGGGAAGTTTGAAAAAAACGTGGTAGCATTAGTAAAACTGCTGTAACGTAAGTTCCATACTGAATAAACTGTTTCCACATTTGACAAGCAAATGTAGAGGAAGGATTTAATCCAAAATATTTTTGTCTAACTCTTTGGTTTAGTGGTCAAAATGATAGTTGTTTGGAATCGAATGAATCTGCTAAGTTCTGACATGTTTTACAAAGGCTTAAAAGACAGACGATGGGTTACGAAAATAGCTCTAGTTACAGATTGGTAGCCCCGATTTGAAATCCGACTTCGTACTTGACAAGCAGACAAGTAGGGGAAGACTTTATATTGCAGACATTTTTTTCTTTAAAATATGCAAAAGTGGTCAAAACAGCAATTTTTTGGGAAAGTTTGAAAAAAACGTGGTAGCATTAGTAAAACTGCTGTAACGTAAGTTCCATACTGAATAAACTGTTTCCACATTTGACAAGCAAATGTGGAGGAAGGATTTAATCCAAAATATTTTTGTCTAACTCTTTGGTTTAGTGGTCAAAATGATAGTTGTTTGGAATTGAATGAATCTGCTAAGTTCTGACATGTTTTACAAAGGCTTGAAAGACAGACGATGGGTCACGAAAATAGCTCTAGTTACAGATTGGTAGCCCCGATTTGAAATCCGACTTCGTACTTGACAAGCAGACAAGTAGGGGAAGACTTTATATAGCAGACATTTTTTTCTTTAAAATGTTGCAAAAGTGGTCAAAACAGCAATTTTTTGGGAAAGTTTGAAAAAAACGTGGTAGCATTAGTAAAACTGCTGTAACGTAAGTTCCATACTGAATAAACTGTTTCCACATTTGACAAGCAAATGTGGAGGAAGGATTTAATCCAAAATATTTTTGTGTAACTCTTTGGTTTAGTGGTCAAAATGATAGTTGTTTGGAATTGAATGAATCTGCTAAGTTCTGAAATGTTTTACAGAGGCTTGAAAGACAGACGATGGGTTACAAAAATAGCTCTAGTTACAGATTGGTAGCCCCGATTTGAAATCCGACTTCGTACTTGACAAGCAGACAAGTAGGGGAAGATTTTATATAGCAGACATTTTTTCTAAAAAAAATTACGAAATGGGTCAAAACAACGTTTTTTTGGGAAAGTTTGAAAAAAACGTGGTAGCATTAGTAAAACAGCTGTAAAGTAAGTTCCATACTGAATAAACTGTTTCCACATTTGACAAGCAAATGTAGAGGAAGGATTTAATCCAAAATATTTTTGTCTAACTCTTTGGTTTAGTGGTCAAAATGATAGTTGTTTGGAATTGAATGAATCTGCTAACTTCTGACATGTTTTACAAAGTCTTGAAAGACAGACGATGGGTTACGAAAATAGCTCTAGTTACAGATTGGTAGCCCCGATTTGAAATCCGACTTCGTACTTGACAAGCAGACAAGTAGGGGAAGACTTTATATAGCAGAATTTTTTTTGTTTAAAATGTTGCAAAAGGTGTAAAAAACAGCAGTTTTTTGGGAAAGTTTGAAAAAAACGTGGTAGCATTAGTAAAACTGCTGTAACGTAAGTTCCATACTGAATAAACTGTTTCCACATTTGACAAGCAAATGTAGAGGAAGGATTTAATCCAAAATATTTTTGTCTAACTCTTTGGTTTAGTGGTCAAAATGATAGTTGTTTGGAATTGAATGAATCTGCTAAGTTCTGACATGTTTTACAAAGGCATGAAAGACAGACGATGGGTTACGAAAATAGCTCTAGTTACAGATTGGTGTTCCCGATTTGAAATCCGACTTCGTACTTGAAAAGCAGACAAGTAGGGGAAGATTTTATATAGCAGAAATTATTTTCTTAAAAATGTTGCGAAAGGGGTCAAATAGCAGTTGATTGTGATAGTTTGAAAAAAACGTGGTAGCATTAGTAAAACTGCTGTAACGTAAGTCCCATTCTGAATAAACTGTTTCCACATTTGACAAGCAAAAGTAGAGGAAGGATTTAATCCAAAATATTTTTGTCTAACTCTTTGGTTTAGTGGTCAAAATTATAGTTGTTTGGAATTGAATGAATCTGCTAACTTCTGACATGTTTTACAGAGGCTTGAAAGGCAGACGATGGGTTACGAAAATAGCTCTAGTTACAGATTGGTAGCCCCGATTTGAAATCCGACTTCGTACTTGACAAGCAGACAAGTAGGGGAAGATTTTATATAGCAGACATTATTTTAAAAAAAAAATTGCGAAATGGGTCAAAACAGCGTTTTTTTGGGAAAGTTTGAAAAAAACGTGGTAGCATTAGTAAAACTGCTGTAACGTAAGTTCCATACTGAATAAACTGTTTCCACATTTGACAAGCAAATGTGGAGGAAGGATTTAATCCAAAATATTTTTGTCTAACTCTGGTTTAGTGGTCAAAATGATAGTTGTTTGGAATTGAATGAATCTGCTAACTTCTGACATGTTTTACAAAGGCTTGAAAGACAGACGATGGGTTACGAAAATAGCTCTAGTTACAGATTGGTAGCCCCGATTTGAAATCCGACTTCGTACTTGACAAGCAGACAAGTACGGGAAGACTTTATATAGCAGACATTTTTTTCTTTAAAATGTTGCAAAAGGGGTCAAATAGCAGTTGATTTTGAAAGTTTGAAAAAAACGTGGTAGGATTATTAAAACTGCTGTAACGTAAGTCCCATACTGAATAAACTGTTTCCACTTTTGACAAGCAAAAGTAGAGGAAGGATTTAATCCAAAATGTTTTTGTCTAACAATTTAGTTTAGTGGTCAAAATGATAGTTGTTTGGAATTGAATGAATCTGCTAAGTTCTGACATGTTTTACAAAGGCTTGAAAGACAGACGATGGGTTACGAAAATAGCTCTGGTTACAGATTGGTAGCCCCGATTTGAAATCCGACTTCGTACTTGACAAGCAGACAAGTAGGGGAAGACTTTATATAGCAGACATTTTTTTCTTTAAAATGTTGCAAAAGGGGTCAAAACAGCAGTTTTTGGGAAAGTTTGAAAAAAACGTGGTAGCATTAGTAAAACTGCTGTAACGTAAGTTCCATACTGAATAAACTGTTTCCACATTTGACAAGCAAATGTAGAGGAAGGATTTAATCCAAAATATTTTTGTCTAACTCTTTGGTTTAGTGGTCAAAATGATAGTTGTTTGGAATTGAATGAATCTGCTAAGTTCTGACATGTTTTACAAAGGCTTGAAAGACAGACGATGGGTTACGAAAATAGCTTTAGTTACAGATTGGTAGCCCCGATTTGAAATCCGACTTCGTACTTGACAAGCAGACAAGTAGGGGAAGATTTTATATAGCAGACATTATTTTCAAAAATAAATTGCGAAATGGGTCAAAACAGCGTTTTTTTGGGAAGTTTGAAAAAAACGTGGTAGCATTAGTAAAACTGCTGTAACGTAAGTTCCATACTGAATAAACTGTTTCCACATTTGACAAGCAAATGTAGAGGAAGGATTTAATCCAAAATATTTTTGTCTAACTCTTTGGTTTGGTGGTCAAAATGATAGTTGTTTGGAATTGAATGAATCTGCTAAGTTCTGACATGTTTTACAAAGGCTTGAAAGACAGACGATGGGTTACGAAAATAGCTTTAGTTACAGATTGGTAGCCCCGATTTGAAATCCGCCTTCGTACTTGAAAAGCAGACAAGTAGGGGAAGATTTTATATAGCAGAAATTATTTTCTTAAAAATGTCGCGAAAGGGTTCAAATAGCAGTTGATTGTGAAAGTTTGAAAAAAACGTGGTAGCATTAGTAAAACTGCTGTAATGTAAGTCCCATACTGAATAAACTGTTTCCACATTTGACAAGCAAAAGTAGAGGAAGGATTTAATCCAAAATATTTTTGTCTAACTCTTTGTTTTAGTGGTCAAAATGATAGTTGTTTGGAATTGAATGAATCTGCTAACTTCTGACATGTTTTACAGAGGCTTGAAAGACAGACGATGGGTCACGAAAATAGCTCTAGTTACAGATTGGTAGCCCCGATTTGAAATCCGACTTCGTACTTGACAAGCAGACAAGTAGGGGAAGATTTTATATAGCAGACATTATTTTCAAAAAAAATTTGCGAAATGGGTCAAAACAGCGTTTTTTTGGGAAAGTTTGAAAAAAACGTAGTAGCATTAGTAAAACTGCTGTAACGTAAGTTCCATACTGAATAAACTGTTTCCACATTTGACAAGCAAATGTAGAGGAAGGATTTAATCCAAAATATTTTTGTCTAACTCTTTGGTTTAGTGGTCAAAATGATAGTTGTTTGGAATTGAATGAATCTGCTAAGGTCTGATATGTTTTACAAAGGCTTGAAAGACAGACGATGGGTTACGAAAATAGCTTTAGTTACAGATTGGTAGCCCCGATTTGAAATCCGACTTCGTACTTGAAAAGCAGACAAGTAGGGGAAGATTTTATATAGCAGAAATTATTTTCTTAAAAATGTTGCAAAAGGGGTCAAATAGCAGTTGATTGTGAAAGTTTGAAAAAAACGTGGTAGCATTAGTAAAACTGCTGTAATGTAAGTCCCATACTGAATAAACTGTTTCCACATTTGACAAGCAAATGTAGAGGAAGGATTTAATCCAAAATATTTTTGTCTAACTCTTTGGTTTAGTGGTCAAAATGATAGTTGTTTGGAATTGAATGAATCTGCTAAGTTCTGACATGTTTTACAAAGGCTTGAAAGACAGACGATGGGTTACGAAAATAGCTTTAGTTACAGATTGGTAGCCCCGATTTGAAATCCGACTTCGTACTTGACAAGCAGACAAGTAGGGGAAGACTTTATATTGCAGACATTTTTTTCTTTAAAATATGCAAAAGTGGTCAAAACAGCAATTTTTTGGGAAAGTTTGAAAAAAACGTGGTAGCATTAGTAAAACTGCTGTAACGTAAGTTCCATACTGAATAAACTGTTTCCACATTTGACAAGCAAATGTGGAGGAAGGATTTAATCCAAAATATTTTTGTCTAACTCTTTGGTTTAGTGGTCAAAATGATAGTTGTTTGGAATTGAATGAATCTGCTAACTTCTGACATGTTTTACAAAGGCTTGAAAGACAGACGATGGGTTACGAAAATAGCTCTAGTTACAGATTGGTAGCCCCGATTTGAAATCCGACTTCGTACTTGACAAGCAGACAAGTAGGGGAAGACTTTATATTGCAGACATTTTTTTCTTTAAAATATGCAAAAGTGGTCAAAACAGCAATTTTTTGGGAAAGTTTGAAAAAAACGTGGTAGCATTAGTAAAACTGCTGTAACGTAAGTTCCATACTGAATAAACTGTTTCCACATTTGACAAGCAAATGTGGAGGAAGGATTTAATCCAAAATATTTTTGTCTAACTCTTTGGTTTAGTGGTCAAAATGATAGTTGTTTGGAATTGAATGAATCTGCTAACTTCTGACATGTTTTACAAAGGCTTGAAAGACAGACGATGGGTTACGAAAATAGCTCTAGTTACAGATTGGTAGCCCCGATTTGAAATCCGACTTCGTACTTGACAAGCAGACAAGTACGGGAAGACTTTATATAGCAGACATTTTTTTCTTTAAAATGTTGCAAAAGGGGTCAAATAGCAGTTGATTGTGAAAGTTTGAAAAAAACGTGGTAGGATTATTAAAACTGCTGTAACGTAAGTCCCATACTGAATAAACTGTTTCCACTTTTGACAAGCAAAAGTAGAGGAAGGATTTAATCCAAAATGTTTTTGTCTAACAATTTAGTTTAGTGGTCAAAATGATAGTTGTTTGGAATTGAATGAATCTGCTAAGTTCTGACATGTTTTACAAAGGCTTGAAAGACAGACGATGGGTCACGAAAATAGCTCTAGTTACAGATTGGTAGCCCCGATTTGAAATCCGACTTCGTACTTGACAAGCAGACAAGTAGGGGAAGACTTTATATAGCAGAATTTTTTTTGTTTAAAATGTTGCAAAAGGTGTAAAAAACAGCAGTTTTTTGGGAAAGTTTGAAAAAAACGTGGTAGCATTAGTAAAACTGCTGTAACGTAAGTTCCATACTGAATAAACTGTTTCCACATTTGACAAGCAAAAGTAGAGGAAGGATTTAATCCAAAATATTTTTGTCTAACTTTGGTTTAGTGGTCAAAATGATAGTTGTTTGGAATTGAATGAATCTGCTAACTTCTGACATGTTTTACAAAGGCTTGAAAGACAGACGATGGGTTACGAAAATAGCTCTAGTTACAGATTGGTAGCCCCGATTTGAAATCCGACTTCGTACTTGACAAGCAGACAAGTAGGGGAAGACTTTATATAGCAGACATTTTTTTCTTTAAAATGTTGCAAAAGGGGTCAAAACAGCAGTTTTTGGGAAAGTTTGAAAAAAACGTGGTAGCATTAGTAAAACTGCTGTAACGTAAGTTCCATACTGAATAAACTGTTTCCACATTTGACAAGCAAATGTAGAGGAAGGATTTAATCCAAAATATTTTTGTCTAACTCTTTGGTTTAGTGGTCAAAATGATAGTTGTTTGGAATTGAATGAATCTGCTAAGTTCTGACATGTTTTACAAAGGCATGAAAGACAGACGATGGGTTACGAAAATAGCTCTAGTTACAGATTGGTAGCCCCGATTTGAAATCTGACTTCGTACTTGACAAGCAGACAAGTAGGGGAAGATTTTATATAGCAGACATTATTTTCAAAAAAAATTTGCGAAATGGGTCAAAACAGCGTTTTTTTGGGAAAGTTTGAAAAAAACGTGGTAGCATTAGTAAAACTGCTGTAACGTAAGTTCCATACTGAATAAACTGTTTCCACATTTGACAAGCAAATGTGGAGGAATTATTTAATCCAAAATATTTTTGTCTAACTCTTTGGTTTAGTGGTCAAAATGATAGTTGTTTGGAATTGAATGAATCTGCTAACTTCTGACATGTTTTACAAAGGCTTGAAAGACAGACGATGGGTTACGAAAATAGCTCTAGTTACAGATTGGTAGCCCCGATTTGAAATCCGACTTCGTACTTGACAAGCAGACAAGTACGGGAAGACTTTATATAGCAGACATTTTTTTCTTTAAAATGTTGCAAAAGGGGTCAAATAGCAGTTGATTGTGAAAGTTTGAAAAAAACGTGGTAGGATTATTAAAACTGCTGTAACGTAAGTCCCATACTGAATAAACTGTTTCCACTTTTGACAAGCAAAAGTAGAGGAAGGATTTAATCCAAAATGTTTTTGTCTAACAATTTAGTTTAGTGGTCAAAATGATAGTTGTTTGGAATTGAATGAATCTGCTAAGGTCTGACATGTTTTACAAAGGCTTGAAAGACAGACGATGGGTTACGAAAATAGCTCTGGTTACAGATTGGTAGCCCCGATTTGAAATCCGACTTCGTACTTGACAAGCAGACAAGTAGGGGAAGATTTTATATAGCAGACATTATTTTCAAAAATAAATTGCGAAATGGGTCAAAACAGCGTTTTTTTGGGAAGTTTGAAAAAAACGTGGTAGCATTAGTAAAACTGCTGTAACGTAAGTTCCATACTGAATAAACTGTTTCCACATTTGACAAGCAAATGTAGAGGAAGGATTTAATCCAAAATATTTTTGTCTAACTCTTTGGTTTGGTGGTCAAAATGATAGTTGTTTGGAATTGAATGAATCTGCTAAGTTCTGACATGTTTTACAAAGGCTTGAAAGACAGACGATGGGTTACGAAAATAGCTTTAGTTACAGATTGGTAGCCGTGATTTGAAATCCGACTTCGTACTTGAAAAGCAGACAAGTAGGGGAAGATTTTATATAGCAGAAATTATTTTCTTAAAAATGTTGCGAAAGGGTTCAAATAGCAGTTGATTGTGAAAGTTTGAAAAAAACGTGGTAGCATTAGTAAAACTGCTGTAATGTAAGTCCCATACTGAATAAACTGTTTCCACATTTGACAAGCAAAAGTAGAGGAAGGATTTAATCCAAAATATTTTTGTCTAACTCTTTGTTTTAGTGGTCAAAATGATAGTTGTTTGGAATTGAATGAATCTGCTAACTTCTGACATGTTTTACAGAGGCTTGAAAGACAGACGATGGGTCACGAAAATAGCTCTAGTTACAGATTGGTAGCCCCGATTTGAAATCCGACTTCGTACTTGACAAGCAGACAAGTAGGGGAAGATTTTATATAGCAGACATTATTTTCTAAAAAAATTTGCCAAATGGGTCAAAACAGCGTTTTTTTGGGAAAGTTTGAAAAAAACGTGGTAGCATTAGTAAAACTGCTGTAACGTAAGTTCCATACTGAATAAACTGTTTCCACATTTGACAAGCAAATGTAGAGGAAGGATTTAATCCAAAATATTTTTGTCTAACTCTTTGGTTTAGTGGTCAAAATGATAGTTGTTTGGAATTGAATGAATCTGCTAAGGTCTGATATGTTTTACAAAGGCTTAAAAGACAGACGATGGGTTACGAAAATAGCTCTGGTTACAGATTGGTGTTCCCGATTTGAAATCCGACTTCGTACTTGACAAGCAGACAAGTAGGGGAAGATTTTATATAGCAGAAATTATTTTCTTAAAAATGTTGCGAAAGGGTTCAAATAGCAGTTGATTGTGAAAGTTTGAAAAAAACGTGGTAGCATTAGTAAAACTGCTGTAATGTAAGTCCCATACTGAATAAACTGTTTCCACATTTGACAAGCAAAAGTAGAGGAAGGATTTAATCCAAAATATTTTTGTCTAACTCTTTGTTTTAGTGGTCAAAATGATAGTTGTTTGGAATTGAATGAATCTGCTAACTTCTGACATGTTTTACAGAGGCTTGAAAGACAGACGATGGGTCACGAAAATAGCTCTAGTTACAGATTGGTAGCCCCGATTTGAAATCCGACTTCGTACTTGACAAGCAGACAAGTAGGGGAAGATTTTATATAGCAGACATTATTTTCTAAAAAAATTTGCCAAATGGGTCAAAACAGCGTTTTTTTGGGAAAGTTTGAAAAAAACGTGGTAGCATTAGTAAAACTGCTGTAACGTAAGTTCCATACTGAATAAACTGTTTCCACATTTGACAAGCAAATGTAGAGGAAGGATTTAATCCAAAATATTTTTGTCTAACTCTTTGGTTTAGTGGTCAAAATGATAGTTGTTTGGAATTGAATGAATCTGCTAAGGTCTGATATGTTTTACAAAGGCTTAAAAGACAGACGATGGGTTACGAAAATAGCTCTGGTTACAGATTGGTGTTCCCGATTTGAAATCCGACTTCGTACTTGACAAGCAGACAAGTAGGGGAAGATTTTATATAGCAGAAATTATTTTCTTAAAAATGTTGCGAAAGGGGTCAAATAGCAGTTGATTGTGAAAGTTTGAAAAAAACGTGGTAGCATTAGTAAAACTGCTGTAACGTAAGTCCCATTCTGAATAAACTGTTTCCACATTTGACAAGCAAAAGTAGAGGAAGGATTTAATCCAAAATATTTTTGTCTAACTCTTTGGTTTAGTGGTCAAAATTATAGTTGTTTGGAATTGAATGAATCTGCTAAGGTCTGATATGTTTTACAAAGGCTTGAAAGACAGACGATGGGTTACGAAAATAGCTTTAGTTACAGATTGGTAGCCCCGATTTGAAATCCGACTTCGTACTTGACAAGCAGACAAGTAGGGAAAATTTTTATATAGCAGACATTATTTTCAAAAAAAAATTGCGAAATGGGTCAAAACAGCGTTTTTTTGGGAAAGTTTGAAAAAAACGTGGTAGCATTAGTAAAACTGCTGTAACGTAAGTTCCTTACTGAATAAACTGTTTCCACATTTGACAAGCAAATGTAGAGGAAGGATTTAATCCAAAATATTTTTGTCTAACTCTTTGGTTTAGTGGTCAAAATGATAGTTGTTTGGAATTGAATGAATCTGCTAAGGTCTGATATGTTTTACAAAGGCTTGAAAGACAGACGATGGGTTACGAAAATAGCTTTAGTTACAGATTGGTAGCCCCGATTTGAAATCCGACTTCGTACTTGAAAAGCAGACAAGTAGGGGAAGATTTTATATAGCAGAAATTATTTTCTTAAAAATGTTGCAAAAGGGGTCAAATAGCAGTTGATTGTGAAAGTTTGAAAAAAACGTGGTAGCATTAGTAAAACTGCTGTAATGTAAGTCCCATACTGAATAAACTGTTTCCACATTTGACAAGCAAAAGTAGAGGAAGGATTTAATCCAAAATATTTTTGTCTAACTCTTTGGTTTAGTGGTCAAAATGATAGTTGTTTGGAATTGAATGAATCTGCTAAGTTCTGACATGTTTTACAAAGTCTTGAAAGACAGACGATGGGTTACGAAAATAGCTCTAGTTACAGATTGGTAGCCCCGATTTGAAATCCGACTTCGTACTTGACAAGCAGACAAGTAGGGAAAATTTTTATATAGCAGACATTATTTTCAAAAAAAATTTGCGAAATGGGTCAAAACAGCGTTTTTTTGGGAAAGTTTGAAAAAAACGTGGTAGCATTAGTAAAACTGCTGTAACGTAAGTTCCTTACTGAATAAACTGTTTCCACATTTGACAAGCAAATGTAGAGGAAGGATTTAATCCAAAATATTTTTGTCTAACTCTTTGGTTTAGTGGTCAAAATGATAGTTGTTTGGAATTGAATGAATCTGCTAAGGTCTGATATGTTTTACAAAGGCTTGAAAGACAGACGATGGGTTACGAAAATAGCTTTAGTTACAGATTGGTAGCCCCGATTTGAAATCCGACTTCGTACTTGAAAAGCAGACAAGTAGGGGAAGATTTTATATAGCAGAAATTATTTTCTTAAAAATGTTGCAAAAGGGGTCAAATAGCAGTTGATTGTGAAAGTTTGAAAAAAACGTGGTAGCATTAGTAAAACTGCTGTAATGTAAGTCCCATACTGAATAAACTGTTTCCACATTTGACAAGCAAAAGTAGAGGAAGGATTTAATCCAAAATATTTTTGTCTAACTCTTTGGTTTAGTGGTCAAAATGATAGTTGTTTGGAATTGAATGAATCTGCTAAGTTCTGACATGTTTTACAAAGTCTTGAAAGACAGACGATGGGTTACGAAAATAGCTCTAGTTACAGATTGGTAGCCCCGATTTGAAATCCGACTTCGTACTTGACAAGCAGACAAGTAGGGGAAGATTTTACATAGCAGACATTATTTTCAAAAAAAATTTGCGAAATGGGTCAAAACAGCGTTTTTTTGGGAAAGTTTGAAAAAAACGTGGTAGCATTAGTAAAACTGCTGTAACGTAAGTTCCTTACTGAATAAACTGTTTCCACATTTGACAAGCAAATGTAGAGGAAGGATTTAATTCAAAATGTTTTTGTCTAACTCTTTGGTTTAGTGGTCAAAATGATAGTTGTTTGGAATCGAATGAATCTGCTAAGTTCTGACATGTTTTACAAAGGCTTAAAAGACAGACGATGGGTTACGAAAATAGCTCTGGTTACAGATTGGTGTTCCCGATTTGAAATCCGACTTCGTACTTGACAAGCAGACAAGTAGGGGAAGATTTTATATAGCAGAAATTATTTTCTTAAAAATGTTGCGAAAGGGGTCAAATAGCAGTTGATTGTGAAAGTTTGAAAAAAACGTGGTAGCATTAGTAAAACTGCTGTAACGTAAGTCCCATTCTGAATAAACTGTTTCCACATTTGACAAGCAAAAGTAGAGGAAGGATTTAATCCAAAATATTTTTGTCTAACTCTTTTGTTTAGTGGTCAAAATTATAGTTGTTTGGAATTGAATGAATCTGCTAACTTCTGACATGTTTTACAGAGGCTTGAAAGGCAGACGATGGGTTACGAAAATAGCTCTAGTTACAGATTGGTAGCCCCGATTTGAAATCCGACTTCGTACTTGACAAGCAGACAAGTAGGGAAAATTTTTATATAGCAGACATTATTTTCAAAAAAAATTTGCGAAATGGGTCAAAACAGCGTTTTTTTGGGAAAGTTTGAAAAAAACGTGGTAGCATTAGTAAAACTGCTGTAACGTAAGTTCCTTACTGAATAAACTGTTTCCACATTTGACAAGCAAATGTAGAGGAAGGATTTAATCCAAAATATTTTTGTCTAACTCTTTGGTTTAGTGGTCAAAATGATAGTTGTTTGGAATTGAATGAATCTGCTAAGTTCTGACATGTTTTACAAAGGCTTAAAAGACAGACGATGGGTTACGAAAATAGCTCTAGTTACAGATTGGTAGCCCCGATTTGAAATCCGACTTCGTACTTGACAAGCAGGGGAAGACTTTATATAGCAGACATTTTTTCTTTAAAATATGCAAAAGTGGTCAAAACAGCAATTTTTTGGGAAAGTTTGAAAAAAACGTGGTAGCATTAGTAAAACTGCTGTAACGTAAGTTCCATACTGAATAAACTGTTTCCACATTTGACAAGCAAATGTGGAGGAAGGATTTAATCCAAAATATTTTTGTGTAACTCTTTGGTTTAGTGGTCAAAATGATAGTTGTTTGGAATTGAATGAATCTGCTAAGTTCTGACATGTTTTACAGAGGCTTGAAAGACAGACGATGGGTTACGAAAATAGCTCTAGTTACAGATTGGTAGCCCCGATTTGAAATCCGACTTCGTACTTGACAAGCAGACAAGTAGGGGAAGATTTTATATAGCAGACATTATTTTCAAAAATAATTTGCGAAATGAGTCAAAACAGCGTTTTTTTGGGAAAGTTTGAAAAAAACGTGGTAGCATTAGTAAAACTGCTGTAACGTAAGTTCCTTACTGAATAAACTGTTTCCACATTTGACAAGCAAATGTAGAGGAAGGATTTAATCCAAAATATTTTTGTCTAACTCTTTGGTTTAGTGGTCAAAATGATAGTTGTTTGGAATTGAATGAATCTGCTAAGTTCTGACATGTTTTACAAAGTCTTGAAAGACAGACGATGGGTTACGAAAATAGCTCTAGTTACAGATTGGTAGCCCCGATTTGAAATCCGACTTCGTACTTGACAAGCAGACAAGTAGGGGAAGATTTTATATAGCAGAATTTTTTTTGTTTAAAATGTTGCAAAAGGTGTCAAAACAGCAGTTTTTTGGGAAAGTTTGAAAAAAACGTGGTAGTATTAGTAAAACTGCTGTAACGTAAGTTCCATACTGAATAAACTGTTTCCACATTTGACAAGCAAAAGTAGAGGAAGGATTTAATCCAAAATATTTTTGTCTAACTCTTTGGTTTAGTGGTCAAAATGATAGTTGTTTGGAATTGAATGAATCTGCTAACTTCTGACATGTTTTACAAAGGCTTGAAAGACAGACGATGGGTTACGAAAATAGCTCTAGTTACAGATTGGTAGCCACGATTTGAAATCCGACTTCGTACTTGACAAGCAGACAAGTAGGGGAAGATTTTATATAGCAAAAATTATTTTCTTAAAAATGTTGCGAAAGGGGTCAAATAGCAGTTGATTGTGAAAGTTTGAAAAAAACGTGGTAGCATTAGTAAAACTGCTGTAACGTAAGTCCCATTCTGAATAAACTGTTTCCACATTTGACAAGCAAAAGTAGAGGAAGGATTTAATCCAAAATATTTTTGTCTAACTCTTTGGTTTAGTGGTCAAAATTATAGTTGTTTGGAATTGAATGAATCTGCTAACTTCTGACATGTTTTACAGAGGCTTGAAAGGCAGACGATGGGTTACGAAAATAGCTCTAGTTACAGATTGGTAGCCCCGATTTGAAATCCGACTTCGTACTTGACAAGCAGACAAGTAGGGGAAGACTTTATATAGCAGACATTTTTTTCTTTAAAATGTTGCAAAAGTGGTCAAAACAGCAATTTTTTGGGAAAGTTTGAAAAAAACGTGGTAGCATTAGTAAAACTGCTGTAACGTAAGTTCCATACTGAATAAACTGTTTCCACATTTGACAAGCAAATGTGGAGGAAGGATTTAATCCAAAATATTTTTGTGTAACTCTTTGGTTTAGTGGTCAAAATGATAGTTGTTTGGAATTGAATGAATCTGCTAAGTTCTGACATGTTTTACAAAGTCTTGAAAGACAGACGATGGGTTACGAAAATAGCTCTAGTTACAGATTGGTAGCCCCGATTTGAAATTCGACTTCGTACTTGACAAGCAGACAAGTAGGGGAAGACTTTATATAGCAGAATTTTTTTTCTTAAAAATGTTGCGAAAGGGGTCAAATAGCAGTTGATTGTGAAAGTTTGAAAAAAACGTGGTAGCATTAGTAAAACTGCTGTAACGTAAGTCCCATTCTGAATAAACTGTTTCCACATTTGACAAGCAAAAGTAGAGGAAGGATTTAATCCAAAATATTTTTGTCTAACTCTTTGGTTTAGTGGTCAAAATTATAGTTGTTTGGAATTGAATGAATCTGCTAACTTCTGACATGTTTTACAGAGGCTTGAAAGGCAGACGATGGGTTACGAAAATAGCTCTAGTTACAGATTGGTAGCCCCGATTTGAAATCCGACTTCATACTTGACAAGCAGACAAGTAGGGGAAGATTTTATATAGCAGACATTATTTTCAAAAAAAATTTGCGAAATGGGTCAAAACAGCGTTTTTTTGGGAAAGTTTGAAAAAAACGTGGTAGCATTAGTAAAACTGCTGTAACGTAAGTTCCTTACTGAATAAACTGTTTCCACATTTGACAAGCAAATGTAGAGGAAGGATTTTATCCAAAATATTTTTGTCTAACTCTTTGGTTTAGTGGTCAAAATGATAGTTGTTTGGAATTGAATGAATCTGCTAAGTTCTGACATGTTTTACAAAGGCTTAAAAGACAGACGATGGGTTACGAAAATAGCTCTAGTTACAGATTGGTAGCCCCGATTTGAAATCCGACTTCGTACTTGAAAAGCAGACAAGTAGGGGAAGATTTTATATAGCAGAAATTATTTTCTTAAAAATGTTGCGAAAGGGTTCAAATAGCAGTTGATTGTGAAAGTTTGAAAAAAACGTGGTAGCATTAGTAAAACTGCTGTAATGTAAGTCCCATACTGAATAAACTGTTTCCACATTTGACAAGCAAAAGTAGAGGAAGGATTTAATCCAAAATATTTTTGTCTAACTCTTTGGTTTAGTGATCAAAATGATAGTTGTTTGGAATTGAATGAATCTGCTAACTTCTGACATGTTTTACAGAGGCTTGAAAGACAGACGATGGGTCACGAAAATAGCTCTAGTTACAGATTGGTAGCCCCGATTTGAAATCCGACTTCGTACTTGACAAGCAGACAAGTAGGGGAAGACTTTATATAGCAGACATTTTTTTCTTTAAAATGTTGCAAAAGTGGTCAAAACAGCAATTTTTTGGGAAAGTTTGAAAAAAACGTGGTAGCATTAGTAAAACTGCTGTAACGTAAGTTCCATACTGAATAAACTGTTTCCACATTTGACAAGCAAATGTGGAGGAAGGATTTAATCCAAAATATTTTTGTCTAACTCTTTGGTTTAGTGGTCAAAATGATAGTTGTTTGGAATTGAATGAATCTGCTAACTTCTGACATGTTTTACAAAGGCTTGAAAGACAGACGATGGGTTACGAAAATAGCTCTAGTTACAGATTGGTAGCCCCGATTTGAAATCCGACTTCGTACTTGACAAGCAGACAAGTAGGGGAAGACTTTAGATAGCAGACATTTTTTTCTTTAAAATGTTGCAAAAGGGGTCAAATAGCAGTTGATTGTGAAAGTTTGAAAAAAACGTGGTAGGATTAGTAAAACTGCTGTAACGTAAGTCCCATACTGAATAAACTGTTTCCACTTTTGACAAGCAAAAGTAGAGGAAGGATTTAATCCAAAATGTTTTTGTCTAACAATTTAGTTTAGTGGTCAAAATGATAGTTTTTTGGAATTGAATGAATCTGCTAAGTTCTGACATGTTTTACAAAGGCTTGAAAGACAGACGATGGGTTACGAAAATAGCTCTAGTTACAGATTGGTAGCCCCGATTTGAAATCCGACTTCGTACTTGACAAGCAGACAAGTAGGGGAAGACTTTATATAGCAGACATTTTTTTCTTTAAAATGTTGCAAAAGGGGTCAAAACAGCAGTTTTTGGGAAAGTTTGAAAAAAACGTGGTAGCATTAGTAAAACTGCTGTAACGTAAGTTCCATACTGAATAAACTGTTTCCACATTTGACAAGCAAATGTAGAGGAAGGATTTAATCCAAAATATTTTTGTCTAACTCTTTGGTTTGGTGGTCAAAATGATAGTTGTTTGGAATTGAATGAATCTGCTAAGTTCTGACATGTTTTACAAAGGCTTGAAAGACAGACGATGGGTTACGAAAATAGCGTTAGTTACAGATTGGTAGCCCCGATTTGAAATCCGACTTCGTACTTGAAAAGCAGACAAGTAGGGGAAGATTTTATATAGCAGAAATTATTTTCTTAAAAATGTTGCGAAAGGGTTCAAATAGCAGTTGATTGTGAAAGTTTGAAAAAAACGTGGTAGCATTAGTAAAACTGCTGTAATGTAAGTCCCATACTGAATAAACTGTTTCCACATTTGACAAGCAAAAGTAGAGGAAGGATTTAATCCAAAATATTTTTGTCTAACTCTTTGGTTTAGTGGTCAAAATGATAGTTGTTTGGAATTGAATGAATCTGCTAACTTCTGACATGTTTTACAGAGGCTTGAAAGACAGACGATGGGTCACGAAAATAGCTCTAGTTACAGATTGGTAGCCCCGATTTGAAATCCGACTTCGTACTTGACAAGCAGACAAGTAGGGGAAGACTTTATATAGCAGACATTTTTTTCTTTAAAATGTTGCAAAAGTGGTCAAAACAGCAATTTTTTGGGAAAGTTTGAAAAAAACGTGGTAGCATTAGTAAAACTGCTGTAACGTAAGTTCCATACTGAATAAACTGTTTCCACATTTGACAAGCAAATGTGGAGGAAGGATTTAATCCAAAATATTTTTGTGTAACTCTTTGGTTTAGTGGTCAAAATGATAGTTGTTTGGAATTGAATGAATCTGCTAAGTTCTGACATGTTTTACAAAGTCTTGAAAGACAGACGATGGGTTACGAAAATAGCTCTAGTTACAGATTGGTAGCCCCGATTTGAAATCCGACTTCGTACTTGACAAGCAGACAAGTAGGGGAAGACTTTATATAGCAGAATTTTTTTTGTTTAAAATGTTGCAAAAGGTGTCAAAACAGCAGTTTTTGGGAAAGTTTGAAAAAAACGTGGTAGTATTAGTAAAACTGCTGTAACGTAAGTTCCATACTGAATAAACTGTTTCCACATTTGACAAGCAAAAGTAGAGGAAGGATTTAATCCAAAATATTTTTGTCTAACTCTTTGGTTTAGTGGTCAAAATGATAGTTGTTTGGAATTGAATGAATCTGCTAAGTTCTGACATGTTTTACAAAGGCTTGAAAGACAGACGATGGGTTACGAAAATAGCTCTAGTTACAGATTGGTGTTCCCGATTTGAAATCCGACTTCGTACTTGACAAGCAGACAAGTAGGGGAAGATTTTATATAGCAGAAATTATTTTCTTAAAAATGTTGCGAAAGGGGTCAAATAGCAGTTGATTGTGAAAGTTTGAAAAAAACGTGGTAGCATTAGTAAAACTGCTGTAACGTAAGTCCCATTCTGAATAAACTGTTTCCACATTTGACAAGCAAAAGTAGAGGAAGGATTTAATCCAAAATATTTTTGTCTAACTCTTTGGTTTAGTGGTCAAAATTATAGTTGTTTGGAATTGAATGAATCTGCTAACTTCTGACATGTTTTACAGAGGCTTGAAAGGCAGACGATGGGTTACGAAAATAGCTCTAGTTACAGATTGGTAGCCCCGATTTGAAATCCGACTTCGTACTTGACAAGCAGACAAGTAGGGGAAGATTTTATATAGCAGACATTATTTTCAAAAAAAATTTGCGAAATGGGTCAAAACAACGTTTTTTTGGGAAAGTTTGAAAAAAACGTGGTAGCATTAGTAAAACTGCTGTAACGTAAGTTCCTTACTGAATAAACTGTTTCCACATTTGACAAGCAAATGTAGAGGAAGGATTTTATCCAAAATATTTTTGTCTAACTCTTTGGTTTAGTGGTCAAAATGATAGTTGTTTGGAATTGAATGAATCTGCTAAGTTCTGACATGTTTTACAAAGGCTTAAAAGACAGACGATGGGTTACGAAAATAGCTCTAGTTACAGATTGGTAGCCCCGATTTGAAATCCGACTTCGTACTTGACAAGCAGACAAGTAGGGGAAGACTTTATATAGCAGACATTTTTTCTTTAAAATATGCAAAAGTGGTCAAAACAGCAATTTTTTGGGAAAGTTTGAAAAAAACGTGGTAGCATTAGTAAAACTGCTGTAACGTAAGTTCCATACTGAATAAACTGTTTCCACATTTGACAAGCAAATGTAGAGGAAGGATTTAATCCAAAATATTTTTGTCTAACTCTTTGGTTTGGTGGTCAAAATGATAGTTGTTTGGAATTGAATGAATCTGCTAAGTTCTGACATGTTTTACAAAGGCTTGAAAGACAGACGATGGGTTACGAAAATAGCTTTAGTTACTGATTGGTAGCCCCGATTTGAAATCCGACTTCGTACTTGAAAAGCAGACAAGTAGGGGAAGATTTTATATAGCAGAAATTATTTTCTTAAAAATGTTGCGAAAGGGTTCAAATAGCAGTTGATTGTGAAAGTTTGAAAAAAACGTGGTAGCATTAGTAAAACTGCTGTAATGTAAGTCCCATACTGAATAAACTGTTTCCACATTTGACAAGCAAAAGTAGAGGAAGGATTTAATCCAAAATATTTTTGTCTAACTCTTTGGTTTAGTGGTCAAAATGATAGTTGTTTGGAATTGAATGAATCTGCTAACTTCTGACATGTTTTACAGAGGCTTGAAAGACAGACGATGGGTCACGAAAATAGCTCTAGTTACAGATTGGTAGCCCCGATTTGAAATCCGACTTCGTACTTGACAAGCAGACAAGTAGGGGAAGACTTTATATAGCAGACATTTTTTTCTTTAAAATGTTGCAAAAGTGGTCAAAACAGCAATTTTTTGGGAAAGTTTGAAAAAAACGTGGTAGCATTAGTAAAACTGCTGTAACGTAAGTTCCATACTGAATAAACTGTTTCCACATTTGACAAGCAAAAGTAGAGGAAGGATTTAATCCAAAATATTTTTGTCTAACTCTTTGGTTTAGTGGTCAAAATGATAGTTGTTTGGAATTGAATGAATCTGCTAACTTCTGACATGTTTTACAGAGGCTTGAAAGACAGACGATGGGTCACGAAAATAGCTCTAGTTACAGATTGGTAGCCCCGATTTGAAATCCGACTTCGTACTTGACAAGCAGACAAGTAGGGGAAGACTTTATATAGCAGACATTTTTTTCTTTAAAATGTTGCAAAAGTGGTCAAAACAGCAATTTTTTGGGAAAGTTTGAAAAAAACGTGGTAGCATTAGTAAAACTGCTGTAACGTAAGTTCCATACTGAATAAACTGTTTCCACATTTGACAAGCAAATGTGGAGGAAGGATTTAATCCAAAATATTTTTGTGTAACTCTTTGGTTTAGTGGTCAAAATGATAGTTGTTTGGAATTGAATGAATCTGCTAAGTTCTGACATGTTTTACAAAGTCTTGAAAGACAGACGATGGGTTACGAAAATAGCTCTAGTTACAGATTGGTAGCCCCGATTTGAAATCCGACTTCGTACTTGACAAGCAGACAAGTAAGGGGAAGATTTTATATAGCAGAAATTATTTTCTTAAAAATGTTGCGAAAGGGTTCAAACAGCAGTTGATTGTGAAAGTTTGAAAAAAACGTGGTAGCATTAGTAAAACTGCTGTAATGTAAGTCCCATACTGAATAAACTGTTTCCACATTTGACAAGCAAAAGTAGAGGAAGGATTTAATCCAAAATATTTTTGTCTAACTCTTTGGTTTAGTGGTCAAAATGATAGTTGTTTGGAATTGAATGAATCTGCTAACTTCTGACATGTTTTACAGAGGCTTGAAAGACAGACGATGGGTCACGAAAATAGCTCTAGTTACAGATTGGTAGCCCCGATTTGAAATCCGACTTCGTACTTGACAAGCAGACAAGTAGGGGAAGACTTTATATAGCAGACATTTTTTTCTTTAAAATGTTGCAAAAGTGGTCAAAACAGCAATTTTTTGGGAAAGTTTGAAAAAAACGTGGTAGCATTAGTAAAACTGCTGTAACGTAAGTTCCATACTGAATAAACTGTTTCCACATTTGACAAGCAAAAGTAGAGGAAGGATTTAATCCAAAATATTTTTGTCTAACTCTTTGGTTTAGTGGTCAAAATGATAGTTGTTTGGAATTGAATGAATCTGCTAACTTCTGACATGTTTTACAGAGGCTTGAAAGACAGACGATGGGTCACGAAAATAGCTCTAGTTACAGATTGGTAGCCCCGATTTGAAATCCGACTTCGTACTTGACAAGCAGACAAGTAGGGGAAGACTTTATATAGCAGACATTTTTTTCTTTAAAATGTTGCAAAAGTGGTCAAAACAGCAATTTTTTGGGAAAGTTTGAAAAAAACGTGGTAGCATTAGTAAAACTGCTGTAACGTAAGTTCCATACTGAATAAACTGTTTCCACATTTGACAAGCAAATGTGGAGGAAGGATTTAATCCAAAATATTTTTGTGTAACTCTTTGGTTTAGTGGTCAAAATGATAGTTGTTTGGAATTGAATGAATCTGCTAAGTTCTGACATGTTTTACAAAGTCTTGAAAGACAGACGATGGGTTACGAAAATAGCTCTAGTTACAGATTGGTAGCCCCGATTTGAAATCCGACTTCGTACTTGACAAGCAGACAAGTAGGGGAAGACTTTATATAGCAGAATTTTTTTTGTTTAAAATGTTGCAAAAGGTGTCAAAACAGCAGTTTTTGGGAAAGTTTGAAAAAAACGTGGTAGTATTAGTAAAACTGCTGTAACGTAAGTTCCATACTGAATAAACTGTTTCCACATTTGACAAGCAAAAGTAGAGGAAGGATTTAATCCAAAATATTTTTGTCTAACTCTTTGGTTTAGTGGTCAAAATGATAGTTGTTTGGAATTGAATGAATCTGCTAAGTTCTGACATGTTTTACAAAGGCTTGAAAGACAGACGATGGGTTACGAAAATAGCTCTAGTTACAGATTGGTAGTCCCCGATTTGAAATCCGACTTCGTACTTGACAAGCAGACAAGTAGGGGAAGATTTTATATAGCAGAAATTATTTTCTTAAAAATGTTGCGAAAGGGGTCAAATAGCAGTTGATTGTGAAAGTTTGAAAAAAACGTGGTAGCATTAGTAAAACTGCTGTAACGTAAGTCCCATTCTGAATAAACTGTTTCCACATTTGACAAGCAAAAGTAGAGGAAGGATTTAATCCAAAATATTTTTGTCTAACTCTTTGGTTTAGTGGTCAAAATGATAGTTGTTTGGAATTGAATGAATCTGCTAACTTCTGACATGTTTTACAGAGGCTTGAAAGGCAGACGATGGGTTACGAAAATAGCTCTAGTTACAGATTGGTAGCCCCGATTTGAAATCCGACTTCGTACTTTACAAGCAGACAAGTAGGGGAAGATTTTATATAGCAGACATTATTTTCAAAAAAAATTTGCGAAATGGGTCAAAACAACGTTTTTTGGGGAAAGTTTGAAAAAAACGTGGTAGCATTAGTAAAACTGCTGTAACGTAAGTTCCTTACTGAATAAACTGTTTCCACATTTGACAAGCAAATGTAGAGGAAGGATTTTATCCAAAATATTTTTGTCTAACTCTTTGGTTTAGTGGTCAAAATGATAGTTGTTTGGAATTGAATGAATCTGCTAAGTTCTGACATGTTTTACAAAGGCTTAAAAGACAGACGATGGGTTACGAAAATAGCTCTAGTTACAGATTGGTAGCCCCGATTTGAAATCCGACTTCGTACTTGACAAGCAGACAAGTAGGGGAAGACTTTATATAGCAGACATTTTTTCTTTAAAATATGCAAAAGTGGTCAAAACAGCAATTTTTTGGGAAAGTTTGAAAAAAACGTGGTAGCATTAGTAAAACTGCTGTAACGTAAGTTCCATACTGAATAAACTGTTTCCACATTTGACAAGCAAATGTAGAGGAAGGATTTAATCCAAATTATTTTTGTCTAACTCTTTGGTTTAGTGGTCAAAATGATAGTTGTTTGGAATTGAATGAATCTGCTAAGTTCTGACATGTTTTACAAAGGTTTGAAAGACAGACGATGGTTTACGAAAATAGCTTTAGTTACAGATTGGTAGCCCCGATTTGAAATCCGACTTCGTACTTGAAAAGCAGACAAGTAGGGGAAGATTTTATATAGCAGAAATTATTTTCTTAAAAATGTTGCGAAAGGGGTCAATTAGCAGTTGATTGGGAAAGTTTGAAAAAAACGTGGTAGCATTAGTAAAACTGCTGTAATGTAAATCCCATACTGAATAAACTGTTTCCACATTTGACAAGCAAAAGTAGAGGAAGGATTTAATCCAGAATATTTTTGTCTAACTCTTTGGTTTAGTGGTCAAAATGATAGTTGTTTGGAATTGCATGAATCTGCTAAGTTCTGACATGTTTTACAAAGGCTTGAAAGACAGACGATGGGTTACGAAAATAGCTCTAGTTACAGATTGGTAGCCCCGATTTGAAATCCGACTTCGTACTTGACAAGCAGACAAGTAGGGGAAGACTTTATATAGCAGACATTTTTTTCTTTAAAATGTTGCGAAATGGGTCAAAACAGCAGTTTATTGGGAAAGTTTGAAAAAAACGTGGTAGCATTAGTAAAACTGCTGTAACGTAAGTTCCATACTGAATAAACTGTTCCCACATTTGACAAGCAAAAGTAGAGGAAGGATTTAATCCAAAATATTTTTGTCTAACTCTTTGGTTTAGTGGTCAAAATGATAGTTGTTTGGAATTGAATGAATCTGCTAAGTTCTGACATGTTTTACAAAGGCTTGAAAGACAGACGATGGGTTACGAAAATAGCTCTAGTTACAGATTGGTAGCCCCGATTTGAAATCCGACTTCGTACTTGACAAGCAGACAAGTAGGGGAAGACTTTATATAGCAGACATTTTTTTCTTTAAAATGTTGCAAAAGGGGTCAAAACAGCAGTTTTTGGGAAAGTTTGAAAAAAACGTGGTAGCATTAGTAAAACTGCTGTAACGTAAGTTCCATACTGAATAAACTGTTTCCACATTTGACAAGCAAATGTAGAGGAAGGATTTAATCCAAAATATTTTTGTCTAACTCTTTGGTTTAGTGGTCAAAATGATAGTTGTTTGGAATTGAATGAATCTGCTAAGTTCTGACATGTTTTACAAAGGCTTGAAAGACAGACGATGGGTTACGAAAATAGCTCTAGTTACAGATTGGTAGCCCCGATTTGAAATCCGACTTCGTACTTGACAAGCAGACAAGTAGGGGAAGATTTTATATAGCAGACATTATTTTCAAAAATAAATTGCGAAATGGGTCAAAACAGCGTTTTTTTGGGAAGTTTGAAAAAAACGTGGTAGCATTAGTAAAACTGCTGTAATGTAAGTCCCATACTGAATAAACTGTTTCCACATTTGACAAGCAAAAGTAGAGGAAGGATTTAATCCAAATTATTTTTGTCTAACTCTTTGGTTTAGTGGTCAAAATGATAGTTGTTTGGAATTGAATGAATCTGCTAAGTTCTGACATGTTTTACAAAGGCTTGAAAGACAGACGATGGGTTACGAAAATAGCTCTAGTTACAGATTGGTAGCCCCGATTTGAAATCCGACTTCGTACTTGACAAGCAGACAAGTAGGGGAAGACTTTATATAGCAGACATTTTCTCTTTAAAATATGCAAAAGTGGTCAAAACAGCAATTTTTTGGGAAAGTTTGAAAAAAACGTGGTAGCATTAGTAAAACTGCTGTAACGTAAGTTCCATACTGAATAAACTGTTTCCACATTTGACAAGCAAATGTAGAGGAAGGATTTAATCCAAATTATTTTTGTCTAACTCTTTGGTTTAGTGGTCAAAATGATAGTTGTTTGGAATTGAATGAATCTGCTAAGTTCTGACATGTTTTACAAAGGTTTGAAAGACAGACGATGGTTTACGAAAATAGCTTTAGTTACAGATTGGTAGCCCCGATTTGAAATCCGACTTCGTACTTGAAAAGCAGACAAGTAGGGGAAGATTTTATATAGCAGAAATTATTTTCTTAAAAATGTTGCGAAAGGGGTCAATTAGCAGTTGATTGGGAAAGTTTGAAAAAAACGTGGTAGCATTAGTAAAACTGCTGTAATGTAAGTCCCATACTGAATAAACTGTTTCCACATTTGACAAGCAAAAGTAGAGGAAGGATTTAATCCAGAATATTTTTGTCTAACTCTTTGGTTTAGTGGTCAAAATGATAGTTGTTTGGAATTGCATGAATCTGCTAAGTTCTGACATGTTTTACAAAGGCTTGAAAGACAGACGATGGGTTACGAAAATAGCTCTAGTTACAGATTGGTAGCCCCGATTTGAAATCCGACTTCGTACTTGACAAGCAGACAAGTAGGGGAAGACTTTATATAGCAGACATTTTTTTCTTTAAAATGTTGCGAAATGGGTCAAAACAGCAGTTTATTGGGAAAGTTTGAAAAAAACGTGGTAGCATTAGTAAAACTGCTGTAACGTAAGTTCCATACTGAATAAACTGTTCCCACATTTGACAAGCAAAAGTAGAGGAAGGATTTAATCCAAAATATTTTTGTCTAACTCTTTGGTTTAGTGGTCAAAATGATAGTTGTTTGGAATTGAATGAATCTGCTAAGTTCTGACATGTTTTACAAAGGCTTGAAAGACAGACGATGGGTTACGAAAATAGCTCTAGTTACAGATTGGTAGCCCCGATTTGAAATCCGACTTCGTACTTGACAAGCAGACAAGTAGGGGAAGACTTTATATAGCAGACATTTTTTTCTTTAAAATGTTGCAAAAGGGGTCAAAACAGCAGTTTTTTGGGAAAGTTTGAAAAAAACGTGGTAGCATTAGTAAAACTGCTGTAACGTAAGTTCCATACTGAATAAACTGTTTCCACATTTGACAAGCAAATGTAGAGGAAGGATTTAATCCAAAATATTTTTGTCTAACTCTTTGGTTTAGTGGTCAAAATGATAGTTGTTTGGAATTGAATGAATCTGCTAAGTTCTGACATGTTTTACAAAGGCTTGAAAGACAGACGATGGGTTACGAAAATAGCTTTAGTTACAGATTGGTAGCCCCGATTTGAAATCCGACTTCGTACTTGAAAAGCAGACAAGTAGGGGAAGATTTTATATAGCAGAAATTATTTTCTTAAAAATGTTGCGAAAGGGTTCAAATAGCAGTTGATTGTGAAAGTTTGAAAAAAACGTGGTAGCATTAGTAAAACTGCTGTAATGTAAGTCCCATACTGAATAAACTGTTTCCACATTTGACAAGCAAATGTGGAGGAAGGATTTAATCCAAAATATTTTTGTCTAACTCTTTGGTTTAGTGGTCAAAATGATAGTTGTTTGGAATTGAATGAATCTGCTAAGTTCTGACATGTTTTACAAAGGCTTGAAAGACAGACGATGGGTTACGAAAATAGCTCTAGTTACAGATTGGTAGCCCCGATTTGAAATCCGACTTCGTACTTGACAATCAGACAAGTAGGGGAAGATTTTAGATAGCAGACATTTTTTTCTTTAAAACGTTGCAAAATGGGTCAAAACAGCAGTTTTTTGGGAAAGTTTGAAAAAAACGTGGTAGCATTAGTAAAACTGCTGTAACGTAAGTTCCATACTGAATAAACTGTTTCCACATTTGACAAGCAAAAGTAGAGGAAGGATTTAATCCAAAATATTTTTGTCTAACTCTTTGGTTTAGTGGTCAAAATGATAGTTGTTTGGAATTGAATGAATCTGCTAACTTCTGACATGTTTTACAGAGGCTTGAAAGACAGACGATGGGTTACGAAAATAGCTCTAGTTACAGATTGGTAGCCTCGATTTGAAATCCGACTTCGTACTTGACAAGCAGACAAGTAGGGGAAGACTTTATATAGCAGACATTTTTTTCTAAAATTTTTGCGAAATGGGTCAAAACAGCGTTTTTTTGGGAAAGTTTGAAAAAAACGTGGTAGCATTAGTAAAACTGCTGTAACGTAAGTTCCTTACTGAATAAACTGTTCCCACATTTGACAAGCAAATGTAGAGGAAGGATTTAATCCAAAATATGTTTGTCTAACTCTTTGGTTTAGTGGTCAAAATGATAGTTGTTTGGAATTGAATGAATCTGCTAAGTTCTGACATGTTTTACAGAGGCTTGAAAGACAGACGATGGGTTACGAAAATAGCTCTAGTTACAGATTGGTAGCCTCGATTTGAAATCCGACTTCGTACTTGACAAGCAGACAAGTAGGGGAAGACTTTATATAGCAGACATTTTTTTCTAAAATTTTTGCGAAATGGGTCAAAACAGCGTTTTTTTGGGAAAGTTTGAAAAAAACGTGGTAGCATTAGTAAAACTGCTGTAACGTAAGTTCCTTACTGAATAAACTGTTCCCACATTTGACAAGCAAATGTAGAGGAAGGATTTAATCCAAAATATTTTTGTCTAACTCTTTGGTTTAGTGGTCAAAATGATAGTTGTTTGGAATTGAATGAATGTGCTAAGTTCTGACATGTTTTACAAAAGGCTTGAAAGACAGACGATGGGTTACGAAAATAGCTCTAGTTACAGATTGGTAGCCCCGATTTGAAATCCGACTTCGTACTTGACAAGCAGACAAGTAGGGGAAGACTTTATATAGCAGACATTTTTTTCTTTAAAATGTTGCAAAAGGGGTCAAAACAGCAGTTTTTGGGAAAGTTTGAAAAAAACGTGGTAGCATTAGTAAAACTGCTGTAACGTAAGTTCCATACTGAATAAACTGTTTCCACATTTGACAAGCAAATGTAGAGGAAGGATTTAATCCAAAATATTTTTGTCTAACTCTTTGGTTTAGTGGTCAAAATGATAGTTGTTTGGAATTGAATGAATCTGCTAAGTTCTGACATGTTTTACAAAGGCTTGAAAGACAGACGATGGGTTACGAAAATAGCTTTAGTTACAGATTGGTAGCCCCGATTTGAAATCCGACTTCGTACTTGAAAAGCAGACAAGTAGGGGAAGATTTTATATAGCAGAAATTATTTTCTTAAAAATGTTGCGAAAGGGTTCAAATAGCAGTTGATTGTGAAAGTTTGAAAAAAACGTGGTAGCATTAGTAAAACTGCTGTAATGTAAGTCCCATACTGAATAAACTGTTTCCACATTTGACAAGCAAATGTGGAGGAAGGATTTAATCCAAAATATTTTTGTCTAACTCTTTGGTTTAGTGGTCAAAATGATAGTTGTTTGGAATTGAATGAATCTGCTAAGTTCTGACATGTTTTACAAAGGCTTGAAAGACAGACGATGGGTTACGAAAATAGCTCTAGTTACAGATTGGTAGCCCCGATTTGAAATCCGACTTCGTACTTGACAATCAGACAAGTAGGGGAAGATTTTAGATAGCAGACATTTTTTTCTTTAAAACGTTGCAAAATGGGTCAAAACAGCAGTTTTTTGGGAAAGTTTGAAAAAAACGTGGTAGCATTAGTAAAACTGCTGTAACGTAAGTTCCATACTGAATAAACTGTTTCCACATTTGACAAGCAAAAGTAGAGGAAGGATTTAATCCAAAATATTTTTGTCTAACTCTTTGGTTTAGTGGTCAAAATGATAGTTGTTTGGAATTGAATGAATCTGCTAACTTCTGACATGTTTTACAGAGGCTTGAAAGACAGACGATGGGTTACGAAAATAGCTCTAGTTACAGATTGGTAGCCTCGATTTGAAATCCGACTTCGTACTTGACAAGCAGACAAGTAGGGGAAGACTTTATATAGCAGACATTTTTTTCTAAAATTTTTGCGAAATGGGTCAAAACAGCGTTTTTTTGGGAAAGTTTGAAAAAAACGTGGTAGCATTAGTAAAACTGCTGTAACGTAAGTTCCTTACTGAATAAACTGTTCCCACATTTGACAAGCAAATGTAGAGGAAGGATTTAATCCAAAATATGTTTGTCTAACTCTTTGGTTTAGTGGTCAAAATGATAGTTGTTTGGAATTGAATGAATCTGCTAAGTTCTGACATGTTTTACAGAGGCTTGAAAGACAGACGATGGGTTACGAAAATAGCTCTAGTTACAGATTGGTAGCCTCGATTTGAAATCCGACTTCGTACTTGACAAGCAGACAAGTAGGGGAAGACTTTATATAGCAGACATTTTTTTCTAAAATTTTTGCGAAATGGGTCAAAACAGCGTTTTTTTGGGAAAGTTTGAAAAAAACGTGGTAGCATTAGTAAAACTGCTGTAACGTAAGTTCCTTACTGAATAAACTGTTCCCACATTTGACAAGCAAATGTAGAGGAAGGATTTAATCCAAAATATTTTTGTCTAACTCTTTGGTTTAGTGGTCAAAATGATAGTTGTTTGGAATTGAATGAATGTGCTAAGTTCTGACATGTTTTACAAAAGGCTTGAAAGACAGACGATGGGTTACGAAAATAGCTCTAGTTACAGATTGGTAGCCCCGATTTGAAATCCGACTTCGTACTTGACAAGCAGACAAGTAGGGGAAGACTTTATATAGCAGACATTTTTTTCTTTAAAATGTTGCGAAATGGGTCAAAACAGCAGTTTATTGGGAAAGTTTGAAAAAAACGTGGTAGCATTAGTAAAACTGCTGTAACGTAAGTTCCATACTGAATAAACTGTTTCCACATTTGACAAGCAAATGTGGAGGAAGGATTTAATCCAAAATATTTTTGTCTAACTCTTTGGTTTAGTGGTCAAAATGATAGTTGTTTGGAATTGAATGAATCTGCTAACTTCTGACATGTTTTACAAAGGCTTGAAAGACAGACGATGGGTTACGAAAATAGCTCTAGTTACAGATTGGTAGCCCCGATTTGAAATCCGACTTCGTACTTGACAAGCAGACAAGTAGGGGAAGACTTTATATAGCAGACATTTTTTTCTTTAAAATGTTGCAAAAGGGGTCAAAACAGCAGTTTTTGGGAAAGTTTGAAAAAAACGTGGTAGCATTAGTAAAACTGCTGTAACGTAAGTTCCATACTGAATAAACTGTTTCCACATTTGACAAGCAAAAGTAGAGGAAGGATTTAATCCAAAATATTTTTGTCTAACTCTTTGGTTTAGTGGTCAAAATGATAGTTGTTTGGAATTGAATGAATCTGCTAAGTTCTGACATGTTTTACAGAGGCTTGAAAGACAGACGATGGGTTACGAAAATAGCTCTAGTTACAGATTGGTAGCCTCGATTTGAAATCCGACTTCGTACTTGACAAGCAGACAAGTAGGGGAAGACTTTATATAGCAGACATTTTTTTCTAAAATTTTTGCGAAATGGGTCAAAACAGCGTTTTTTTGGGAAAGTTTGAAAAAAACGTGGTAGCATTAGTAAAACTGCTGTAACGTAAGTTCCTTACTGAATAAACTGTTCCCACATTTGACAAGCAAATGTAGAGGAAGGATTTAATCCAAAATATTTTTGTCTAACTCTTTGGTTTAGTGGTCAAAATGATAGTGGTTTGGAATTGAATGAATCTGCTAAGTTCTGACATGTTTTACAAAGGCTTGAAAGACAGACGATGGGTTACGAAAATAGCTCTAGTTACAGATTGGTAGCCCCGATTTGAAATCCGACTACGTACTTGACAAGCAGACAAGTAGGGGAAGACTTTATATAGCAGACATTTTTTTCTTTAAAATGTTGCAAAAGGGGTCAAAACAGCAGTTTTTTGGGAAAGTTTGAAAAAAACGTGGTAGGATTAGTAAAACTGCTGTAACGTAAGTTCCATACTGAATAAACTGTTTCCACATTTGACAAGCAATTGTAGAGGAAGGATTTAATCCAAAAATATTTTTGTCTAACTCTGGTTTAGTGGTCAAAATGATAATTGTTTGGAATTGAATGAATCTGCTATGTTCTGACATGTTTTAGAAAGGCTTGAAAGACAGACGATGGGTTACGAAAATATCTCTAGTTACAGATTGGTAGCCCCGATTTGAAATCCGACTTCGTACTTGAAAAGCAGACAAGTAGGGGAAGACTTTAGATAGCAGACATTTTTTTCTTAAAAATGTTGCGAAAGGGGTCAAATAGCAGTTGATTGTGAAAGTTTGAAAAAAACGTGGTAGGATTAGTAAAACTGCTGTAACGTAAGTCCCATACTGAATAAACTGTTTCCACTTTTGACAAGCAAAAGTAGAGGAAGGATTTAATCCAAAATGTTTTTGTCTAACAATTTAGTTTAGTGGTCAAAATGATAGTTGTTTGGAATTGAATGAATCTGCTAAGTTCTGACATGTTTTACAAAGGCTTGAAAGACAGACGATGGGTTACGAAAATAGCTCTAGTTACAGATTGGTAGCCCCGATTTGAAATCCGACTTCGTACTTGACAATCAGACAAGTAGGGGAAGATTTTAGATAGCAGACATTTTTTTCTTTAAAACGTTGCAAAATGGGTCAAAACAGCAGTTTTTTGGGAAAGTTTGAAAAAAACGTGGTAGCATTAGTAAAACTGCTGTAACGTAAGTTCCATACTGAATAAACTGTTTCCACATTTGACAAGCAAAAGTAGAGGAAGGATTTAATCCAAAATATTTTTGTCTAACTCTTTGGTTTAGTGGTCAAAATGATAGTTGTTTGGAATTGAATGAATCTGCTAACTTCTGACATGTTTTACAGAGGCTTGAAAGACAGACGATGGGTTACGAAAATAGCTCTAGTTACAGATTGGTAGCCTCGATTTGAAATCCGACTTCGTACTTGACAAGCAGACAAGTAGGGGAAGACTTTATATAGCAGACATTTTTTTCTAAAATTTTTGCGAAATGGGTCAAAACAGCGTTTTTTTGGGAAAGTTTGAAAAAAACGTGGTAGCATTAGTAAAACTGCTGTAACGTAAGTTCCTTACTGAATAAACTGTTCCCACATTTGACAAGCAAATGTAGAGGAAGGATTTAATCCAAAATATTTTTGTCTAACTCTTTGGTTTAGTGGTCAAAATGATAGTGGTTTGGAATTGAATGAATCTGCTAAGTTCTGACATGTTTTACAAAGGCTTGAAAGACAGACGATGGGTTACGAAAATAGCTCTAGTTACAGATTGGTAGCCCCGATTTGAAATCCGACTACGTACTTGACAAGCAGACAAGTAGGGGAAGACTTTATATAGCACACATTTTTTTCTTTAAAATGTTGCAAAAGGGGTCAAAACAGCAGTTTTTTGGGAAAGTTTGAAAAAAACGTGGTAGGATTAGTAAAACTGCTGTAACGTAAGTTCCATACTGAATAAACTGTTTCCACATTTGACAAGCAATTGTAGAGGAAGGATTTAATCCAAAAATATTTTTGTCTAACTCTGGTTTAGTGGTCAAAATGATAATTGTTTGGAATTGAATGAATCTGCTATGTTCTGACATGTTTTACAAAGGCTTGAAAGACAGACGATGGGTTACGAAAATATCTTTAGTTACAGATTGGTAGCCCCGATTTGAAATCCGACTTCGTACTTGAAAAGCAGACAAGTAGGGGAAGATTTTATATAGCAGAAATTATTTTCTTAAAAATGTTGCGAAAGGGGTCAAATAGCAGTTTATTGTGAAAGTTTGAAAAAAACGTGGTAGCATTAGTAAAACTGCTGTAACGTAAGTTCCATACTGAATAAACTGTTTCCACATTTGACAAGCAAAAGTAGAGGAAGGATTTAATCCAAAATATTTTTGTCTAACTCTTTGGTTTAGTGGTCAAAATGATAGTTGTTTGGAATTGAATGAATCTGCTAACTTCTGACATGTTTTACAGAGGCTTGAAAGACCGACGATGGGTTATGAAGATAGCTCTAGTTACAGATTGGTAGCCCCGATTTGAAATCCGACTTCGTACTTGACAAGCAGACAAGTAGGGGAAGATTTTATATAGCAGACATTATTTTCAAAAAAAAATTGCGAAATGGGTCAAAACAGCGTTTTTTTGGGAAAGTTTGAAAAAAACGAGGTAGCATTAGTAAAACTGCTGTAAGGTAAGTCCCTTACTGAATAAACTGTTTCCACATTTGACAAGCAAATGTAGAGGAAGGATTTAATCCAAAATATTTTTGTCTAACTCTTTGGTTTAGTGGTCAAAATGATAGTTGTTTGGAATTGAATGAATGTGCTAAGTTCTGACATGTTTTACAAAAGGCTTGAAAGACAGACGATGGGTTACGAAAATAGCTCTAGTTACAGATTGGTAGCCCCGATTTGAAATCCGACTTCGTACTTGACAAGCAGACAAGTAGGGGAAGACTTTATATAGCAGACATTTTTTTCTTTAAAATGTTGCGAAATGGGTCAAAACAGCAGTTTATTGGGAAAGTTTGAAAAAAACGTGGTAGCATTAGTAAAACTGCTGTAACGTAAGTTCCATACTGAATAAACTGTTTCCACATTTGACAAGCAAATGTGGAGGAAGGATTTAATCCAAAATATTTTTGTCTAACTCTTTGGTTTAGTGGTCAAAATGATAGTTGTTTGGAATTGAATGAATCTGCTAACTTCTGACATGTTTTACAAAGGCTTGAAAGACAGACGATGGGTTACGAAAATAGCTCTAGTTACAGATTGGTAGCCCCGATTTGAAATCCGACTTCGTACTTGACAAGCAGACAAGTAGGGGAAGACTTTATATAGCAGACATTTTTTTCTTTAAAATGTTGCAAAAGGGGTCAAAACAGCAGTTTTTGGGAAAGTTTGAAAAAAACGTGGTAGCATTAGTAAAACTGCTGTAACGTAAGTTCCATACTGAATAAACTGTTTCCACATTTGACAAGCAAAAGTAGAGGAAGGATTTAATCCAAAATATTTTTGTCTAACTCTTTGGTTTAGTGGTCAAAATGATAGTTGTTTGGAATTGAATGAATCTGCTAAGTTCTGACATGTTTTACAGAGGCTTGAAAGACAGACGATGGGTTACGAAAATAGCTCTAGTTACAGATTGGTAGCCTCGATTTGAAATCCGACTTCGTACTTGACAAGCAGACAAGTAGGGGAAGACTTTATATAGCAGACATTTTTTTCTAAAATTTTTGCGAAATGGGTCAAAACAGCGGTTTTTTGGGAAAGTTTGAAAAAAACGTGGTAGCATTAGTAAAACTGCTGTAACGTAAGTTCCTTACTGAATAAACTGTTCCCACATTTGACAAGCAAATGTAGAGGAAGGATTTAATCCAAAATATTTTTGTCTAACTCTTTGGTTTAGTGGTCAAAATGATAGTGGTTTGGAATTGAATGAATCTGCTAAGTTCTGACATGTTTTACAAAGGCTTGAAAGACAGACGATGGGTTACGAAAATAGCTCTAGTTACAGATTGGTAGCCCCGATTTGAAATCCGACTACGTACTTGACAAGCAGACAAGTAGGGGAAGACTTTATATAGCAGACATTTTTTTCTTTAAAATGTTGCAAAAGGGGTCAAAACAGCAGTTTTTTGGGAAAGTTTGAAAAAAACGTGGTAGGATTAGTAAAACTGCTGTAACGTAAGTTCCATACTGAATAAACTGTTTCCACATTTGACAAGCAATTGTAGAGGAAGGATTTAATCCAAAAATATTTTTGTCTAACTCTGGTTTAGTGGTCAAAATGATAATTGTTTGGAATTGAATGAATCTGCTATGTTCTGACATGTTTTAGAAAGGCTTGAAAGACAGACGATGGGTTACGAAAATATCTCTAGTTACAGATTGGTAGCCCCGATTTGAAATCCGACTTCGTACTTGAAAAGCAGACAAGTAGGGGAAGACTTTAGATAGCAGACATTTTTTTCTTAAAAATGTTGCGAAAGGGGTCAAATAGCAGTTGATTGTGAAAGTTTGAAAAAAACGTGGTAGGATTAGTAAAACTGCTGTAACGTAAGTCCCATACTGAATAAACTGTTTCCACTTTTGACAAGCAAAAGTAGAGGAAGGATTTAATCCAAAAATTTTTTGTCTAACAATTTAGTTTAGTGGTCAAAATGATAGTTGTTTGGAATTGAATGAATCTGCTAAGTTCTGACATGTTTTACAAAGGCTTGAAAGACAGACGATGGGTTACGAAAATAGCTCTAGTTACAGATTGGTAGCCCCGATTTGAAATCCGACTTCGTACTTGACAAGCAGACAAGTAGGGGAAGACTTTATATAGCAGACATTTTTTTCTTTAAAATGTTGCAAAAGGGGTCAAAACAGCAGTTTTTGGGAAAGTTTGAAAAAAACGTGGTAGCATTAGTAAAACTGCTGTAACGTAAGTTCCATACTGAATAAACTGTTTCCACATTTGACAAGCAAATGTAGAGGAAGGATTTAATCCAAAATATGTTTGTCTAACTCTTTGGTTTAGTGGTCAAAATGATAGTTGTTTGGAATTGAATGAATCTGCTAAGTTCTGACATGTTTTACAAAGGCTTGAAAGACAGACGATGGGTTACGAAAATAGCTTTAGTTACAGATTGGTAGCCCCGATTTGAAATCCGACTTCGTACTTGACAAGCAGACAAGTAGGGGAAGATTTTATATAGCAGACATTATTTTCAAAAATAAATTGCGAAATGGGTCAAAATAGCATTTTTTTGGGAAGTTTGAAAAAAACGTGGTAGCATTAGTAAAACTGCTGTAACGTAAGTTCCATACTGAATAAACTGTTTCCACATTTGGCAAGCAAATGTGGAGGAAGGATTTAATCCAAAATATTTTTGACTAACTCTTTGGTTTAGTGGTCAAAATGATAGTTGTTTGGAATTGAATGAATCTGCTAAGTTCTGACATGTTTTACAAAGGCTTGAAAGACAGACGATGGGTTACGAAAATAGCTCTAGTTACAGATTGGTAGCCCCGATTTGAAATCCGACTTCGTACTTGACAAGCAGACAAGTAGGGGAATACTTTATATAGCAGACATTTTTTTTCTTTAAAATGTTGCGAAAGGGGTCAAAACAGCAGTTTTTTGGGAAAGTTTGAAAAAAACGTGGTAGCATTAGTAAAACTGCTGTAACGTAAGTTCCATACTGAATAAACTGTTTCCACATTTGACAAGCAAAAGTAGAGGAAGGATTTAATCCAAAATATTTTTGTCTAACTCTTTGGTTTAGTGGTCAAAATGATAGTTGTTTGGAATTGAATGAATCTGCTAACTTCTGACGTGTTTTACAGAGGCTTGAAAGACAGACGATGGGTTACGAAAATAGCTCTAGTTACAGATTGGTAGCCTCGATTTAAAATCCGACTTCGTACTTGACAAGCAGACAAGTAGGGGAAGACTTTATATAGCAGACATTTTTTTCTAAAATTTTTGCGAAATGGGTCAAAACAGCGTTTTTTTGGGAAAGTTTGAAAAAAACGTGGTAGCATTAGTAAAACTGCTGTAACGTAAGTTTTTTTTATTTATTTATTTATTTATTTAACCTTTATTTAACCAGGTAGGCAAATTGAGAACACGTTCTCATTTACAATTGCGACCTGGCCAAGATAAAGCAAAGCAGTTCGACACATACAACAACACATAGTTACACATGGAGTAAAAACAAACATATAGTCAATAATACAGTGAAAAAAATAAGTCTACAGTATATACAATGTGAGCAAGTGAGGTGAGATAAGGGGGGTGAAGGCAAACAGATATATGTATAAATAAATAAAAATATAAAAAGGCCATGGAGGCGAAGTGAGTACAACACAGCAAGTAAAATAAAAACTAAAAAAAACACTGGAATGGTTGGTTTGCATTGGAAGAAAGTGCAAAGTAGAGACAGAAATAATGGGGTGCAAAGGAGCAAAATAAATTAATAAATAAATACAGTGGGTAAAGAGGTAGTTGTTTGGGCTAAATTGTAGATGGGTTATGTACAGGTGCAGTAATCTATGAGCTGCTCTGACAGCTGGTGCTTAAAGCTAGTGAGGGAGATAGGTGTTTCCAGTTTCAGAGATTTTTGTAGTTCGTTCCAGTCATTGGCAGCAGAGAACTGGAAGGAGAGGCGTCCAAAGGAAGAATTGGTTTTGGGGGTGACTAGAGAGATATACCTGCTGGAGCGCGTGCTACGGGTAGGTGCTGCTATGGTGACCAGCGAGCTGAGATAAGGGGGGACTTTACCTAGCAGGGTCTTGTAGATGACCTGGAACCAATGGGTTTGGCGACGAGTATGAAGCGAGGGCCAGCCAACGAGAGTGTACAGGTCGCAGTGGTGGGTAGTATATGGGGCTTTGGTGACAAAACGGATGGCACTGTGATAGACTGCATCCAATTTATTGAGTAGGGTTTTGGAGGCTATTTTGTAAATGACATCACCGAAGTCGAGGATTGGTAGGATGGTCAGTTTTACAAGGGTATGTTTGGCAGCATGAGTAAAGGATGCTTTGTTGCGGAATAGGAAGCCAATTCTAGATTTGACTTTGGATTGGAGATGTTTGATGTGGGTCTGGAAGGAGAGTTTACAGTCTAACCAGACACCTAGGTATTTGTAGTTGTCCACATATTCTAAGTCAGAGCCGTCCAAAGTAGTGATGTTGGACAGGCGGGCCGGAGCAGGCAGCGATCGGTTGAAGAGCATGCATTTGGTTTTACTTGTATTTAAGAGCAGTTGGAGGCCACGGAAGGAGAGTTGTATGGCATTGAAGCTCGCCTGGAGGGTTGTTAACACAGTGTCAAAAGAAGGGCCAGAAGTATACAGAATAGTGTCGTCTGCGTAGAGGTGGATCAGAGAATCACCAGCAGCAAGAGCGACATCATTGATGTAAACAGAGAAGAGAGTCGGTCCAAGAATTGAACCCTGTGGCACCCCCATAGAGACTGCCAGAGGCCCGGACAACAGACCCTCCGATTTGACACACTGAACTCTATCAGAGAAGTAGTTGGTGAACCAGGCGAGGCAATCATTAGAGAAACCAAGGCTGTCGAGTCTGCCAATGAGGATGTGGTGATTGACAGAGTCAAAAGCCTTGGCCAGGTCAATGAATACGGCTGCACAGTATTGTTTCCTATCGATGGCGGTTACGATATCGTTTATGACCTTGAGCGTTGCTGAGGTGCACCCATGACCAGCTCTGAAACCAGATTGCATAGCGGAGAAGGTGTGGTGTGATTCGAAATGGTCGGTAATCTGTTTGTTGACTTGGCTTTCGAAGACCTTAGAAAGGCAGGGTAGGATAGATATAGGTCTGTAGCAGTTAGGGTCAAGGGTGTCCCCCCCTTTGAAGAGGGGGATAACCGCAGCTGCTTTCCAATCTTTGGGTATCTCAGACGACACGAAAGAGAGGTTGAAGAGGCTAGTAATAGGGGTGGCAACAATTTCAGCAGATATTTTTAGAAAGAAAGGGTCCAGATTATCTAGCCCGGCTGATTTGTAAGGGTCCAGATTTTGCAGCTCATTAAGAACATCAGCTGACTGTATTTGGGAGAAAGAGAAATGGGGAAGGCTTGGGCGAGTAGCAGAGGGGAGGGCAGTGCTGTTGTCCCGGGTAGGGGTAGCCAGGTGGAAAGCATGGCCAGCCGTAGAAAAATGCTTATTGAAATTCTCAATTATAGTGGATTTGTCGGTGGTGACAGTGTTTCCTATCTTCAGGGCGGTTGGAAGCTGGGAGGAGGTGTTCTTATTCTCCATGGACTTTACGGTGTCCCAGAACTTTTTTGAATTTGTGTTGCAGGAAGCAAATTTCTGCTTGAAAAAGCTAGCCTTGGCTGTTCTAACTGCCTGTGTATATTGGTTTCTGGCTTCCCTGAAAAGTTGCATATCACGGGGGCTGTTCGATGCTAATGCAGAACGCCATAGGATGTTTTTCTGTTGGTTAAGGGCAGTCAGGTCAGGAGAGAACCAAGGGCTATATCTGTTCCTGGTTCTAAATTTCTTGAATGGGGCATGCTTATTCAAGATGGTGAGGAAGGCATTTTTAAAAAATGACCAGGCATCCTCTACTGACGGGATGAGATCAATATCCTTCCAGGATACCCCGGCCAGGTCAATTAGGAAGGCCTGCTCGCTGAAGTGTTTCAGGGAGCGTTTGACAGTGATGAGTGGAGGTCGTTTGACCGCTGACCCATTACGGATGCAGGCAATGAGGCAGTGATCGCTGAGATCTTGGTTAAAAACAGCAGAGGTGTATTTGGAGGGCAAGTTTGTTAGGATGATATCTATGAGGGTACCCGTGTTTACGGAATTAGGGTGGTACCTGGTAGGTTCATTAATAATTTGTGTGAGATTGAGGGCATCAAGCTTAGATTGTAGGGTGGCTGGGGTGTTGAGCATGTTCAAATTTAGGTCACCTAGCAGCACGAGCTCTGAAGATAGATGGGGGGCAATCAGTTCACATATAGTGTCCAGAGCACAGCTGGGGGCAGAGGGTGGTCTATAGCAGGCGGCAACGGTGAGAGACTTGTTTTTAGAGAGGTGGATTTTTAAAAGTAGAAGTTCAAATTGTTTGGGAACAGACCTGGATAGTATAACAGAACTCTGCAGGCAGTCTTTGCAGTAGATTGCAACACCGCCCCCTTTGGCCGTTCTATCTTGTCTGAAAATATTGTAATTGGGGATAAAAATGTCTGAATTTTTGGTGGTCTTTCTAAGCCAGGATTCAGACACGGCTAAAACATCCGGGTTGGTAGAGTGTGCTAAAGCAGTGAACAGAACAAACTTAGGGAGGAGGCTCCTAATGTTAACATGCATGAAGCCAAGGCTATTACGGTTACAGAAGTCATCAAAAGAGAGCGCCTGGGGAATAGGAGTGGAGCCAGGTACTGCAGGGCCTGGATTCACCTCTACATCACCAGAGGAACAGAGGAGAAGTAGGATAATGGTACGGCTAAAAGCTATGAGAATTGGTCGCCTAGAGTTCCTTACTGAATAAACTGTTCCCACATTTGACAAGCAAATGTAGAGGAAGGATTTAATCCAAAATATTTTTGTCTAACTCTTTGGTTTAGTGGTCAAAATGATAGTGGTTTGGAATTGAATGAATCTGCTAAGTTCTGACATGTTTTACAAAGGCTTGAAAGACAGACGATGGGTTACGAAAATAGCTCTAGTTACAGATTGGTAGCCCCGATTTGAAATCCGACTACGTACTTGACAAGCAGACAAGTAGGGGAAGACTTTATATAGCAGACATTTTTTTCTTTAAAATGTTGCAAAAGGGGTCAAAACAGCAGTTTTTTGGGAAAGTTTGAAAAAAACGTGGTAGGATTAGTAAAACTGCTGTAACGTAAGTTCCATACTGAATAAACTGTTTCCACATTTGACAAGCAATTGTAGAGGAAGGATTTAATCCAAAAATATTTTTGTCTAACTCTGGTTTAGTGGTCAAAATGATAATTGTTTGGAATTGAATGAATCTGCTATGTTCTGACATGTTTTACAAAGGCTTGAAAGACAGACGATGGGTTACGAAAATATCTCTAGTTACAGATTGGTAGCCCCGATTTGAAATCCGACTTCGTACTTGAAAAGCAGACAAGTAGGGGAAGATTTTATATAGCAGAAATTATTTTCTTAAAAATGTTGCGAAAGGGGTCAAATAGCAGTTTATTGTGAAAGTTTGAAAAAAACGTGGTAGCATTAGTAAAACTGCTGTAACGTAAGTTCCATACTGAATAAACTGTTTCCACATTTGACAAGCAAAAGTAGAGGAAGGATTTAATCCAAAATATTTTTGTCTAACTCTTTGGTTTAGTGGTCAAAATGATAGTTGTTTGGAATTGAATGAATCTGCTAACTTCTGACATGTTTTACAGAGGCTTGAAAGACCGACGATGGGTTATGAAGATAGCTCTAGTTACAGATTGGTAGCCCCGATTTGAAATCCGACTTCGTACTTGACAAGCAGACAAGTAGGGGAAGATTTTATATAGCAGACATTATTTTCAAAAAAAAATTGCGAAATGGGTCAAAACAGCGTTTTTTTGGGAAAGTTTGAAAAAAACGAGGTAGCATTAGTAAAACTGCTGTAAGGTAAGTCCCTTACTGAATAAACTGTTTCCACATTTGACAAGCAAATGTAGAGGAAGGATTTAATCCAAAATATTTTTGTCTAACTCTTTGGTTTAGTGGTCAAAATGATAGTTGTTTGGAATTGAATGAATCTGCTAAGTTCTGACATGTTTTACAAAGGCTTGAAAGACAGACGATGGGTTACGAAAATAGCTCTAGTTACAGATTGGTAGCCCCGATTTGAAATCCGACTTCGTACTTGACAAGCAGACAAGTAGGGGAAGACTTTAGATAGCAGACATTTTTTTCTTTAAAATGTTGCAAAAGGGGTCAAATAGCAGTTGATTGTGAAAGTTTGAAAAAAACGTGGTAGGTTTAGTAAAACTGCTGTAACGTAAGTCCCATACTGAATAAACTGTTTCCACTTTTGACAAGCAAAAGTAGAGGAAGGATTTAATCCAAAATGTTTTTGTCTAACTATTTAGTTTAGTGGTCAAAATGATAGTTGTTTGGAATTGAATGAATCTGCTAAGTTCTGACATGTTTTACAAAGGCTTGAAAGACAGACGATGGGTTACGAAAATAGCTCTAGTTACAGATTGGTAGCCCCGATTTGAAATCCGACTTCGTACTTGACAAGCAGACAAGTAGGGGAAGACTTTATATAGCAGACATTTTTTTCTTTAAAATGTTGCGAAATGGGTCAAAACAGCAGTTTATTGGGAAAGTTTGAAAAAAACGTGGTAGCATTAGTAAAACTGCTGTAACGTAAGTTCCATACTGAATAAACTGTTCCCACATTTGACAAGCAAAAGTAGAGGAAGGATTTAATCCAAAATATTTTTGTCTAACTCTTTGGTTTAGTGGTCAAAATGATAGTTGTTTGGAATTGAATGAATCTGCTAAGTTCTGACATGTTTTACAAAGGCTTGAAAGACAGACGATGGGTTACGAAAATAGCTCTAGTTACAGATTGGTAGCCCCGATTTGAAATCCGACTTCGTACTTGACAAGCAGACAAGTAGGGGAAGACTTTATATGGCAGAATTTTTTTTCTTTAAAATGTTGCAAAAGGTGTCAAAATAGCAGTTTTTTGGGAAAGTTTGAAAAAAACGTGGTAGCATTAGTAAAACTGCTGTAACGTAAGTTCCATACTGAATAAACTGTTTCCACATTTGACAAGCAAATGTAGAGGAAGGATTTAATCCAAATTATTTTTGTCTAACTCTTTGGTTTAGTGGTCAAAATGATAGTTGTTTGGAATTGAATGAATCTGCTAAGTTCTGACATGATTTACAAAGGCTTGAAAGACAGACGATGGTTTACGAAAATAGCTTTAGTTACAGATTGGTAGCCCCGATTTGAAATCCGACTTCGTACTTGAAAAGCAGACAAGTAGGGGAAGATTTTATATAGCAGAAATTATTTTCTTAAAAATGTTGCGAAAGGGGTCAATTAGCAGTTGATTGGGAAAGTTTGAAAAAAACGTGGTAGCATTAGTAAAACTGCTGTAATGTAAATCCCATACTGAATAAACTGTTTCCACATTTGACAAGCAGAAGTAGAGGAAGGATTTAATCCAGAATATTTTTGTCTAACTCTTTGGTTTAGTGGTCAAAATGATAGTTGTTTGGAATTGCATGAATCTGCTAAGTTCTGACATGTTTTACAAAGGCTTGAAAGACAGACAATGGGTTACGAAAATAGCTCTAGTTACAGATTGGTAGCCCCGATTTGAATTCCGACTTCGTACTTGACAAGCAGACAAGTAGGGGAAGACTTTATATAGCAGACATTTTTTTCTTTAAAATGTTGCGAAATGGGTCAAAACAGCAGTTTATTGGGAAAGTTTGAAAAAAACGTGGTAGCATTAGTAAAACTGCTGTAACGTAAGTTCCATACTGAATAAACTGTTCCCACATTTGACTAGCAAAAGTAGAGGAAGGATTTAATCCAAAATATTTTTGTCTAACTCTTTGGTTTAGTGGTCAAAATGATAGTTGTTTGGAATTGAATGAATCTGCTAAGTTCTGACATGTTTTACAAAGGCTTGAAAGACAGACGATGGGTTACGAAAATAGCTCTAGTTACAGATTGGTAGCCCCGATTTGAAATCCGACTTCGTACTTGACAAGCAGACAAGTAGGGGAAGACTTTATATGGCAGAATTTTTTTTCTTTAAAATGTTGCAAAAGGTGTCAAAATAGCAGTTTTTTGGGAAAGTTTGAAAAAAACGTGGTAGCATTAGTAAAACTGCGGTAACGTAAGTTCCATACTGAATAAACTGTTTCCACATTTGACAAGCAAATGTGGAGGAAGGATTTAATCCAAAATATTTTTGACTAACTCTTTGGTTTAGTGGTCAAAATGATAGTTGTTTGGAATTGAATGAATCTGCTAAGTTCTGACATGTTTTACAAAGGCTTGAAAGACAGACGATGGGTTACGAAAATAGCTCTAGTTACAGATTGGTAGCCCCGATTTGAAATCCGACTTCGTACTTGACAAGCAGACAAGTAGGGGAAGACTTTATATAGCAGACATTTTTTTTCTTTAAAATGTTGCGAAAGGGGTCAAAACAGCAGTTTTTTGGGAAAGTTTGAAAAAAACGTGGTAGCATTAGTAAAACTGCTGTAACGTAAGTTCCATACTGAATAAACTGTTTCCACATTTGACAAGCAAAAGTAGAGGAAGGATTTAATCCAAAATATTTTTGTCTAACTCTTTGGTTTAGTGGTCAAAATGATAGTTGTTTGGAATTGAATGAATCTGCTAACTTCTGACATGTTTTACAGAGGCTTGAAAGACAGACGATGGTTTACGAAAATAGCTCTAGTTACAGATTGGTAGCCCCGATTTGAAATCCGACTTCGTACTTGACAATCAGACAAGTAGGGGAAGATTTTAGATAGCAGACATTTTTTTCTTTAAAATGTTGCAAAATGGGTCAAAACAGCAGTTGATTGGGAAAGTTTGAAAAAAACGTGGTAGCATTAGTAAAACTGCTGTAATGTAAATCCCATACTGAATAAACTGTTTCCACATTTGACAAGCAAAAGTAGAGGAAGGATTTAATCCAGAATATTTTTGTCTGACTCTTTGGTTTAGTGGTCAAAATGATAGTTGTTTGGAATTGCATGAATCTGCTAAGTTCTGACATGTTTTACAAAGTCTTGAAAGACAGACGATGGGTTACGAAAATAGCTCTAGTTACAGATTGGTAGCCCCGATTTGAAATCCGACTTCGTACTTGACAAGCAGACAAGTAGGGGAAGACTTTATATAGCAGACATTTTTTTCTTTAAAATGTTGCGAAATGGGTCAAAACAGCAGTTTATTGGGAAAGTTTGAAAAAAACGTGGTAGCATTAGTAAAACTGCTGTAACGTAAGTTCCATACTGAATAAACTGTTTCCACATTTGACAAGCAAATGTGGAGGAAGGATTTAATCCAAAATATTTTTGACTAACTCTTTGGTTTAGTGGTCAAAATGATAGTTGTTTGGAATTGAATGAATCTGCTAAGTTCTGACATGTTTTACAAAGGCTTGAAAGACAGACGATGGGTTACGAAAATAGCTCTAGTTACAGATTGGTAGCCCCGATTTGAAATCCGACTTCGTACTTGACAATCAGACAAGTAGGGGAAGATTTTAGATAGCAGACATTTTTTTCTTTAAAATGTTGCAAAATGGGTCAAAACAGCAGTTTTTTGTGAAAGTTTGAAAAAAACGTGGTAGCATTAGTAAAACTGCTGTAACGTAAGTTCCATACTGAATAAACTGTTTCCACATTTGACAAGCAAAAGTAGAGGAAGGATTTAATCCAAAATGTTTTTGTCTAACTATTTAGTTTAGTGTTCAAAATGATAGTTGTTTGGAATTGAATGAATCTGCTAAGTTCTGACATGTTTTACAAAGGCTTGAAAGACAGACGATGGGTTACGAAAATAGCTCTAGTTACAGATTGGTAGCCCCGATTTGAAATCCGACTTCGTACTTGACAAGCAGACAAGTAGGGGAAGATTTTATATAGCAGAAATTATTTTCTTAAAAATGTTGCGAAAGGGGTCAAATAGCAGTTTATTGTGAAAGTTTGAAAAAAACGTGGTAGCATTAGTAAAACTGCTGTAACGTAAGTTCCATACTGAATAAACTGTTTCCACATTTGACAAGCAAAAGTAGAGGAAGGATTTAATCCAAAATATTTTTGTCTAACTCTTTGGTTTAGTGGTCAAAATGATAGTTGTTTGGAATTGAATGAATCTGCTAACTTCTGATATGTTTTACAGAGGCTTGAAAGACCGACGATGGGTTATGAAGATAGCTCTAGTTACAGATTGGTAGCCCCGATTTGAAATCCGACTTCGTACTTGACAAGCAGACAAGTAGGGGAAGATTTTATATAGCAGACATTATTTTCAAAAAAAAATTGCGAAATGGGTCAAAACAGCGTTTTTTTGGGAAAGTTTGAAAAAAACGAGGTAGCATTAGTAAAACTGCTGTAAGGTAAGTCCCTTACTGAATAAACTGTTTCCACATTTGACAAGCAAATGTAGAGGAAGGATTTAATCCAAAATATTTTTGTCTAACTCTTTGGTTTAGTGGTCAAAATGATAGTTGTTTGGAATTGAATGAATCTGCTAAGTTCTGACATGTTTTACAAAAGGCTTGAAAGACAGACGATGGGTTACGAAAATAGCTCTAGTTACAGATTGGTAGCCCCGATTTGAAATCCGACTTCGTACTTGACAAGCAGACAAGTAGGGGAAGACTTTATATAGCAGACATTTTTTTCTTTAAAATGTTGCGAAATGGGTCAAAACAGCAGTTTATTGGGAAAGTTTGAAAAAAACGTGGTAGCATTAGTAAAACTGCTGTAACGTAAGTTCCATACTGAATAAACTGTTTCCACATTTGACAAGCAAAAGTAGAGGAAGGATTTAATCCAAAATATTTTTGTCTAACTCTTTGGTTTATTGGTCAAAATGATAGTTGTTTGGAATTGAATGAATCTGCTAAGTTCTGACATGTTTTACAAAGGCTTGAAAGACAGACGATGGGTTACGAAAATAGCTCTAGTTACAGATTGGTAGCCCGATTTGAAATCCGACTTCGTACTTGACAAGCAGACAAGTAGAGGAAGACTTTATATAGCAGACATTTTTTTTCTTTAAAATGTTGCGAAAAGGGTCAAAACAGCAGTTTTTTGGGAAAGTTTGAAAAAAACGTGGTAGCATTAGTAAAACTGCTGTAACGTAAGTTCCATACTGAATAAACTGTTTCCACATTTGACAAGCAAAAGTAGAGGAAGGATTTAATCCAAAATATTTTTGTCTAACTCTTTGGTTTAGTGGTCAAAATGATAGTTGTTTGGAATTGAATGAATCTGCTAACTTCTGACATGTTTTACAGAGGCTTGAAAGACAGACGATGGGTTACGAAAATAGCTCTAGTTACAGATTGGTAGCCCCGATTTGAAATCCGACTTCGTACATGACAATCAGACAAGTAGGGGAAGATTTTAGATAGCAGATATTTTTTTCTTTAAAATGTTGCAAAATGAGTCAAAACAGCAGTTTTTTGTGAAAGTTTGAAAAAAACGTGGTAGCATTAGTAAAACTGCTGTAACGTAAGTTCCATACTGAATAAACTGTTTCCACATTTGACAAGCAAATGTAGAGGAAGGATTTAATCCAAAATGTTTTTGTCTAACTATTTAGTTTAGTGGTCAAAATGATAGTTGTTTGGAATTGAATGAATCTGCTAAGTTCTGACATGTTTTACAAAGGCTTGAAAGACAGACGATGGGTTACGAAAATAGCTCTAGTTACAGATTGGTAGCCCCGATTTGAAATCCGACTTCGTACTTGACAAGCAGACAAGTAGGGGAAGACTTTATATAGCAGACATTTTTTTCTTTAAAATGTTGCGAAATGGGTCAAAACAGCAGTTTATTGGGAAAGTTTGAAAAAAACGTGGTAGCATTAGTAAAACTGCTGTAACGTAAGTTCCATACTGAATAAACTGTTTCCACATTTGACAAGCAAAAGTAGAGGAAGGATTTAATCCAAAATATTTTTGTCTAACTCTTTGGTTTAGTGGTCAAAATGATAGTTGTTTGGAATTGAATGAATCTGCTAACTTCTGACATGTTTTACAGAGGCTTGAAAGACCGACGATGGGTTATGAAGATAGCTCTAGTAACAGATTGGTAGCCCCGATTTGAAATCCGACTTCGTACTTGACAAGCAGACAAGTAGGGGAAGACTTTATATAGCAGACATTTTTTTTCTTTAAAATGTTGCGAAAGGGGTCAAAACAGCAGTTTTTTGGGAAAGTTTGAAAAAAACGTGGTAGCATTAGTAAAACTGCTGTAACGTAAGTTCCATACTGAATAAACTGTTTCCACATTTGACAAGCAAAAGTAGAGGAAGGATTTAATCCAAAATATTTTTGTCTAACTCTTTGGTTTAGTGGTCAAAATGATAGTTGTTTGGAATTGAATGAATCTGCTAACTTCTGACATGTTTTACAGAGGCTTGAAAGACAGACGATGGGTTACGAAAATAGCTCTAGTTACAGATTGGTAGCCCCGATTTGAAATCCGACTTCGTACATGACAATCAGACAAGTAGGGGAAGATTTTAGATAGCAGATATTTTTTTCTTTAAAATGTTGCAAAATGGGTCAAAACAGCAGTTTTTTGTGAAAGTTTGAAAAAAACGTGGTAGCATTAGTAAAACTGCTGTAACGTAAGTTCCATACTGAATAAACTGTTTCCACATTTGACAAGCAAATGTAGAGGAAGGATTTAATCCAAAATGTTTTTGTCTAACTATTTAGTTTAGTGGTCAAAATGATAGTTGTTTGGAATTGAATGAATCTGCTAAGTTCTGACATGTTTTACAAAGGCTTGAAAGACAGACGATGGGTTACGAAAATAGCTCTAGTTACAGATTGGTAGCCCCGATTTGAAATCCGACTTCGTACTTGACAAGCAGACAAGTAGGGGAAGACTTTATATAGCAGACATTTTTTTCTTTAAAATGTTGCGAAATGGGTCAAAACAGCAGTTTATTGGGAAAGTTTGAAAAAAACGTGGTAGCATTAGTAAAACTGCTGTAACGTAAGTTCCATACTGAATAAACTGTTTCCACATTTGACAAGCAAAAGTAGAGGAAGGATTTAATCCAAAATATTTTTGTCTAACTCTTTGGTTTAGTGGTCAAAATGATAGTTGTTTGGAATTGAATGAATCTGCTAACTTCTGACATGTTTTACAGAGGCTTGAAAGACCGACGATGGGTTATGAAGATAGCTCTAGTAACAGATTGGTAGCCCCGATTTGAAATCCGACTTCGTACTTGACAAGCAGACAAGTAGGGGAAGATTTTATATAGCAGACATTATTTTCAAAAAAAAATTGCGAAATGGGTCAAAACAGCGTTTTTTTGGGAAAGTTTGAAAAAAACGAGGTAGCATTAGTAAAACTGCTGTAAGGTAAGTCCCTTACTGAATAAACTGTTTCCACATTTGACAAGCAAATGTAGAGGAAGGATTTAATCCAAAATATTTTTGTCTAACTCTTTGGTTTAGTGGTCAAAATGATAGTTGTTTGGAATTGAATGAATCTGCTAAGTTCTGACATGTTTTACAGAGGCTTGAAAGACCGACGATGGGTTATGAAGATAGCTCTAGTTACAGATTGGTAGCCCCGATTTGAAATCCGACTTCGTACATGACAATCAGACAAGTAGGGGAAGATTTTAGATAGCAGATATTTTTTTCTTTAAATTGTTGCAAAATGGGTCAAAACAGCAGTTTTTTGTGAAAGTTTGAAAAAAACGTGGTAGCATTAGTAAAACTGCTGTAACGTAAGTTCCATACTGAATAAACTGTTTCCACATTTGACAAGCAAAAGTAGAGGAAGGATTTAATCCAAAATATTTTTGTCTAACTCTTTGGTTTAGTGGTCAAAATGATAGTTGTTTGGAATTGAATGAATCTGCTAAGTTCTGACATGTTTTACAAAGGCTTGAAAGACAGACGATGGGTTACGAAAATAGCTCTAGTTACAGATTGGTAGCCCCGATTTGAAATCCGACTTCGTACTTGACAAGCAGACAAGTAGGGGAAGACTTTATATAGCAGACATTTTTTTTCTTTAAAATGTTGCGAAAGGGGTCAAAACAGCAGTTTTTTGGGAAAGTTTGAAAAAAACGTGGTAGCATTAGTAAAACTGCTGTAACGTAAGTTCCATACTGAATAAACTGTTTCCACATTTGACAAGCAAAAGTAGAGGAAGGATTTAATCCAAAATATTTTTGTCTAACTCTTTGGTTTAGTGGTCAAAATGATAGTTGTTTGGAATTGAATGAATCTGCTAACTTCTGACATGTTTTACAGAGGCTTGAAAGACAGACGATGGGTTACGAAAATAGCTCTAGTTACAGATTGGTAGCCCCGATTTGAAATCCGACTTCGTACTTGACAAGCAGACAAGTAGGGGAAGACTTTATATAGCAGACATTTTTTTTCTTTAAAATGTTGCGAAAGGGGTCAAAACAGCAGTTTTTTGGGAAAGTTTGAAAAAAACGTGGTAGCATTAGTAAAACTGCTGTAACGTAAGTTCCATACTGAATAAACTGTTTCCACATTTGACAAGCAAAAGTAGAGGAAGGATTTAATCCAAAATATTTTTGTCTAACTCTTTGGTTTAGTGGTCAAAATGATAGTTGTTTGGAATTGAATGAATCTGCTAACTTCTGACATGTTTTACAGAGGCTTGAAAGACAGACGATGGGTTACGAAAATAGCTCTAGTTACAGATTGGTAGCCCCGATTTGAAATCCGACTTCGTACTTGACAATCAGACAAGTAGGGGAAGATTTTAGATAGCAGATATTTTTTTCTTTAAAATGTTGCAAAATGGGTCAAAACAGCAGTTTTTTGTGAAAGTTTGAAAAAAACGTGGTAGCATTAGTAAAACTGCTGTAACGTAAGTTCCATACTGAATAAACTGTTTCCACATTTGACAAGCAAATGTAGAGGAAGGATTTAATCCAAAATGTTTTTGTCTAACTATTTAGTTTAGTGGTCAAAATGATAGTTGTTTGGAATTGAATGAATCTGCTAAGTTCTGACATGTTTTACAAAGGCTTGAAAGACAGACGATGGGTTACGAAAATAGCTCTAGTTACAGATTGGTAGCCCCGATTTGAAATCCGACTTCGTACTTGACAAGCAGACAAGTAGGGGAAGACTTTATATAGCAGACATTTTTTTCTTTAAAATGTTGCGAAATGGGTCAAAACAGCAGTTTATTGGGAAAGTTTGAAAAAAACGTGGTAGCATTAGTAAAACTGCTGTAACGTAAGTTCCATACTGAATAAACTGTTTCCACATTTGACAAGCAAAAGTAGAGGAAGGATTTAATCCAAAATATTTTTGTCTAACTCTTTGGTTTAGTGGTCAAAATGATAGTTGTTTGGAATTGAATGAATCTGCTAACTTCTGACATGTTTTACAGAGGCTTGAAAGACCGACGATGGGTTATGAAGATAGCTCTAGTAACAGATTGGTAGCCCCGATTTGAAATCCGACTTCGTACTTGACAAGCAGACAAGTAGGGGAAGATTTTATATAGCAGACATTATTTTCAAAAAAAAATTGCGAAATGGGTCAAAACAGCGTTTTTTTGGGAAAGTTTGAAAAAAACGAGGTAGCATTAGTAAAACTGCTGTAAGGTAAGTCCCTTACTGAATAAACTGTTTCCACATTTGACAAGCAAATGTAGAGGAAGGATTTAATCCAAAATATTTTTGTCTAACTCTTTGGTTTAGTGGTCAAAATGATAGTTGTTTGGAATTGAATGAATCTGCTAAGTTCTGACATGTTTTACAGAGGCTTGAAAGACCGACGATGGGTTATGAAGATAGCTCTAGTTACAGATTGGTAGCCCCGATTTGAAATCCGACTTCGTACATGACAATCAGACAAGTAGGGGAAGATTTTAGATAGCAGATATTTTTTTCTTTAAATTGTTGCAAAATGGGTCAAAACAGCAGTTTTTTGTGAAAGTTTGAAAAAAACGTGGTAGCATTAGTAAAACTGCTGTAACGTAAGTTCCATACTGAATAAACTGTTTCCACATTTGACAAGCAAAAGTAGAGGAAGGATTTAATCCAAAATATTTTTGTCTAACTCTTTGGTTTAGTGGTCAAAATGATAGTTGTTTGGAATTGAATGAATCTGCTAAGTTCTGACATGTTTTACAAAGGCTTGAAAGACAGACGATGGGTTACGAAAATAGCTCTAGTTACAGATTGGTAGCCCCGATTTGAAATCCGACTTCGTACTTGACAAGCAGACAAGTAGGGGAAGACTTTATATAGCAGACATTTTTTTTCTTTAAAATGTTGCGAAAGGGGTCAAAACAGCAGTTTTTTGGGAAAGTTTGAAAAAAACGTGGTAGCATTAGTAAAACTGCTGTAACGTAAGTTCCATACTGAATAAACTGTTTCCACATTTGACAAGCAAAAGTAGAGGAAGGATTTAATCCAAAATATTTTTGTCTAACTCTTTGGTTTAGTGGTCAAAATGATAGTTGTTTGGAATTGAATGAATCTGCTAACTTCTGACATGTTTTACAGAGGCTTGAAAGACAGACGATGGGTTACGAAAATAGCTCTAGTTACAGATTGGTAGCCCCGATTTGAAATCCGACTTCGTACTTGACAAGCAGACAAGTAGGGGAAGACTTTATATAGCAGACATTTTTTTTCTTTAAAATGTTGCGAAAGGGGTCAAAACAGCAGTTTTTTGGGAAAGTTTGAAAAAAACGTGGTAGCATTAGTAAAACTGCTGTAACGTAAGTTCCATACTGAATAAACTGTTTCCACATTTGACAAGCAAAAGTAGAGGAAGGATTTAATCCAAAATATTTTTGTCTAACTCTTTGGTTTAGTGGTCAAAATGATAGTTGTTTGGAATTGAATGAATCTGCTAACTTCTGACATGTTTTACAGAGGCTTGAAAGACAGACGATGGGTTACGAAAATAGCTCTAGTTACAGATTGGTAGCCCCGATTTGAAATCCGACTTCGTACTTGACAATCAGACAAGTAGGGGAAGATTTTAGATAGCAGATATTTTTTTCTTTAAAATGTTGCAAAATGGGTCAAAACAGCAGTTTTTTGTGAAAGTTTGAAAAAAACGTGGTAGCATTAGTAAAACTGCTGTAACGTAAGTTCCATACTGAATAAACTGTTTCCACATTTGACAAGCAAATGTAGAGGAAGGATTTAATCCAAAATGTTTTTGTCTAACTATTTAGTTTAGTGGTCAAAATGATAGTTGTTTGGAATTGAATGAATCTGCTAAGTTCTGACATGTTTTACAAAGGCTTGAAAGACAGACGATGGGTTACGAAAATAGCTCTAGTTACAGATTGGTAGCCCCGATTTGAAATCCGACTTCGTACTTGACAAGCAGACAAGTAGGGGAAGACTTTATATAGCAGACATTTTTTTCTTTAAAATGTTGCGAAATGGGTCAAAACAGCAGTTTATTGGGAAAGTTTGAAAAAAACGTGGTAGCATTAGTAAAACTGCTGTAACGTAAGTTCCATACTGAATAAACTGTTTCCACATTTGACAAGCAAAAGTAGAGGAAGGATTTAATCCAAAATATTTTTGTCTAACTCTTTGGTTTAGTGGTCAAAATGATAGTTGTTTGGAATTGAATGAATCTGCTAAGTTCTGACATGTTTTACAAAAGGCTTGAAAGACAGACGATGGGTTACGAAAATAGCTCTAGTTACAGATTGGTAGCCCCGATTTGAAATCCGACTTCGTACTTGACAAGCAGACAAGTAGGGGAAGACTTTATATAGCAGACATTTTTTTCTTTAAAATGTTGCGAAATGGGTCAAAACAGCAGTTTATTGGGAAAGTTTGAAAAAAACGTGGTAGCATTAGTAAAACTGCTGTAACGTAAGTTCCATACTGAATAAACTGTTTCCACATTTGACAAGCAAATGTAGAGGAAGGATTTAATCCAAAATGTTTTTGTCTAACTATTTAGTTTAGTGGTCAAAATGATAGTTGTTTGGAATTTAATGAATCTGCTAAGTTCTGACATGTTTTACAAAGGCTTGAAAGACAGACGATGGGTTACGAAAATAGCTCTAGTTACAGATTGGTAGCCCCGATTTGAAATCCGACTTTGTACTTGACAAGCAGACAAGTAGGGGAAGACTTTATATAGCAGACATTTTTTTCTTTAAAATGTTGCGAAATGGGTCAAAACAGCAGTTTATTGGGAAAGTTTGAAAAAAACGTGGTAGCATTAGTAAAACTGCTGTAACGTAAGTTCCATACTGAATAAACTGTTCCCACATTTGACAAGCAAAAGTAGAGGAAGGATTTAATCCAAAATATTTTTGTCTAACTCTTTGGTTTAGTGGTCAAAATGATAGTTGTTTGGAATTGAATGAATCTGCTAAGTTCTGACATGTTTTACAAAGGCTTGAAAGACAGACGATGGGTTACGAAAATAGCTCTAGTTACAGATTGGTAGCCCCGATTTGAAATCCGACTTCGTACTTGACAAGCAGACAAGTAGGGGAAGACTTTATATAGCAGAATTTTTTTTCTTTAAAATGTTGCAAAAGGTGTCAAAATAGCAGTTTTTTGGGAAAGTTTGAAAAAAACGTGGTAGCATTAGTAAAACTGCTGTAACGTAAGTTCCATACTGAATAAACTGTTTCCACATTTGACAAGCAAAAGTAGAGGAAGGATTTAATCCAAAATATTTTTGTCTAACTCTTTGGTTTAGTGGTCAAAATGATAGTTGTTTGGAATTGAATGAATCTGCTAAGTTCTGACATGTTTTACAGAGGCTTGAAAGACAGACGATGGGTTACGAAAATAGCTCTAGTTACAGATTGGTAGCCCCGATTTGAAAACCGACTTCGTACTTGACAAGCAGACAAGTAGGGGAAGACTTTATATAGCAGACATTTTTTTTCATTAAAATGTTGCAAAAGGTGTCAAAATAGCATTTTTTTGGGAAAGTTTGAAAAAAACGTGGTAGCATTAGTAAAACTGCTGTAACGTAAGTTCCATACTGAATAAACTGTTTCCACATTTGACAAGCAAATGTGGAGGAAGGATTTAATCCAAAATATTTTTGACTAACTCTTTGGTTTAGTGGTCAAAATGATAGTTGTTTGGAATTGAATGAATCTGCTAAGTTCTGACATGTTTTACAAAGGCTTGAAAGACAGACGATGGGTTACGAAAATAGCTCTAGTTACAGATTGGTAGCCCCGATTTGAAATCCGACTTCGTACTTGACAAGCAGACAAGTAGGGGAATACTTTATATAGCAGACATTTTTTTTCTTTAAAATGTTGCGAAATGGGTCAAAACAGCAGTTTTTTGTGAAAGTTTGAAAAAAACGTGGTAGCATTAGTAAAACTGCTGTAACGTAAGTTCCATACTGAATAAACTGTTTCCACATTTGACAAGCAAAAGTAGAGGAAGGATTTAATCCAAAATATTTTTGTCTAACTCTTTGGTTTAGTGGTCAAAATGATAGTTGTTTGGAATTGAATGAATCTGCTAACTTCTGACATGTTTTACAGAGGCTTGAAAGACAGACGATGGGTTACGAAAATAGCTCTAGTTACAGATTGGTAGCCCCGATTTGAAATCCGACTTCGTACTTGACAATCAGACAAGTAGGGGAAGATTTTAGATAGCAGACATTTTTTTCTTTAAAATGTTGCAAAATGGGTCAAAACAGCAGTTTTTTCTGAAAGTTTGAAAAAAACGTGGTAGCATTAGTACAACTGCTGTAACGTAAGTTCCATACTGAATAAACTGTTTCCACATTTGACAAGCAAATGTAGAGGAAGGATTTAATCCAAAATATTTTTGTCTAACTCTTTGGTTTAGTGGTCAAAATGATAGTTGTTTGGAATTGAATGAATCTGCTAAGTTCTGACATGTTTTACAAAGGCTTGAAAGACAGACGATGGGTTACGAAAATAGCTCTAGTTACAGATTGTTAGCCCCGATTTGAAATCCGACTTCGTACTTGACAAGCAGACAAGTAGGGGAAGACTTTATATAGCAGAATTTTTTTTCTTTAAAATGTTGCAAAAGGTGTCAAAATAGCAGTTTTTTGGGAAAGTTTGAAAAAAACGTGGTAGCATTAGTAAAACTGCTGTAACGTAAGTTCCATACTGAATAAACTGTTTCCACATTTGACAAGCAAAAGTAGAGGAAGGATTTAATCCAAAAAAAATTTGTCTAACTCTTTGGTTTAGTGGTCAAAATGATAGTTGTTTGGAATTGAATGAATCTGCTAAGTTCTGACATGTTTTACAAAGGTTTGAAAGACGGAAGATGGGTTACGAAAATAGCTGTAGTTACAGATTGGTAGCCCCGATTTGAAATCCGACTACGTACTTGAAAAGCAGACAAGTAGGGGAAGATTTTATATAGCAGACATTTTTTTCTTTAAAATGTTGCGAAATGGGTCAAAACAGCAGTTTATTGGGAAAGTTTGAAAAAAACGTGGTAGCATTAGTAAAACTGCTGTAACGTAAGTTCCATACTGAATAAACTGTTTCCACATTTGACAAGCAAATGTAGAGGAAGGATTTAATCCAAAATGTTTTTGTCTAACTATTTAGTTTAGTGGTCAAAATGATAGTTGTTTGGAATTTAATGAATCTGCTAAGTTCTGACATGTTTTACAAAGGCTTGAAAGACAGACGATGGGTTACGAAAATAGCTCTAGTTACAGATTGGTAGCCCCGATTTGAAATCCGACTTCGTACTTGACAAGCAGACAAGTAGGGGAAGACTTTATATAGCAGACATTTTTTTCTTTAAAATGTTGCGAAATGGGTCAAAACAGCAGTTTATTGGGAAAGTTTGAAAAAAACGTGGTAGCATTAGTAAAACTGCTGTAACGTAAGTTCCATACTGAATAAACTGTTCCCACATTTGACAAGCAAAAGTAGAGGAAGGATTTAATCCAAAATATTTTTGTCTAACTCTTTGGTTTAGTGGTCAAAATGATAGTTGTTTGGAATTGAATGAATCTGCTAAGTTCTGACATGTTTTACAAAGGCTTGAAAGACAGACGATGGGTTACGAAAATAGCTCTAGTTACAGATTGGTAGCCCCGATTTGAAATCCGACTTCGTACTTGACAAGCAGACAAGTAGGGGAAGACTTTATATAGCAGAATTTTTTTTCTTTAAAATGTTGCAAAAGGTGTCAAAATAGCATTTTTTTGGGAAAGTTTGAAAAAAACGTGGTAGCATTAGTAAAACTGCTGTAACGTAAGTTCCATACTGAATAAAATGTTTCCACATTTGACAAGCAAATGTGGAGGAAGGATTTAATCCAAAATATTTTTGACTAACTCTTTGGTTTAGTGGTCAAAATGATAGTTGTTTGGAATTGAATGAATCTGCTAAGTTCTGACATGTTTTACAAAGGCTTGAAAGACAGACGATGGGTTACGAAAATAGCTCTAGTTACAGATTGGTAGCCCCGATTTGAAATCCGACTTCGTACTTGACAAGCAGACAAGTAGGGGAATACTTTATATAGCAGACATTTTTTTTCTTTAAAATGTTGCGAAATGGGTCAAAACAGCAGTTTTTTGTGAAAGTTTGAAAAAAACGTGGTAGCATTAGTAAAACTGCTGTAACGTAAGTTCCATACTGAATAAACTGTTTCCACATTTGACAAGCAAAAGTAGAGGAAGGATTTAATCCAAAATATTTTTGTCTAACTCTTTGGTTTAGTGGTCAAAATGATAGTTGTTTGGAATTGAATGAATCTGCTAACTTCTGACATGTTTTACAGAGGCTTGAAAGACAGACGATGGGTTACGAAAATAGCTCTAGTTACAGATTGGTAGCCCCGATTTGAAATCCGACTTCGTACTTGACAATCAGACAAGTAGGGGAAGATTTTAGATAGCAGACATTTTTTTCTTTAAAATGTTGCAAAATGGGTCAAAACAGCAGTTTTTTCTGAAAGTTTGAAAAAAACGTGGTAGCATTAGTACAACTGCTGTAACGTAAGTTCCATACTGAATAAACTGTTTCCACATTTGACAAGCAAATGTAGAGGAAGGATTTAATCCAAAATATTTTTGTCTAACTCTTTGGTTTAGTGGTCAAAATGATAGTTGTTTGGAATTGAATGAATCTGCTAAGTTCTGACATGTTTTACAAAGGCTTGAAAGACAGACGATGGGTTACGAAAATAGCTCTAGTTACAGATTGTTAGCCCCGATTTGAAATCCGACTTCGTACTTGACAAGCAGACAAGTAGGGGAAGACTTTATATAGCAGAATTTTTTTTCTTTAAAATGTTGCAAAAGGTGTCAAAATAGCAGTTTTTTGGGAAAGTTTGAAAAAAACGTGGTAGCATTAGTAAAACTGCTGTAACGTAAGTTCCATACTGAATAAACTGTTTCCACATTTGACAAGCAAATGTGGAGGAAGGATTTAATCCAAAATATTTTTGACTAACTCTTTGGTTTAGTGGTCAAAATGATAGTTGTTTGGAATTTAATGAATCTGCTAAGTTCTGACATGTTTTACAAAGGCTTGAAAGACAGACGATGGGTTACAAAAATAGCTCTAGTTACAGATTGGTAGCCCCGATTTGAAATCCGACTTCGTACTTGACAAGCAGACAAGTAGGGGAAGACTTTATATAGCAGACATTTTTTTCTTTAAAATGTTGCGAAATGGGTCAAAACAGCAGTTTATTGGGAAAGTTTGAAAAAAACGTGGTAGCATTAGTAAAACTGCTGTAACGTAAGTTCCATACTGAATAAACTGTTTCCACATTTGACAAGCAAATGTGGAGGAAGGATTTAATCCAAAATATTTTTGACTAACTCTTTGGTTTAGTGGTCAAAATGATAGTTGTTTGGAATTTAATGAATCTGCTAAGTTCTGACATGTTTTACAAAGGCTTGAAAGACAGACGATGGGTTACGAAAATAGCTCTAGTTACAGATTGGTAGCCCCGATTTGAAATCCGACTTCGTACTTGACAAGCAGACAAGTAGGGGAAGACTTTATATAGCAGACATTTTTTTCTTTAAAATGTTGCGAAATGGGTCAAAACAGCAGTTTATTGGGAAAGTTTGAAAAAAACGTGGTAGCATTAGTAAAACTGCTGTAACGTAAGTTCCATACTGAATAAACTGTTCCCACATTTGACAGCAAAAGTAGAGGAAGGATTTAATCCAAAATATTTTTGTCTAACTCTTTGGTTTAGTGGTCAAAATGATAGTTGTTTGGAATTGAATGAATCTGCTAAGTTCTGACATGTTTTACAAAGGCTTGAAAGACAGACGATGGGTTACGAAAATAGCTCTAGTTACAGATTGGTAGCCCCGATTTGAAATCCGACTTCGTACTTGACAAGCAGACAAGTAGGGGAAGACTTTATATAGCAGAATTTTTTTTCTTTAAAATGTTGCAAAAGGTGTCAAAATAGCAGTTTTTTGGGAAAGTTTGAAAAAAACGTGGTAGCATTAGTAAAACTGCTGTAACGTAAGTTCCATACTGAATAAACTGTTTCCACATTTGACAAGCAAAAGTAGAGGAAGGATTTAATCCAAAATATTTTTGTCTAACTCTTTGGTTTAGTGGTCAAAATGATAGTTGTTTGGAATTGAATGAATCTGCTAAGTTCTGACATGTTTTACAGAGGCTTGAAAGACAGACGATGGGTTACGAAAATAGCTCTAGTTACAGATTGGTAGCCCCGATTTGAAATCCGACTTCGTACTTGACAAGCAGACAAGTAGGGGAAGACTTTATATAGCAGACATTTTTTTCTTTAAAATGTTGCGAAATGGGTCAAAACAGCAGTTTATTGGGAAAGTTTGAAAAAAACGTGGTAGCATTAGTAAAACTGCTGTAACGTAAGTTCCATACTGAATAAACTGTTCCCACATTTGACAAGCAAAAGTAGAGGAAGGATTTAATCCAAAATATTTTTGTCTAACTCTTTGGTTTAGTGGTCAAAATGATAGTTGTTTGGAATTGAATGAATCTGCTAAGTTCTGACATGTTTTACAAAGGCTTGAAAGACAGACGATGGGTTACGAAAATAGCTCTAGTTACAGATTGGTAGCCCCGATTTGAAATCCGACTTCGTACTTGACAAGCAGACAAGTAGGGGAAGACTTTATATAGCAGAATTTTTTTTCTTTAAAATGTTGCAAAAGGTGTCAAAATAGCAGTTTTTTGGGAAAGTTTGAAAAAAACGTGGTAGCATTAGTAAAACTGCTGTAACGTAAGTTCCATACTGAATAAACTGTTTCCACATTTGACAAGCAAAAGTAGAGGAAGGATTTAATCCAAAATATTTTTGTCTAACTCTTTGGTTTAGTGGTCAAAATGATAGTTGTTTGGAATTGAATGAATCTGCTAAGTTCTGACATGTTTTACAGAGGCTTGAAAGACAGACGATGGGTTACGAAAATAGCTCTAGTTACAGATTGGTAGCCCCGATTTGAAAACCGACTTCGTACTTGACAAGCAGACAAGTAGGGGAAGACTTTATATAGCAGACATTTTTTTTCTTTAAAATGTTGCAAAAGGTGTCAAAATAGCAGTTTTTTGGGAAAGTTTGAAAAAAACGTGGTAGCATTAGTAAAACTGCTGTAACGTAAGTTCCATACTGAATAAACTGTTTCCACATTTGACAAGCAAATGTGGAGGAAGGATTTAATCCAAAATATTTTTGACTAACTCTTTGGTTTAGTGGTCAAAATGATAGTTGTTTGGAATTGAATGAATCTGCTAAGTTCTGACATGTTTTACAAAGGCTTGAAAGACAGACGATGGGTTACGAAAATAGCTCTAGTTACAGATTGGTAGCCCCGATTTGAAATCCGACTTCGTACTTGACAAGCAGACAAGTAGGGGAATACTTTATATAGCAGACATTTTTTTTCTTTAAAATGTTGCGAAATGGGTCAAAACAGCAGTTTTTTGTGAAAGTTTGAAAAAAACGTGGTAGCATTAGTAAAACTGCTGTAACGTAAGTTCCATACTGAATAAACTGTTTCCACATTTGACAAGCAAAAGTAGAGGAAGGATTTAATCCAAAATATTTTTGTCTAACTCTTTGGTTTAGTGGTCAAAATGATAGTTGTTTGGAATTGAATGAATCTGCTAACTTCTGACATGTTTTACAGAGGCTTGAAAGACAGACGATGGGTTACGAAAATAGCTCTAGTTACAGATTGGTAGCCCCGATTTGAAATCCGACTTCGTACTTGACAAGCAGACAAGTAGGGGAAGACTTTATATAGCAGAATTTTTTTTCTTTAAAATGTTGCAAAAGGTGTTAAAATAGCAGTTTTTTGGGAAAGTTTGAAAAAAACGTGGTAGCATTAGTAAAACTGCTGTAACGTAAGTTCCATACTGAATAAACTGTTTCCACATTTGACAAGCAAATGTGGAGTAAGGATTTATTTCAAAATATTTTTGACTAACTCTTTGGTTTAGTGGTCAAAATGATAGTTGTTTGGAATTGAATGAATCTGCTAAGTTCTGACATGGTTTACAAAGGCTTGAAAGACAGACGATGGGTTACGAAAATAGCTCTAGTTACAGATCGGTAGCCCCGATTTGAAATCCGACTTCGTACTTGACAAGCAGACAAGTAGGGGAATACTTTATATAGCAGACATTTTTTTTCTTTAAAATGTTGCGAAAGGGGTCAAAACAGCAGTTTTTTGGGAAAGTTTGAAAAAAACGTGGTAGCATTAGTAAAACTGCTGTAACGTAAGTTCCATACTGAATAAACTGTTTCCACATTTGACAAGCAAATGTAGAGGAAGGATTTAATCCAAAATGTTTTTGTCTAACTATTTAGTTTAGTGGTCAAAATGATAGTTGTTTGGAATTGAATGAATCTGCTAAGTTCTGACATGTTTTACAAAGGCTTGAAAGACAGACGATGGGTTACAAAAATAGCTCTAGTTACAGATTGGTAGCCCCGATTTGAAATCCGACTTCGTACTTGACAATCAGACAAGTAGGGGAAGATTTTAGATAGCAGACATTTTTTTCTTTAAAATGTTGCAAAATGGGTCAAAACAGCAGTTTTTTGTGAAAGTTTGAAAAAAACGTGGTAGCATTAGTACAACTGCTGTAACGTAAGTTCCATACTGAATAAACTGTTTCCACATTTGACAAGCAAATGTGGAGGAAGGATTTAATCCAAAATATTTTTGACTAACTCTTTGGTTTAGTGGTCAAAATGATAGTTGTTTGGAATTGAATGAATCTGCTAAGTTCTGACATGTTTTACAAAGGATTGAAAGACAGACGATGGGTTACGAAAATAGCTCTAGTTACAGATTGATAGCCCCGATTTGAAATCCGACTTCGTACTTGACAAGCAGACAAGTAGGGGAAGACTTTATATAGCAGACATTTTTTTCTTTAAAATGTTGCGAAATGGGTCAAAACAGCAGTTTATTGGGAAAGTTTGAAAAAAACGTGGTAGCATTAGTAAAACTGCTGTAACGTAAGTTCCATACTGAATAAACTGTTTCCACATTTGACAAGCAAAAGTAGAGGAAGGATTTAATCCAAAATATTTTTGTCTAACTCTTTGGTTTAGTGGTCAAAATGATAGTTGTTTGGAATTGAATGAATCTGCTAAGTTCTGACATGTTTTACAAAGGCTTGAAAGACAGACGATGGGTTACGAAAATAGCTCTAGTTACAGATTGGTAGCCCGATTTGAAATCCGACTTCGTACTTGACAAGCAGACAAGTAGGGGAAGACTTTATATAGCAGACATTTTTTTTCTTTAAAATGTTGCGAAAGGGGTCAAAACAGCAGTTTTTTGGGAAAGTTTGAAAAAAACGTGGTAGCATTAGTAAAACTGCTGTAACGTAAGTTCCATACTGAATAAACTGTTTCCACATTTGACAAGCAAATGTAGAGGAAGGATTTAATCCAAAATGTTTTTGTCTAACTATTTAGTTTAGTGGTCAAAATGATAGTTGTTTGGAATTGAATGAATCTGCTAAGTTCTGACATGTTTTACAAAGGCTTGAAAGACAGACGATGGGTTACGAAAATAGCTCTAGTTACAGATTGGTAGCCCCGATTTGAAATCCGACTTCGTACTTGACAAGCAGACAAGTAGGGGAAGACTTTATATAGCAGACATTTTTTTCTTTAAAATGTTGCGAAATGGGTCAAAACAGCAGTTTATTGGGAAAGTTTGAAAAAAACGTGGTAGCATTAGTAAAACTGCTGTAACGTAAGTTCCATACTGAATAAACTGTTTCCACATTTGACAAGCAAAAGTAGAGGAAGGATTTAATCCAAAATATTTTTGTCTAACTCTTTGGTTTAGTGGTCAAAATGATAGTTGTTTGGAATTGAATGAATCTGCTAACTTCTGACATGTTTTACAGAGACTTGAAAGACCGACGATGGGTTATGAAGATAGCTCTAGTTACAGATTGGTAGCCCCGATTTGAAATCCGACTTCGTACTTGACAAGCAGACAAGTAGGGGAAGATTTTATATAGCAGACATTATTTTCAAAAAAAAATTGCGAAATGGGTCAAAACAGCGTTTTTTTGGGAAAGTTTGAAAAAAACGAGGTAGCATTAGTAAAACTGCTGTAAGGTAAGTCCCTTACTGAATAAACTGTTTCCACATTTGACAAGCAAATGTAGAGGAAGGATTTAATCCAAAATATTTTTGTCTAACTCTTTGGTTTAGTGGTCAAAATGATAGTTGTTTGGAATTGAATGAATCTGCTAAGTTCTGACATGTTTTACAGAGGCTTGAAAGACCGACGATGGGTTACGAAAATAGCTCTAGTTACAGATTGGTAGCCCCGATTTGAAATCCGACTTCGTACTTGACAAGCAGACAAGTAGGGGAAGACTTTATATAGCACACATTTTTTTCTTTAAAATGTTGCAAAAGGTGTCAAAACAGCAGTTTTTTGGGAAAGTTTGAAAAAAACGTGGTAGCATTAGTAAAACTGCTGTAACGTAAGTTCCATACTGAATAAACTGTTTACACATTTGACAAGCAAAAGAAGAGGAAGGATTTAATCCAAAATGTTTTTGTCTAACTATTTAGTTTAGTGGTCAAAATGATAGTTGTTTGGAATTGAATGAATCTGCTAAGTTCTGACATGTTTTACAAAGGCTTGAAAGACAGACGATGGGTTACGAAAATAGCTCTAGTTACAGATTGGTAGCCCCGATTTGAAATCCGACTTCGTACTTGACAAGCAGACAAGTAGGGGAAGACTTTATATAGCAGACATTTTTTTCTTTAAAATGTTGCAAAAGGGGTCAAAACAGCAGTTTTTGGGAAAGTTTGAAAAAAACGTGGTAGCATTAGTAAAACTGCTGTAACGTAAGTTCCATACTGAATAAACTGTTTCCACATTTGACAAGCAAATGTGGAGGAAGGATTTAATCCAAAATATTTTTGTCTAACTCTTTGGTTTAGTGGTCAAAATGATAGTTGTTTGGAATTGAATGAATCTGCTAAGTTCTGACATGTTTTACAAAGGCTTGAAAGACAGACGATGGGTTACGAAAATAGCTCTAGTTACAGATTGGTAGCCCCGATTTGAAATCCGACTTCGTACTTGACAAGCAGACAAGTAGGGGAAGACTTTATATAGCAGACATTTTTTTCATTAAAATGTTGCAAAAGGTGTCAAAACAGCAGTTTTTTGGGAAAGTTTGAAAAAAACGTGGCAGCATTAGTAAAACTGCGGTAACGTAAGTTCCATACTGAATAAACTGTTTTCACATTTGACAAGCAAATGTGGAGGAAGGATTTAATCCAAAATATTTTTGACTAACTCTTTAGTTTAGTGGTCAAAATGATAGTTGTTTGGAATTGAATGAATCTGCTAAGTTCTGATATGTTTTACAAAGCCTTGAAAGACAGACAATGGGTTACGAAAATAGCTCTAGTTACAGATTGGTAGCCCCGATTTGAAATTCGACTTCGTACTTGACAAGCAGACAAGTAGGGGAAGATTTTATATAGCAGACATTATTTTTGAAATTTTTTTGCGAAAGGGGTCAAAACAGCAGTTTTTTGTGAAAGTTTGAAAAAAACGTGGTAGCATTAGTAAAACTGCTGTAACGTAAGTTCCATACTGAATAAACTGTTTCCACATTTGACAAGCAAAAGAAGAGGAAGGATTTAATCCAAAATGTTTTTGTCTAACTAATTAGTTTAGTGGTCAAAATGATAGTTGTTTGGAATTGAATGAATCTGCTAAGTTCTGACATGTTTTACAAAGGCTTGAAAGACAGACGATGGGTTACGAAAATAGCTCTAGTTACAGATTGGTAGCCCCGATTTGAAATCCGACTTCGTACTTGACAAGCAGACAAGTAGGGGAAGACTTTATATAGCATACATTTTTTTCTTTAAAATGTTGCAAAAGGGGTCAAAACAGCAGTTTTTGGGAAAGTTTGAAAAAAACGTGGTAGCATTAGTAAAACTGCTGTAACGTAAGTTCCATACTGAATAAACTGTTTCCACATTTGACAAGCAAATGTGGAGGAAGGATTTAATCCAAAATATTTTTGTCTAACTCTTTGGTTTAGTGGTCAAAATGATAGTTGTTTGGAATTGAATGAATCTGCTAAGTTCTGACATGTTTTACAAAGGCTTGAAAGACAGACGATGGGTTACGAAAATAGCTCTAGTTACAGATTGGTAGCCCCGATTTGAAATCCGACTTCGTACTTGACAAGCAGACAAGTAGGGGAAGACTTTATATAGCAGACATTTTTTTCATTAAAATGTTGCAAAAGGTGTCAAAACAGCAGTTTTTTGGGAAAGTTTGAAAAAAACGTGGCAGCATTAGTAAAACTGCGGTAACGTAAGTTCCATACTGAATAAACTGTTTTCACATTTGACAAGCAAATGTGGAGGAAGGATTTAATCCAAAATATTTTTGACTAACTCTTTAGTTTAGTGGTCAAAATGATAGTTGTTTGGAATTGAATGAATCTGCTAAGTTCTGATATGTTTTACAAAGCCTTGAAAGACAGACAATGGGTTACGAAAATAGCTCTAGTTACAGATTGGTAGCCCCGATTTGAAATTCGACTTCGTACTTGACAATCAGACAAGTAGGGGAAGATTTTATATAGCAGACATTATTTTTGAAATTTTTTTGCGAAAGGGGTCAAAACAGCAGTTTTTTGTGAAAGTTTGAAAAAAACGTGGTAGCATTAGTAAAACTGCTGTAACGTAAGTTCCATACTGAATAAACTGTTTCCACATTTGACAAGCAAAAGAAGAGGAAGGATTTAATCCAAAATGTTTTTGTCTAACTAATTAGTTTAGTGGTCAAAATGATAGTTGTTTGGAATTGAATGAATCTGCTAAGTTCTGACATGTTTTACAAAGGCTTGAAAGACAGACGATGGGTTACGAAAATAGCTCTACTTACAGATTGGTAGCCCCGATTTGAAATCCGACTTCGTACTTGACAAGCAGACAAGTAGGGGAAGACTTTATATAGCAGAATTTTTTTTCTTTAAAATGTTGCAAAAGATGTCAAAATAGCAGTTTATTGGGAAAGTTTGAAAAAAACGTGGTAGCATTAGTAAAACTGCTGTAACGTAAGTTCCATACTGAATAAACTGTTTTCACATTTGACAAGCAAAAGAAGAGGAAGGATTTAATCCAAAATGTTTTTGTCTAACTCTTTGGTTTAGTGGTCAAAATGATAGTTGTTTGGAATTGAATGAATCTGCTAAGTTCTGACATGTTTTACAAAGGCTTGAAAGACAGACGATGGGTTACGAAAATAGCTCTAGTTACAGATTGGTAGCCCCGATTTGAAATCCGACTTCGTACTTGACAAGCAGACAAGTAGGGGAAGACTTTATATAGCAGACATTTTTTTCATTAAAATGTTGCAAAAGGTGTCAAAACAGCAGTTTTTTGGGAAAGTTTGAAAAAAACGTGGCAGCATTAGTAAAACTGCGGTAACGTAAGTTCCATACTGAATAAACTGTTTTCACATTTGACAAGCAAATGTGGAGGAAGGATTTAATCCAAAATATTTTTGACTAACTCTTTGGTTTAGTGGTCAAAATGATAGTTGTTTGGAATTGAATGAATCTGCTAAGTTCTGATATGTTTTACAAAGCCTTGAAAGACAGACAATGGGTTACGAAAATAGCTCTAGTTACAGATTGGTAGCCCCGATTTGAAATTCGACTTCGTACTTGACAATCAGACAAGTAGGGGAAGATTTTATATAGCAGACATTATTTTTGAAATTTTTTTGCGAAAGGGGTCAAAACAGCAGTTTTTTGTGAAAGTTTGAAAAAAACGTGGTAGCATTAGTAAAACTGCTGTAACGTAAGTTCCATACTGAATAAACTGTTTCCACATTTGACAAGCAAAAGAAGAGGAAGGATTTAATCCAAAATGTTTTTGTCTAACTAATTAGTTTAGTGGTCAAAATGATAGTTGTTTGGAATTGAATGAATCTGCTAAGTTCTGACATGTTTTACAAAGGCTTGAAAGACAGACGATGGGTTACGAAAATAGCTCTAGTTACAGATTGGTAGCCCCGATTTGAAATCCGACTTCGTACTTGACAAGCAGACAAGTAGGGGAAGACTTTATATAGCAGACATTTTTTTCTTTAAAATGTTGCAAAAGGGGTCAAAACAGCAGTTTTTGGGAAAGTTTGAAAAAAACGTGGTAGCATTAGTAAAACTGCTGTAACGTAAGTTCCATACTGAATAAACTGTTTCCACATTTGACAAGCAAATGTGGAGGAAGGATTTAATCCAAAATATTTTTGTCTAACTCTTTGGTTTAGTGGTCAAAATGATAGTTGTTTGGAATTGAATGAATCTGCTAAGTTCTGACATGTTTTACAAAGGCTTGAAAGACAGACGATGGGTTACGAAAATAGCTCTAGTTACAGATTGGTAGCCCCGATTTGAAATCCGACTTCGTACTTGACAAGCAGACAAGTAGGGGAAGACTTTATATAGCAGACATTTTTTTCATTAAAATGTTGCAAAAGGTGTCAAAACAGCAGTTTTTTGGGAAAGTTTGAAAAAAACGTGGCAGCATTAGTAAAACTGCGGTAACGTAAGTTCCATACTGAATAAACTGTTTTCACATTTGACAAGCAAATGTGGAGGAAGGATTTAATCCAAAATATTTTTGACTAACTCTTTGGTTTAGTGGTCAAAATGATAGTTGTTTGGAATTGAATGAATCTGCTAAGTTCTGACATGTTTTACAAAGCCTTGAAAGACAGACAATGGGTTACGAAAATAGCTCTAGTTACAGATTGGTAGCTCCGATTTGAAATTCGACTTCGTACTTGACAATCAGACAAGTAGGGGAAGATTTTATATAGCAGACATTATTTTTGAATTTTTTTTGCGAAAGGGGTCAAAACAGCAGTTTTTTGTGAAAGTTTGAAAAAAACGTGGTAGCATTAGTAAAACTGCTGTAACGTAAGTTCCATACTGAATAAACTGTTTCCACATTTGACAATCAAAAGTAGAGGAAGGATTTAATCCAAAATATTTTTGTCTAACTCTTTGGTTTAGTGGTCAAAATGATAGTTGTTTGGAATTGAATGAATCTGCTAAGTTCTGACATGTTTTACAAAGGCTTGAAAGACAGACGATGGGTTACGAAAATAGCTCTAGTTACAGATTGGTAGCCCCGATTTGAAATCCGACTTCGTACTTGACAAGCAGACAAGTAGGGGAAGATTTTATATAGCAGACATTTTTTTCTTTAAAATGTTGCAAAAGGGGTCAAAACAGCAGTTTTTGGGAAAGTTTGAAAAAAACGTGGTAGCATTAGTAAAACTGCTGTAACGTAAGTTCCATACTGAATAAACTGTTTCCACATTTGACAAGCAAATGTGGAGGAAGGATTTAATCCAAAATATTTTTGTCTAACTCTTTGGTTTAGTGGTCAAAATGATAGTTGTTTGGAATTGAATGAATCTGCTAAGTTCTGACATGTTTTACAAAGGCTTGAAAGACAGACGATGGGTTACGAAAATAGCTCTAGTTACAGATTGGTAGCCCCGATTTGAAATCCGACTTCGTACTTGACAAGCAGACAAGTAGGGGAAGACTTTATATAGCAGACATTTTTTTCATTAAAATGTTGCAAAAGGTGTCAAAACAGCAGTTTTTTGGGAAAGTTTGAAAAAAACGTGGCAGCATTAGTAAAACTGCGGTAACGTAAGTTCCATACTGAATAAACTGTTTTCACATTTGACAAGCAAATGTGGAGGAAGGATTTAATCCAAAATATTTTTGACTAACTCTTTGGTTTAGTGGTCAAAATGATAGTTGTTTGGAATTGAATGAATCTGCTAAGTTCTGACATGTTTTACAAAGCCTTGAAAGACAGACAATGGGTTACGAAAATAGCTCTAGTTACAGATTGGTAGCCCCGATTTGAAATTCGACTTCGTACTTGACAATCAGACAAGTAGGGGAAGATTTTATATAGCAGACATTATTTTTGAAATTTTTTTGCGAAAGGGGTCAAAACAGCAGTTTTTTGTGAAAGTTTGAAAAAAACGTGGTAGCATTAGTAAAACTGCTGTAACGTAAGTTCCATACTGAATAAACTGTTTCCACATTTGACAAGCAAAAGAAGAGGAAGGATTTAATCCAAAATGTTTTTGTCTAACTAATTAGTTTAGTGGTCAAAATGATAGTTGTTTGGAATTGAATGAATCTGCTAAGTTCTGACATGTTTTACAAAGGCTTGAAAGACAGACGATGGGTTACGAAAATAGCTCTACTTACAGATTGGTAGCCCCGATTTGAAATCCGACTTCGTACTTGACAAGCAGACAAGTAGGGGAAGACTTTATATAGCAGAATTTTTTTTCTTTAAAATGTTGCAAAAGATGTCAAAATAGCAGTTTTTTGGGAAAGTTTGAAAAAAACGTGGTAGCATTAGTAAAACTGCTGTAACGTAAGTTCCATACTGAATAAACTGTTTCCACATTTGACAAGCAAAAGAAGAGGAAGGATTTAATCCAAAATGTTTTTGTCTAACTATTTAGTTTAGTGGTCAAAATGATAGTTGTTTGGAATTGAATGAATCTGCTAAGTTCTGACATGTTTTACAAAGGCTTGAAAGACAGACGATGGGTTACGAAAATAGCTCTAGTTACAGATTGGTAGCCCCGATTTGAAATCCGACTTCGTACTTGACAAGCAGACAAGTAGGGGAAGACTTTATATAGCACACATTTTTTTCTTTAAAATGTTGCGAAAGGGGTCAAAACAGCAGTTTTTTGGGAAAGTTTGAAAAAAACGTGGTAGCATTAGTAAAACTGCTGTAACGTAAGTTCCATACTGAATAAACTGTTTACACATTTGACAAGCAAAAGAAGAGGAAGGATTTAATCCAAAATGTTTTTGTCTAACTATTTAGTTTAGTTGTCAAAATGATAGTTGTTTGGAATTGAATGAATCTGCTAAGTTCTGACATGTTTTACAAAGGCTTGAAAGACAGACGATGGGTTACGAAAATAGCTCTAGTTACAGATTGGTAGCCCCGATTTGAAATCCGACTTCGTACTTGACAAGCAGACAAGTAGGGGAAGACTTTATATAGCAGACATTTTTTTCTTTAAAATGTTGCAAAAGGGGTCAAAACAGCAGTTTTTGGGAAAGTTTGAAAAAAACGTGGTAGCATTAGTAAAACTGCTGTAACGTAAGTTCCATACTGAATAAACTGATTCCACATTTGACAAGAAAATGTGGAGGAAGGATTTAATCCAAAATATTTTTGTCTAACTCTTTGGTTTAGTGGTCAAAATGATAGTTGTTTGGAATTGAATGAATCTGCTAAGTTCTGACATGTTTTACAAAGGCTTGAAAGACAGACGATGGGTTACGAAAATAGCTCTAGTTACAGATTGGTAGCCCCGATTTGAAATCCGACTTCGTACTTGACAAGCAGACAAGTAGGGGAAGATTTTATATAGCAGACATTTTTTTCATTAAAATGTTGCAAAAGGTGTCAAAACAGCAGTTTTTTGGGAAAGTTTGAAAAAAACGTGGCAGCATTAGTAAAACTGCGGTAACGTAAGTTCCATACTGAATAAACTGTTTTCACATTTGACAAGCAAATGTGGAGGAAGGATTTAATCCAAAATATTTTTGACTAACTCTTTGGTTTAGTGGTCAAAATGATAGTTGTTTGGAATTGAATGAATCTGCTAAGTTCTGACATGTTTTACAAAGCCTTGAAAGACAGACAATGGGTTACGAAAATAGCTCTAGTTACAGATTGGTAGCCCCGATTTGAAATTCGACTTCGTACTTGTCAATCAGACAAGTAGGGGAAGATTTTATATAGCAGACATTATTTTTGAAATTTTTTTGCGAAAGGGGTCAAAACAGCAGTTTTTTGTGAAAGTTTGAAAAAAACGTGGTAGCATTAGTAAAACTGCTGTAACGTAAGTTCCATACTGAATAAACTGTTTCCACATTTGACAAGCAAAAGAAGAGGAAGGATTTAATCCAAAATGTTTTTGTCTAACTAATTAGTTTAGTGGTCAAAATGATAGTTGTTTGGAATTGAATGAATCTGCTAAGTTCTGACATGTTTTACAAAGGCTTGAAAGACAGACGATGGGTTACGAAAATAGCTCTAGTTACAGATTGGTAGCCCCGATTTGAAATCCGACTTCGTACTTGACAAGCAGACAAGTAGGGGAAGACTTTATATAGCAGAATTTTTTTTCTTTAAAATGTTGCAAAAGATGTCAAAATAGCAGTTTTTTGGGAAAGTTTGAAAAAAACGTGGTAGCATTAGTAAAACTGCTGTAACGTAAGTTCCATACTGAATAAACTGTTTCCACATTTGACAAGCAAAAGAAGAGGAAGGATTTAATCCAAAATGTTTTTGTCTAACTATTTAGTTTAGTGGTCAAAATGATAGTTGTTTGGAATTGAATGAATCTGCTAAGTTCTGACATGTTTTACAAAGGCTTGAAAGACAGACGATGGGTTACGAAAATAGCTCTAGTTACAGATTGGTAGCCCCGATTTGAAATCCGACTTCGTACTTGACAAGCAGACAAGTAGGGGAAGACTTTATATAGCAGACATTTTTTTCATTAAAATGTTGCAAAAGGTGTCAAAACAGCAGTTTTTTGGGAAAGTTTGAAAAAAACGTGGCAGCATTAGTAAAACTGCGGTAACGTAAGTTCCATACTGAATAAACTGTTTTCACATTTGACAAGCAAATGTGGAGGAAGGATTTAATCCAAAATATTTTTGACTAACTCTTTGGTTTAGTGGTCAAAATGATAGTTGTTTGGAATTGAATGAATCTGCTAAGTTCTGACATGTTTTACAAAGCCTTGAAAGACAGACAATGGGTTACGAAAATAGCTCTAGTTACAGATTGGTAGCCCCGATTTGAAATCCGACTTCGTACTTGACAAGCAGACAAGTAGGGGAAGACTTTATATAGCAGACATTTTTTTCTTTAAAATGTTGCAAAAGGGGTCAAAACAGCAGTTTTTGGGAAAGTTTGAAAAAAACGTGGTAGCATTAGTAAAACTGCTGTAACGTAAGTTCCATACTGAATAAACTGTTTCCACATTTGACAAGCAAATGTGGAGGAAGGATTTAATCCAAAATATTTTTGTCTAACTCTTTGGTTTAGTGGTCAAAATGATAGTTGTTTGGAATTGAATGAATCTGCTAAGTTCTGACATGTTTTACAAAGGCTTGAAAGACAGACGATGGGTTACGAAAATAGCTCTAGTTACAGATTGGTAGCCCCGATTTGAAATCCGACTTCGTACTTGACAAGCAGACAAGTAGGGGAAGACTTTATATAGCAGACATTTTTTTCATTAAAATGTTGCAAAAGGTGTCAAAACAGCAGTTTTTTGGGAAAGTTTGAAAAAAACGTGGCAGCATTAGTAAAACTGCGGTAACGTAAGTTCCATACTGAATAAACTGTTTTCACATTTGACAAGCAAATGTGGAGGAAGGATTTAATCCAAAATATTTTTGACTAACTCTTTGGTTTAGTGGTCAAAATGATAGTTGTTTGGAATTGAATGAATCTGCTAAGTTCTGACATGTTTTACAAAGCCTTGAAAGACAGACAATGGGTTACGAAAATAGCTCTACTTACAGATTGGTAGCCCCGATTTGAAATCCGACTTCGTACTTGACAAGCAGACAAGTAGGGGAAGACTTTATATAGCAGAATTTTTTTTCTTTAAAATGTTGCAAAAGATGTCAAAATAGCAGTTTTTTGGGAAAGTTTGAAAAAAACGTGGTAGCATTAGTAAAACTGCTGTAACGTAAGTTCCATACTGAATAAACTGTTTCCACATTTGACAAGCAAAAGAAGAGGAAGGATTTAATCCAAAATGTTTTTGTCTAACTATTTAGTTTAGTGGTCAAAATGATAGTTGTTTGGAATTGAATGAATCTGCTAAGTTCTGACATGTTTTACAAAGGCTTGAAAGACAGACGATGGGTTACGAAAATAGCTCTAGTTACAGATTGGTAGCCCCGATTTGAAATCCGACTTCGTACTTGACAAGCAGACAAGTAGGGGAAGACTTTATATAGCAGACATTTTTTTCATTAAAATGTTGCAAAAGGTGTCAAAACAGCAGTTTTTTGGGAAAGTTTGAAAAAAACGTGGCAGCATTAGTAAAACTGCGGTAACGTAAGTTCCATACTGAATAAACTGTTTTCACATTTGACAAGCAAATGTGGAGGAAGGATTTAATCCAAAATATTTTTGACTAACTCTTTGGTTTAGTGGTCAAAATGATAGTTGTTTGGAATTGAATGAATCTGCTAAGTTCTGACATGTTTTACAAAGCCTTGAAAGACAGACAATGGGTTACGAAAATAGCTCTAGTTACAGATTGGTAGCCCCGATTTGAAATCCGACTTCGTACTTGACAAGCAGACAAGTAGGGGAAGACTTTATATAGCAGACATTTTTTTCTTTAAAATGTTGCAAAAGGGGTCAAAACAGCAGTTTTTGGGAAAGTTTGAAAAAAACGTGGTAGCATTAGTAAAACTGCTGTAACGTAAGTTCCATACTGAATAAACTGTTTCCACATTTGACAAGCAAATGTGGAGGAAGGATTTAATCCAAAATATTTTTGTCTAACTCTTTGGTTTAGTGGTCAAAATGATAGTTGTTTGGAATTGAATGAATCTGCTAAGTTCTGACATGTTTTACAAAGGCTTGAAAGACAGACGATGGGTTACGAAAATAGCTCTAGTTACAGATTGGTAGCCCCGATTTGAAATCCGACTTCGTACTTGACAAGCAGACAAGTAGGGGAAGACTTTATATAGCAGACATTTTTTTCATTAAAATGTTGCAAAAGGTGTCAAAACAGCAGTTTTTTGGGAAAGTTTGAAAAAAACGTGGCAGCATTAGTAAAACTGCGGTAACGTAAGTTCCATACTGAATAAACTGTTTTCACATTTGACAAGCAAATGTGGAGGAAGGATTTAATCCAAAATATTTTTGACTAACTCTTTGGTTTAGTGGTCAAAATGATAGTTGTTTGGAATTGAATGAATCTGCTAAGTTCTGACATGTTTTACAAAGCCTTGAAAGACAGACAATGGGTTACGAAAATAGCTCTACTTACAGATTGGTAGCCCCGATTTGAAATCCGACTTCGTACTTGACAAGCAGACAAGTAGGGGAAGACTTTATATAGCAGAATTTTTTTTCTTTAAAATGTTGCAAAAGATGTCAAAATAGCAGTTTTTTGGGAAAGTTTGAAAAAAACGTGGTAGCATTAGTAAAACTGCTGTAACGTAAGTTCCATACTGAATAAACTGTTTCCACATTTGACAAGCAAAAGAAGAGGAAGGATTTAATCCAAAATGTTTTTGTCTAACTATTTAGTTTAGTGGTCAAAATGATAGTTGTTTGGAATTGAATGAATCTGCTAAGTTCTGACATGTTTTACAAAGGCTTGAAAGACAGACGATGGGTTACGAAAATAGCTCTAGTTACAGATTGGTAGCCCCGATTTGAAATCCGACTTCGTACTTGACAAGCAGACAAGTAGGGGAAGACTTTATATAGCAGACATTTTTTTCTTTAAAATGTTGCAAAAGGGGTCAAAACAGCAGTTTTTGGGAAAGTTTGAAAAAAACGTGGTAGCATTAGTAAAACTGCTGTAACGTAAGTTCCATACTGAATAAACTGTTTCCACATTTGACAAGCAAATGTGGAGGAAGGATTTAATCCAAAATATTTTTGTCTAACTCTTTGGTTTAGTGGTCAAAATGATAGTTGTTTGGAATTGAATGAATCTGCTAAGTTCTGACATGTTTTACAAAGGCTTGAAAGACAGACGATGGGTTACGAAAATAGCTCTAGTTACAGATTGGTAGCCCCGATTTGAAATCCGACTTCGTACTTGACAAGCAGACAAGTAGGGGAAGATTTTATATAGCAGACATTTTTTTCATTAAAATGTTGCAAAAGGTGTCAAAACAGCAGTTTTTTGGGAAAGTTTGAAAAAAACGTGGCAGCATTAGTAAAACTGCGGTAACGTAAGTTCCATACTGAATAAACTGTTTTCACATTTGACAAGCAAATGTGGAGGAAGGATTTAATCCAAAATATTTTTGACTAACTCTTTGGTTTAGTGGTCAAAATGATAGTTGTTTGGAATTGAATGAATCTGCTAAGTTCTGACATGTTTTACAAAGCCTTGAAAGACAGACAATGGGTTACGAAAATAGCTCTAGTTACAGATTGGTAGCCCCGATTTGAAATTCGACTTCGTACTTGTCAATCAGACAAGTAGGGGAAGATTTTATATAGCAGACATTATTTTTGAAATTTTTTTGCGAAAGGGGTCAAAACAGCAGTTTTTTGTGAAAGTTTGAAAAAAACGTGGTAGCATTAGTAAAACTGCTGTAACGTAAGTTCCATACTGAATAAACTGTTTCCACATTTGACAAGTAAAAGAAGAGGAAGGATTTAATCCAAAATGTTTTTGTCTAACTAATTAGTTTAGTGGTCAAAATGATAGTTGTTTGGAATTGAATGAATCTGCTAAGTTCTGACATGTTTTACAAAGGCTTGAAAGACAGACGATGGGTTACGAAAATAGCTCTAGTTACAGATTGGTAGCCCCGATTTGAAATCCGACTTCGTACTTGACAAGCAGACAAGTAGGGGAAGACTTTATATAGCAGAATTTTTTTTCTTTAAAATGTTGCAAAAGATGTCAAAATAGCAGTTTTTTGGGAAAGTTTGAAAAAAACGTGGTAGCATTAGTAAAACTGCTGTAACGTAAGTTCCATACTGAATAAACTGTTTCCACATTTGACAAGCAAAAGAAGAGGAAGGATTTAATCCAAAATGTTTTTGTCTAACTATTTAGTTTAGTGGTCAAAATGATAGTTGTTTGGAATTGAATGAATCTGCTAAGTTCTGACATGTTTTACAAAGGCTTGAAAGACAGACGATGGGTTACGAAAATAGCTCTAGTTACAGATTGGTAGCCCCGATTTGAAATCCGACTTCGTACTTGACAAGCAGACAAGTAGGGGAAGACTTTATATAGCAGACATTTTTTTCATTAAAATGTTGCAAAAGGTGTCAAAACAGCAGTTTTTTGGGAAAGTTTGAAAAAAACGTGGCAGCATTAGTAAAACTGCGGTAACGTAAGTTCCATACTGAATAAACTGTTTTCACATTTGACAAGCAAATGTGGAGGAAGGATTTAATCCAAAATATTTTTGACTAACTCTTTGGTTTAGTGGTCAAAATGATAGTTGTTTGGAATTGAATGAATCTGCTAAGTTCTGACATGTTTTACAAAGCCTTGAAAGACAGACAATGGGTTACGAAAATAGCTCTAGTTACAGATTGGTAGCCCCGATTTGAAATCCGACTTCGTACTTGACAAGCAGACAAGTAGGGGAAGACTTTATATAGCAGACATTTTTTTCTTTAAAATGTTGCAAAAGGGGTCAAAACAGCAGTTTTTGGGAAAGTTTGAAAAAAACGTGGTAGCATTAGTAAAACTGCTGTAACGTAAGTTCCATACTGAATAAACTGTTTCCACATTTGACAAGCAAATGTGGAGGAAGGATTTAATCCAAAATATTTTTGTCTAACTCTTTGGTTTAGTGGTCAAAATGATAGTTGTTTGGAATTGAATGAATCTGCTAAGTTCTGACATGTTTTACAAAGGCTTGAAAGACAGACGATGGGTTACGAAAATAGCTCTAGTTACAGATTGGTAGCCCCGATTTGAAATCCGACTTCGTACTTGACAAGCAGACAAGTAGGGGAAGACTTTATATAGCAGACATTTTTTTCATTAAAATGTTGCAAAAGGTGTCAAAACAGCAGTTTTTTGGGAAAGTTTGAAAAAAACGTGGCAGCATTAGTAAAACTGCGGTAACGTAAGTTCCATACTGAATAAACTGTTTTCACATTTGACAAGCAAATGTGGAGGAAGGATTTAATCCAAAATATTTTTGACTAACTCTTTGGTTTAGTGGTCAAAATGATAGTTGTTTGGAATTGAATGAATCTGCTAAGTTCTGACATGTTTTACAAAGCCTTGAAAGACAGACAATGGGTTACGAAAATAGCTCTACTTACAGATTGGTAGCCCCGATTTGAAATCCGACTTCGTACTTGACAAGCAGACAAGTAGGGGAAGACTTTATATAGCAGAATTTTTTTTCTTTAAAATGTTGCAAAAGATGTCAAAATAGCAGTTTTTTGGGAAAGTTTGAAAAAAACGTGGTAGCATTAGTAAAACTGCTGTAACGTAAGTTCCATACTGAATAAACTGTTTCCACATTTGACAAGCAAAAGAAGAGGAAGGATTTAATCCAAAATGTTTTTGTCTAACTATTTAGTTTAGTGGTCAAAATGATAGTTGTTTGGAATTGAATGAATCTGCTAAGTTCTGACATGTTTTACAAAGGCTTGAAAGACAGACGATGGGTTACGAAAATAGCTCTAGTTACAGATTGGTAGCCCCGATTTGAAATCCGACTTCGTACTTGACAAGCAGACAAGTAGGGGAAGACTTTATATAGCAGACATTTTTTTCTTTAAAATGTTGCAAAAGGGGTCAAAACAGCAGTTTTTGGGAAAGTTTGAAAAAAACGTGGTAGCATTAGTAAAACTGCTGTAACGTAAGTTCCATACTGAATAAACTGTTTCCACATTTGACAAGCAAATGTGGAGGAAGGATTTAATCCAAAATATTTTTGTCTAACTCTTTGGTTTAGTGGTCAAAATGATAGTTGTTTGGAATTGAATGAATCTGCTAAGTTCTGACATGTTTTACAAAGGCTTGAAAGACAGACGATGGGTTACGAAAATAGCTCTAGTTACAGATTGGTAGCCCCGATTTGAAATCCGACTTCGTACTTGACAAGCAGACAAGTAGGGGAAGACTTTATATAGCAGACATTTTTTTCATTAAAATGTTGCAAAAGGTGTCAAAACAGCAGTTTTTTGGGAAAGTTTGAAAAAAACGTGGCAGCATTAGTAAAACTGCGGTAACGTAAGTTCCATACTGAATAAACTGTTTTCACATTTGACAAGCAAATGTGGAGGAAGGATTTAATCCAAAATATTTTTGACTAACTCTTTGGTTTAGTGGTCAAAATGATAGTTGTTTGGAATTGAATGAATCTGCTAAGTTCTGACATGTTTTACAAAGCCTTGAAAGACAGACAATGGGTTACGAAAATAGCTCTAGTTACAGATTGGTAGCCCCGATTTGAAATTCGACTTCGTACTTGACAATCAGACAAGTAGGGGAAGATTTTTTATAGCAGACATTATTTTTGAAATTTTTTTGCGAAAGGGGTCAAAACAGCAGTTTTTTGTGAAAGTTTGAAAAAAACGTGGTAGCATTAGTAAAACTGCTGTAACGTAAGTTCCATACTGAATAAACTGTTTCCACATTTGACAAGCAAAAGAAGAGGAAGGATTTAATCCAAAATGTTTTTGTCTAACTAATTAGTTTAGTGGTCAAAATGATAGTTGTTTGGAATTGAATGAATCTGCTAAGTTCTGACATGTTTTACAAAGGCTTGAAAGACAGACGATGGGTTACGAAAATAGCTCTACTTACAGATTGGTAGCCCCGATTTGAAATCCGACTTCGTACTTGACAAGCAGACAAGTAGGGGAAGACTTTATATAGCAGAATTTTTTTTCTTTAAAATGTTGCAAAAGATGTCAAAATAGCAGTTTTTTGGGAAAGTTTGAAAAAAACGTGGTAGCATTAGTAAAACTGCTGTAACGTAAGTTCCATACTGAATAAACTGTTTCCACATTTGACAAGCAAAAGAAGAGGAAGGATTTAATCCAAAATGTTTTTGTCTAACTATTTAGTTTAGTGGTCAAAATGATAGTTGTTTGGAATTGAATGAATCTGCTAAGTTCTGACATGTTTTACAAAGGCTTGAAAGACAGACGATGGGTTACGAAAATAGCTCTAGTTACAGATTGGTAGCCCCGATTTGAAATCCGACTTCGTACTTGACAAGCAGACAAGTAGGGGAAGACTTTATATAGCAGACATTTTTTTCTTTAAAATGTTGCAAAAGGGGTCAAAACAGCAGTTTTTGGGAAAGTTTGAAAAAAACGTGGTAGCATTAGTAAAACTGCTGTAACGTAAGTTCCATACTGAATAAACTGTTTCCACATTTGACAAGCAAATGTGGAGGAAGGATTTAATCCAAAATATTTTTGTCTAACTCTTTGGTTTAGTGGTCAAAATGATAGTTGTTTGGAATTGAATGAATCTGCTAAGTTCTGACATGTTTTACAAAGGCTTGAAAGACAGACGATGGGTTACGAAAATAGCTCTAGTTACAGATTGGTAGCCCCGATTTGAAATCCGACTTCGTACTTGACAAGCAGACAAGTAGGGGAAGATTTTATATAGCAGACATTTTTTTCTTTAAAATGTTGCAAAACGTGTCAAAACAGCAGTTTTTTGGGAAAGTTTGAAAAAAACGTGGCAGCATTAGTAAAACTGCGGTAACGTAAGTTCCATACTGAATAAACTGTTTTCACATTTGACAAGCAAATGTGGAGGAAGGATTTAATCTAAAATATTTTTGACTAACTCTTTGGTTTAGTGGTCAAAATGATAGTTGTTTGGAATTGAATGAATCTGCTAAGTTCTGACATGTTTTACAAAGCCTTGAAAGACAGACGATGGGTTACGAAAATAGCTCTAGTTACAGATTGGTAGCCCCGATTTGAAATTCGACTTCGTACTTGACAATCAGACAAGTAGGGGAAGATTTTATATAGCAGACATTATTTTTGAAATTTTTTTGCGAAAGGGGTCAAAACAGCAGTTTTTTGTGAAAGTTTGAAAAAAACGTGGTAGCATTAGTAAAACTGCTGTAACGTAAGTTCCATACTGAATAAACTGTTTCCACATTTGACAAGCAAAAGTAGAGGAAGGATTTAATCCAAAATATTTTTGTCTAACTCTTTGGTTTAGTGGTCAAAATGATAGTTGTTTGGAATTGAATGAATCTGCTAACTTCTGACATGTTTTACAGAGGCTTGAAAGACAGACGATGGGTTACGAAAATAGCTCTAGTTACAGATTGGTAGCCCCGATTTGAAATCCGACTTCGTACTTGACAATCAGACAAGTAGGGGAAGATTTTAGATAGCAGACATTTTTTTCTTTAAAATGTTGCAAAATGGGTCAAAACAGCAGTTTTTTGTGAAAGTTTGAAAAAAACGTGGTAGCATTAGTACAACTGCTGTAACGTAAGTTCCATACTGAATAAACTGTTTTCACATTTGACAAGCAAATGTAGAGGAAGGATTTAATCCAAAATGTTTTTGTCTAACTATTTAGTTTAGTGGTCAAAATGATAGTTGTTTGGAATTGAATGAATCTGCTAAGTTCTGACATGTTTTACAAAGGCTTGAAAGACAGACGATGGGTTACGAAAATAGCTCTAGTTACAGATTGGTAGCCCCGATTTGAAATTCGACTTCGTATTTGACAATTAGACAAGTAGGGGAAGATTTTATATAGCAGACATTATTTTTGAAATTTTTTTGCGAAAGGGGTCAAAACAGCAGTTTTTTGTGAAAGTTTGAAAAAAACGTGGTAGCATTAGTAAAACTGCTGTAACGTAAGTTCCATACTGAATAAACTGTTTCCACATTTGACAAGCAAAAGAAGAGGAAGGATTTAATCCAAAATGTTTTTGTCTAACTAATTAGTTTAGTGGTCAAAATGATAGTTGTTTGGAATTGAATGAATCTGCTAAGTTCTGACATGTTTTACAAAGGCTTGAAAGACAGACGATGGGTTACGAAAATAGCTCTAGTTACAGATTGGTAGCCCCGATTTGAAATCCGACTTCGTACTTGACAAGCAGACAAGTAGGGGAAGACTTTATATAGCAGACATTTTTTTCTTTAAAATGTTGCAAAAGGTGTCAAAACAGCAGTTTTTTGGGAAAGTTTGAAAAAAACGTGGTAGCATTAGTAAAACTGCTGTAACGTAAGTTCCATACTGAATAAACTGTTTCCACATTTGACAAGCAAATGTGGAGGAAGGATTTAATCCAAAATATTTTCGACTAACTCTTTGGTTTAGTGGTCAAAATGATAGTTGTTTGGAATTGAATGAATCTGCTAAGTTCTGACATGTTTTACAAAGGCTTGAAAGACAGACGATGGGTTACGAAAATAGCTCTAGTTACAGATTGGTAGCCCCGATTTGAAATCCGACTTCGTACTTGACAAGCAGACAAGTAGGGGAAGACTTTATATAGCAGAAATTTTTTTCTTTAAAATGTTGCAAAAGGTGTCAAAACAGCAGTTTTTTGGGAAAGTTTGAAAAAAACGTGGTAGCATTAGTAAAACTGCTGTAACGTAAGTTCCATACTGAATAAACTGTTTCCACATTTGACAAGCAAATGTGGAGGAAGGATTTAATCCAAAATATTTTCGACTAACTCTTTGGTTTAGTGGTCAAAATGATAGTTGTTTGGAATTGAATGAATCTGCTAAGTTCTGACATGTTTTACAAAGGCTTGAAAGACAGACGATGGGTTACGAAAATAGCTCTAGTTACAGATTGGTAGCCCCGATTTGAAATCCGACTTCGTACTTGACAAGCAGACAAGTAGGGGAAGACTTTATATAGCAGACATTTTTTTTCTTTAAAATGTTGCGAAAGGGGTCAAAACAGCAGTTTTTTGGGAAAGTTTGAAAAAAACGTGGTAGCATTAGTAAAACTGCTGTAACGTAAGTTCCATACTGAATAAACTGTTTCCACATTTGACAAGCAAAAGAAGAGGAAGGATTTAATCCAAAATGTTTTTGTCTAACTATTTAGTTTAGTGGTCAAAATGATAGTTGTTTGGAATTGAATGAATCTGCTAAGTTCTGACATGTTTTACAAAGCCTTGAAAGACAGACGATGGGTTACGAAAATAGCTCTAGTTACAGATTGGTAGCCCCGATTTGAAATCCGACTTCGTACTTGACAAGCAGACAAGTAGGGGAAGACTTTATATAGCAGACATTTTTTTCTTTAAAATGTTGCAAAAGGGGTCAAAACAGCAGTTTTTGGGAAAGTTTGAAAAAAACGTGGTAGCATTAGTAAAACTGCTGTAACGTAAGTTCCATACTGAATAAACTGTTTCCACATTTGACAAGCAAATGTGGAGGAAGGATTTAATCCAAAATATTTTTGTCTAACTCTTTGGTTTAGTGGTCAAAATGATAGTTGTTTGGAATTGAATGAATCTGCTAAGTTCTGACATGTTTTACAAAGGCTTGAAAGACAGACGATGGGTTACGAAAATAGCTCTAGTTACAGATTGGTAGCCCCGATTTGAAATCCGACTTCGAACTTGACAAGCAGACAAGTAGGGGAAGATTTTATATAGCAGACATTTTTTTCTTTAAAATGTTGCAAAAGGTGTCAAAACAGCAGTTTTTTGGGAAAGTTTGAAAAAAACGTGGCAGCATTAGTAAAACTGCGGTAACGTAAGTTCCATACTGAATAAACTGTTTTCACATTTGACAAGCAAATGTGGAGGAAGGATTTAATCCAAAATATTTTTGACTAACTCTTTGGTTTAGTGGTCAAAATGATAGTTGTTTGGAATTGAATGAATCTGCTAAGTTCTGACATGTTTTACAAATCCTTGAAAGACAGACGATGGGTTACGAAAATAGCTCTAGTTACAGATTGGTAGCCCCGATTTGAAATTCGACTTCGTACTTGACAATCAGACAAGTAGGGGAAGATTTTATATAGCAGAAATTATTTTTGAAATTTATTTGCGAAAGGGGTCAAAACAGCAGTTTTTTGTGAAAGTTTGAAAAAAACGTGGCAGCATTAGTAAAATTGCTGTAACGTAAGTTCCATACTGAATAAACTGTTTCCACATTTGACAAGCAAAAGAAGAGGAAGGATTTAATCCAAAATGTTTTTGTCTAACTAATTAGTTTAGTGGTCAAAATGATAGTTGTTTGGAATTGAATGAATCTGCTAAGTTCTGACATGTTTTACAAAGGCTTGAAAGACAGACGATGGGTTACGAAAATAGCTCTAGTTACAGATTGGTAGCCCCGATTTGAAATCCGACTTCGTACTTGACAAGCAGACAAGTAGGGGAAGACTTTATATAGCAGAATTTTTTTTCTTTAAAATGTTGCAAAAGATGTCAAAACAGCAGTTTTTTGGGAAAGTTTGAAAAAAACGTGGTAGCATTAGTAAAACTGCTGTAACGTAAGTTCCATACTGAATAAACTGTTTCCACATTTGACAAGCAAATGTGGAGGAAGGATTTAATCCAAAATATTTTTGACTAACTCTTTGGTTTAGTGGTCAAAATGATAGTTGTTTGGAATTGAATGAATCTGCTAAGTTCTGACATGTTTTACAAAGGCTTGAAAGACAGACGATGGGTTACGAAAATAGCTCTAGTTACAGATTGGTAGCCCCGATTTGAAATCCGACTTCGTACTTGACAAGCAGACAAGTAGGGGAATACTTTATATAGCAGACATTTTATTTCTTTAAAATGTTGCGAAAGGGGTCAAAACAGCAGTTTTTTGGGAAAGTTTGAAAAAAACGTGGTAGCATTAGTAAAACTGCTGTAACGTAAGTTCCATACTGAATAAACTGTTTCCACATTTGACAAAAAAAAGTAGAGGAAGGATTTAATCCAAAATGTTTTTGTCTAACTATTTAGTTTAGTGGTCAAAATGATAGTTGTTTGGAATTGAATGAATCTGCTAAGTTCTGACATGTTTTACAAAGCCTTGAAAGACAGACGATGGGTTACGAAAATAGCTCTAGTTACAGATTGGTAGCCCCGATTTGAAATCCGACTTCGTACTTGACAAGCAGACAAGTAGGGGAAGACTTTATATAGCAGACATTTTTTTCTTTAAAATGTTGCAAAAGGGGTCAAAACAGCAGTTTTTGGGAAAGTTTGAAAAAAACGTGGTAGCATTAGTAAAACTGCTGTAACGTAAGTTCCATACTGAATAAACTGTTTCCACATTTGACAAGCAAATGTGGAGGAAGGATTTAATCCAAAATATTTTTGTCTAACTCTTTGGTTTAGTGGTCAAAATGATAGTTGTTTGGAATTGAATGAATCTGCTAAGTTCTGACATGTTTTACAAAGGCTTGAAAGACAGACGATGGGTTACGAAAATAGCTCTAGTTACAGATTGGTAGCCCCGACTTGAAATCCGACTTCGAACTTGACAAGCAGACAAGTAGGGGAAGATTTTATATAGCGGACATTTTTTTCTTTAAAATGTTGCAAAAGGTGTCAAAACAGCAGTTTTTTGGGAAAGTTTGAAAAAAACGTGGCAGCATTAGTAAAACTGCGGTAACGTAAGTTCCATACTGAATAAACTGTTTTCACATTTGACAAGCAAATGTGGAGGAAGGATTTAATCCAAAATATTTTTGACTAACTCTTTGGTTTAGTGGTCAAAATGATAGTTGTTTAGAATTGAATGAATCTGCTAAGTTCTGACATGTTTTACAAAGCCTTGAAAGACAGACGATGGGTTACGAAAATAGCTCTAGTTACAGATTGGTAGCCCCGATTTGAAATTCGACTTCGTACTTGACAATCAGACAAGTAGGGGAAGATTTTATATAGCAGAAATTATTTTTGAAATTTATTTGCGAAAGGGGTCAAAACAGCAGTTTTTTGTGAAAGTTTGAAAAAAACGTGGCAGCATTAGTAAAATTGCTGTAACGTAAGTTCCATACTGAATAAACTGTTTCCACATTTGACAAGCAAAAGAAGAGGAAGGATTTAATCCAAAATGTTTTTGTCTAACTAATTAGTTTAGTGGTCAAAATGATAGTTGTTTGGAATTGAATGAATCTGCTAAGTTCTGACATGTTTTACAAAGGCTTGAAAGACAGACGATGGGTTACGAAAATAGCTCTAGTTACAGATTGGTAGCCCCGATTTGAAATCCGACTTCGTACTTGACAAGCAGACAAGTAGGGGAAGACTTTATATAGCAGCATTTTTTTTCTTTAAAATGTTGCAAAAGATGTCAAAACAGCAGTTTTTTGGGAAAGTTTGAAAAAAACGTGGTAGCATTAGTAAAACTGCTGTAACGTAAGTTCCATACTGAATAAACTGTTTCCACATTTGACAAGCAAATGTGGAGGAAGGATTTAATCCAAAATATTTTTGACTAACTCTTTGGTTTAGTGGTCAAAATGATAGTTGTTTGGAATTGAATGAATCTGCTAAGTTCTGACATGTTTTACAAAGGCTTGAAAGACAGACGATGGGTTACGAAAATAGCTCTAGTTACAGATTGGTAGCCCCGATTTGAAATCCGACTTCGTACTTGACAAGCAGACAAGTAGGGGAATACTTTATATAGCAGACATTTTATTTCTTTAAAATGTTGCGAAAGGGGTCAAAACAGCAGTTTTTTGGGAAAGTTTGAAAAAAACGTGGTAGCATTAGTAAAACTGCTGTAACGTAAGTTCGATACTGAATAAACTGTTTCCACATTTGACAAGCAAATGTGGAGGAAGGATTTAATCCAAAATATTTTTGACTAACTCTTTGGTTTAGTGGTCAAAATGATAGTTGTTTGGAATTGAATGAATCTGCTAAGTTCTGACATGTTTTACAAAGGCTTGAAAGACAGACGATGGGTTACGAAAATAGCTCTAGTTACAGTTTGGTAGCCCAGATTTGAAATCCGACTTCGTACTTGACAAGCAGACAAGTAGGAGAATACTTTATATAGCAGACATTTTATTTCTTTAAAATGTTGCGAAAGGGGTCAAAACAGCAGTTTTTTGGGAAAGTTTGAAAAAAACGTGGTAGCATTAGTAAAACTGCTGTAACGTAAGTTCCATACTGAATAAACTGTTTCCACATTTGACAAGCAAAAGAAGAGGAAGGATTTAATCCAAAATGTTTTTGTCTAACTATTTAGTTTAGTGGTCAAAATGATAGTTGTTTGGAATTGAATGAATCTGCTAAGTTCTGACATGTTTTACAAAGGCTTGAAAGACAGACGATGGGTTACGAAAATAGCTCTACTTACAGATTGGTAGCCCCGATTTGAAATCCGACTTCGTACTTGACAAGCAGACAAGTAGGGGAAGACTTTATATAGCAGAATTTTTTTTCTTTAAAATGTTGCAAAAGATGTCAAAATAGCAGTTTTTTGGGAAAGTTTGAAAAAAACGTGGTAGCATTAGTAAAACTGCGGTAACGTAAGTTCCATACTGAATAAACTGTTTTCACATTTGACAAGCAAATGTGGAGGAAGGATTTAATCCAAAATGTTTTTGACTAACTCTTTGGTTTAGTGGTCAAAATGATAGTTGTTTGGAATTGAATGAATCTGCTAAGTTCTGACATGTTTTACAAAGCCTTGAAAGACAGACGATGGGTTACGAAAATAGCTCTAGTTACAGATTGGTAGCCCCGATTTGAAATTCGACTTCGTACTTGACAATCAGACAAGTAGGGGAAGATTTTATATAGCAGACATTATTTTTGAAATTTTTTTGCGAAAGGGGTCAAAACAGCAGTTTTTTGTGAAAGTTTGAAAAAAACGTGGTAGCATTAGTAAAACTGCTGTAACGTAAGTTCCATACTGAATAAACTGTTTCCACATTTGACAAGCAAAAGAAGAGGAAGGATTTAATCCAAAATGTTTTTGTCTAACTAATTAGTTTAGTGGTCAAAATGATAGTTGTTTGGAATTGAATGAATCTGCTAAGTTCTGACATGTTTTACAAAGGCTTGAAAGACAGACGATGGGTTACGAAAATAGCTCTAGTTACAGATTGGTAGCCCCGATTTGAAATCCGACTTCGTACTTGACAAGCAGACAAGCAGGGGAATACTTTATATAGCAGACATTTTTTTACTTTAAAATGTTGCGAAAGGGGTCAAAACAGCAGTTTTTTGGGAAAGTTTGAAAAAAACGTGGTAGCATTAGTAAAACTGCTGTAACGTAAGTTCCATACTGAATAAACTGTTTCCACATTTGACAAGCAAAAGTAGAGGAAGGATTTAATCCAAAATATTTTTGTCTAACTCTTTGGTTTAGTGGTCAAAATGATAGTTGTTTGGAATTGAATGAATCTGCTAACTTCTGACATGTTTTACAGAGGCTTGAAAGACAGACGATGGGTTACGAAAATAGCTCTAGTTACAGATTGGTAGCCCCGATTTGAAATCCGACTTCGTACTTGACAAGCAGACAAGTAGGGGAATACTTTATATAGCAGACATTTTTTTACTTTAAAATGTTGCGAAAGGGGTCAAAACAGCAGTTTTTTGGGAAAGTTTGACAAAAACGTGGTAGCATTAGTAAAACTGCTGTAACGTAAGTTCCATACTGAATAAACTGTTTCCACATTTGACAAGCAAAAGTAGAGGAAGGATTTAATCCAAAATATTTTTGTCTAACTCTTTGGTTTAGTGGTCAAAATGATAGTTGTTTGTAATTGAATGAATCTGCTAACTTCTGACATGTTTTACAGAGGCTTGAAAGACAGACGATGGGTTACGAAAATAGCTCTAGTTACAGATTGGTAGCCCCGATTTGAAATCCGACTTCGTACTTGACAATCAGACAAGTAGGGGAAGATTTTAGATAGCAGACATTTTTTTCTTAAAAATGTTGCAAAATGGGTCAAAACAGCAGTTTTTTGTGAAAGTTTGAAAAAAACGTGGTAGCATTAGTAAAACTGCTGTAACGTAAGTTCCATACTGAATAAACTGTTTCCACATTTGACAAGCAAATGTAGAGGAAGGATTTAATCCAAAATGTTTTTGTCTAACTATTTAGTTTAGTGGTCAAAATGATAGTTGTTTGGAATTGAATGAATCTGCTAAGTTCTGACATGTTTTACAAAGGCTTGAAAGACAGACGATGGGTTACGAAAATAGCTCTAGTTACAGATTGGTAGCCCCGATTTGAAATCCGACTTCGTACTTGACAAGCAGACAAGTAGGGGAAGACTTTATATAGCAGACATTTTTTTTCTTTAAAATGTTGCGAAAGGGGTCAAAACAGCAGTTTTTTGGGAAAGTTTGAAAAAAACGTGGTAGCATTAGTAAAACTGCTGTAACGTAAGTTCCATACTGAATAAACTGTTTCCACATTTGACAAGCAAATGTGGAGGAAGGATTTAATCCAAAATATTTTTGACTAACTCTTTGGTTTAGTGGTCAAAATGATAGTTGTTTGGAATTGAATGAATCTGCTAAGTTCTGACATGTTTTACAAAGGCTTGAAAGACAGACGATGGGTTACGAAAATAGCTCTAGTTACAGATTGGTAGCCCCGATTTGAAATCCGACTTCGTACTTGACAAGCAGACAAGTAGGGGAAGACTTTATATAGCAGACATTTTTTTTCTTTAAAATGTTGCGAAAGGGGTCAAAACAGCAGTTTTTTGGGAAAGTTTGAAAAAAACGTGGTAGCATTAGTAAAACTGCTGTAACGTAAGTTCCATACTGAATAAACTGTTTCCACATTTGACAAGCAAAAGAAGAGGAAGGATTTAATCCAAAATGTTTTTGTCTAACTATTTAGTTTAGTGGTCAAAATGATAGTTGTTTGGAATTGAATGAATCTGCTAAGTTCTGACATGTTTTACAAAGCCTTGAAAGACAGACGATGGGTTACGAAAATAGCTCTAGTTACAGATTGGTAGCCCCGATTTGAAATTCGACTTCGTACTTGACAATCAGACAAGTAGGGGAAGATTTTATATAGCAGACATTATTTTTGAAATTTTTTTGCGAAAGTGGTCAAAACAGCAGTTTTTTGTGAAAGTTTGAAAAAAACGTGGTAGCATTAGTAAAACTGCTGTAACGTAAGTTCCATACTGAATAAACTGTTTCCACATTTGACAAGCAAAAGAAGAGGAAGGATTTAATCCAAAATGTTTTTGTCTAACTAATTAGTTTAGTGGTCAAAATGATAGTTGTTTGGAATTGAATGAATCTGCTAAGTTCTGACATGTTTTACAAAGGCTTGAAAGACAGACGATGGGTTACGAAAATAGCTCTACTTACAGATTGGTAGCCCCGATTTGAAATCCGACTTCGTACTTGACAAGTAGGGGAAGATTTTATATAGCAGACATTTTTTTCTTTAAAATGTTGCAAAAGGTGTCAAAACAGCAGTTTTTTGGGAAAGTTTGAAAAAAACGTGGTAGCATTAGTAAAACTGCGGTAACGTAAGTTCCATACTGAATAAACTGTTTTCACATTTGACAAGCAAATGTGGAGGAAGGATTTAATCCAAAATATTTTTGACTAACTCTTTGGTTTAGTGGTCAAAATGATAGTTGTTTGGAATTGAATGAATCTGCTAAGTTCTGACATGTTTTACAAAGGCTTGAAAGACAGACGATGGGTTACGAAAATAGCTCTAGTTACAGATTGGTAGCCCCGATTTGAAATCCGACTTCGTACTTGACAAGTAGGGGAAGACTTTATATAGCAGAATTTTTTTTCTTTAAAATGTTGCAAAAGGTGTCAAAATAGCAGTTTTTTGGGAAAGTTTGAAAAAAACGTGGTAGCATTAGTAAAACTGCTGTAACGTAAGTTCCATACTGAATAAACTGTTTCCACATTTGACAAGCAAATGTGGAGGAAGGATTTAATCCAAAATATTTTTGACTAACTCTTTGGTTTAGTGGTCAAAATGATAGTTGTTTGGAATTGAATGAATCTGCTAAGTTCTGACATGTTTTACAAAGGCTTGAAAGACAGACGATGGGTTACGAAAATAGCTCTAGTTACAGATTGGTAGCCCCGATTTGAAATCCGACTTCGTACTTGACAAGCAGACAAGCAGGGGAATACTTTATATAGCAGACATTTTTTTACTTTAAAATGTTGCGAAAGGGGTCAAAACAGCAGTTTTTTGGGAAAGTTTGAAAAAAACGTGGTAGCATTAGTAAAACTGCTGTAACGTAAGTTCCATACTGAATAAACTGTTTCCACATTTGACAAGCAAAAGTAGAGGAAGGATTTAATCCAAAATATTTTTGTCTAACTCTTTGGTTTAGTGGTCAAAATGATAGTTGTTTGGAATTGAATGAATCTGCTAACTTCTGACATGTTTTACAGAGGCTTGAAAGACAGACGATGGGTTACGAAAATAGCTCTAGTTACAGATTGGTAGCCCCGATTTGAAATCCGACTTCGTACTTGACAAGCAGACAAGTAGGGGAATACTTTATATAGCAGACATTTTTTTACTTTAAAATGTTGCGAAAGGGGTCAAAACAGCAGTTTTTTGGGAAAGTTTGACAAAAACGTGGTAGCATTAGTAAAACTGCTGTAACGTAAGTTCCATACTGAATAAACTGTTTCCACATTTGACAAGCAAAAGTAGAGGAAGGATTTAATCCAAAATATTTTTGTCTAACTCTTTGGTTTAGTGGTCAAAATGATAGTTGTTTGTAATTGAATGAATCTGCTAACTTCTGACATGTTTTACAGAGGCTTGAAAGACAGACGATGGGTTACGAAAATAGCTCTAGTTACAGATTGGTAGCCCCGATTTGAAATCCGACTTCGTACTTGACAATCAGACAAGTAGGGGAAGATTTTAGATAGCAGACATTTTTTTCTTAAAAATGTTGCAAAATGGGTCAAAACAGCAGTTTTTTGTGAAAGTTTGAAAAAAACGTGGTAGCATTAGTAAAACTGCTGTAACGTAAGTTCCATACTGAATAAACTGTTTCCACATTTGACAAGCAAATGTAGAGGAAGGATTTAATCCAAAATGTTTTTGTCTAACTATTTAGTTTAGTGGTCAAAATGATAGTTGTTTGGAATTGAATGAATCTGCTAAGTTCTGACATGTTTTACAAAGGCTTGAAAGACAGACGATGGGTTACGAAAATAGCTCTAGTTACAGATTGGTAGCCCCGATTTGAAATCCGACTTCGTACTTGACAAGCAGACAAGTAGGGGAAGACTTTATATAGCAGAATTTTTTTTCTTTAAAATGTTGCAAAAGGTGTCAAAACAGCAGTTTTTTGGGAAAGTTTGAAAAAAACGTGGTAGCATTAGTAAAACTGCTGTAACGTAAGTTCCATACTGAATAAACTGTTTCCACATTTGACAAGCAAATGTGGAGGAAGGATTTAATCCAAAATATTTTTGACTAACTCTTTGGTTTAGTGGTCAAAATGATAGTTGTTTGGAATTGAATGAATCTGCTAAGTTCTGACATGTTTTACAAAGGCTTGAAAGACAGACGATGGGTTACGAAAATAGCTCTAGTTACAGATTGGTAGCCCCGATTTGAAATTCGACTTCGTACTTGACAATCAGACAAGTAGGGGAAGATTTTATATAGCAGACATTATTTTTGAAATTTTTTTGCGAAAGGGGTCAAAACAGCAGTTTTTTGGGAAAGTTTGAAAAAAACGTGGTAGCATTAGTAAAACTGCTGTAACGTAAGTTCCATACTGAATAAACTGTTTCCACATTTGACAAGCAAAAGAAGAGGAAGGATTTAATCCAAAATGTTTTTGTCTAACTAATTAGTTTAGTGGTCAAAATGATAGTTGTTTGGAATTGAATGAATCTGCTAAGTTCTGACATGTTTTACAAAGGCTTGAAAGACAGACGATGGGTTACGAAAATAGCTCTACTTACAGATTGGTAGCCCCGATTTGAAATCCGACTTCGTACTTGACAAGTAGGGGAAGATTTTATATAGCAGACATTTTTTTCTTTAAAATGTTGCAAAAGGTGTCAAAACAGCAGTTTTTTGGGAAAGTTTGAAAAAAACGTGGTAGCATTAGTAAAACTGCGGTAACGTAAGTTCCATACTGAATAAACTGTTTTCACATTTGACAAGCAAATGTGGAGGAAGGATTTAATCCAAAATATTTTTGACTAACTCTTTGGTTTAGTGGTCAAAATGATAGTTGTTTGGAATTGAATGAATCTGCTAAGTTCTGACATGTTTTACAAAGGCTTGAAAGACAGACGATGGGTTACGAAAATAGCTCTAGTTACAGATTGGTAGCCCCGATTTGAAATCCGACTTCGTACTTGACAAGCAGACAAGTAGGGGAAGACTTTATATAGCAGACATTTTTTTCTTTAAAATGTTGCAAAAGGGGTCAAAACAGCACCTTTTGGGAAAGTTTGAAAAAAATGTGGTAGCATTAGTAAAACTGCTGTAACGTAAGTTCCATACTGAATAAACTGTTTCCACATTTGACAAGCAAATGTGGAGGAAGGATTTAATCCAAAATATTTTTGTCTAACTCTTTGGTTTAATGGTCAAAATGATAGTTGTTTGGAATTGAATGAATCTGCTAAGTTCTGACATGTTTTACAAAGCCTTGAAAGACAGACGATGGGTTACGAAAATAGCTCTAGTTACAGATTGGTAGCCCCGATTTGAAATCCGACTTCGTACTTGACAAGCAGACAAGTAGGGGAAGACTTTATATAGCAGACATTTTTTTTCTTTAAAATGTTGCGAAAGGGGTCAAAACAGCAGTTTTTTGGGAAAGTTTGAAAAAAACGTGGTAGCATTAGTAAAACTGCTGTAACGTAAGTTCCATACTGAATAAACTGTTTCCACATTTGACAAGCAAAAGAAGAGGAAAGATTTAATCCAAAATGTTTTTGTCTAACTATTTAGTTTAGTGGTCAAAATGATAGTTGTTTGGAATTGAATGAATCTGCTAAGTTCTGACATGTTTTACAAAGCCTTGAAAGACAGACGATGGGTTACGAAAATAGCTCTAGTTACAGATTGGTAGCCCCGATTTGAAATTCGACTTCGTACTTGACAATCAGACAAGTAGGGGAAGATTTTATATAGCAGACATTATTTTTGAAATTTTTTTGCGAAAGGGGTCAAAACAGCAGTTTTTTGTGAAAGTTTGAAAAAAACGTGGTAGCATTAGTAAAACTGCTGTAACGTAAGTTCCATACTGAATAAACTGTTTCCACATTTGACAAGCAAAAGAAGAGGAAGGATTTAATCCAAAATGTTTTTGTCTAACTAATTAGTTTAGTGGTCAAAATGATAGTTGTTTGGAATTGAATGAATCTGCTAAGTTCTGACATGTTTTACAAAGGCTTGAAAGACAGACGATGGGTTACGAAAATAGCTCTACTTACAGATTGGTAGCCCCGATTTGAAATCCGACTTCGTACTTGACAAGTAGGGGAAGATTTTATATAGCAGACATTTTTTTCTTTAAAATGTTGCAAAAGGTGTCAAAACAGCAGTTTTTTGGGAAAGTTTGAAAAAAACGTGGTAGCATTAGTAAAACTGCGGTAACGTAAGTTCCATACTGAATAAACTGTTTTCACATTTGACAAGCAAATGTGGAGGAAGGATTTAATCCAAAATATTTTTGACTAACTCTTTGGTTTAGTGGTCAAAATGATAGTTGTTTGGAATTGAATGAATCTGCTAAGTTCTGACATGTTTTACAAAGGCTTGAAAGACAGACGATGGGTTACGAAAATAGCTCTAGTTACAGATTGGTAGCCCCGATTTGAAATCCGACTTCGTACTTGACAAGTAGGGGAAGATTTTATATAGCAGACATTTTTTTCTTTAAAATGTTGCAAAAGGTGTCAAAACAGCAGTTTTTTGGGAAAGTTTGAAAAAAACGTTGTAGCATTAGTAAAACTGCGGTAACGTAAGTTCCATACTGAATAAACTGTTTTCACATTTGACAAGCAAATGTGGAGGAAGGATTTAATCCAAAATATTTTTGACTAACTCTTTGGTTTAGTGGTCAAAATGATAGTTGTTTGGAATTGAATGAATCTGCTAAGTTCTGACATGTTTTACAAAGCCTTGAAAGACAGACGATGGGTTACGAAAATAGCTCTAGTTACAGATTGGTAGCCCCGATTTGAAATTCGACTTCGTACTTGACAATCAGACAAGTAGGGGAAGATTTTATATAGCAGACATTTTTGAAATTTTTTTGCGAAAGGGGTCAAAACAGCAGTTTTTTGTGAAAGTTTGAAAAAAACGTGGTAGCATTAGTAAAACTGCTGTAACGTAAGTTCCATACTGAATAAACTGTTTCCACATTTGACAAGCAAAAGAAGAGGAAGGATTTAATCCAAAATGTTTTTGTTTAACTAATTAGTTTAGTGGTCAAAATGATAGTTGTTTGGAATTGAATGAATCTGCTAAGTTCTGACATGTTTTACAAAGGCTTGAAAGACAGACGATGGGTTACGAAAATAGCTCTAGTTACAGATTGGTAGCCCCGATTTGAAATCCGACTTCGTACTTGACAAGCAGACAAGTAGGGGAAGACTTTATATAGTAGACATTTTTTTTTTTTTAAATGTTGCGAAAGGGGTCAAAAAAGCAGTTTTTTGTGAAAGTTTGAAAAAAACGTGGTAGCATTAGTAAAACTGCTGTAACGTAAGTTCCATACTGAATAAACTGTTTCCACATTTGACAAGCAAAAGAAGAGGAAGGATTTAATCCAAAATGTTTTTGTCTAACTAATTAGTTTAGTGGTCAAAATGATAGTTGTTTGGAATTGAATGAATCTGCTAAGTTCTGACATGTTTTACAAAGGCTTGAAAGACAGACGATGGGTTACGAAAATAGCTCTAGTTACAGATTGGTAGCCCCGATTTGAAATCCGACTTCGTACTTGACAAGCAGACAAGTAGGGGAAGACTTTATATAGCAGACATTTTTTTTCTTTAAAATGTTGCGAAAGGGGTCAAAACAGCAGTTTTTTGTGAAAGTTTGAAAAAAACGTGGTAGCATTAGTAAAACTGCTGTAACGTAAGTTCCATACTGAATAAACTGTTTCCACATTTGACAAGCAAAAGAAGAGGAAGGATTTAATCCAAAATGTTTTTGACTAACTCTTTGGTTTAGTGGTCAAAATGATAGTTGTTTGGAATTGAATGAATCTGCTAAGTTCTGACATGTTTTACAAAGGCTTGAAAGACAGACGATGGGTTACGAAAATAGCTCTAGTTACAGATTGGTAGCCCCGATTTGAAATCCGACTTCGTACTTGACAAGCAGACAAGTAGGGGAATACTTTATATAGCAGACATTTTTTTACTTTAAAATGTTGCGAAAGGGGTCAAAACAGCAGTTTTTTGGGAAAGTTTGAAAAAAACGTGGTAGCATTAGTAAAACTGCTGTAACGTAAGTTCCATACTGAATAAACTGTTTCCACATTTGACAAGCAAAAGTAGAGGAAGGATTTAATCCAAAATATTTTTGTCTAACTCTTTGGTTTAGTGGTCAAAATGATAGTTGTTTGGAATTGAATGAATCTGCTAACTTCTGACATGTTTTACAGAGGCTTGAAAGACAGACGATGGGTTACGAAAATAGCTCTACTTACAGATTGGTAGCCCCGATTTGAAATCCGACTTCGTACTTGACAAGCAGACAAGTAGGGGAAGACTTTATATAGCAGAATTTTTTTTCTTTAAAATGTAGCAAAAGGTGTCAAAATAGCAGTTTTTTGGGGAAGTTTGAAAAAAACGTGGTAGCATTAGTAAAACTGCTGTAACGTAAGTTCCATACTGAATAAACTGTTTCCACATTTGACAAGCAAATGTGGAGGAAGGATTTAATCCAAAATATTTTTGACTAACTCTTTGGTTTAGTGGTCAAAATGATAGTTGTTTGGAATTGAATGAATCTGCTAAGTTCTGACATGTTTTACAAAGGCTTGAAAGACAGACGATGGGTTACGAAAATAGCTCTAGTTACAGATTGGTAGCCCCGATTTGAAATCCGACTTCGTACTTGACAAGCAGACAAGTAGGGGAATACTTTATATAGCAGACATTTTTTTACTTTAAAATGTTGCGAAAGGGGTCAAAACAGCAGTTTTTTGGGAAAGTTTGAAAAAAACGTGGTAGCATTAGTAAAACTGCTGTAACGTAAGTTCCATACTGAATAAACTGTTTCCACATTTGACAAGCAAAAGTAGAGGAAGGATTTAATCCAAAATATTTTTGTCTAACTCTTTGGTTTAGTGGTCAAAATGATAGTTGTTTGGAATTGAATGAATCTGCTAACTTCTGACATGTTTTACAGAGGCTTGAAAGACAGACGATGGGTTACGAAAATAGCTCTAGTTACAGATTGGTAGCCCCGATTTGAAATCTGACTTCGTACTTGACAATCAGACAAGTAGGGGAAGATTTTCTATAGCAGACATTATTTTTGAAATTGTTTTGCGAAAGGGGTCAAAACAGCAGTTTTTTGTGAAAGTTTGAAAAAACGTGGTAGCATTAGTAAAACTGCTGTAACGTAAGTTCCATACTGAATAAACTGTTTCCACATTTGACAAGCAAAAGAAGAGGAAGGATTTAATCCAAAATGTTTTTGTCTAACTAATTAGTTTAGTGGTCAAAATGATAGTTGTTTGGAATTGAATGAATCTGCTAAGTTCTGACATGTTTTACAAAGGCTTGAAAGACAGACGATGGGTTACGAAAATAGCTCTACTTACAGATTGGTAGCCCCGATTTGAAATCCGACTTCGTACTTGACAAGCAGACAAGTAGGGGAATACTTTATATAGCAGACATTTTTTTACTTTAAAATGTTGCGAAAGGGGTCAAAACAGCAGTTTTTTGGGAAAGTTTGAAAAAAACGTGGTAGCATTAGTAAAACTGCTGTAACGTAAGTTCCATACTGAATAAACTGTTTCCACATTTGACAAGCAAAAGTAGAGGAAGGATTTAATCCAAAATATTTTTGTCTAACTCTTTGGTTTAGTGGTCAAAATGATAGTTGTTTGGAATTGAATGAATCTGCTAACTTCTGACATGTTTTACAGAGGCTTGAAAGACAGACGATGGGTTACGAAAATAGCTCTAGTTACAGATTGGTAGCCCCGATTTGAAATCTGACTTCGTACTTGACAATCAGACAAGTAGGGGAAGATTTTCTATAGCAGACATTATTTTTGAAATTTTTTTGCGAAAGGGGTCAAAACAGCAGTTTTTTGTGAAAGTTTGAAAAAACGTGGTAGCATTAGTAAAACTGCTGTAACGTAAGTTCCATACTGAATAAACTGTTTCCACATTTGACAAGCAAAAGAAGAGGAAGGATTTAATCCAAAATGTTTTTGTCTAACTAATTAGTTTAGTGGTCAAAATGATAGTTGTTTGGAATTGAATGAATCTGCTAAGTTCTGACATGTTTTACAAAGGCTTGAAAGACAGACGATGGGTTACGAAAATAGCTCTACTTACAGATTGGTAGCCCCGATTTGAAATCCGACTTCGTACTTGACAAGCAGACAAGTAGGGGAAGACTTTATATAGCAGAATTTTTTTTCTTTAAAATGTAGCAAAAGGTGTCAAAATAGCAGTTTTTTGGGAAAGTTTGAAAAAAACGTGGTAGCATTAGTAAAACTGCTGTAACGTAAGTTCCATACTGAATAAACTGTTTCCACATTTGACAAGCAAATGTGGAGGAAGGATTTAATCCAAAATATTTTTGACTAACTCTTTGGTTTAGTGGTCAAAATGATAGTTGTTTGGAATTGAATGAATCTGCTAAGTTCTGACATGTTTTACAGAGGCTTGAAAGACAGACGATGGGTTACGAAAATAGCTCTAGTTACAGATTGGTAGCCCCGATTTGAAATCCGACTTCGTACTTGACAAGCAGACAAGTAGGGGAAGACTTTATATAGCAGACATTTTTTTTCTTTAAAATGTTGCGAAAGGGGTCAAAACAGCAGTTTTTTGGGAAAGTTTGAAAAAAACGTGGTAGCATTAGTAAAACTGCTGTAACGTAAGTTCCATACTGAATAAACTGTTTCCACATTTGACAAGCAAAAGAAGAGGAAGGATTTAATCCAAAATGTTTTTGACTAACTCTTTGGTTTAGTGGTCAAAATGATAGTTGTTTGGAATTGAATGAATCTGCTAAGTTCTGACATGTTTTACAAAGCCTTGAAAGACAGACGATGGGTTACGAAAATAGCTCTAGTTACAGATTGGTAGCCCCGATTTGAAATCCGACTTCGTACTTGACAATCAGACAAGTAGGGGAAGATTTTAGATAGCAGACATTTTTTTCTTTAAAATGTTGCAAAATGGGTCAAAACAGCAGTTTTTTGTGAAAGTTTGAAAAAAACGTGGTAGCATTAGTAAAACTGCTGTAACGTAAGTTCCATACTGAATAAACTGTTTCCACATTTGACAAGCAAATGTGGAGGAAGGATTTAATCCAAAATATTTTTGACTAACTCTTTGGTTTAGTGGTCAAAATGATAGTTGTTTGGAATTGAATGAATCTGCTAAGTTCTGACATGTTTTACAAAGGCTTGAAAGACCGACGATGGGTTACGAAAATAGCTCTAGTTACAGATTGGTAGCCCCGATTTGAAATCCGACTTCGTACTTGACAAGCAGACAAGTAGGGGAAGATTTTAGATAGCAGACATTTTTTTCTTTAAAATGTTGCAAAATGGGTCAAAACAGCAGTTTTTTGTGAAAGTTTGAAAAAAACGTGGTAGCATTAGTAAAACTGCTGTAACGTAAGTTCCATACTGAATAAACTGTTTCCACATTTGACAAGCAAATGTAGAGGAAGGATTTAATCCAAAATGTTTTTGTCTAACTCTTTGGTTTAGTGGTCAAAATGATAGTTGTTTGGAATTGAACGAATCTGCTAAGTTCTGACATGTTTTACAAAGGCTTGAAAGACAGACGATGGGTTACGAAAATAGCTCTAGTTACAGATTGGTAGCCCCGATTTGAAATCCGACTTCGTACTTGACAAGCAGACAAGTAGGGGAAGACTTTATATAGCAGAATTTTTTTTCTTTAAAATGTTGCAAAAGGTGTCAAAATAGCAGTTTTTTGGGAAACTTTGAAAAAAACGTGGTAGCATTAGTAAAACTGCTGTAACGTAAGTTCCATACTGAATAAACTGTTTCCACATTTGACAAGCAAAAGTAGAGGAAGGATTTAATCCAAAATATTTTTGTCTAACTCTTTGGTTTAGTGGTCAAAATGATAGTTGTTTGGAATTGAATGAATCTGCTAACTTCTGACATGTTTTACAGAGGCTTGAAAGACAGACGATGGGTTACGAAAATAGCTCTAGTTACAGATTGGTAGCCCCGATTTGAAATCCGACTTCGTACTTGACAATCAGACAAGTAGGGGAAGATTTTAGATAGCAGACATTTTTTTCTTTAAAATGTTGCAAAATGGGTCAAAACAGCAGTTTTTTGTGAAAGTTTGAAAAAAACGTGGTAGCATTAGTAAAACTGCTGTAACGTAAGTTCCATACTGAATAAACTGTTTCCACATTTGACAAGCAAATGTAGAGGAAGGATTTAATCCAAAATGTTTTTGTCTAACTATTTAGTTTAGTGGTCAAAATGATAGTTGTTTGGAATTGAATGAATCTGCTAAGTTCTGACATGTTTTACAAAGGCTTGAAAGACAGACGATGGGTTACGAAAATAGCTCTAGTTACAGATTGGTAGCCCCGATTTGAAATCCGACTTCGTACTTGACAAGCAGACAAGTAGGGGAAGACTTTATATAGCAGACATTTTTTTCTTTAAAATGTTGCAAAAGGTGTCAAAACAGCAGTTTTTTGGGAAAGTTTGAAAAAAACGTGGTAGCATTAGTAAAACTGCTGTAACGTAAGTTCCATACTGAATAAACTGTTTCCACATTTGACAAGCAAATGTGGAGGAAGGATTTAATCCAAAATATTTTTGACTAACTCTTTGGTTTAGTGGTCAAAATGATAGTTGTTTGGAATTGAATGAATCTGCTAAGTTCTGACATGTTTTACAAAGGCTTGAAAGACAGACGATGGGTTACGAAAATAGCTCTACTTACAGATTGGTAGCCCCGATTTGAAATCCGACTTCGTACTTAACAAGCAGACAAGTAGGGGAAGACTTTATATAGCAGACATTTTTTTTCTTTAAAATGTTGCGAAAGGGGTAAAAACAGCAGTTTTTCGGGAAAGTTTGAAAAAAACGTGGTAGCATTAGTAAAACTGCTGTAACGTAAGTTCCATACTGAATAAACTGTTTCCACATTTGACAAGCAAAAGAAGAGGAAGGATTTAATCCAAAATGTTTTTGTCTAACTCTTTGGTTTAGTGGTCAAAATGATAGTTGTTTGGAATTGAATGAATCTGCTAAGTTCTGACATGTTTTACAAAAACTTGAAAGACAGACGATGGGTTACGAAAATAGCTCTAGTTACAGATTGGTAGCCCCGATTTGAAATCCGACTTCGTACTTGACAAGCAGACAAGTAGGGGAAGATTTTATATAGCAGACATTTTTTTCTTTAAAATGTTGCAAAAGGTGTCAAAACAGCAGTTTTTTGGGAAAGTTTGAAAAAAACGTGGTAGCATTAGTAAAACTGCGGTAACGTAAGTTCCATACTGAATAATCTGTTTTCACATTTGACAAGCAAATGTGGAGGAAGGATTTAATCCAAAATATTTTTGACTAACTCTTTGGTTTAGTGGTCAAAATGATAGTTGTTTGGAATTGAATGAATCTGCTAAGTTCTGACATGTTTTACAAAGGCTTGAAAGACAGACGATGGGTTACGAAAATAGCTCTAGTTACAGATTGGTAGCCCCGATTTGAAATCCGACTTCGTACTTGACAAGCAGACAAGTAGGGGAAGATTTTAGATAGCAGACATTTTTTTCTTTAAAATGTTGCAAAATGGGTCAAAACAGCAGTTTTTTGTGAAAGTTTGAAAAAAACGTGGTAGCATTAGTAAAACTGCTGTAACGTAAGTTCCATACTGAATAAACTGTTTCCACATTTGACAAGCAAATGTAGAGGAAGGATTTAATCCAAAATGTTTTTGTCTAACTCTTTGGTTTAGTGGTCAAAATGATAGTTGTTTGGAATTGAACGAATCTGCTAAGTTCTGACATGTTTTACAAAGGCTTGAAAGACAGACGATGGGTTACGAAAATAGCTCTAGTTACAGATTGGTAGCCCCGATTTGAAATCCGACTTCGTACTTGACAAGCAGACAAGTAGGGGAAGACTTTATATAGCAGAATTTTTTTTCTTTAAAATGTTGCAAAAGGTGTCAAAATAGCAGTTTTTTGGGAAACTTTGAAAAAAACGTGGTAGCATTAGTAAAACTGCTGTAACGTAAGTTCCATACTGAATAAACTGTTTCCACATTTGACAAGCAAAAGTAGAGGAAGGATTTAATCCAAAATATTTTTGTCTAACTCTTTGGTTTAGTGGTCAAAATGATAGTTGTTTGGAATTGAATGAATCTGCTAACTTCTGACATGTTTTACAGAGGCTTGAAAGACAGACGATGGGTTACGAAAATAGCTCTAGTTACAGATTGGTAGCCCCGATTTGAAATCCGACTTCGTACTTGACAATCAGACAAGTAGGGGAAGATTTTAGATAGCAGACATTTTTTTCTTTAAAATGTTGCAAAATGGGTCAAAACAGCAGTTTTTTGTGAAAGTTTGAAAAAAACGTGGTAGCATTAGTAAAACTGCTGTAACGTAAGTTCCATACTGAATAAACTGTTTCCACATTTGACAAGCAAATGTAGAGGAAGGATTTAATCCAAAATGTTTTTGTCTAACTATTTAGTTTAGTGGTCAAAATGATAGTTGTTTGGAATTGAATGAATCTGCTAAGTTCTGACATGTTTTACAAAGGCTTGAAAGACAGACGATGGGTTACGAAAATAGCTCTAGTTACAGATTGGTAGCCCCGATTTGAAATCCGACTTCGTACTTGACAAGCAGACAAGTAGGGGAAGACTTTATATAGCAGACATTTTTTTCTTTAAAATGTTGCAAAAGGTGTCAAAACAGCAGTTTTTTGGGAAAGTTTGAAAAAAACGTGGTAGCATTAGTAAAACTGCTGTAACGTAAGTTCCATACTGAATAAACTGTTTCCACATTTGACAAGCAAATGTGGAGGAAGGATTTAATCCAAAATATTTTTGACTAACTCTTTGGTTTAGTGGTCAAAATGATAGTTGTTTGGAATTGAATGAATCTGCTAAGTTCTGACATGTTTTACAAAGGCTTGAAAGACAGACGATGGGTTACGAAAATAGCTCTACTTACAGATTGGTAGCCCCGATTTGAAATCCGACTTCGTACTTAACAAGCAGACAAGTAGGGGAAGACTTTATATAGCAGACATTTTTTTTCTTTAAAATGTTGCGAAAGGGGTAAAAACAGCAGTTTTTCGGGAAAGTTTGAAAAAAACGTGGTAGCATTAGTAAAACTGCTGTAACGTAAGTTCCATACTGAATAAACTGTTTCCACATTTGACAAGCAAAAGAAGAGGAAGGATTTAATCCAAAATGTTTTTGTCTAACTCTTTGGTTTAGTGGTCAAAATGATAGTTGTTTGGAATTGAATGAATCTGCTAAGTTCTGACATGTTTTACAAAAACTTGAAAGACAGACGATGGGTTACGAAAATAGCTCTAGTTACAGATTGGTAGCCCCGATTTGAAATCCGACTTCGTACTTGACAAGCAGACAAGTAGGGGAAGATTTTATATAGCAGACATTTTTTTCTTTAAAATGTTGCAAAAGGTGTCAAAACAGCAGTTTTTTGGGAAAGTTTGAAAAAAACGTGGTAGCATTAGTAAAACTGCGGTAACGTAAGTTCCATACTGAATAATCTGTTTTCACATTTGACAAGCAAATGTGGAGGAAGGATTTAATCCAAAATATTTTTGACTAACTCTTTGGTTTAGTGGTCAAAATGATAGTTGTTTGGAATTGAATGAATCTGCTAAGTTCTGACATGTTTTACAAAGCCTTGAAAGACAGACGATGGGTTACGAAAATAGCTCTAGTTACAGATTGGTAGCCCCGATTTGAAATTCGACTTCGTACTTGACAATCAGACAAGTAGGGGAAGATTTTATATAGCAGACATTATTTTTGAAATTTTTTTGTGAAAGGGGTCAAAACAGCAGTTTTTTGTGAAAGTTTGAAAAAAACGTGGTAGCATTAGTAAAACTGCTGTAACGTAAGTTCCATACTGAATAAACTGTTTCCACATTTGACAAGCAAAAGAAGAGGAAGGATTTAATCCAAAATGTTTTTGTCTAACTAATTAGTTTAGTGGTCAAAATGATAGTTGTTTGGAATTGAATGAATCTGCTAAGTTCTGACATGTTTTACAAAGGCTTGAAAGACAGACGATGGGTTACGAAAATAGCTCTACTTACAGATTGGTAGCCCCGATTTGAAATCCGACTTCGTACTTGACAAGCAGACAAGTAGGGGAATACTTTATGTAGCAGACATTTTTTTACTTTAAAATGTTGCGAAAGGGGTCAAAACAGCAGTTTTTTGGTAAAGTTTGAAAAAAACGTGGTAGCATTAGTAAAACTGCTGTAACGTAAGTTCCATACTGAATAAACTGTTTCCACATTTGACAAGCAAAAGTAGAGGAAGGATTTAATCCAAACATTTTTGTCTAACTCTTTGGTTTAGTGGTCAAAATGATAGTTGTTTGGAATTGAATGAATCTGCTAACTTCTGACATGTTTTACAGAGGCTTGAAAGACAGACGATGGGTTACGAAAATAGCTCTAGTTACAGATTGGTAGCCCCGATTTGAAATCCGACTTCGTACTTGACAATCAGACAAGTAGGGGAAGATTTTAGATAGCAGACATTTTTTTCTTTAAAATGTTGCAAAATGGGTCAAAACAGCAGTTTTTTGTGAAAGTTTGAAAAAAACGTGGTAGCATTAGTAAAACTGCTGTAACGTAAGTTCCATACTGAATAAACTGTTTCCACATTTGACAAGCAAATGTAGAGGAAGGATTTAATCCAAAATGTTTTTGTCTAACTATTTAGTTTAGTGGTCAAAATGATAGTTGTTTGGAATTGAATGAATCTGCTAAGTTCTGACATGTTTTACAAAGGCTTGAAAGACAGACGATGGGTTACGAAAATAGCTCTAGTTACAGATTGGTAGCCCCGATTTGAAATCCGACTTCGTACTTGACAAGCAGACAAGTAGGGGAAGACTTTATATAGCAGAATTTTTTTTCTTTAAAATGTTGCAAAAGGTGTCAAAACAGCAGTTTTTTGGGAAAGTTTGAAAAAAACGTGGTAGCATTAGTAAAACTGCTGTAACGTAAGTTCCATACTGAATAAACTGTTTCCACATTTGACAAGCAAATGTAGAGGAAGGATTTAATCCAAAATGTTTTTGTCTAACTATTTGGTTTAGTGGTCAAAATGATAGTTGTTTGGAATTGAATGAATCTGCTAAGTTCTGACATGTTTTACAAAGGCTTGAAAGACAGACGATGGGTTACGAAAATAGCTCTAGTTACAGATTGGTAGCCCCGATTTGAAATCCGACTTCGTACTTGACAAGCAGACAAGTAGGGGAAGACTTTATATAGCAGACATTTTTTTCTTTAAAATGTTGCAAAAGGGGTCAAAACAGCAGTTTTTGGGAAAGTTTGAAAAAAACGTGGTAGCATTAGTAAAACTGCTGTAACGTAAGTTCCATACTGAATAAACTGTTTCCACATTTGACAAGCAAATGTGGAGTAAGGATTTAATCCAAAATATTTTTGTCTAACTCTTTGGTTTAGTGGTCAAAATGATAGTTGTTTGGAATTGAATGAATCTGCTAACTTCTGACATGTTTTACAGAGGCTTGAAAGACAGACGATGGGTTACGAAAATAGCTCTAGTTACAGATTGGTAGCCCCGATTTGAAATCCGACTTCGTACTTGACAATCAGACAAGTAGGGGAAGATTTTAGATAGCAGACATTTTTTTCTTTAAAATGTTGCAAAATGGGTCAAAACAGCAGTTTTTTGTGAAAGTTTGAAAAAAACGTGGTAGCATTAGTAAAACTGCTGTATCGTAAGTTCCATACTGAATAAACTGTTTCCACATTTGACAAGCAAATGTAGAGGAAGGATTTAATCCAAAATGTTTTTGTCTAACTATTTAGTTTAGTGGTCAAAATGATAGTTGTTTGGAATTGAATGAATCTGCTAAGTTCTGACATGTTTTACAAAGGCTTGAAAGACAGACGATGGGTTACGAAAATAGCTCTAGTTACAGATTGGTAGCCCCGATTTGAAATCCGACTTCGTACTTGACAAGCAGACAAGTAGGGGAAGACTTTATATAGCAGAAATTTTTTTCTTTAAAACGTTGCAAAAGGGGTCAAAACAGCAGTTTTTTGGGAAAGTTTGAAAAAAACGTGGTAGCATTAGTAAAACTGCTGTAACGTAAGTTCCATACTGAATAAACTGTTTCCACATTTGACAAGCAAATGTGGAGGAAGGATTTAATCCAAAATATTTTTGACTAACTCTTTGGTTTAGTGGTCAAAATGATAGTTGTTTGGAATTGAATGAATCTGCTAAGTTCTGACATGTTTTACAAAGGCTTGAAAGACAGACGATGGGTTACGAAAATAGCTCTAGTTACAGATTGGTAGCCCCGATTTGAAATCCGACTTCGTACTTGACAAGCAGACAAGTAGGGGAAGACTTTATATAGCAGAATTTTTTTTCTTTAAAACGTTGCAAAAGGTGTCAAAACAGCAGTTTTTTGGGAAAGTTTGAAAAAAACGTGGTAGCATTAGTAAAACTGCTGTAACGTAAGTTCCATACTGAATAAACTGTTTCCACATTTGACAAGCAAATGTGGAGGAAGGATTTAATCCAAAATATTTTTGACTAACTCTTTGGTTTAGTGGTCAAAATGATAGTTGTTTGGAATTGAATGAATCTGCTAAGTTCTGACATGTTTTACAAAGGCTTGAAAGACAGACGATGGGTTACGAAAATAGCTCTAGTTACAGATTGGTAGCCCCGATTTGAAATCCGACTTCGTACTTGACAAGCAGACAAGTAGGGGAAGACTTTATATAGCAGACATTTTTTTTCTTTAAAATGTTGCGAAAGGGGTCAAAGAAGCAGTTTTTTGGGAAAGTTTGAAAAAAACGTGGTAGCATTAGTAAAACTGCTGTAACGTAAGTTCCATACTGAATAAACTGTTTCCACATTTGACAAGCAAAAGAAGAGGAAGGATTTAATCCAAAATGTTTTTGTCTAACTAATTAGTTTAGTGGTCAAAATGATAGTTGTTTGGAATTGAATGAATCTGCTAAGTTCTGACATGTTTTACAAAGGCTTGAAAGACAGACGATGGGTTACGAAAATAGCTCTACTTACAGATTGGTAGCCCCGATTTGAAATCCGACTTCGTACTTGACAAGCAGACAAGTAGGGGAATACTTTATATAGCAGACATTTTTTTACTTTAAAATGTTGCGAAAGGGGTCAAAACAGCAGTTTTTTGGGAAAGTTTGAAAAAAACGTGGTAGCATTAGTAAAACTGCTGTAACGTAAGTTCCATACTGAATAAACTGTTTCCACATTTGACAAGCAAAAGTAGAGGAAGGATTTAATCCAAAATATTTTTGTCTAACTCTTTGGTTTAGTGGTCAAAATGATAGTTGTTTGGAATTGAATGAATCTGCTAACTTCTGACATGTTTTACAGAGGCTTGAAAGACAGACGATGGGTTACGAAAATAGCTCTAGTTACAGATTGGTAGCCCCGATTTGAAATCCGACTTCGTACTTGAAAAGCAGACAAGTAGGGGAAGACTTTATATATCAGACATTTTTTTCTTTAAAATGTTGCGAAAGGGGTCAAAACAGCAGTTTTTTGGGAAAGTTTGAAAAAAACGTGGTAGCATTAGTAAAACTGCTTTAAAGTAAGTTCCATACTGAATAAACTGTTTCCACATTTGACAAGCAAAAGTAGAGGAAGGATTTAATCCAAAATATTTTTGTCTAACTATTTAGTTTAGTGGTCAAAATGATAGTTGTTTGGAATTGAATGAATCTGCTAAGTTCTGACATGTTTTACAAAGGCTTGAAAGACAGACGATGGGTTACGAAAATAGCTCTAGTTACAGATTGGTAGCCCCGATTTGAAATCCGACTTCGTACTTGACAAGCAGACAAGTAGGGGAAGACTTTATATAGCAGAAATTTTTTTCTTTAAAATGTTGCAAAAGGTGTCAAAACAGCAGTTTTTTGGGAAAGTTTGAAAAAAACGTGGTAGCATTAGTAAAACTGCTGTAACGTAAGTTCCATACTGAATAAACTGTTTCCACATTTGACAAGCAAATGTGGAGGAAGGATTTAATCCAAAATATTTTTGACTAACTCTTTGGTTTAGTGGTCAAAATGATAGTTGTTTGGAATTGAATGAATCTGCTAAGTTCTGACATGTTTTACAAAGGCTTGAAAGACAGACGATGGGTTACGAAAATAGCTCTAGTTACAGATTGGTAGCCCCGATTTGAAATCCGACTTCGTACTTGACAAGCAGACAAGTAGGGGAAGACTTTATATAGCAGACATTTTTTTTCTTTAAAATGTTGCGAAAGGGGTCAAAGAAGCAGTTTTTTGGGAAAGTTTGAAAAAAACGTGGTAGCATTAGTAAAACTGCTGTAACGTAAGTTCCATACTGAATAAACTGTTTCCACATTTGACAAGCAAAAGTAGAGGAAGGATTTAATCCAAACATTTTTGTCTAACTCTTTGGTTTAGTGGTCAAAATGATAGTTGTTTGGAATTGAATGAATCTGCTAAGTTCTGACATGTTTTACAAAGGCTTGAAAGACAGACGATGGGTTACGAAAATAGCTCTAGTTACAGATTGGTAGCCCCGATTTGAAATCCGACTTCGTACTTGACAAGCAGACAAGTAGGGGAAGACTTTATATAGCAGACATTTTTTTTCTTTAAAATGTTGCGAAAGGGGTCAAAGAAGCAGTTTTTTGGGAAAGTTTGAAAAAAACGTGGTAGCATTAGTAAAACTGCTGTAACGTAAGTTCCATACTGAATAAACTGTTTCCACATTTGACAAGCAAAAGAAGAGGAAGGATTTAATCCAAAATGTTTTTGTCTAACTAATTAGTTTAGTGGTCAAAATGATAGTTGTTTGGAATTGAATGAATCTGCTAAGTTCTGACATGTTTTACAAAGCCTTGAAAGACAGACGATGGGTTACGAAAATAGCTCTAGTTACAGATTGGTAGCCCCGATTTGAAATCCGACTTCGTACTTGACAAGCAGACAAGTAGGGGAATACTTTATATAGCAGACATTTTTTTACTTTAAAATGTTGCGAAAGGGGTCAAAACAGCAGTTTTTTGGGAAAGTTTGAAAAAAACGTGGTAGCATTAGTAAAACTGCTGTAACGTAAGTTCCATACTGAATAAACTGTTTCCACATTTGACAAGCAAAAGTAGAGGAAGGATTTAATCCAAACATTTTTGTCTAACTCTTTGGTTTAGTGGTCAAAATGATAGTTGTTTGGAATTGAATGAATCTGCTAACTTCTGACATGTTTTACAGAGGCTTGAAAGACAGACGATGGGTTACGAAAATAGCTCTAGTTACAGATTGGTAGCCCCGATTTGAAATCCGACTTCGTACTTGACAATCAGACAAGTAGGGGAAGATTTTAGATAGCAGACATTTTTTTCTTTAAAATGTTGCAAAATGGGTCAAAACAGCAGTTTTTTGTGAAAGTTTGAAAAAAACGTGGTAGCATTAGTAAAACTGCTGTAACGTAAGTTCCATACTGAATAAACTGTTTCCACATTTGACAAGCAAATGTAGAGGAAGGATTTAATCCAAAATGTTTTTGTCTAACTATTTAGTTTAGTGGTCAAAATGATAGTTGTTTGGAATTGAATGAATCTGCTAAGTTCTGACATGTTTTACAAAGGCTTGAAAGACAGACGATGGGTTACGAAAATAGCTCTAGTTACAGATTGGTAGCCCCGATTTGAAATCCGACTTCGTACTTGACAAGCAGACAAGTAGGGGAAGACTTTATATAGCAGAATTTTTTTTCTTTAAAATGTTGCAAAAGGTGTCAAAACAGCAGTTTTTTGGGAAAGTTTGAAAAAAACGTGGTAGCATTAGTAAAACTGCGGTAACGTAAGTTCCATACTGAATAAACTGTTTCCACATTTGACAAGCAAAAGAAGAGGAAGGATTTAATCCAAAATGTTTTTGTCTAACTATTTAGTTTAGTGGTCAAAATGATAGTTGTTTGGAATTGAATGAATCTGCTAAGTTCTGACATGTTTTACAAAGGCTTGAAAGACAGACGATGGGTTACGAAAATAGCTCTAGTTACAGATTGGTAGCCCCGATTTGAAATCCGACTTCGTACTTGACAAGCAGACAAGTAGGGGAAGACTTTATATAGCAGACATTTTTTTACTTTAAAATGTTGCGAAAGGGGTCAAAACAGCAGTTTTTTGGGAAAGTTTGAAAAAAACGTGGTAGCATTAGTAAAACTGCTGTAACGTAAGTTCCATACTGAATAAACTGTTTCCACATTTGACAAGCAAAAGTAGAGGAAGGATTTAATCCAAAATATTTTTGTCTAACTCTTTGGTTTAGTGGTCAAAATGATAGTTGTTTGGAATTGAATGAATCTGCTAACTTCTGACATGTTTTACAGAGGCTTGAAAGACAGACGATGGGTTACGAAAATAGCTCTAGTTACAGATTGGTAGCCCCGATTTGAAATCCGACTTCGTACTTGACAATCAGACAAGTAGGGGAAGATTTTAGATAGCAGACATTTTTTTCTTTAAAATGTTGCAAAATGGGTCAAAACAGCAGTTTTTTGTGAAAGTTTGAAAAAAACGTGGTAGCATTAGTAAAACTGCTGTAACGTAAGTTCCATACTGAATAAACTGTTTCCACATTTGACAAGCAAATGTAGAGGAAGGATTTAATCCAAAATGTTTTTGTCTAACTATTTAGTTTAGTGGTCAAAATGATAGTTGTTTGGAATTGAATGAATCTGCTAAGTTCTGACATGTTTTACAAAGGCTTGAAAGACAGACGATGGGTTACGAAAATAGCTCTAGTTACAGATTGGTAGCCCCGATTTGAAATCCGACTTCGTACTTGACAAGCAGACAAGTAGGGGAAGACTTTATATAGCAGAAATTTTTTTCTTTAAAATGTTGCAAAAGGTGTCAAAACAGCAGTTTTTTGGGAAAGTTTGAAAAAAACGTGGTAGCATTAGTAAAACTGCTGTAACGTAAGTTCCATACTGAATAAACTGTTTCCACATTTGACAAGCAAATGTGGAGGAAGGATTTAATCCAAAATATTTTTGACTAACTCTTTGGTTTAGTGGTCAAAATGATAGTTGTTTGGAATTGAATGAATCTGCTAAGTTCTGACATGTTTTACAAAGGCTTGAAAGACAGACGATGGGTTACGAAAATAGCTCTAGTTACAGATTGGTAGCCCCGATTTGAAATCCGACTTCGTACTTGACAAGCAGACAAGTAGGGGAAGAATTTATATAGCAGACATTTTTTTTCTTTAAAATGTTGCGAAAGGTTTCAAAAAAGCAGTTTTTTGGGAAAGTTTGAAAAAAACGTGGTAGCATTAGTAAAACTGCGGTAACGTAAGTTCCATACTGAATAAACTGTTTTCACATTTGACAAGCAAATGTGGAGGAAGGATTTAATCCAAAATATTTTTGACTAACTCTTTGGTTTAGTGGTCAAAATGATAGTTGTTTGGAATTGAATGAATCTGCTAAGTTCTGACATGTTATACAAAGCCTTGAAAGGCAGACGATGGGTTACGAAAATAGCTCTAGTTACAGATTGGTAGCCCCGATTTGAAATTCGACTTCGTACTTGACAATCAGACAAGTAGGGAAAGATTTTATATAGCAGACATTATTTTTGAATTTTTTTTGCGAAAGGGGTCAAAACAGCAGTTTTTTGTGAAAGTTTGAAAAAAACGTGGTAGCATTAGTAAAACTGCTGTAACGTAAGTTCCATACTGAATAAACTGTTTCCACATTTGACAAGCAAAAGAAGAGGAAGGATTTAATCCAAAATGTTTTTGTCTAACTATTTAGTTTAGTGGTCAAAATGATAGTTGTTTGGAATTGAATGAATCTGCTAAGTTCTGACATGTTTTACAAAGGCTTGAAAGACAGACGATGGGTTACGAAAATAGCTCTAGTTACAGATTGGTATCCCCGATTTGAAATCCGACTTCGTACTTGACAAGCAGACAAGTAGGGGAAGACTTTATATAGCAGACATTTTTTTCTTTAAAATGTTGCAAAAGGGGTCAAAACAGCAGTTTTTGGGAAAGTTTGAAAAAAACGTGGTAGCATTAGTAAAACTGCTGTAACGTAAGTTCCATACTGAATAAACTGTTTCCACATTTGACAAGCAAAAGAAGAGCAAGGATTTAATCCAAAATGTTTTTGTCTAACTATTTAGTTTAGTGGTCAAAATGATAGTTGTTTGGAATTGAATGAATCTGCTAAGTTCTGACATGTTTTACAAAGGCTTGAAAGACAGACGATGGGTTACGAAAATAGCTCTAGTTACAGATTGGTAGCCCCGATTTGAAATCCGACTTCGTACTTGACAAGCAGACAAGTAGGGGAAGACTTTATATAGCAGACATTTTTTTCTTCAAAATGTTGCAAAAGGGGTCAAAACAGCAGTTTTTGGGAAAGTTTGAAAAAAACGTGGTAGCATTAGTAAAACTGCTGTAACGTAAGTTCCATACTGAATAAACTGTTTCCACATTTGACAAGCAAATGTGGAGGAAGGATTTAATCCAAAACATTTTTGTCTAACTCTTTGGTTTAGTGGTCAAAATGATAGTTGTTTGGAATTGAACGAATCTGCTAAGTTCTGACATGTTTTACAAAGCCTTGAAAGACAGACGATGGGTTACGAAAATAGCTCTAGTTACAGATTGGTAGCCCCGATTTGAAATTCGACTTCGTACTTGACAATCAGACAAGTAGGGGAAGATTTTATATATCAGACATTATTTTTGAATTTTCTTTGCGAAAGGGGTCAAAACAGCAGTCTTTTGTGAAAGTTTGAAAAAAACGTGGTAGCATTAGTAAAACTGCTGTAACGTAAGTTCCATACTGAATAAACTGTTTCCACATTTGACAAGCAAAAGAAGAGGAAGGATTTAATCCAAAATGTTTTTGTCTAACTTTTTAGTTTAGTGGTCAAAATGATAGTTGTTTGGAATTGAATGAATCTGCTAAGTTCTGACATGTTTTTCAAAGGCTTGAAAGACAGACGATGGGTTACGAAAATAGCTCTAGTTACAGATTGGTAGCCCCGATTTGAAATCCGACTTCGTACTTGACAAGCAGACAAGTAGGGGAAGACTTTATATAGCAGACATTTTTTTCTTTAAAATGTTGCAAAAGGGGTCAAAACAGCAGTTTTTGGGAAAGTTTGAAAAAAACGTGGTAGCATTAGTAAAACTGCTGTAACGTAAGTTCCATACTGAATAAACTGTTTCCACATTTGACAAGCAAATGTGGAGGAAGGATTTAATCCAAAACATTTTTGTCTAACTCTTTGGTTTAGTGGTCAAAATGATAGTTGTTTGGAATTGAACGAATCTGCTAAGTTCTGACATGTTTTACAAAGCCTTGAAAGACAGACGATGGGTTACGAAAATAGCTCTAGTTACAGATTGGTAGCCCCGATTTGAAATCTGACTTCGTACTTGACAAGCAGACAAGTAGGGGAAGATTTTATATAGCAGACATTATTTTTGAAATTTTTTTGCGAAAGGGGTCAAAACAGCAGTTTTTTGTGAAAAATTTAAAAAAACGTGGTAGCATTAGTAAAACTGCTGTAACGTAAGTTCCATACTGAATAAACTGAACTGTTTCCACATTTGACAAGCAAATGTAGAGGAAGGATTTAATCCAAAATATTTTTGTCTAACTCTTTGGTTTAGTGGTCAAAATGATAGTTGTTTGGAATTGAATGAATCTGCTAAGTTCTGACATGTTTTACAAAGGCTTGAAAGACAGACGATGGGTTACGAAAATAGCTCTAGTTACAGATTGGTAGCCCCGATTTGAAATCCGACTTCGTACTTGACAAGCAGACAAGTAGGGGAAGATTTTATATAGCAGACATTTTTTTCTTTAAAATGTTGCAAAATGGGTCAAAACAGCAGTTTTTTGTGAAAGTTTGAAAAAAACGTGGTAGCATTAGTAAAACTGCTGTAACGTAAGTTCCATACTGAATGAACTGAACTGTTTCCACATTTGACAAGCAAATGTAGAGGAAGGATTTAATCCAAAATGTTTTTGTCTAACTATTTAGTTTAGTGGTCAAAATGATAGTTGTTTGGAATTGAATGAATCTGCTAAGTTCTGACATGTTTTACAAAGGCTTGAAAGACAGACGATGGGTTACGAAAATAGCTCTAGTTACAGATTGGTAGCCCCGATTTGAAATCCGACTTCGTACTTGACAAGCAGACAAGTAGTGGAAGGCTTTATATAGCAGACATTTTTTTCTTTAAAATGTTGCAAAAGGGGTCAAAACAGCAGTTTTTGGGAAAGTTTGAAAAAAACGTGGTAGCATTAGTAAAACTGCTGTAACGTAAGTTCCATACTGAATAAACTGTTTCCACATTTGACAAGCAAAAGTAGAGGAAGGATTTAATCCAAAATATTTTTGTCTAACTCTTTGGTTTAGTGGTCAAAATGATAGTTGTTTGGAATTGAATGAATCTGCTAACTTCTGACATGTTTTACAGAGGCTTGAGAGACAGACAATGGGTTACGAAAATAGCTCTAGTTACAGATTGGTAGCCCCGATTTGAAATCCGACTTCGTACTTGACAAGCAGACAAGTAGTGGAAGACTTTATATAGCAGACATTTTTTTCTTTAAAATGTTGCAAAAGGGGTCAAAACAGCAGTTTTTGGGAAAGTTTGAAAAAAACGTGGTAGCATTAGTAAAACTGCTGTAACGTAAGTTCCATACTGAATAAACTGTTTCCACATTTGACAAGCAAAAGTAGAGGAAGGATTTAATCCAAAATGTTTTTGTCTAACTCTTTGGTTTAGTGGTCAAAATGATAGTTGTTTGGAATTGAACGAATCTGCTAAGTTCTGACATGTTTTACAAAGGCTTGAAAGACAGACGATGGGTTACGAAAATAGCTCTAGTTACAGATTGGTAGCCCCGATTTGAAATCTGACTTCGTACCTAACAAGCAGACAAGTAGGGGAAGATTTTATATAGCAGACATATTTTTCTTTAAAATGTTCCAAAATGGGTCAAAACAGCAGTTTTTTGTGAAAGTTTGAAAAAAACGTGGTAGCATTAGTAAAACTGCTGTAACGTAAGTCCCATTCTGAATAAACTGTTTCCACATTTGACAAGCAAAAGTAGAGGAAGGATTTAATCCAAAATATTTTTGTCTAACTCTTTGGTTTAGTGGTCAAAATGATAGTTGTTTGGAATTGAATGAATCTGCTAACTTCTGACATGTTTTACAGAGGCTTGAAAGACAGACGATGGGTTACGAAAATAGCTCTAGTTACAGATTGGTAGCCCCGATTTGAAATCCGACTTCGTACTTGAAAAGCAGACAAGTAGGGGAAGATTTTATATAGCAGAAATTATTTTCTTAAAAATGTTGCGAAAGGGGTCAAAACAGCAGTTTTTTGTGAAAGTTTGAAAAAAACGTGGTAGCATTAGTAAAACTGCTGTAACGTAAGTTCCATACTGAATAAACTGTTTCCACATTTGACAAGCAAATGTGGAGGAAGGATTTAATCCAAAATATTTTTGTTTAACTCTTTGGTTTAGTGGTCAAAATGATAGTTGTTTGGAATTGAACGAATCTGCTAAGTTCTGACATGTTTTACAAAGGCTTGAAAGACAGACGATGGGTTACGAAAATAGCTCTAGTTACAGATTGGTAGCCCCGATTTGAAATTCGACTTCGTACTTGACAATCAGACAAGTAGGGGAAGATTTTATATATCAGACATTATTTTTGAATTTTTTTTGCGAAAGGGGTCAAAACAGCAGTTTTTTGTGAAAGTTTGAAAAAAACGTGGTAGCATTAGTAAAACTGCTGTAACGTAAGTTCCATACTGAATAAACTGTTTCCACATTTGACAAGCAAAAGAAGAGGAAGGATTTAATCCAAAATGTTTTTGTCTAACTTTTTAGTTTAGTGGTCAAAATGATAGTTGTTTGGAATTGAATGAATCTGCTAAGTTCTGACATGTTTTACAAAGGCTTGAAAGACAGTCGATGGGTTACGAAAATAGCTCTAGTTACAGATTGGTAGCCCCGATTTGAAATCCGACTTCGTACTTGACAAGCAGACAAGTAGTGGAAGACTTTATATAGCAGACATTTTTTTCTTTAAAATGTTGCAAAAGGGGTCAAAACAGCAGTTTTTGGGAAAGTTTGAAAAAAACGTGGTAGCATTAGTAAAACTGCTGTAACGTAAGTTCCATACTGAATAAACTGTTTCCACATTTGACAAGCAAAAGTAGAGGAAGGATTTAATCCAAAATGTTTTTGTCTAACTCTTTGGTTTAGTGGTCAAAATGATAGTTGTTTGGAATTGAACGAATCTGCTAAGTTCTGACATGTTTTACAAAGGCTTGAAAGACAGACGATGGGTTACGAAAATAGCTCTAGTTACAGATTGGTAGCCCCGATTTGAAATCTGACTTCGTACCTAACAAGCAGACAAGTAGGGGAAGATTTTATATAGCAGACATATTTTTCTTTAAAATGTTCCAAAATGGGTCAAAACAGCAGTTTTTTGTGAAAGTTTGAAAAAAACGTGGTAGCATTAGTAAAACTGCTGTAACGTAAGTCCCATTCTGAATAAACTGTTTCCACATTTGACAAGCAAAAGTAGAGGAAGGATTTAATCCAAAATATTTTTGTCTAACTCTTTGGTTTAGTGGTCAAAATGATAGTTGTTTGGAATTGAATGAATCTGCTAACTTCTGACATGTTTTACAGAGGCTTGAAAGACAGACGATGGGTTACGAAAATAGCTCTAGTTACAGATTGGTAGCCCCGATTTGAAATCCGACTTCGTACTTGAAAAGCAGACAAGTAGGGGAAGATTTTATATAGCAGAAATTATTTTCTTAAAAATGTTGCGAAAGGGGTCAAAACAGCAGTTTTTTGTGAAAGTTTGAAAAAAACGTGGTAGCATTAGTAAAACTGCTGTAACGTAAGTTCCATACTGAATAAACTGTTTCCACATTTGACAAGCAAATGTGGAGGAAGGATTTAATCCAAAATATTTTTGTTTAACTCTTTGGTTTAGTGGTCAAAATGATAGTTGTTTGGAATTGAACGAATCTGCTAAGTTCTGACATGTTTTACAAAGGCTTGAAAGACAGACGATGGGTTACGAAAATAGCTCTAGTTACAGATTGGTAGCCCCGATTTGAAATTCGACTTCGTACTTGACAATCAGACAAGTAGGGGAAGATTTTATATATCAGACATTATTTTTGAATTTTTTTTGCGAAAGGGGTCAAAACAGCAGTTTTTTGTGAAAGTTTGAAAAAAACGTGGTAGCATTAGTAAAACTGCTGTAACGTAAGTTCCATACTGAATAAACTGTTTCCACATTTGACAAGCAAAAGAAGAGGAAGGATTTAATCCAAAATGTTTTTGTCTAACTTTTTAGTTTAGTGGTCAAAATGATAGTTGTTTGGAATTGAATGAATCTGCTAAGTTCTGACATGTTTTACAAAGGCTTGAAAGACAGTCGATGGGTTACGAAAATAGCTCTAGTTACAGATTGGTAGCCCCGATTTGAAATCCGACTTCGTACTTGACAAGCAGACAAGTAGTGGAAGACTTTATATAGCAGACATTTTTTTCTTTAAAATGTTGCAAAAGGGGTCAAAACAGCAGTTTTTGGGAAAGTTTGAAAAAAACGTGGTAGCATTAGTAAAACTGCTGTAACGTAAGTTCCATACTGAATAAACTGTTTCCACATTTGACAAGCAAAAGTAGAGGAAGGATTTAATCCAAAATATTTTTGTCTAACTCTTTGGTTTAGTGGTCAAAATGATAGTTGTTTGGAATTGAATGAATCTGCTAACTTCTGACATGTTTTACAGAGGCTTGAAAGACAGACGATGGGTTACGAAAATAGCTCTAGTTACAGATTGGTAACCCCGATTTGAAATCCGACTTCGTACTTGAAAAGCAGACAAGTAGGGGAAGATTTTATATAGCAGAAATTATTTTCTTAAAAATGTTGCGAAAGGGGTCAAAACAGCAGTTTTTTGTGAAAGTTTGAAAAAAACATGGTAGCATTAGTAAAACTGCTGTAACGTAAGTTCCATACTGAATAAACTGTTTCCACATTTGACAAGCAAATGTAGAGGAAGGATTTAATCCAAAATGTTTTTGTCTAACTATTTAGTTTAGTGGTCAAAATGATAGTTGTTTGGAATTGAATGAATCTGCTAAGTTCTGACATGTTTTACAAAGGCTTGAAAGACAGACGATGGGTTACGAAAATAGCTCTAGTTACAGATTGGTAGCCCCGATTTGAAATCCGACTTCGTACTTGACAAGCAGACAAGTAGGGGAAGACTTTATATAGCAGACATTTTTTTCTTTAAAATGTTGCAAAAGGGGTCAAAACAGCAGTTTTTGGGAAAGTTTGAAAAAAACGTGGTAGCATTAGTAAAACTGCTGTAACGTAAGTTCCATACTGAATAAACTGTTTCCACATTTGACAAGCAAATGTGGAGGAAGGATTTAATCCAAAATATTTTTGTCTAACTCTTTGGTTTAGTGGTCAAAATGATAGTTGTTTGGAATTGAACGAATCTGCTAAGTTCTGACATGTTTTACAAAGGCTTGAAAGACAGACGATGGGTTACGAAAATAGCTCTAGTTACAGATTGGTAGCCCCGATTTGAAATTCGACTTCGTACTTGACAATCAGACAAGTAGGGGAAGATTTTAGATAGCAGACATTATTTTTGAATTTTTTTTGCGAAAGGGGTCAAAACAGCAGTTTTTTGTGAAAGTTTGAAAAAAACGTGGTAGCATTAGTAAAACTGCTGTAACGTAAGTTCCATACTGAATAAACTGTTTCCACATTTGACAAGCAAAAGAAGAGGAAGGATTTAATCCAAAATGTTTTTGTCTAACTTTTTAGTTTAGTGGTCAAAATGATAGTTGTTTGGAATTGAATGAATCTGCTAAGTTCTGACATGTTTTACAAAGGCTTGAAAGACAGTCGATGGGTTACGAAAATAGCTCTAGTTACAGATTGGTAGCCCCGATTTGAAATCCGACTTCGTACTTGACAAGCAGACAAGTAGTGGAAGACTTTATATAGCAGACATTTTTTTCTTTAAAATGTTGCAAAAGGGGTCAAAACAGCAGTTTTTGGGAAAGTTTGAAAAAAACGTGGTAGCATTAGTAAAACTGCTGTAACGTAAGTTCCATACTGAATAAACTGTTTCCACATTTGACAAGCAAAAGTAGAGGAAGGATTTAATCCAAAATATTTTTGTCTAACTCTTTGGTTTAGTGGTCAAAATGATAGTTGTTTGGAATTGAATGAATCTGCTAACTTCTGACATGTTTTACAGAGGCTTGAAAGACAGACGATGGGTTACGAAAATAGCTCTAGTTACAGATTGGTAACCCCGATTTGAAATCCGACTTCGTACTTGAAAAGCAGACAAGTAGGGGAAGATTTTATATAGCAGAAATTATTTTCTTAAAAATGTTGCGAAAGGGGTCAAAACAGCAGTTTTTTGTGAAAGTTTGAAAAAAACATGGTAGCATTAGTAAAACTGCTGTAACGTAAGTTCCATACTGAATAAACTGTTTCCACATTTGACAAGCAAATGTAGAGGAAGGATTTAATCCAAAATGTTTTTGTCTAACTATTTAGTTTAGTGGTCAAAATGATAGTTGTTTGGAATTGAATGAATCTGCTAAGTTCTGACATGTTTTACAAAGGCTTGAAAGACAGACGATGGGTTACGAAAATAGCTCTAGTTACAGATTGGTAGCCCCGATTTGAAATCCGACTTCGTACTTGACAAGCAGACAAGTAGGGGAAGACTTTATATAGCAGACATTTTTTTCTTTAAAATGTTGCAAAAGGGGTCAAAACAGCAGTTTTTGGGAAAGTTTGAAAAAAACGTGGTAGCATTAGTAAAACTGCTGTAACGTAAGTTCCATACTGAATAAACTGTTTCCACATTTGACAAGCAAATGTGGAGGAAGGATTTAATCCAAAATATTTTTGTCTAACTCTTTGGTTTAGTGGTCAAAATGATAGTTGTTTGGAATTGAACGAATCTGCTAAGGTCTGACATGTTTTACAAAGGCTTGAAAGACAGACGATGGGTTACGAAAATAGCTCTAGTTACAGATTGGTAGCCCCGATTTGAAATTCGACTTCGTACTTGACAATCAGACAAGTAGGGGAAGATTTTAGATAGCAGACATTATTTTTGAATTTTTTTTGCGAAAGGGGTCAAAACAGCAGTTTTTTGTGAAAGTTTGAAAAAAACGTGGTAGCATTAGTAAAACTGCTGTAACGTAAGTTCCATACTGAATAAACTGTTTCCACATTTGACAAGCAAAAGAAGGGGAAGGATTTAATCCAAAATGTTTTTGTCTAACTTTTTAGTTTAGTGGTCAAAATGATAGTTGTTTGGAATTGAATGAATCTGCTAAGTTCTGACATGTTTTACAAAGGCTTGAAAGACAGACGATGGGTTACGAAAATAGCTCTAGTTACAGATTGGTAACCCCGATTTGAAATCCGACTTCGTACTTGAAAAGCAGACAAGTAGGGGAAGATTTTATATAGCAGAAATTATTTTCTTAAAAATGTTGCGAAAGGGGTCAAAACAGCAGTTTTTTGTGAAAGTTTGAAAAAAACGTGGTAGCATTAGTAAAACTGCTGTAACGTAAGTTCCATACTGAATAAACTGTTTCCACATTTGACAAGCAAATGTAGAGGAAGGATTTAATCCAAAATGTTTTTGTCTAACTATTTAGTTTAGTGGTCAAAATGATAGTTGTTTGGAATTGAATGAATCTGCTAAGTTCTGACATGTTTTACAAAGGCTTGAAAGACAGACGATGGGTTACGAAAATAGCTCTAGTTACAGATTGGTAACCCCGATTTGAAATCCGACTTCGTACTTGAAAAGCAGACAAGTAGGGGAAGATTTTATATAGCAGAAATTATTTTCTTTAAAATGTTGCAAAAGGGGTCAAAACAGCAGTTTTTGGGAAAGTTTGAAAAAAACGTGGTAGCATTAGTAAAACTGCTGTAACGTAAGTTCCATACTGAATAAACTGTTTCCACATTTGACAAGCAAATGTGGAGGAAGGATTTAATCCAAAATATTTTTGTCTAACTCTTTGGTTTAGTGGTCAAAATGATAGTTGTTTGGAATTGAACGAATCTGCTAAGTTCTGACATGTTTTACAAAGGCTTGAAAGACAGACGATGGGTTACGAAAATAGCTCTAGTTACAGATTGGTAGCCCCGATTTGAAATTCGACTTCGTACTTGACAATCAGACAAGTAGGGGAAGATTTTATATATCAGACATTATTTTTGAATTTTTTTTGCGAAAGGGGTCAAAACAGCAGTTTTTTGTGAAAGTTTGAAAAAAACGTGGTAGCATTAGTAAAACTGCTGTAACGTAAGTTCCATACTGAATAAACTGTTTCCACATTTGACAAGCAAAAGTAGAGGAAGGATTTAATCCAAAATGTTTTTGTCTAACTCTTTGGTTTAGTGGTCAAAATGATAGTTGTTTGGAATTGAACGAATCTGCTAAGTTCTGACATGTTTTACAAAGGCTTGAAAGACAGACGATGGGTTACGAAAATAGCTCTAGTTACAGATTGGTAGCCCCGATTTGAAATCTGACTTCGTACCTAACAAGCAGACAAGTAGGGGAAGATTTTATATAGCAGACATTTTTTTCTTTAAAATGTTGCAAAATGGGTCAAAACAGCAGTTTTTTGTGAAAGTTTGAAAAAAACGTGGTAGCATTAGTAAAACTGCTGTAACGTAAGTCCCATTCTGAATAAACTGTTTCCACATTTGACAAGCAAAAGTAGAGGAAGGATTTAATCCAAAATATTTTTGTCTAACTATTTGGTTTAGTGGTCAAAATGATAGTTGTTTGGAATTGAATGAATCTGCTAACTTCTGACATGTTTTACAGAGGCTTGAAAGACAGACGATGGGTTACGAAAATAGCTCTAGTTACAGATTGGTAGCCCCGATTTGAAATCCGACTTCGTACTTGACAAGCAGACAAGTAGGGGAAGACTTTATATAGCAGACATTTTTTTCTTTAAAATGTTGCAAAAGGGGTCAAAACAGCAGTTTTTTGTGAAAGTTTGAAAAAAACGTGGTAGCATTAGTAAAACTGCTGTAACGTAAGTTCCATACTGAATAAACTGTTTCCACATTTGACAAGCAAATGTAGAGGAAGGATTTAATCCAAAATGTTTTTGTCTAACTATTTAGTTTAGTGGTCAAAATGATAGTTGTTTGGAATTGAATGAATCTGCTAAGTTCTGACATGTTTTACAAAGGCTTGAAAGACAGACGATGGGTTACGAAAATAGCTCTAGTTACAGATTGGTAGCCCCGATTTGAAATCCGACTTCGTACTTGACAAGCAGACAAGTAGGGGAAGACTTTATATAGCAGACATTTTTTTCTTTAAAATGTTGCAAAAGGGGTCAAAACAGCAGTTTTTGGGAAAGTTTGAAAAAAACGTGGTAGCATTAGTAAAACTGCTGTAACGTAAGTTCCATACTGAATAAACTGTTTTCACATTTGACAAGCAAATGTGGAGGAAGGATTTAATCCAAAATATTTTTGTCTAACTCTTTGGTTTAGTGGTCAAAATGATAGTTGTTTGGAATTGAACGAATCTGCTAAGTTCTGACATGTTTTACAAAGGCTTGAAAGACAGACGATGGGTTACGAAAATAGCTCTAGTTACAGATTGGTAGCCCCGATTTGAAATCCGACTTCGTACTTGACAAGCAGACAAGTAGGGGAAGACTTTATATAGCAGACATTTTTTTCTTTAAAATGTTGCAAAAGGGGTCAAAACAGCAGTTTTTGGGAAAGTTTGAAAAAAACGTGGTAGCATTAGTAAAACTGCTGTAACGTAAGTTCCATACTGAATAAACTGTTTCCACATTTGACAAGCAAATGTGGAGGAAGGATTTAATCCAAAATATTTTTGTCTAACTCTTTGGTTTAGTGGTCAAAATGATAGTTGTTTGGAATTGAACGAATCTGCTAAGTTCTGACATGTTTTACAAAGGCTTGAAAGACAGACGATGGGTTACGAAAATAGCTCTAGTTACAGATTGGTAGCCCCGATTTGAAATTCGACTTCGTACTTGACAATCAGACAAGTAGGGGAAGATTTTATATATCAGACATTATTTTTGAATTTTTTTTGCGAAAGGGGTCAAAACAGCAGTTTTTTGTGAAAGTTTGAAAAAAACGTGGTAGCATTAGTAAAACTGCTGTAACGTAAGTTCCATACTGAATAAACTGTTTCCACATTTGACAAGCAAAAGTAGAGGAAGGATTTAATCCAAAATGTTTTTGTCTAACTCTTTGGTTTAGTGGTCAAAATGATAGTTGTTTGGAATTGAACGAATCTGCTAAGTTCTGACATGTTTTACAAAGGCTTGAAAGACAGACGATGGGTTACGAAAATAGCTCTAGTTACAGATTGGTAGCCCCGATTTGAAATCCGACTTCGTACTTGACAAGCAGACAAGTAGGGTAAGACTTTATATAGCAGACATTTTTTTCTTTAAAATGTTGCAAAAGGGGTCAAAACAGCAGTTTTTGGGAAAGTTTGAAAAAAACGTGGTAGCATTAGTAAAACTGCTGTAACGTAAGTTCCATACTGAATAAACTGTTTCCACATTTGACAAGCAAAAGTAGAGGAAGGATTTAATCCAAAATGTTTTTGTCTAACTCTTTGGTTTAGTGGTCAAAATGATAGTTGTTTGGAATTGAACGAATCTGCTAAGTTCTGACATGTTTTACAAAGGCTTGAAAGACAGACGATGGGTTACGAAAATAGCTCTAGTTACAGATTGGTAGCCCCGATTTGAAATCTGACTTCGTACCTAACAAGCAGACAAGTAGGGGAAGATTTTATATAGCAGACATTTTTTTCTTTAAAATGTTGCAAAATGGGTCAAAACAGCAGTTTTTTGTGAAAGTTTGAAAAAAACGTGGTAGCATTAGTAAAACTGCTGTAACGTAAGTCCCATTCTGAATAAACTGTTTCCACATTTGACAAGCAAAAGTAGAGGAAGGATTTAATCCAAAATATTTTTGTCTAACTTTGGTTTAGTGGTCAAAATGATAGTTGTTTGGAATTGAATGAATCTGCTAACTTCTGACATGTTTTACAGAGGCTTGAAAGACAGACGATGGGTTACGAAAATAGCTCTAGTTACAGATTGGTAGCCCCGATTTGAAATCCGACTTCGTACTTGAAAAGCAGACAAGTAGGGGAAGATTTTATATAGCAGAAATTATTTTCTTAAAAATGTTGCGAAAGGGGTCAAAACAGCAGTTTTTTGTGAAAGTTTGAAAAAAACGTGGTAGCATTAGTAAAACTGCTGTAACGTAAGTTCCATACTGAATAAACTGTTTCCACATTTGACAAGCAAAAGAAGAGGAAGGATTTAATCCAAAATGTTTTTGTCTAACTTTTTAGTTTAGTGGTCAAAATGATAGTTGTTTGGAATTGAATGAATCTGCTAAGTTCTGACATGTTTTACAAAGGCTTGAAAGACAGACGATGGGTTACGAAAATAGCTCTAGTTACAGATTGGTAGCCCCGATTTGAAATCTGACTTCGTACCTAACAAGCAGACAAGTAGGGGAAGATTTTATATAGCAGACATTTTTTTCTTTAAAATGTTGCAAAATGGGTCAAAACAGCAGTTTTTTGTGAAAGTTTGAAAAAAACGTGGTAGCATTAGTAAAACTGCTGTAACGTAAGTCCCATTCTGAATAAACTGTTTCCACATTTGACAAGCAAAAGTAGAGGAAGGATTTAATCCAAAATATTTTTGTCTAACTTTGGTTTAGTGGTCAAAATGATAGTTGTTTGGAATTGAATGAATCTGCTAACTTCTGACATGTTTTACAGAGGCTTGAAAGACAGACGATGGGTTACGAAAATAGCTCTAGTTACAGATTGGTAGCCCCGATTTGAAATCCGACTTCGTACTTGAAAAGCAGACAAGTAGGGGAAGATTTTATATAGCAGAAATTATTTTCTTAAAAATGTTGCGAAAGGGGTCAAAACAGCAGTTTTTTGTGAAAGTTTGAAAAAAACGTGGTAGCATTAGTAAAACTGCTGTAACGTAAGTTCCATACTGAATAAACTGTTTCCACATTTGACAAGCAAAAGAAGAGGAAGGATTTAATCCAAAATGTTTTTGTCTAACTTTTTAGTTTAGTGGTCAAAATGATAGTTGTTTGGAATTGAATGAATCTGCTAAGTTCTGACATGTTTTACAAAGGCTTGAAAGACAGACGATGGGTTACGAAAATAGCTCTAGTTACAGATTGGTAGCCCCGATTTGAAATCCGACTTCGTACTTGACAAGCAGACAAGTAGGGGAAGACTTTATATAGCAGACATTTTTTTCTTTAAAATGTTGCAAAAGGGGTCAAAACAGCAGTTTTTGGGAAAGTTTGAAAAAAACGTGGTAGCATTAGTAAAACTGCTGTAACGTAAGTTCCATACTGAATAAACTGTTTCCACATTTGACAAGCAAAAGTAGAGGAAGGATTTAATCCAAAATGTTTTTGTCTAACTCTTTGGTTTAGTGGTCAAAATGATAGTTGTTTGGAATTGAATGAATCTGCTAAGTTCTGACATGTTTTACAAAGGCTTGAAAGACAGACGATGGGTTACGAAAATAGCTCTAGTTACAGATTGGTAGCCCCGATTTGAAATCTGACTTCGTACTTGACAAGCAGACAAGTAGGGGAAGATTTTATATAGCAGACATTTTTTTCTTTAAAATGTTGCGAAATGGGTCAAAACAGCAGTTTTTTGTGAAAGTTTGAAAAAAACGTGGTAGCATTAGTAAAACTGCTGTAACGTAAGTCCCATTCTGAATAAACTGTTTCCACATTTGACAAGCAAATGTAGAGGAAGGATTTAATCCAAAATGTTTTTGTCTAACTATTTAGTTTAGTGGTCAAAATGATAGTTGTTTGGAATTGAATGAATCTGCTAAGTTCTGACATGTTTTACAAAGGCTTGAAAGACAGACGATGGGTTACGAAAATAGCTCTAGTTACAGATTGGTAGCCCCGATTTGAAATCCGACTTCGTACTTGACAAGCAGACAAGTAGGGGAAGACTTTATATAGCAGACATTTTTTTCTTTAAAATGTTGCAAAAGGGGTCAAAACAGCAGTTTTTGGGAAAGTTTGAAAAAAACGTGGTAGCATTAGTAAAACTGCTGTAACGTAAGTTCCATACTGAATAAACTGTTTCCACATTTGACAAGCAAAAGTAGAGGAAGGATTTAATCCAAAATGTTTTTGTCTAACTCTTTGGTTTAGTGGTCAAAATGATAGTTGTTTGGAATTGAATGAATCTGCTAACTTCTGACATGTTTTACAGAGGCTTGAAAGACAGACGATGGGTTACGAAAATAGCTCTAGTTACAGATTGGTAGCCCCGATTTGAAATCCGACTTCGTACTTGAAAAGCAGACAAGTAGGGGAAGATTTTATATAGCAGAAATTATTTTCTTAAAAATGTTGCGAAAGGGGTCAAAACAGCAGTTTTTTGTGAAAGTTTGAAAAAAACGTGGTAGCATTAGTAAAACTGCTGTAACGTAAGTTCCATACTGAATAAACTGTTTCCACATTTGACAAGCAAAAGAAGAGGAAGGATTTAATCCAAAATGTTTTTGTCTAACTTTTTAGTTTAGTGGTCAAAATGATAGTTGTTTGGAATTGAATGAATCTGCTAAGTTCTGACATGTTTTACAAAGGCTTGAAAGACAGACGATGGGTTACGAAAATAGCTCTAGTTACAGATTGGTAGCCCCGATTTGAAATCCGACTTCGTACTTGACAAGCAGACAAGTAGGGGAAGACTTTATATAGCAGACATTTTTTTCTTTAAAATGTTGCAAAAGGGGTCAAAACAGCAGTTTTTGGGAAAGTTTGAAAAAAACGTGGTAGCATTAGTAAAACTGCTGTAACGTAAGTTCCATACTGAATAAACTGTTTCCACATTTGACAAGCAAAAGTAGAGGAAGGATTTAATCCAAAATGTTTTTGTCTAACTCTTTGGTTTAGTGGTCAAAATGATAGTTGTTTGGAATTGAATGAATCTGCTAAGTTCTGACATGTTTTACAAAGGCTTGAAAGACAGACGATGGGTTACGAAAATAGCTCTAGTTACAGATTGGTAGCCCCGATTTGAAATCTGACTTCGTACTTGACAAGCAGACAAGTAGGGGAAGATTTTATATAGCAGACATTTTTTTCTTTAAAATGTTGCGAAATGGGTCAAAACAGCAGTTTTTTGTGAAAGTTTGAAAAAAACGTGGTAGCATTAGTAAAACTGCTGTAACGTAAGTCCCATTCTGAATAAACTGTTTCCACATTTGACAAGCAAATGTAGAGGAAGGATTTAATCCAAAATGTTTTTGTCTAACTATTTAGTTTAGTGGTCAAAATGATAGTTGTTTGGAATTGAATGAATCTGCTAAGTTCTGACATGTTTTACAAAGGCTTGAAAGACAGACGATGGGTTACGAAAATAGCTCTAGTTACAGATTGGTAGCCCCGATTTGAAATCCGACTTCGTACTTGACAAGCAGACAAGTAGTGGAAGACTTTATATAGCAGACATTTTTTTCTTTAAAATGTTGCAAAAGGGGTCAAAACAGCAGTTTTTGGGAAAGTTTGAAAAAAACGTGGTAGCATTAGTAAAACTGCTGTAACGTAAGTTCCATACTGAATAAACTGTTTCCACATTTGACAAGCAAAAGTAGAGGAAGGATTTAATCCAAAATGTTTTTGTCTAACTCTTTGGTTTAGTGGTCAAAATGATAGTTGTTTGGAATTGAATGAATCTGCTAAGTTCTGACATGTTTTACAAAGGCTTGAAAGACAGACGATGGGTTACGAAAATAGCTCTAGTTACAGATTGGTAGCCCCGATTTGAAATCTGACTTCGTACTTGACAAGCAGACAAGTAGGGGAAGATTTTATATAGCAGACATTTTTTTCTTTAAAATGTTGCGAAATGGGTCAAAACAGCAGTTTTTTGTGAAAGTTTGAAAAAAACGTGGTAGCATTAGTAAAACTGCTGTAACGTAAGTCCCATTCTGAATAAACTGTTTCCACATTTGACAAGCAAATGTAGAGGAAGGATTTAATCCAAAATGTTTTTGTCTAACTATTTAGTTTAGTGGTCAAAATGATAGTTGTTTGGAATTGAATGAATCTGCTAAGTTCTGACATGTTTTACAAAGGCTTGAAAGACAGACGATGGGTTACGAAAATAGCTCTAGTTACAGATTGGTAGCCCCGATTTGAAATCCGACTTCGTACTTGACAAGCAGACAAGTAGTGGAAGACTTTATATAGCAGACATTTTTTTCTTTAAAATGTTGCAAAAGGGGTCAAAACAGCAGTTTTTGGGAAAGTTTGAAAAAAACGTGGTAGCATTAGTAAAACTGCTGTAACGTAAGTTCCATACTGAATAAACTGTTTCCACATTTGACAAGCAAAAGTAGAGGAAGGATTTAATCCAAAATGTTTTTGTCTAACTCTTTGGTTTAGTGGTCAAAATGATAGTTGTTTGGAATTGAATGAATCTGCTAAGTTCTGACATGTTTTACAAAGGCTTGAAAGACAGACGATGGGTTACGAAAATAGCTCTAGTTACAGATTGGTAGCCCCGATTTGAAATCTGACTTCGTACTTGACAAGCAGACAAGTAGGGGAAGATTTTATATAGCAGACATTTTTTTCTTTAAAATGTTGCGAAATGGGTCAAAACAGCAGTTTTTTGTGAAAGTTTGAAAAAAACGTGGTAGCATTAGTAAAACTGCTGTAACGTAAGTCCCATTCTGAATAAACTGTTTCCACATTTGACAAGCAAATGTAGAGGAAGGATTTAATCCAAAATGTTTTTGTCTAACTATTTAGTTTAGTGGTCAAAATGATAGTTGTTTGGAATTGAATGAATCTGCTAAGTTCTGACATGTTTTACAAAGGCTTGAAAGACAGACGATGGGTTACGAAAATAGCTCTAGTTACAGATTGGTAGCCCCGATTTGAAATCCGACTTCGTACTTGACAAGCAGACAAGTAGGGGAAGACTTTATATAGCAGACATTTTTTTCTTTAAAATGTTGCAAAAGGGGTCAAAACAGCAGTTTTTGGGAAAGTTTGAAAAAAACGTGGTAGCATTAGTAAAACTGCTGTAACGTAAGTTCCATACTGAATAAACTGTTTCCACATTTGACAAGCAAATGTGGAGGAAGGATTTAATCCAAAATATTTTTGTCTAACTCTTTGGTTTAGTGGTCAAAATGATAGTTGTTTGGAATTGAACGAATCTGCTAAGTTCTGACATGTTTTACAAAGGCTTGAAAGACAGACGATGGGTTACGAAAATAGCTCTAGTTACAGATTGGTAGCCCCGATTTGAAATTCGACTTCGTACTTGACAATCAGACAAGTAGGGGAAGATTTTATATATCAGACATTATTTTTGAATTTTTTTTGCGAAAGGGGTCAAAACAGCAGTTTTTTGTGAAAGTTTGAAAAAAACGTGGTAGCATTAGTAAAACTGCTGTAACGTAAGTTCCATACTGAATAAACTGTTTCCACATTTGACAAGCAAAAGAAGAGGAAGGATTTAATCCAAAATGTTTTTGTCTAACTTTTTAGTTTAGTGGTCAAAATGATAGTTGTTTGGAATTGAATGAATATGCTAAGTTCTGACATGTTTTACAAAGGCTTGAAAGACAGACGATGGGTTACGAAAATAGCTCTAGTTACAGATTGGTAGCCCCGATTTGAAATCCGACTTCGTACTTGACAAGCAGACAAGTAGGGGAAGACTTTATATAGCAGACATTTTTTTCTTTAAAATGTTGCAAAAGGGGTCAAAACAGCAGTTTTTGGGAAAGTTTGAAAAAAACGTGGTAGCATTAGTAAAACTGCTGTAACGTAAGTTCCATACTGAATAAACTGTTTCCACATTTGACAAGCAAAAGTAGAGGAAGGATTTAATCCAAAATGTTTTTGTCTAACTCTTTGGTTTAGTGGTCAAAATGATAGTTGTTTGGAATTGAACGAATCTGCTAAGTTCTGACATGTTTTACAAAGGCTTGAAAGACAGACGATGGGTTACGAAAATAGCTCTAGTTACAGATTGGTAGCCCCGATTTGAAATCTGACTTCGTACTTGACAAGCAGACAAGTTGGTGGAAGATTTTGTATAGCAGACATTTTTTTCTTTAAAATGTTGCAAAATGGGTCAAAACAGCAGTTTTTTGTGAAAGTTTGAAAAAAACGTGGTAGCATTAGTAAAACTGCTGTAACGTAAGTCCCATTCTGAATAAACTGTTTCCACATTTGACAAGCAAAAGTAGAGGAAGGATTTAATCCAAAATATTTTTGTCTAACTCTTTGGTTTAGTGGTCAAAATGATAGTTGTTTGGAATTGAATGAATCTGCTAACTTCTGACATGTTTTACAGAGGCTTGAAAGACAGACGATGGGTTACGAAAATAGCTCTAGTTACAGATTGGTAGCCCCGATTTGAAATCCGACTTCGTACTTGACAAGCAGACAAGTAGGGGAAGACTTTATATAGCAGACATTTTTTTCTTTAAAATGTTGCAAAAGGGGTCAAAACAGCAGTTTTTGGGAAAGTTTGAAAAAAACGTGGTAGCATTAGTAAAACTGCTGTAACGTAAGTTCCATACTGAATAAACTGTTTCCACATTTGACAAGCAAAAGTAGAGGAAGGATTTAATCCAAAATGTTTTTGTCTAACTCTTTGGTTTAGTGGTCAAAATGATAGTTGTTTGGAATTGAATGAATCTGCTAAGTTCTGACATGTTTTACAAAGGCTTGAAAGACAGACGATGGGTTACGAAAATAGCTCTAGTTACAGATTGGTAGCCCCGATTTGAAATCTGACTTCGTACTTGACAAGCAGACAAGTAGGGGAAGATTTTATATAGCAGACATTTTTTTCTTTAAAATGTTGCGAAATGGGTCAAAACAGCAGTTTTTTGTGAAAGTTTGAAAAAAACGTGGTAGCATTAGTAAAACTGCTGTAACGTAAGTCCCATTCTGAATAAACTGTTTCCACATTTGACAAGCAAATGTAGAGGAAGGATTTAATCCAAAATGTTTTTGTCTAACTATTTAGTTTAGTGGTCAAAATGATAGTTGTTTGGAATTGAATGAATCTGCTAAGTTCTGACATGTTTTACAAAGGCTTGAAAGACAGACGATGGGTTACGAAAATAGCTCTAGTTACAGATTGGTAGCCCCGATTTGAAATCCGACTTCGTACTTGACAAGCAGACAAGTAGGGGAAGACTTTATATAGCAGACATTTTTTTCTTTAAAATGTTGCAAAAGGGGTCAAAACAGCAGTTTTTGGGAAAGTTTGAAAAAAACGTGGTAGCATTAGTAAAACTGCTGTAACGTAAGTTCCATACTGAATAAACTGTTTCCACATTTGACAAGCAAAAGTAGAGGAAGGATTTAATCCAAAATGTTTTTGTCTAACTCTTTGGTTTAGTGGTCAAAATGATAGTTGTTTGGAATTGAATGAATCTGCTAACTTCTGACATGTTTTACAGAGGCTTGAAAGACAGACGATGGGTTACGAAAATAGCTCTAGTTACAGATTGGTAGCCCCGATTTGAAATCCGACTTCGTACTTGAAAAGCAGACAAGTAGGGGAAGATTTTATATAGCAGAAATTATTTTCTTAAAAATGTTGCGAAAGGGGTCAAAACAGCAGTTTTTTGTGAAAGTTTGAAAAAAACGTGGTAGCATTAGTAAAACTGCTGTAACGTAAGTTCCATACTGAATAAACTGTTTCCACATTTGACAAGCAAAAGAAGAGGAAGGATTTAATCCAAAATGTTTTTGTCTAACTTTTTAGTTTAGTGGTCAAAATGATAGTTGTTTGGAATTGAATGAATCTGCTAAGTTCTGACATGTTTTACAAAGGCTTGAAAGACAGACGATGGGTTACGAAAATAGCTCTAGTTACAGATTGGTAGCCCCGATTTGAAATCCGACTTCGTACTTGACAAGCAGACAAGTAGGGGAAGACTTTATATAGCAGACATTTTTTTCTTTAAAATGTTGCAAAAGGGGTCAAAACAGCAGTTTTTGGGAAAGTTTGAAAAAAACGTGGTAGCATTAGTAAAACTGCTGTAACGTAAGTTCCATACTGAATAAACTGTTTCCACATTTGACAAGCAAAAGTAGAGGAAGGATTTAATCCAAAATGTTTTTGTCTAACTCTTTGGTTTAGTGGTCAAAATGATAGTTGTTTGGAATTGAATGAATCTGCTAAGTTCTGACATGTTTTACAAAGGCTTGAAAGACAGACGATGGGTTACGAAAATAGCTCTAGTTACAGATTGGTAGCCCCGATTTGAAATCTGACTTCGTACTTGACAAGCAGACAAGTAGGGGAAGATTTTATATAGCAGACATTTTTTTCTTTAAAATGTTGCGAAATGGGTCAAAACAGCAGTTTTTTGTGAAAGTTTGAAAAAAACGTGGTAGCATTAGTAAAACTGCTGTAACGTAAGTCCCATTCTGAATAAACTGTTTCCACATTTGACAAGCAAATGTAGAGGAAGGATTTAATCCAAAATGTTTTTGTCTAACTATTTAGTTTAGTGGTCAAAATGATAGTTGTTTGGAATTGAATGAATCTGCTAAGTTCTGACATGTTTTACAAAGGCTTGAAAGACAGACGATGGGTTACGAAAATAGCTCTAGTTACAGATTGGTAGCCCCGATTTGAAATCCGACTTCGTACTTGACAAGCAGACAAGTAGTGGAAGACTTTATATAGCAGACATTTTTTTCTTTAAAATGTTGCAAAAGGGGTCAAAACAGCAGTTTTTGGGAAAGTTTGAAAAAAACGTGGTAGCATTAGTAAAACTGCTGTAACGTAAGTTCCATACTGAATAAACTGTTTCCACATTTGACAAGCAAAAGTAGAGGAAGGATTTAATCCAAAATGTTTTTGTCTAACTCTTTGGTTTAGTGGTCAAAATGATAGTTGTTTGGAATTGAATGAATCTGCTAAGTTCTGACATGTTTTACAAAGGCTTGAAAGACAGACGATGGGTTACGAAAATAGCTCTAGTTACAGATTGGTAGCCCCGATTTGAAATCTGACTTCGTACTTGACAAGCAGACAAGTAGGGGAAGATTTTATATAGCAGACATTTTTTTCTTTAAAATGTTGCGAAATGGGTCAAAACAGCAGTTTTTTGTGAAAGTTTGAAAAAAACGTGGTAGCATTAGTAAAACTGCTGTAACGTAAGTCCCATTCTGAATAAACTGTTTCCACATTTGACAAGCAAATGTAGAGGAAGGATTTAATCCAAAATGTTTTTGTCTAACTATTTAGTTTAGTGGTCAAAATGATAGTTGTTTGGAATTGAATGAATCTGCTAAGTTCTGACATGTTTTACAAAGGCTTGAAAGACAGACGATGGGTTACGAAAATAGCTCTAGTTACAGATTGGTAGCCCCGATTTGAAATCCGACTTCGTACTTGACAAGCAGACAAGTAGTGGAAGACTTTATATAGCAGACATTTTTTTCTTTAAAATGTTGCAAAAGGGGTCAAAACAGCAGTTTTTGGGAAAGTTTGAAAAAAACGTGGTAGCATTAGTAAAACTGCTGTAACGTAAGTTCCATACTGAATAAACTGTTTCCACATTTGACAAGCAAAAGTAGAGGAAGGATTTAATCCAAAATGTTTTTGTCTAACTCTTTGGTTTAGTGGTCAAAATGATAGTTGTTTGGAATTGAATGAATCTGCTAAGTTCTGACATGTTTTACAAAGGCTTGAAAGACAGACGATGGGTTACGAAAATAGCTCTAGTTACAGATTGGTAGCCCCGATTTGAAATCTGACTTCGTACTTGACAAGCAGACAAGTAGGGGAAGATTTTATATAGCAGACATTTTTTTCTTTAAAATGTTGCGAAATGGGTCAAAACAGCAGTTTTTTGTGAAAGTTTGAAAAAAACGTGGTAGCATTAGTAAAACTGCTGTAACGTAAGTCCCATTCTGAATAAACTGTTTCCACATTTGACAAGCAAATGTAGAGGAAGGATTTAATCCAAAATGTTTTTGTCTAACTATTTAGTTTAGTGGTCAAAATGATAGTTGTTTGGAATTGAATGAATCTGCTAAGTTCTGACATGTTTTACAAAGGCTTGAAAGACAGACGATGGGTTACGAAAATAGCTCTAGTTACAGATTGGTAGCCCCGATTTGAAATCCGACTTCGTACTTGACAAGCAGACAAGTAGGGGAAGACTTTATATAGCAGACATTTTTTTCTTTAAAATGTTGCAAAAGGGGTCAAAACAGCAGTTTTTGGGAAAGTTTGAAAAAAACGTGGTAGCATTAGTAAAACTGCTGTAACGTAAGTTCCATACTGAATAAACTGTTTCCACATTTGACAAGCAAATGTGGAGGAAGGATTTAATCCAAAATATTTTTGTCTAACTCTTTGGTTTAGTGGTCAAAATGATAGTTGTTTGGAATTGAACGAATCTGCTAAGTTCTGACATGTTTTACAAAGGCTTGAAAGACAGACGATGGGTTACGAAAATAGCTCTAGTTACAGATTGGTAGCCCCGATTTGAAATTCGACTTCGTACTTGACAATCAGACAAGTAGGGGAAGATTTTATATATCAGACATTATTTTTGAATTTTTTTTGCGAAAGGGGTCAAAACAGCAGTTTTTTGTGAAAGTTTGAAAAAAACGTGGTAGCATTAGTAAAACTGCTGTAACGTAAGTTCCATACTGAATAAACTGTTTCCACATTTGACAAGCAAAAGAAGAGGAAGGATTTAATCCAAAATGTTTTTGTCTAACTTTTTAGTTTAGTGGTCAAAATGATAGTTGTTTGGAATTGAATGAATATGCTAAGTTCTGACATGTTTTACAAAGGCTTGAAAGACAGACGATGGGTTACGAAAATAGCTCTAGTTACAGATTGGTAGCCCCGATTTGAAATCCGACTTCGTACTTGACAAGCAGACAAGTAGGGGAAGACTTTATATAGCAGACATTTTTTTCTTTAAAATGTTGCAAAAGGGGTCAAAACAGCAGTTTTTGGGAAAGTTTGAAAAAAACGTGGTAGCATTAGTAAAACTGCTGTAACGTAAGTTCCATACTGAATAAACTGTTTCCACATTTGACAAGCAAAAGTAGAGGAAGGATTTAATCCAAAATGTTTTTGTCTAACTCTTTGGTTTAGTGGTCAAAATGATAGTTGTTTGGAATTGAACGAATCTGCTAAGTTCTGACATGTTTTACAAAGGCTTGAAAGACAGACGATGGGTTACGAAAATAGCTCTAGTTACAGATTGGTAGCCCCGATTTGAAATCTGACTTCGTACTTGACAAGCAGACAAGTTGGTGGAAGATTTTGTATAGCAGACATTTTTTTCTTTAAAATGTTGCAAAATGGGTCAAAACAGCAGTTTTTTGTGAAAGTTTGAAAAAAACGTGGTAGCATTAGTAAAACTGCTGTAACGTAAGTCCCATTCTGAATAAACTGTTTCCACATTTGACAAGCAAAAGTAGAGGAAGGATTTAATCCAAAATATTTTTGTCTAACTCTTTGGTTTAGTGGTCAAAATGATAGTTGTTTGGAATTGAATGAATCTGCTAACTTCTGACATGTTTTACAGAGGCTTGAAAGACAGACGATGGGTTACGAAAATAGCTCTAGTTACAGATTGGTAGCCCCGATTTGAAATCCGACTTCGTACTTGACAAGCAGACAAGTAGGGGAAGACTTTATATAGCAGACATTTTTTTCTTTAAAATGTTGCAAAAGGGGTCAAAACAGCAGTTTTTGGGAAAGTTTGAAAAAAACGTGGTAGCATTAGTAAAACTGCTGTAACGTAAGTTCCATACTGAATAAACTGTTTCCACATTTGACAAGCAAAAGTAGAGGAAGGATTTAATCCAAAATGTTTTTGTCTAACTCTTTGGTTTAGTGGTCAAAATGATAGTTGTTTGGAATTGAATGAATCTGCTAAGTTCTGACATGTTTTACAAAGGCTTGAAAGACAGACGATGGGTTACGAAAATAGCTCTAGTTACAGATTGGTAGCCCCGATTTGAAATCTGACTTCGTACTTGACAAGCAGACAAGTAGGGGAAGATTTTATATAGCAGACATTTTTTTCTTTAAAATGTTGCGAAATGGGTCAAAACAGCAGTTTTTTGTGAAAGTTTGAAAAAAACGTGGTAGCATTAGTAAAACTGCTGTAACGTAAGTCCCATTCTGAATAAACTGTTTCCACATTTGACAAGCAAATGTAGAGGAAGGATTTAATCCAAAATGTTTTTGTCTAACTATTTAGTTTAGTGGTCAAAATGATAGTTGTTTGGAATTGAATGAATCTGCTAAGTTCTGACATGTTTTACAAAGGCTTGAAAGACAGACGATGGGTTACGAAAATAGCTCTAGTTACAGATTGGTAGCCCCGATTTGAAATCCGACTTCGTACTTGACAAGCAGACAAGTAGGGGAAGACTTTATATAGCAGACATTTTTTTCTTTAAAATGTTGCAAAAGGGGTCAAAACAGCAGTTTTTGGGAAAGTTTGAAAAAAACGTGGTAGCATTAGTAAAACTGCTGTAACGTAAGTTCCATACTGAATAAACTGTTTCCACATTTGACAAGCAAAAGTAGAGGAAGGATTTAATCCAAAATGTTTTTGTCTAACTCTTTGGTTTAGTGGTCAAAATGATAGTTGTTTGGAATTGAATGAATCTGCTAAGTTCTGACATGTTTTACAAAGGCTTGAAAGACAGACGATGGGTTACGAAAATAGCTCTAGTTACAGATTGGTAGCCCCGATTTGAAATCTGACTTCGTACTTGACAAGCAGACAAGTAGGGGAAGATTTTATATAGCAGACATTTTTTTCTTTAAAATGTTGCGTAATGGGTCAAAACAGCAGTTTTTTGTGAAAGTTTGAAAAAAACGTGGTAGCATTAGTAAAACTGCTGTAACGTAAGTCCCATTCTGAATAAACTGTTTCCACATTTGACAAGCAAATGTAGAGGAAGGATTTAATCCAAAATGTTTTTGTCTAACTATTTAGTTTAGTGGTCAAAATGATAGTTGTTTGGAATTGAATGAATCTGCTAAGTTCTGACATGTTTTACAAAGGCTTGAAAGACAGACGATGGGTTACGAAAATAGCTCTAGTTACAGATTGGTAGCCCCGATTTGAAATCTGACTTCGTACTTGACAAGCAGACAAGTAGGGGAAGATTTTATATAGCAGACATTTTTTTCTTTAAAATGTTGCGTAATGGGTCAAAACAGCAGTTTTTTGTGAAAGTTTGAAAAAAACGTGGTAGCATTAGTAAAACTGCTGTAACGTAAGTCCCATTCTGAATAAACTGTTTCCACATTTGACAAGCAAATGTAGAGGAAGGATTTAATCCAAAATGTTTTTGTCTAACTATTTAGTTTAGTGGTCAAAATGATAGTTGTTTGGAATTGAATGAATCTGCTAAGTTCTGACATGTTTTACAAAGGCTTGAAAGACAGACGATGGGTTACGAAAATAGCTCTAGTTACAGATTGGTAGCCCCGATTTGAAATCCGACTTCGTACTTGACAAGCAGACAAGTAGGGGAAGACTTTATATAGCAGACATTTTTTTCTTTAAAATGTTGCAAAAGGGGTCAAAACAGCAGTTTTTGGGAAAGTTTGAAAAAAACGTGGTAGCATTAGTAAAACTGCTGTAACGTAAGTTCCATACTGAATAAACTGTTTCCACATTTGACAAGCAAATGTGGAGGAAGGATTTAATCCAAAATATTTTTGTCTAACTCTTTGGTTTAGTGGTCAAAATGATAGTTGTTTGGAATTGAACGAATCTGCTAAGTTCTGACATGTTTTACAAAGGCTTGAAAGACAGACGATGGGTTACGAAAATAGCTCTAGTTACAGATTGGTAGCCCCGATTTGAAATTCGACTTCGTACTTGACAATCAGACAAGTAGGGGAAGATTTTATATATCAGACATTATTTTTGAATTTTTTTTGCGAAAGGGGTCAAAACAGCAGTTTTTTGTGAAAGTTTGAAAAAAACGTGGTAGCATTAGTAAAACTGCTGTAACGTAAGTTCCATACTGAATAAACTGTTTCCACATTTGACAAGCAAAAGAAGAGGAAGGATTTAATCCAAAATGTTTTTGTCTAACTTTTTAGTTTAGTGGTCAAAATGATAGTTGTTTGGAATTGAATGAATATGCTAAGTTCTGACATGTTTTACAAAGGCTTGAAAGACAGACGATGGGTTACGAAAATAGCTCTAGTTACAGATTGGTAGCCCCGATTTGAAATCCGACTTCGTACTTGACAAGCAGACAAGTAGGGGAAGACTTTATATAGCAGACATTTTTTTCTTTAAAATGTTGCAAAAGGGGTCAAAACAGCAGTTTTTGGGAAAGTTTGAAAAAAACGTGGTAGCATTAGTAAAACTGCTGTAACGTAAGTTCCATACTGAATAAACTGTTTCCACATTTGACAAGCAAAAGAAGAGGAAGGATTTAATCCAAAATGTTTTTGTTTAACTTTTTAGTTTAGTGGTCAAAATGATAGTTGTTTGGAATTGAATGAATATGCTAAGTTCTGACATGTTTTACAAAGGCTTGAAAGACAGACGATGGGTTACGAAAATAGCTCTAGTTACAGATTGGTAGCCCCGATTTGAAATCCGACTTCGTACTTGACAAGCAGACAAGTAGGGGAAGACTTTATATAGCATACATTTTTTTCTTTAAAATGTTGCAAAAGGGGTCAAAACAGCAGTTTTTGGGAAAGTTTGAAAAAAACGTGGTAGCATTAGTAAAACTGCTGTAACGTAAGTTCCATACTGAATAAACTGTTTCCACATTTGACAAGCAAAAGTAGAGGAAGGATTTAATCCAAAATGTTTTTGTCTAACTCTTTGGTTTAGTGGTCAAAATGATAGTTGTTTGGAATTGAACGAATCTGCTAAGTTCTGACATGTTTTACAAAGGCTTGAAAGACAGACGATGGGTTACGAAAATAGCTCTAGTTACAGATTGGTAGCCCCGATTTGAAATCTGACTTCGTACTTGACAAGCAGACAAGTAGGGGAAGATTTTATATAGCAGACATTTTTTTCTTTAAAATGTTGCAAAATGGGTCAAAACAGCAGTTTTTTGTGAAAGTTTGAAAAAAACGTGGTAGCATTAGTAAAACTGCTGTAACGTAAGTCCCATTCTGAATAAACTGTTTCCACATTTGACAAGCAAAAGTAGAGGAAGGATTTAATCCAAAATATTTTTGTCTAACTCTTTGGTTTAGTGGTCAAAATGATAGTTGTTTGGAATTGAATGAATCTGCTAACTTCTGACATGTTTTACAGAGGCTTGAAAGACAGACGATGGGTTACGAAAATAGCTCTAGTTACAGATTGGTAGCCCCGATTTGAAATCCGACTTCGTACTTGACAAGCAGACAAGTAGGGGAAGATTTATATAGCAGACATTTTTTTCTTTAACCTGTCTAGGATCAGCGTGGCGCTAGCGGCACACCCCCCCCCCCCCCCCCCACTGAAAAACCAGTGCCGCGAAATTCAAAAAAAATATTTTTTTAAAATATTTAACTTTCACACATTAAAGTCCAATACAGCTAATGAAAGACACAGATCTTGTGAATCCAGTCAACATTTCCGATTTTTAAAATGTTTTACAGGGAAGACACAATATGTAAAGATGTACATCTATTACCTAAAAACACATTAGCATAATCCACCATCTTTTATTTGTCCACCAACACCAGTAGCCATCACCAATTCGGCTAAACTAAGATATTTATAGCCCCTAACCAACAAAAAAACTCATTAGATGACAGTCTGATAACATATTTATGGTATGGGATAGGTTTTGTTAGAAAAAAGTGCATATTTCAGGTAGACTTCATAGTTTACAATTGCACCCACCATCACAAATGGACTAGAATAATTACAATGAGCAACGTGTTTACCTAACTACTAATCATCAAACATTTCGTAAAAATACACAGCATACACGAATCGAAAGACACAGATCCTGTGAATACAGACAATATTTCAGATTTTCTAAGTGTCTTACAGCGAAAACACAATAAATCGTTATATTAGCTTAGCACATAGCAATTAGCAGCCCAGCATTGATTCTAGCCAAAGTGAGCGATAAAAGTCAACATCGCCAAAAGATATTAATTTTTTCACTAACCTTCTCAGAATTCTTCCGATGACACTCCTGTAACATCACATTACAACATGCATATACAGTTTGATCGAAAATGTTTATATTTAGCCCCCAAAATCATGGTTAGACAATGTGAAATGTAGCTCAGTTGGTCAGAAAATGTCCTTGCGCCACTTAGACAGTGATCTACTCTTATACATAAATACTCATAAACGTGACTAAAAAATACAGGGTGGACAGGGATTGATAGACAATTTAATTCTTAATACAATTGCGTTATTACATTTTTTAATTTATCCTTACTTTTCAATACAGTTTGCGCCAAGCGAAGCTACGTCAAAAAACATGGCGTCCTAAGCCACTAAAATGTTTCGACAGAAACACGATTTATCATAATAAAAATGTCCTACCTTGAGCTGTTCTTCCATCAGTATCTTGGGCAAAGGATCCTTTCTTGGGAGAAATCGTCTTTTGGTGGAAAGCTGTCCTCTTGCCATGTGGAAATGTCAACTGCGTTCGGGATGAACTGAAAAGCGTGCCCAACTTTTCACATCGTTGCAAAAATAAATGTCCCAAAATCGCACTAAACGGATATAAATTGCTATAAAACGCTTTAAATTAACTACCTTATGATGTTTTTAACTCCTATAACGAGTGAAAAGATGACCGGAGAAATATAACAGGCTAAACTAACGCTTGGAACAAGTGCGCGCCGGTGTCCTCTTGGCTCATGACGCAGCTCCCAAAGAATGACTAGCTTCAGGGTTTTTTCATTTGTAGGGCCTGTGAACGCGCAATCGACCCCGTTGGAATCGTCATCACGTAAAGGCATCCAGGGGAAGACGTAAGAAGTGTCCGTATAGTCATAGCAACGACAGTGCCCTTTTAAATGACTTCAGAACAGTGGCCAACATTTCTCAAATCTGACTCCATGTCAGGGAAATTGCTGTAGAATGGGCTCTGTTCCACTTAGAGACAAAATTTCAACTCCTATAGAAACTATAGACTGTTTTCTATCCAATAATAATAATAATATGCATATTGTACGATCAAGGATTTTGTGGGAAGCCGTTTAAAAAATTAGCCAAATTAGCATAAGTAGTCTAAACAGCGCCCCCATCCCCAACAGGTTAAAATGTTGCAAAATGGGTCAAAACAGCAGTTTTTTGTGAAAGTTTGAAAAAAACGTGGTAGCATTAGTAAAACTGCTGTAACGTAAGTCCCATTCTGAATAAACTGTTTCCACATTTGACAAGCAAAAGTAGAGGAAGGATTTAATCCAAAATATTTTTGTCTAACTCTTTGGTTTAGTGGTCAAAATGATAGTTGTTTGGAATTGAATGAATCTGCTAACTTCTGACATGTTTTACAGAGGCTTGAAAGACAGACGATGGGTTACGAAAATAGCTCTAGTTACAGATTGGTAGCCCCGATTTGAAATCCGACTTCGTACTTGAAAAGCAGACAAGTAGGGGAAGATTTTATATAGCAGAAATTATTTTCTTAAAAATGTTGCGAAAGGGGTCAAAACAGCAGTTTTTTGTGAAAGTTTGAAAAAAACGTGGTAGCATTAGTAAAACTGCTGTAACGTAAGTTCCATACTGAATAAACTGTTTCCACATTTGACAAGCAAATGTAGAGGAAGGATTTAATCCAAAATGTTTTTGTCTAACTATTTAGTTTAGTGGTCAAAATGATAGTTGTTTGGAATTGAATGAATCTGCTAAGTTCTGACATGTTTTACAAAGGCTTGAAAGACAGACGATGGGTTACGAAAATAGCTCTAGTTACAGATTGGTAGCCCCGATTTGAAATCCGACTTCGTACTTGACAAGCAGACAAGTAGGGGAAGACTTTATATAGCAGACATTTTTTTCTTTAAAATGTTGCAAAAGGGGTCAAAACAGCGTTTTTTTGTGAAAGTTTGAAAGAAACGTGGTAGCATTAGTAAAACTGCTGTAACGTAAGTTCCTTACTGAATAAACTGTTTCCACATTTGATAAGCAAATGTAGAGGAAGGATTTAATCCAAAATATTTTTGTCTAACTCTTTGGTTTAGTGGTCAAAATGATAGTTGTTTGGAATTGAATGAATCTGCTAAGTTCTGACATGTTTTACAAAGGCTTAAAAGACAGACGATGGGTTACGAAAATAGCTCTAGTTACAGATTGGTAGCCCCGATTTGAAATCCGACTTCGTACTTGACAAGCAGACAAGTAGGGGAAGACTTTATATAGCAGACATTTTTTTCTTTAAAATGTTGCAAAAGGGGTCAAAACAGCAATTTTTTGGGAAAGTTTGAAAAAAACGTGGTAGCATTAGTAAAACTGCTGTAACGTAAGTTCCATACTGAATAAACTGTTTCCACATTTGACAAGCAAATGTGGAGGAATGATTTAATCCAAAATATTTTTGTCTAACTCTTTGGTTTAGTGGTCAAAATGATAGTTGTTTGGAATTGAATGAATCTGCTAAGTTCTGACATGTTTTACAGAGGCTTGAAAGACAGACGATGGGTTACGAAAATAGCTCTAGTTACAGATTGGTAGCCCCGATTTGAAATCCGACTTCGTACTTGACAAGCAGACAAGTAGGGGAAGATTTTATATAGCAGACATTATTTTCAAAAAAAATTTGCGAAATGGGTCAAAACAGCGTTTTTTTTGAAAAGTTTGAAAAAAACGTGGTAGCATTAGTAAAACTGCTCCAACGTAAGTTCCATACTGAATAAACTGTTTCCACATTTGACAAGCAAATGTAGAGGAAGGATTTAATCCAAAATATTTTTGTCTAACTCTTAGGTTAATGGTCAAAATGATAGTTGTTTGGAATTGAATGAATCTGCTAAGTTCTGACATGTTTTACAAAGGCTTGAAAGACAGACGATGGGTTACGAAAATAGCTTTAGTTACAGATTGGTAGCCCCGATTTGAAATCCGACTTCGTACTTGAAAAGCAGACAAGTAGGGGAAGATTTTATATAGCAGAAATTATTTTCTTAAAAATGTTGCGAAAGGGGTCAAATAGCAGTTGATTGTGAAAGTTTGAAAAAAACGTGGTAGCATTAGTAAAACTGCTGTAATGTAAGTCCCATACTGAATAAACTGTTTCCACATTTGACAAGCAAAAGTAGAGGAAGGATTTAATCCAAAATATTTTTGTCTAACTCTTTGGTTTAGTGGTCAAAATGATAGTTGTTTGGAATTGAATGAATCTGCTAACTTCTGACATGTTTTACAGAGGCTTGAAAGACAGACGATGGGTTACGAAAATAGATCTAGTTACAGATTGGTAGCCCCGATTTGAAATCCGACTTCGTACTTGAAAAGCAGACAAGTAGGGGAAGATTTTATATAGCAGAAATTATTTTCAAAAAAAATGTTGCGAAAGGGGTCAAATAGCAGTTGATTGTGAAATTTTGAAAAAAACGTGGTAGCATTAGTAAAACTGCTGTAATGTAAGTCCCATACTGAATAAACTGTTTCCACATTTGACAAGCAAAAGTAGAGGAAGGATTTAATCCAAAATATTTTTGTCTAACTCTTTGGTTTAGTGGTCAAAATGATAGTTGTTTGGAATTGAATGAATCTGCTAACTTCTGACCATTTTTACAGAGGCTTGAAAGACAGACGATGGGTTACGAAAATAGATCTAGTTACAGATTGGTAGCCCCGATTTGAAATCCGACTTCGTACTTGAAAAGCAGACAAGTAGGGGAAGATTTTTTATAGCAGAAATTATTTTCAAAAAAAAATTGCGAAATGGGTCAAAACAGCGTTTTTTTGGGAAAGTTTGAAAAAAACGTGGTATCATTAGTAAAACTGCTGTAACGTAAGTTCCATACTGAATAAACTGTTTCCACATTTGACAAGCAAAAGTAGAGGAAGGATTTAATCCAAAATATTTTTGTCTAACTCTTTGATTTAGTGGTCAAAATGATAGTTGTTTGGAATTGAATGAATCTGCTAAGTTCTGACATGTTTTACAAAGGCTTGAAAGACAGACGATGGGTTACGAAAATAGCTCTAGTTACAGATTGGTAGCCCCGATTTGAAATCCGACTTCGTACTTGACAAGCATACATGTAGGGGAAGATTTTATATAGCAGACATAATTTTCAAAAAAAAATTGCGAAATGGGTCAAAACAGCGTTTTTTTGTGAAAGTTTGAAAAAAACGTGGTAGCATTAGTAAAACTGCTGTAACGTAAGTTCCTTACTGAATAAACTGTTTCCACATTTGACAAGCAAATGTAGAGGAAGGATTTAATCCAAAATATTTTTGTCTAACTCTTTGGTTTAGTGGTCAAAATGATAGTTGTTTGGAATTGAATGAATCTGCTAAGTTCTGACATGTTTTACAGAGGCTTGAAAGACAGACGATGGGTTACGAAAATAGCTCTAGTTACAGATTGGTAGCCCCGATTTGAAATCCGACATCGTACTTGACAAGCAGACAAGTAGGGGAGGACTTTATATAGCAGACATTATTTTTGAATTTTTTTGGGGGAAGGTGTCAAAACAGCAGTTTTTTGGGAAAGTTTGAAAAAAACGTGGTAGCATTAGTAAAACTGCTGTAACGTAAGTTCCATACTGAATAAACTGTTTCCACATTTGACAAGCAAATGTAGAGGAAGGATTTAATCCAAAATGTTTTTGTCTAACTCTTTGGTTTAGTGGTCAAAATGATAGTTGTTTGGAATTGAATGAATCTGCTAAGTTCTGACATGTTTTACAGAGGCTTGAAAGACAGACGATGGGTTACGAAAATAGCTCTAGTTACAGATTGGTAGCCCCAATTTGAAATCCGACTTCGTACTTGACAAGCAGACAAGTAGGAGAGGACTTTATATAGCAGACATTTTTTTTCTTTAAAATGTTGCAAAATGTGTCAAAACAGCAGTTTTTTGGGAAAGTTTGAAAAAAACTTGGTAGCATTAGTAAAACTGCTGTAACGTAAGTTCCATACTGAATAAACTGTTTCCACATTTGACAAGCAAATGTGGAGGAAGGATTTAATCCAAAATATTTTTGACTAACTCTTTGGTTTAGTGGTCAAAATGATAGTTGTTTGGAATTGAATGAATCTGCTAAGTTCTGACATGTTTTACAAAGGCTTGAAAGACATACGATGGGTTACGAAAATAGCTCTACTTACAGATTTGTAGCCCCGATTTGAAATCTGACTTTGTACTTGACAAGCAGACAAGTAGTGGAAGACTTTATATAGCAGACATTATTTTTGAATTTTTTGGGGGGAAGGTGTCAAAACAGCAGTTTTTTGGGAAAGTTTGAAAAAAACGTGGTAGCATTAGTAAAACTGCTGTAACGTAAGTTCCATACTGAATAAACTGTTTCCACATTTGACAAGCAAATGTAGAGGAAGGATTTAATCCAAAATATTTTTGTCTAACTCTTTGGTTTAGTGGTCAAAATGATAGTTGTTTGGAATTGAATGAATCTGCTAAGTTCTGACATGTTTTACAAAGGCTTGAAAGACAGACGATGGGTTACGAAAATAGCTCTAGTTACAGATTGGTAGCCCCGATTTGAAATCCGACTTCGTACTTGACAAGCAGACAAGTAGGGGAAGACTTCATTTAGCAGACATTTTTTTCTTTAAAATGTTGCGAAATGGTTCAAAACAGCAGTTTTTTGGGAAAGTTTGAAAAAAACTTGGTTGCATTAGTAAAACTGCTGTAACGTAAGTTCCATACTGAATAAACTGTTTCCACATTTGACAAGCAAAAGTAGAGGAAGGATTTAATCCAAAATATTTTTGTCTAACTCTTTGGTTTAGTGGTCAAAATGATAGTTGTTTGGAATTGAATGAATCTGCTAAGTTCTGACATGTTTTACAAAGGCTTGAAAGACAGACGTGTTAAGGCTGTCGCTCTCCTCATCCTCGGACGAGGTGAGGAGAGAAGGATCTTCAGACCAATACGCAGCTTCAGGGAAATAAGCCATCTTTTTATTTATAAACGACAAAACTGAATAATGATGGCAACACGAAAACAAACACTTTACCAAACTTTACAAAAAAACAAGAAAACGACGTAGAACGAAACCTGAACATAAACTCACATCACTAAATGTTAACTCACGGACAGGAACGTTACATCTAAACGCACGAACAGCCAAACAGCCCCGTAAGTGAATAACATCGACAACACGAGAGACATCACAGGAGACAATCACCCACAAACAAACAGTGAGAACGCCCTACCTAAATATGACTCTTAATTAGAGGAAAACGCAAACCACCTGCCTCTAATCAAGAGCCATACCAGGTAACCCAAAACCAACATAGAAACAGATAACAAAGACTGCCCACCCAAAACACATGCCCTGACCATAAACACATAAAAAACAACATAAAACAGGTCAGGACTGTTACAGAACCCCCCCCTCAAGGTGCGAACGCCGGGCGCACCAGCACAAAGTCCAGGGAAGGGTCTGGGTGGGCAGTTGACCACGGTGGTGGCTCCGGCTCTGGACGCTCTCCCCACACCACCATAGTCACTCCCCTCTTCTGTCTACCCCTTCCACTGACCACCCTAAAACTACCTTCCCCTAAATAAACGGCCAGCACCGGGACAAGGGGCAGCACCGGGACAAGGGGTAGCACCGGGACAAGGGGCAGCACCGGAACAAGGGGCAGCACCAGGATAAGGACCAGCACCGGAATAAGGGGCAGCACCGGGACAAGGGGCAGCACCGGGACAAGGGGCAGCACCGGGACAAGGGGCAGCACCGGGACAAGGGGCAGCACCGGGACAAGGGGCAGATCCCGGCTGAAGGACTCTGGCAGGTCCTGGCTGAGGGACTCTGGCAGGTCCTGTTTGGACGGCTCTGGCAGGTCCTGGCTGGACGGCTCTGGCAGGTCCTGGCTGGACGGCTCTGGCAGGTCCTGGCTGGACGGCTCTGGCAGGTCCTGGCTGGACGGCTCTGGCAGGTCCTGGCTGGACGGCTCTGGCAGGTCCTGGCTGGACGGCTCTGGCAGGTCCTGGCTGGACGGCTCTGGCAGGTCCTGGCTGGACGGCTCTGGCAGGTCCTGGCTGGACGGCTCTGGCAGGTCCTGGCTGGACGGCTCTGGCAGGTCCTGACTGGACGGCTCTGGCAGGTCCTGGCTGGACGGCTCTGGCTGGTCATGGCAGGACGACTCTGGCTGGTCATGGCAGGACGACTCTGGCAGATCCTGTCTGGTTGGCGGCTCTGGCAGATCCTCTCTGGTTGGCGGCTCTGGCAGATCCTGTCTGGTTGGCGGCACTGGCAGATCCTGTCTGGTTGGCGGCTCTGGCAGATCCTGTCTGGTTGGCGGCTCTGGCAGATCCTGTCTGGCGGGCGGCTCTAGCGGCTCCTGTCTGGCGGGCGGCTCTAGCGGCTCCTGTCTGGCGGACGGCTCTGTAGGCTCATGGCAGACGGGCGGCTTTGCAGGCTCATGACAGACGGGCGGCTTTGCAGGCTCATGGCAGACGGATGGCTCATACGGCGCTGGGGAGACGGATGGCTCAGATGGCGCTGGGGAGACGGATGGCTCAGATGGCGCTGGGGAGACGGATGGCTCAGATGGCGCTGGGGAGACGGATGGCTCAGATGGCGCTGGGGAGACGGATGGCTCTGTAGGAAGGAGAAGGAGAGACAGCCTGGTGCGTGGTCTAGGCACTGGCTGCGCTGGAGAGGAGGAAACAGCAGGAGAGAGAACCCGGAGAGACAGCCTGGTACGGGGGGCTGCCACCGGAGGACTGGTACATGGAGGTGGCACCGGGTCTACCGGACCGTGAAGGAGGACACGTGCTCTTGAGCACCGAGCCTCCCCAACCCTACCAGGTTGAATGATCCCCGTAGCCCTGCCAGTGCAGCGAGGTGGAATAGCCCGCACTGGCCTATGCAGGCGAACCGGGGACACCACCTGTAAGGCTGGTGCCATGTACGCCGGCCCGAGGAGACGTACTGGAGGCCAGATACGTTGGGCCGGCTTCATGACATCCGGCTCGATGCCCAACCTAGCCCTCCCAGTGCGGCAAGGTGGAATAGCCCGCACTGGGCTAAGCACGCGTACTGGGGACACCGTGCGCTTTACCGCATAACACGGTGTCTTACCAGTACGACGCCTTCTACCTCCACGGTAAGCACGGGGACTTGGCTCGGGTATCCTACCCGGCTTTGCCACACTCCTCGTGTGCCCCCCCCCCAAGAAATTTTTTGGTCTGACTCACGGGCTCCCAACCGCGTCGTCGCGCTGCCTCCTCATACCAGCGCCTCTCAGCCTTCGCTGCTTCCAACTCCTCCTTTGGACGGCGATATTCCCCTGGTTGAGCCCAAGGTCCTCTACCGTCCAGGATCTCCTCCCAAGTCCAGGAGTCCTTGTTGCTCCGTAGAGCATTCCCATACCGCTTGGTCTTAGCGTGGTGGGTGATTCTGTTAAGGCTGTCGCTCTCCTCATCCTCGGACGAGGTGAGGAGAGAAGGATCTTCAGACCAATACGCAGCTTCAGGGAAATAAGCCATCTTTTTATTTATAAACGACAAAACTGAATAATGATGGCAACACGAAAACAAACACTTTACCAAACTTTACAAAAAAACAAGAAAACGACGTAGAACGAAACCGGAACATAAACTCACATCACTAAATGTTAACTCACGGACAGGAACGTTACATCTAAACGCACGAACAGCCAAACAGCCCCGTAATTGAATAACATCGACAACACGAGAGACATCACAGGAGACAATCACCCACAAACAAACAGTGAGAACGCCCTACCTAAATATGACTCTTAATTAGAGGAAAACGCAAACCACCTGCCTCTAATCAAGAGCCATACCAGGTAACCCAAAACCAACATAGAAACAGATAACATAGACTGCCCACCCAAAACACATGCCCTGACCATAAACACATAAAAAACAACATAAAACAGGTCAGGACTGTTACAAGACGATGGGTTACGAAAATAGCTCTAGTTACAGATTGGTAGCCCCGATTTGAAATCCGACTTCGTACTTGACAAGCAGACAAGTAGGGGAAGACTTTATATAGCAGACATTTTTTTTCTTTAAAATGTTGCGAAAAATGGTCAAAACAGCAGTTTTTTGGGAAAGTTTGAAAAAAAAGTTGTAGCATTAGTAAAACTGCTGTAACGTAAGTTCCATACTGAATAAACTGTTTCCACATTTGACAAGCAAAAGTAGAGGAAGGATTTAATCCAAAATATTTTTGTCTAACTCTTTGGTTTAGTGGTCAAAATGATAGTTGTTTGGAATTGAATGAATCTGCTAACTTCTGACATGTTTTACACAGGCTTGAAAGACAGACGATGGGTTACGAAAATAGCTCTAGTTACAGATTGGTAGCCCCGATTTGAAATCCGACTTCGTACTTGACAAGCAGACAAGTAGGGGAAGACTTTATATAGCAGACATTTTTTTTCTTTAAAATGTTGCGAAAGGGGTCAAAACAGCAGTTTTTTGTGAAAGTTTGAAAAAAACGTGGTAGCATTAGTAAAACTGCTGTAAAGTAAGTTCCTTACTGAATAAACTGTTTCCACATTTGACAAGCAAAAGTAGAGGAAGGATTTAATCCAAAATATTTTTGTCTAACTCTTTGGTTTAGTGGTCAAAATGATAGTTGTTTGGAATTGAATGAATCTGCTAAGTTCTGACATGTTTTACAAAGGCTTGAAAGACAGACGATGGGTTACGAAAATAGCTCTAGTTACAGATTGGTAGCCCCGATTTGAAATCCGACTTCGTACTTGACAAGCAGACAAGTAGGGGAAGATTTTATATAGCAGACATAATTTTCTAAAAAATTTAGCGAAATGGGTCAAAACAGCGTTTTTTTGGGAAAGTTTGAAAAAAACGTGGTAGCATTAGTAAAACTGCTGTAATGTAAGTTCCTTACTGAATAAACTGTTTCCACATTTGACAAGCAAATGTAGAGGAAGGATTTAATTCAAAATATTTTTGTGTAACTCTTTGGTTTAGTGGTCAAAATGATAGTTGTTTGGAATTGAATGAATCTGCTAAGTTCTGACATGTTTTACAAAGGCTTGAAAGACAGACGATGGGTTACGAAAATAGCTCTAGTTACAGATTGGTAGCCCCGATTTGAAATCCGACTTCGTACTTGACAAGCAGACAAGTAGGGGAGGACTTTATATAGCAGAAATTGTTTTCTTTAAAATGTTGCAAAAGTTGTCAAAACAGCAGTTTTTTGGGAAAGTTTGAAAAAAACGTGGTAGCATTAGTAAAACTGCTGTAACGTAAGTTCCATACTGAATAAACTGTTTCCACATTTGACAAGCAAATGTGGAGGAAGGATTTAATCCAAAATATTTTTGACTAACTCTTTGGTTTAGTGGTCAAAATGATAGTTGTTTGGAATTGAATGAATCTGCTAAGTTCTGACATGTTTTACAAAGGCTTGAAAGACAGACGATGGGTTACGAAAATAGCTCTAGTTACAGATTGGTAGCCCCGATTTGAAATTCGACTTCGTACTTGACAATCAGACAAGTAGGGGAAGATTTTATTTAGCAGACATTATTTTTGAAATTTTTTGGGGGAAGGTGTCAAAACAGCAGTTTTTTGGGAAAGTTTGAAAAAAACGTGGTAGCATTAGTAAAACTGCTGTAACGTAAGTTCCTTACTGAATAAACTGTTTCCACATTTGACAAGCAAATGTAGAGGAAGTCTAGGATCAGTGTGGCGCTAGCGGCATACCCCCCCCCCACTGAAAAACCAGTGCCGCGAAATTCAAAAAAAATATTTTTTTAAAATATTTAACTTTCACACATTAAAGTCCAATACAGCTAATGAAAGACACAGATCTTGTGAATCCAGTCAACTTGTCCGATTTTTAAAATGTTTTACAGGGAAGACACAATATGTAAAGATGTACATCTATTACCTAAAAACACTTTAGCATAATCCACCATCTTTTATTTGTCCACCAACACCAGTAGCCATCACCAATTCGGCTAAACTAAGATATTTATAGCCCCTAACCAACAAAAAAACTCATTAGATGACAGTCTGATAACATATTTATGGTATGGGATAGGTTTTGTTAGAAAAAAGTGCATATTTCAGGTAGATGGCATTGGTTACAATTGCACCCACCGTCACAAATGGAATAGAAAAACTACTTAGAGCAACGTGTTTACCTACTTACTAATCATCAAACATTTCGTAAAAATACACAGCATACACGAATCGAAAGACACAGATCCTGTGAATACAGACAATATTTCAGATTTTCTAAGTGTCTTACAGCGAAAACACAATAAATCGTTATATTAGCGTAGCACATAGCACATTGCAGCCCAGCATTGATTCTAGCCAAAGTGAGCGATAAAAGTCAACATCGCCAAAAGATATTAATTTTTTCACTAACCTTCTCAGAATTCTTCCGATGACACTCCTGTAACATCATATTACACATTCCATATAGAGTTTGATCGCAAATGTTTATATTTAGCCACCAAAATCATGGTTAGACAATGTGAAATGTAGACAAGCTGGTCAGAAAAAGTCCTTGCGCCACTTAGACAGTGATCTACTCTTATACATAAATACTCATAAACGTGACTAAAAAATATAGGGTGGACAGGGATTGATAGACAATTTAATTCTTAATACAATTGCGGAATAACATTTTTTAATTTATCCTTACTTTTCAATACAGTTTGCGCCTAGCGAAGCTACGTCATAAAACATGGCGTCCTAAGCCACTAAAATGTTTCGACAGAAACACGATTTATCATAATAAAAATGTCCTACCTTGAGCTGTTCTTCCATCAGTATCTTCGGCAAAGGATCCTTTCTTGAGAGCAATCGTCTTTTGGTGGAAAGCTGTCCTCTTGCCATGTGGAAATGCCTACTGCGTTTGGGATGAACTGAAAAGCGTGCCCAACTATTCACATCGTTGCAAAATAAATGTCCCAAAATCGCACTAAACGGATATAAATTGCTATAAAACGCTTTAAATTAACTACCTTATGATGTTTTTAACTCCCATAACGAGTAGAAACATGACCCGAGTAATATTACCCCCTTCACTAATGCTTGGAACAGGAGCGGGCCGGTGTCCTCTAGGCGCATGACGCAGCTCCAAAAGAATGACTAGCTTCAGGGTTTTTTCATTTGTGGGGCCTGTGAACGCGCAATCGACCCCATTGGAATCGTCATCACGTAAAGGCATCCAGGGGAAGACGTAAGAAGTGTCCGTACAGTCATAGCAATATCAGTGCCTTTTTAACTGACTTCAGAACAGTGGCCAACATTTCTGAAATCTGAATCCATGTCAGGGAAATTGCTGTAGAATGGGCTCTGTTCCACTTAGAGACAAAATTTCAACTCCTATAGAAACTATAGACTGTTTTCTATCCAATAATAATATTAAAATGCATATTGTACGATCAAGGATTTTGTGGGAAGCCGTTTCAAAAATTACCAAATTAGCATAAATAGTCTAAACAGCGCCCCCATCCCCAACAGGTTAATCCAAAATATTTTTGTCTAACTCTTTGGTTTAGTGGTCAAAATGATAGTTGTTTGGAATTGAATGAATCTGCTAAGTTCTGACATGTTTTACAAAGGCTTAAAAGACAGACGATGGGTTACGAAAATAGCTCTAGTTACAGATTGGTAGCCCCGATTTGAAATCCGACTTCGTACTTGACAAGCAGACAAGTAGGGGAAGATTTTATATAGCAGACATTATTTTCAAAAAAAATTTGCGAAATGGGTCAAAACAGCGTTTTTTTTGAAAAGTTTGAAAAAAACGTGGTAGCATTAGTAAAACTGCTCGAACGTAAGTTCCATACTGAATAAACTGTTTCCACATTTGACAAGCAAATGTAGAGGAAGGATTTAATCCAAAATATTTTTGTCTAACTCTTTGGTTAATGGTCAAAATGATAGTTGTTTGGAATTGAATGAATCTGCTAAGTTCTGACATGTTTTACAAAGGCTTGAAAGACAGACGATGGGTTACGAAAATAGCTTTAGTTACAGATTGGTAGCCCCGATTTGAAATCCGACTTCGTACTTGAAAAGCAGACAAGTAGGGGAAGATTTTATATAGCAGAAATTATTTTCTTAAAAATGTTGCGAAAGGGGTCAAATAGCAGTTGATTGTGAAAGTTTGAAAAAAACCTGGTAGCATTAGTAAAACTGCTGTAATGTAAGTCCCATACTGAATAAACTGTTTCCACATTTGACAAGCAAAAGTAGAGGAAGGATTTAATCCAAAATATTTTTGTCTAACTCTTTAGTTTAGTGGTCAAAATGATAGTTGTTTGGAATTGAATGAATCTGCTAACTTCTGACATGTTTTACAGAGGCTTGAAAGACAGACGATGGGTTACGAAAATAGATCTAGTTACAGATTGGTAGCCCCGATTTGAAATCCGACTTCGTACTTGACAAGCAGACAAGTAGGGGAGGACTTTATATAGCAGAATTTTTTTGCTTTAAAATGTTGCAAAATGTGTCAAAACAGCAGTTTTTTGGGAAAGTTTGAAAAAAACGTGGTAGCATTAGTAAAACTGCTGTAACGTAAGATCCATACTGAATAAACTGTTTCCACATTTGACAAGCAAAAGTAGAGGAAGGATTTAATCCAAAATATTTTTGTCTAACTCTTTGGTTTAGTGGTCAAAATGATAGTTGTTTGGAATTGAATGAATCTGCTAACTTCTGACATGTTTTACAAAGGCTTGAAAGACAGACGATGGGTTACGAAAATAGCTCTAGTTACAGATTGGTAGCCCCGATCTGAAATTCGACTTCGTACTTGACAATCAGACAAGTAGGGGAAGATTTTATATAGCAGACATTTTTTTTCTTTAAAATGTTGCGAAAGGGGTCAAAACAGCAGTTTTTTGGGAAAGTTTGAAAAAAACGTGGTAGCATTAGTAAAACTGCTGTAACGTAAGTTCCATACTGAATAAACTGTTTCCACATTTGACAAGCAAAAGTAGAGGAAGGATTTAATCCAAAATATTTTTGTCTAACTCTTTGGTTTAGTGGTCAAAATGATAGTTGTTTGGAATTGAATGAATTTGCTAACTTCTGACATGTTTTACAGAGGCTTGAAAGACAGACGATGGGTTACGAAAACAGCTCTAGTTACAGATTGGTAGCCCCGATTTGAAATTCGACTTCGTACTTGACAATCAGACAAGTAGGGGAAGATTTTATATAGCAGACATTATTTTTGAAATTTTTTTGCGAAAGGGGTCAAAACAGCAGTTTTTTGTGAAAGTTTGAAAAAAACGTGGTAGCATTAGTAAAACTGCTGTAACGTAAGTTCCATACTTAATAAACTGTTTCCAAATTTGACAAGCAAAAGTAGAGGAAGGATTTAATCCAAAATGTTTTTGTCTAACTATTTAGTTTAGTGGTCAAAATGATAGTTGTTTGGAATTGAATGAATCTGCTAAGTTCTGACATGTTTTACAAAGGCTTGAAAGACAGACGATGGGTTACGAAAATAGCTCTAGTTACAGATTGGTAGCCCCGATTTGAAATCCGACTTCGTACTTGACAAGCAGACAAGTAGGGAAAGACTTTATATAGCAGACATTTTTTTCTTTAAAATGTTGCAAAAGGGGTCAAAACAGCAGTTTTTGGGAAAGTTTGAAAAAAACGTGGTAGCATTAGTAAAACTGCTGTAACGTAAGTTCCATACTGAATAAACTGTTTCCACATTTGACAAGCAATTGTAGAGGAAGGATTTAATCCATAATGTTTTTGTCTAACTATTTAGTTTAGTGGTCAAAATGATAGTTGTTTGGAATTGAATGAATCTGCTAAGTTCTGACATGTTTTACAAAAGCTTGAAAGACAGACGATGGGTTACGAAAATAGCTCTAGTTACAGATTGGTAGCCCCGATTTGAAATCCGACTTCGTACTTGACAAGCAGACAAGTAGGGGAAGACTTTATATAGCAGACATTTTTTTTCTTTAAAATGTTGCGAAAGGGGTCAAAACAGCAGTTTTTTGGGAAAGTTTGAAAAAAACGTGGTAGCATTAGTAAAACTGCTGTAACGTAAGTTCCATACTGAATAAACTGTTTCCACATTTGACAAGCAAAAGTAGAGGAAGGATTTAATCCAAAATATTTTTGTCTAACTCTTTGGTTTAGTGGTCAAAATGATAGTTGTTTGGAATTGAATGAATCTGCTAAGTTCTGACATGTTTTACAAAAGCTTGAAAGACAGACGATGGGTTACGAAAATAGCTCTAGTTACAGATTGGTAGCCCCAATTTGAAATCCGACTTCGTACTTGACAAGCAGACAAGTAGGGGAAGACTTTATATAGCAGACATTTTTTTCTTTAAAATGTTGCAAAAGGGGTCAAAACAGCAGTTTTTTGGGAAAGTTTGAAAAAAACCTGGTAGCATTAGTAAAACTGCTGTAACGTAAGTTCCATACTGAATAAACTGTTTCCACATTTGACAAGCAAATGTTGAGGAAGGATTTAATCCAAAATATTTTTGTCTAACTATTTAGTTTAGTGGTCAAAATGATAGTTGTTTGGAATTGAATGAATCTGCTAAGTTCTGACATGTTTTACAAAGGCTTTAAAGACAGACGATGGGTTACGAAAATAGCTCTAGTTACAGATTGGTAGCCCCGATTTGAAATCCGACTTCGTACTTGACAAGCAGACAAGTAGGGGAAGACTTTATATAGCAGACATTTTTTTTCTTTAAAATGTTGCGAAAGGGGTCAAAACAGCAGTTTTTTGGGAAAGTTTGAAAAAAACGTGGTAGCATTAGTAAAACTGCTGTAACGTAAGTTCCATACTGAATAAACTGTTTCCAAATTTGACAAGCAAAAGTAGAGGAAGGATTTAATCCAAAATATTTTTGTCTAACTCTTTGGTTTAGTGGTCAAAATGAAAGTTGTTTGGAATTGAATGAATCTGCTAAGTTCTGACATGTTTTACAAAGGCTTGAAAGACAGACGATGGGTTACGAAAATAGCTCTAGTTACAGATTGGTAGCCCCGATTTGAAATCCGACTTCGTACTTGACATGCATACAAGTAGGGGAAGATTTTATATAGCAGACATTTTTTTCTTTAAAATGTTGCAAAAGGGGTCAAAACAGCAGTTTTTTGGGAAAGTTTGAAAAAAACGTGGTAGCATTAGTAAAACTGCTGTAACGTAAGTTCCATACGGAATAAACTGTTTCCACATTTGACAAGCAAATGTAGAGGAAGGATTTAATCCAAAACATTTTTATCGAACTCTTTGGTTTAGTGGTCAAAATGATAGTTGTTTGGAATTGAATGAATCTGCTAAGTTCTGACATGTTTTACAAAGGCTTGAAAGACAGACGATGGGTTACGAAAATAGCTCTAGTTACAGATTGGTAGCCCCGATTTGAAATCCGACTTCGTACTTGACAAGCAGACAAGTAGGGGAAGATTTTTTATAGCAGACACTATTTAGAAAAAAAAATTTGCGAAATGGGTCAAAACAGCGTTTTTTTGGGAAAGTTTGAAAAAAACGTGGTAGCATTAGTAAAACTGCTGTAACGTAAGTTCCATACTGAATAAACTGTTTCCACATTTGACAAGCAAAAGTAGAGGAAGGATTTAATCCAAAATATTTTTGTCTAACTCTTTGGTTTAGTGGTCAAAATGATAGTTGTTTGGAATTGAATGAATCTGCTAAGTTCTGACATGTTTTACAAAGGCTTGAAAGACCGACGATGGGTTACGAAAATAGCTCAATTACACATTGGTAGCCCCGATTTGAAATCCGACTTCGTACTTGAAAAGCAGACAAGTAGGGGAAGATTTTATGTAGCAGAAATTATTTTCTTAAAAATGTTGCGAAAGGGCTCAAATAGCAGTTTATTGTGAAAGTTTGAAAAAAACGTGGTAGCATTAGTAAAACTGCTGTAACGTAAGTTCCATACTGAATAAACTGTTTCCACATTTGACAAGCAAAGGTAGAGGAAGGATTTAATCCAAAATATTTTTGTCTAACTCTTTGGTTTAGTAGTCAAAATGATAGTTGTTTGGAATTGAATGAATCTGCTAACTTCTGACATGTTTTACAGAGGCTTGAATGACAGACGATGGGTTGCGAAAATAGCTCTAGTTACAGATTGGTAGCCCCGATTTGAAATTCGACTTCGTACTTGACAATCAGACAAGTAGGGGAAGATTTTATATAGCAGACATTATTTTTGAATTTTTTTTGCGAAAGGGGTCAAAACAGCAGTTTTTTGTGAAAGTTTGAAAAAAACGTGGTAGCATTAGTAAAACTGCTGTAACGTAAGTTCCATACTGAATAAACTGTTTCCAAATTTGACAAGCAAAAGAAGAGGAAGGATTTAATCCAAAATGTTTTGTCTAACTATTTAATTTAGTGGTCAAAATGATAGTTGTTTGGAATTGAATGAATCTGCTAAGTTCTGACATGTTTTACAGAGGCTTGAAAGACAGACGAAGGGTTACGAAAATAGCTCTAGTTACAGATTGGTAGCCCCGATTTGAAATTCGACTTCGTACTTGACAATCAGACAAGTAGGGGAAGATTTTATATAGCAGACATTATTTTTGAATTTTTTTTGCGAAAGGGGTCAAAACAGCAGTTTTTTGTGAAAGTTTGAGAAAAACGTGGTAGCATTAGTAAAACTGCTGTAACGTAAGTTCCATACTGAATAAACTGTTTCCACATTTGACAAGCAAAAGTAGAGGAAGGATTTAATCCAAAATGTTTTTGTCTAACTATTTAGTTTAGTGGTCAAAATGATAGTTGTTTGGAATTGAATGAATCTGCTAACTTCTGACATGTTTTACAGAGGCTTGAATGACAGACGATGGGTTACGAAAATAGCTCTAGTTACAGATTGGTAGCCCCGATTTGAAATCCGACTTCGTACTTGACAATCAGACAAGTAGGGGAAGATTTTATATAGCAGACATTATTTTTGAATTTTTTTTGCGAAAGGGGTCAAAACAGCAGTTTTTTGTAAATGTTTGAAAAAACGTGGTAGCATTAGTAAAACTGCTGTAACGTAAGTTCCATACTGAATAAACTGTTTCCAAATTTGACAAGCAAAAGAAGAGGAAGAATTTAATCCAAAATGTTTTTGTCTAACTATTTAGTTTATTGGTCAAAATGATAGTTGTTTGGAATTGAATGAATCTGCTAACTTCTGACATGTTTTACAAAGGCTTGAAAGACAGACGATGTGTTACGAAAATAGCTCTAGTTACAGATAGGTAGCCCCGATTTGAAATCCGACTTCGTACTTGACAAGCAGACAAGTAGGGGAAGACTTTATATAGCAGACATTTTTTTCTTTAAAATGGTGCAAAAGGGGTCAAAACAGCAGTTTTTGGGAAAGTTTGAAAAAAACGTGGTAGCATTAGTAAAACTGCTGTAACGTAAGTTCCATACTGAATAAACTGTTTCCACATTTGACAAGCAAATGTAGAGGAAGGATTTAATCCATAATGTTTTTGTCTAACTATTTAGTTTAGTGGTCAAAATGATAGTTGTTTGGAATTGAATGAATCTGCTAAGTTCTGACATGTTTTACAAAGGCTTGAAAGACCGACGATGGGTTACGAAAATAGCTCAATTACACATTGGTAGCCCCGATTTGAAATCCGACTTCGTACTTGAAAAGCAGACAAGTAGGGGAAGATTTTATGTAGCAGAAATTATTTTCTTAAAAATGTTGCGAAAGGGCTCAAATAGCAGTTTATTGTGAAAGTTTGAAAAAAACGTGGTAGCATTAGTAAAACTGCTGTAACGTAAGTTCCATACTGAATAAACTGTTTCCACATTTGACAAGCAAAGGTAGAGGAAGGATTTAATCCAAAATATTTTTGTCTAACTCTTTGGTTTAGTAGTCAAAATGATAGTTGTTTGGAATTGAATGAATCTGCTAACTTCTGACATGTTTTACAGAGGCTTGAAAGACAGACGAAGGGTTACGAAAATAGCTCTAGTTACAGATTGGTAGCCCCGATTTGAAATTCGACTTCGTACTTGACAATCAGACAAGTAGGGGAAGATTTTATATAGCAGACATTATTTTTGAATTTTTTTTGCGAAAGGGGTCAAAACAGCAGTTTTTTGTGAAAGTTTGAGAAAAACGTGGTAGCATTAGTAAAACTGCTGTAACGTAAGTTCCATACTGAATAAACTGTTTCCACATTTGACAAGCAAAAGTAGAGGAAGGATTTAATCCAAAATGTTTTTGTCTAACTATTTAGTTTAGTGGTCAAAATGATAGTTGTTTGGAATTGAATGAATCTGCTAACTTCTGACATGTTTTACAGAGGCTTGAATGACAGACGATGGGTTACGAAAATAGCTCTAGTTACAGATTGGTAGCCCCGATTTGAAATCCGACTTCGTACTTGACAATCAGACAAGTAGGGGAAGATTTTATATAGCAGACATTATTTTTGAAATTTTTTTGCGAAAGGGGTCAAAACAGCAGTTTTTTGTAAATGTTTGAAAAAACGTGGTAGCATTAGTAAAACTGCTGTAACGTAAGTTCCATACTGAATAAACTGTTTCCAAATTTGACAAGCAAAAGAAGAGGAAGAATTTAATCCAAAATGTTTTTGTCTAACTATTTAGTTTAGTGGTCAAAATGATAGTTGTTTGGAATTGAATGAATCTGCTAACTTCTGACATGTTTTACAAAGGCTTGAAAGACAGACGATGGGTTACGAAAATAGCTCTAGTTACAGATAGGTAGCCCCGATTTGAAATCCGACTTCGTACTTGACAAGCAGACAAGTAGGGGAAGACTTTATATAGCAGACATTTTTTTCTTTAAAATGGTGCAAAAGGGGTCAAAACAGCAGTTTTTGGGAAAGTTTGAAAAAAACGTGGTAGCATTAGTAAAACTGCTGTAACGTAAGTTCCATACTGAATAAACTGTTTCCACATTTGACAAGCAAATGTAGAGGAAGGATTTAATCCATGATGTTTTTGTCTAACTATTTAGTTTAGTGGTCAAAATGATAGTTGTTTGGAATTGAATGAATCTGCTAAGTTCTGACATGTTTTACAAAGGCTTGAAAGACAGACGATGGGTTACGAAAATAGCTCTAGTTACAGATTGGTAGCCCCGATTCGAAATCCGACTTCGTACTTGACAAGCAGACAAGTAGGGGAAGACTTTATATAGCAGACATTTTTTTTCTTTAAAATGTTGCGAAAGGGGTCAAAACAGCAGTTTTTTGGGAAAGTTTGAAAAAAAACGTGGTAGCATTAGTAAAACTGCTGTAACGTAAGTTCCATACTGAATAAACTGTTTCCACATTTGACAAGCAAAAGTAGAGGAAGGATTTAATCCAAAATATTTTTGTCTAACTCTTTGGTTTAGTGGTCAAAATGATAGTTGTTTGGAATTGAATGAATCTGCTAAGTTCTGACATGTTTTACAAAAGCTTGAAAGACAGACGATGGGTTACGAAAATAGCTCTAGTTACAGATTGGTAGCCCCAATTTGAAATCCGACTTCGTACTTGACAAGCAGACAAGTAGGGGAAGACTTTATATAGCAGACATTTTTTTCTTTAAAATGTTGCAAAAGGGGTCAAAACAGCAGTTTTTTGGGAAAGTTTGAAAAAAACGTGGTAGCATTAGTAAAACTGCTGTAACGTAAGTTCCATACTGAATAAACTGTTTCCACATTTGACAAGCAAAAGTAGAGGAAGGATTTAATCCAAAATATTTTTGTCTAACTCTTTGGTTTAGTGGTCAAAATGATAGTTGTTTGGAATTGAATGAATCTGCTAAGTTCTGACATGTTTTACAAAGGCTTGAAAGACCGACGATGGGTTACGAAAATAGCTCAATTACACATTGGTAGCCCCGATTTGAAATCCGACTTCGTACTTGAAAAGCAGACAAGTAGGGGAAGATTTTATATAGCAGAAATTATTTTCTTAAAAATGTTGCGAAAGGGCTCAAATAGCAGTTTATTGTGAAAGTTTGAAAAAAACGTGGTAGCATTAGTAAAACTGCTGTAACGTAAGTTCCATACTGAATAAACTGTTTCCAAATTTGACAAGCAAAAGAAGAGGAAGGATTTAATCCAAAATGTTTTGTCTAACTATTTAGTTTAGTGGTCAAAATGATAGTTGTTTGGAATTGAATGAATCTGCTAAGTTCTGACATGTTTTACAGAGGCTTGAAAGACAGACGATGGGTTACGAAAATAGCTCTAGTTACAGATTGGTAGCCCCGATTTGAAATCCGACTTCGTACTTGACAATCAGACAAGTAGGGGAAGATTTTATATAGCAGACATTATTTTTGAAAAATTTTTGCGAAAGGGGTCAAAACAGCAGTTTTTTGTAAATGTTTGAAAAAACGTGGTAGCATTAGTAAAACTGCTGTAACGTAAGTTCCATACTGAATAAACTGTTTCCAAATTTGACAAGCAAAAGAAGAGGAAGGATTTAATCCAAAATGTTTTTGTCTAACTATTTAGTTTAGTGGTCAAAATGATAGTTGTTTGGAATTGAATGAATCTGCTAACTTCTGACATGTTTTACAAAGGCTTGAAAGACAGACGATGGGTTACGAAAATAGCTCTAGTTACAGATTGGTAGCCCCGATTTGAAATCCGACTTCGTACTTGACAAGCAGACAAGTAGGGGAAGACTTTATATAGCAGACATTTTTTTCTTTAAAATGGTGCAAAAGGGGTCAAAACAGCAGTTTTTGGGAAAGTTTGAAAAAAACGTGGTAGCATTAGTAAAACTGCTGTAACGTAAGTTCCATACTGAATAAACTGTTTCCACATTTGACAAGCAAATGTAGAGGAAGGATTTAATCCAAAATATTTTTGTCTAACTATTTAGTTTAGTGGTCAAAATGATAGTTGTTTGGAATTGAATGAATCTGCTAAGTTCTGACATGTTTTACAAAGGCTTTAAAGACAGACGATGGGTTACGAAAATAGCTCTAGTTACAGATTGGTAGCCCCGATTTGAAATCCGACTTCGTACTTGACAAGCAGACAAGTAGGGGAAGACTTTATATAGCAGACATTTTTTTTCTTTAAAATGTTGCGAAAGGGGTCAAAACAGCAGTTTTTTGGGAAAGTTTGAAAAAAACGTGGTAGCATTAGTAAAACTGCTGTAACGTAAGTTCCATACTGAATAAACTGTTTCCACATTTGACAAGCAAAAGTAGAGGAAGGATTTAATACAAAATATTTTTGTCTAACTCTTTGGTTTAGTGGTCAAAATGATAGTTGTTTGGAATTGAATGAATCTGCTAAGTTCTGACATGTTTTACAAAGGCTTGAAAGACAGACGATGGGTTACGAAAATAGCTCTAGTTACAGATTGGTAGCCCCGATTTGAAATCCGACTTCGTACTTGACAAGCAGACAAGTAGGGGAAGATTTTATATAGCAGACATTATTTTGAAAAAAAAATTTGCGAAATGGGTCAAAACAGCGTTTTTTTGGGAAAGTTTGAAAAAAACGTGGTAGCATTAGTAAAACTGCTGTAACGTAAGTTCCATACTGAATAAACTGTTTCCACATTTGACAAGCAAAAGTAGAGGAAGGATTTAATCCAAAATATTTTTGTCTAACTCTTTGGTTTAGTGGTCAAAATGATAGTTGTTTGGAATTGAATGAATCTGCTAAGTTCTGACATGTTTTACAAAGGCTTGAAAGACCGACGATGGGTTACGAAAATAGCTCAATTACACATTGGTAGCCCCGATTTAAAATCCGACTTCGTACTTGAAAAGCAGACAAGTAGGGGAAGATTTTATATAGCAGAAATTATTTTCTTAAAAATGTTGCGAAAGGGCTCAAATAGCAGTTTATTGTGAAAGTTTGAAAAAAACGTGGTAGCATTAGTAAAACTGCTGTAACTTAAGTTCCATACTGAATAAACTGTTTCCACATTTGACAAGCAAAAGTAGAGGAAGGATTTAATCCAAAATATTTTTGTCTAACTCTTTGGTTTAGTAGTCAAAATGATAGTTGTTTGGAATTGAATGAATCTGCTAACTTCTGACATGTTTTACAGAGGCTTGAATGACAGACGATGGGTTGCGAAAATAGCTCTAGTTACAGATTGGTAGCCCCGATTTGAAATTCGACTTCGTACTTGACAATCAGACAAGTAGGGGAAGATTTTATATAGCAGACATTATTTTTGAAATTTTTTTGCGAAAGGGGTCAAAACAGCAGTTTTTTGTGAAAGTTTGAAAAAAACGTGGTAGCATTAGTAAAACTGCTGTAACGTAAGTTCCATACTGAATAAACTGTTTCCAAATTTGACAAGCAAAAGAAGAGGAAGGATTTAATCCAAAATGTTTTGTCTAACTATTTAGTTTAGTGGTCAAAATGATAGTTGTTTGGAATTGAATGAATCTGCTAAGTTCTGACATGTTTTACAGAGGCTTGAAAGACAGACGATGGGTTACGAAAATAGCTCTAGTTACAGATTGGTAGCCCTGATTTGAAATTCGACTTCGTACTTGACAATCAGACAAGTAGGGGAAGATTTTATATAGCAGACATTATTTTTGAATTTTTTTTGCGAAAGGGGTCAAAACAGCAGTTTTTTGTGAAAGTTTGAGAAAAACGTGGTAGCATTAGTAAAACTGCTGTAACGTAAGTTCCATACTGAATAAACTGTTTCCACATTTGACAAGCAAAAGTAGAGGAAGGATTTAATCCAAAATGTTTTTGTCTAACTATTTAGTTTAGTGGTCAAAATGATAGTTGTTTGGAATTGAATGAATCTGCTAACTTCTGACATGTTTTACAGAGGCTTGAATGACAGACGATGGGTTACGAAAATAGCTCTAGTTACAGATTGGTAGCCCCGATTTGAAATCCGACTTCGTACTTGACAATCAGACAAGTAGGGGAAGATTTTATATAGCAGACATTATTTTTGAAAATGTTTTGCGAAAGGGGTCAAAACAGCAGTTTTTTGTAAATGTTTGAAAAAACGTGGTAGCATTAGTAAAACTGCTGTAACGTAAGTTCCATACTGAATAAACTGTTTCCAAATTTGACAAGCAAAAGAAGAGGAAGGATTTAATCCAAAATGTTTTTGTCTAACTATTTAGTTTAGTGGTCAAAATGATAGTTGTTTGGAATTGAATGAATCTGCTAACTTCTGACATGTTTTACAAAGGCTTGAAAGACAGACGATGGGTTACGAAAATAGCTCTAGTTACAGATTGGTAGCCCCGATTTGAAATCCGTCTTCGTACTTGACAAGCATACAAGTAGGGGAAGATTTTATATAGCAGACATTTTTTTCTTTAAAATGTTGCAAAAGGGGTCAAAACAGCAGTTTTTTGGGAAAGTTTGAAAAAAACGTGGTAGCATTAGTAAAACTGCTGTAACGTAAGTTCCATACTGAATAAACTGTTTCCACATTTGACAAGCAAAAGTAGAGGAAGGATTTAATCCAAAATATTTTTGTCTAACTCTTTGGTTTAGTGGTCAATATGATAGTTGTTTGGAATTGAATGAATCTGCTAAGTTCTGACATGTTTTACAAAGGCTTGAAAGACAGACGATGGGTTACGAAAATAGCTCTAGTTACAGATTGGTAGCCCCGATTTGAAATCCGACTTCGTACTTGACAAGCATACAAGTAGGGGAAGATTTTATATAGCAGACATTTTTTTCTTTAAAATGTTGCAAAAGGGGTCAAAACAGCAGTTTTTTGGGAAAGTTTAAAAAAAACATGGTAGCATTAGTAAAACTGCTGTAACGTAAGTTCCATACTGAATAAACTGTTTCCACATTTGACAAGCAAATGTAGAGGAAGGATTTAATCCAAAACATTTTTATCTAACTCTTTGGTTTAGTGGTCAAAATGATAGTTGTTTGGAATTGAATGAATCTGCTAAGTTCTGACATGTTTTACAAAGGCTTGAAAGACAGACGATGGGTTACGAAAATAGCTCTAGTTACAGATTGGTAGCCCCGATTTGAAATCCGACTTCGTACTTGACAAGCAGACAAGTAGGGGAAGATTTTATATAGCAGACATTATTTTGAAAAAAAAATTTGCGAAATGGGTCAAAACAGCGTTTTTTTGGCAAAGTTTGAAAAAAACGTGGTAGCATTAGTAAAACTGCTGTAACGTAAGTTCCATACTGAATAAACTGTTTCCACATTTGACAAGCAAAAGTAGAGGAAGGATTTAATCCAAAATATTTTTGTCTAACTCTTTGGTTTAGTGGTCAAAATGATAGTTGTTTGGAATTGAATGAATCTGCTAAGTTCTGAAATGTTTTACAAAGGCTTGAAAGACCGACGATGGGTTACGAAAATAGCTCAATTACACATTGGTAGCCCCGATTTAAAATCCGACTTCGTACTTGAAAAGCAGACAAGTAGGGGAAGATTTTATATAGCAGAAATTATTTTCTTAAAAATGTTGCGAAAGGGCTCAAATAGCAGTTTATTGTGAAAGTTTGAAAAAAACGTGGTAGCATTAGTAAAACTGCTGTAACTTAAGTTCCATACTGAATAAACTGTTTCCACATTTGACAAGCAACAGTAGAGGAAGGATTTAATCCAAAATATTTTTGTCTAACTCTTTGGTTTAGTAGTCAAAATGATAGTTGTTTGGAATTGAATGAATCTGCTAACTTCTGACATGTTTTACAGAGGCTTGAATGACAGACGATGGGTTGCGAAAATAGCTCTAGTTACAAATTGGTAGCCCCGATTTGAAATTCGACTTCGTACTTGACAATCAGACAAGTAGGGGAAGATTTTATATAGCAGACATTATTTTTGAAATTTTTTTGCGAAAGGGGTCAAAACAGCAGTTTTTTGTGAAAGTTTGAAAAAAACGTGGTAGCATTAGTAAAACTGCTGTAACGTAAGTTCCATACTGAATAAACTGTTTCCAAATTTGACAAGCAAAAGAAGAGGAAGGATTTAATCCAAAATGTTTTGTCTAACTATTTAGTTTAGTGGTCAAAATGATAGTTGTTTGGAATTGAATGAATCTGCTAAGTTCTGACATGTTTTACAGAGGCTTGAAAGACAGACGATGGGTTACGAAAATAGCTCTAGTTACAGATTGGTAGCCCTGATTTGAAATTCGACTTCGTACTTGACAATCAGACAAGTAGGGGAAGATTTTATATAGCAGACATTATTTTTGAATTTTTTTTGCGAAAGGGGTCAAAACAGCAGTTTTTTGTGAAAGTTTGAGAAAAACGTGGTAGCATTAGTAAAACTGCTGTAACGTAAGTTCCATACTGAATAAACTGTTTCCAAATTTGACAAGCAAAAGAAGAGGAAGGATTTAATCCAAAATATTTTTGTCTAACTCTTTGGTTTAGTGGTCAAAATGATAGTTGTTTGGAATTGAATGAATCTGCTAAGTTCTGACATGTTTTACAAAGGCTTGAAAGACAGACGATGGGTTACGAAAATAGCTCTAGTTACAGATTGGTAGCCCCGATTTGAAATCCGACTTCGTACTTGACAAGCAGACAAGTAGGGGAAGATTTTATATAGCAGACATTATTTTGAAAAAAAAATTTGCGAAATGGGTCAAAACAGCGTTTTTTTGGGAAAGTTTGAAAAAAACGTGGTAGCATTAGTAAAACTGCTGTAACATAAGTTCCATACTGAATAAACTGTTTCCACATTTGACAAGCAAAAGTAGAGGAAGGATTTAATCCAAAATATTTTTGTCTAACTCTTTGGTTTAGTGGTCAAAATGATAGTTGTTTGGAATTGAATGAATCTGCTAAGTTCTGACATGTTTTACAAAGGCTTGAAAGACCGACGATGGGTTACGAAAATAGCTCAATTACACATTGGTAGCCCCGATTTGAAATTCGACTTCGTACTTGAAAAGCAGACAAGTAGGGGAAGATTTTATATAGCAGAAATTATTTTCTTAAAAATGTTGCGAAAGGGGTCAAATAGCAGTTTATTGTGAAAGTTTGAAAAAAACGTGGTAGCATTAGTAAAACTGCTGTAACTTAAGTTCCATACTGAATAAACTGTTTCCACATTTGACTAGCAAATGTGGAGGAAGGATTTAATCCAAAATATTTTTGTCTAACTCTTTGGTTTAGTGGTCAAAATGATAGTTGTATGGAATTGAATGAATCTGCTAAGTTCTGACATGTTTTACAAAGGCTTGAAAGACAGACGATGGGTTACGAAAATAGCTCTAGTTACAGATTGGTAGCCCCGATTTGAAATCCGACTTCGTACTTGACAAGCATACAAGTAGGGGAAGATTTTATATAGCAGACATTTTTTTCTTTAAAATGTTGCAAAAGGGGTCAAAACAGCAGTTTTTTGGGAAAGTTTGAAAAAAACGTGGTAGCATTAGTAAAACTGCTGTAACGTAAGTTCCATACTGAATAAACTGTTTCCACATTTGACAAGCAAATGTAGAGGAAGGATTTAATCCAAAATATTTTTGTCTAACTCTTTGGTTTAGTGGTCAAAATGATAGTTGTTTGGAATTGAATGAATCTGCTAAGTTCTGACATGTTTTACAAAGGCTTGAAAGACAGACGATGGGTTACGAAAATAGCTCTAGTTACAGATTGGTAGCCCCGATTTGAAATCCGACTTCGTACTTGACAAGCAGACAAGTAGGGGAAGATTTTATATAGCAGACATTATTTTGAAAAAAAAAATTTGCGACATGGGTCAAAACAGCGTTTTTTTGGGAAAGTTTGAAAAACACGTGGTAGCATTAGTAAAACTGCTGTAACGTAAGTTCTATACTGAATAAACTGTTTCCACATTTGACAAGCAAAAGTAGAGGAAGGATTTAATCCAAAATATTTTTGTCTAACTCTTTGGTTTAGTGGTCAAAATGATAGTTGTTTGGAATTGAATGAATCTGCTAAGTTCTGACATGTTTTACAAAGGCTTGAAAGAACGACGATGGGTTACGAAAATAGCTCAATTACACATTGGTAGCTCCGATTTGAAATCCGACTTCATACTTGAAAAGCAGACAAGTAGGGGAAGATTTTATATAGCAGAAATTATTTTCTTAAAAATGTTGCGAAAGGGGTCAAATAGCAGTTTATTGTGAAAGTTTGAAAAAAACGTGGTAGCATTAGTAAAACTGCTGTAACGTAAGTTCAAAACTGAACAAACTGTTTCCACATTTGACAAACAAAAGTAGAGGAAGGATTTAATCCAAAATATTTTTGTCTAACTCTTTGGTTTAGTGGTCAAAATGATAGTTGTTTGGAATTGAATGAATCTGCTAAGTTCTGACATGTTTTACAAAGGCTTGAAAGACCGACGATGGGTTACGAAAATAGCTCAATTACACATTGGTAGGCCCGATTTGAAATCCGACTTCGTACTTGAAAAGCAGACAAGTAGGGGAAGATTTTATATAGCAGAAATTATTTTCTTAAAAATGTTGCGAAAGGGGTCAAATAGCAGTTTTTTGGGAAAGTTTGAAAAAAACGTGGTAGCATTAGTAAAACTGCTGTAACGTAAGTTCAAAACTGAACAAACTGTTTCCACATTTGACAAACAAAAGTAGAGGAAGGATTTAATCCAAAATATTTTTGTCTAACTCTTTAGTTTAGTGGTCAAAATGATAGTTGTTTGGAATTGAATGAATCTGCTAAGTTCTGACATGTTTTACAAAGGCTTGAAAGACAGACGATGGGTTACGAAAATAGCTCTAGTTACAGATTGGTAGCCCCGATTTGAAATCCGACTTCGTACTTGAAAAGCAGACAAGTAGGGGAAGATTTTATATAGCAGACATTTTTTTCAAAAAAATGTTGCGAAATGGGTCAAAACAGCGTTTTTTTGGGAAAGTTTGAAAAAAACGTGGTAGCATTAGTAAAACTGCTGTAACGTAAGTTCCATACTGAATAAACTGTTTCCACATTTGACAAGCAAAAGTAGAGGAAGGATTTAATCCAAAATATTTTTGTCTAACTCTTTGGTTTAGTGGTCAAAATGATAGTTGTTTGGAATTGAATGAATCTGCTAAGTTCTGAAATGTTTTACAAAGGCTTGAAAGACCGACGATGGGTTACGAAAATAGCTCAATTACACATTGGTAGCCCCGATTTAAAATCCGACTTCGTACTTGAAAAGCAGACAAGTAGGGGAAGATTTTATATAGCAGAAATTATTTTCTTAAAAATGTTGCGAAAGGGCTCAAATAGCAGTTTATTGTGAAAGTTTGAAAAAAACGTGGTAGCATTAGTAAAACTGCTGTAACTTAAGTTCCATACTGAATAAACTGTTTCCACATTTGACAAGCAACAGTAGAGGAAGGATTTAATCCAAAATATTTTTGTCTAACTCTTTGGTTTAGTAGTCAAAATGATAGTTGTTTGGAATTGAATGAATCTGCTAACTTCTGACATGTTTTACAGAGGCTTGAATGACAGACGATGGGTTGCGAAAATAGCTCTAGTTACAAATTGGTAGCCCCGATTTGAAATTCGACTTCGTACTTGACAATCAGACAAGTAGGGGAAGATTTTATATAGCAGACATTATTTTTGAAATTTTTTTGCGAAAGGGGTCAAAACAGCAGTTTTTTGTGAAAGTTTGAAAAAAACGTGGTAGCATTAGTAAAACTGCTGTAACGTAAGTTCCATACTGAATAAACTGTTTCCAAATTTGACAAGCAAAAGAAGAGGAAGGATTTAATCCAAAATGTTTTGTCTAACTATTTAGTTTAGTGGTCAAAATGATAGTTGTTTGGAATTGAATGAATCTGCTAAGTTCTGACATGTTTTACAGAGGCTTGAAAGACAGACGATGGGTTACGAAAATAGCTCTAGTTACAGATTGGTAGCCCTGATTTGAAATTCGACTTCGTACTTGACAATCAGACAAGTAGGGGAAGATTTTATATAGCAGACATTATTTTTGAATTTTTTTTGCGAAAGGGGTCAAAACAGCAGTTTTTTGTGAAAGTTTGAGAAAAACGTGGTAGCATTAGTAAAACTGCTGTAACGTAAGTTCCATACTGAATAAACTGTTTCCAAATTTGACAAGCAAAAGAAGAGGAAGGATTTAATCCAAAATATTTTTGTCTAACTCTTTGGTTTAGTGGTCAAAATGATAGTTGTTTGGAATTGAATGAATCTGCTAAGTTCTGACATGTTTTACAAAGGCTTGAAAGACAGACGATGGGTTACGAAAATAGCTCTAGTTACAGATTGGTAGCCCCGATTTGAAATCCGACTTCGTACTTGACAAGCAGACAAGTAGGGGAAGATTTTATATAGCAGACATTATTTTGAAAAAAAAATTTGCGAAATGGGTCAAAACAGCGTTTTTTTGGGAAAGTTTGAAAAAAACGTGGTAGCATTAGTAAAACTGCTGTAACATAAGTTCCATACTGAATAAACTGTTTCCACATTTGACAAGCAAAAGTAGAGGAAGGATTTAATCCAAAATATTTTTGTCTAACTCTTTGGTTTAGTGGTCAAAATGATAGTTGTTTGGAATTGAATGAATCTGCTAAGTTCTGACATGTTTTACAAAGGCTTGAAAGACCGACGATGGGTTACGAAAATAGCTCAATTACACATTGGTAGCCCCGATTTGAAATTCGACTTCGTACTTGAAAAGCAGACAAGTAGGGGAAGATTTTATATAGCAGAAATTATTTTCTTAAAAATGTTGCGAAAGGGGTCAAATAGCAGTTTATTGTGAAAGTTTGAAAAAAACGTGGTAGCATTAGTAAAACTGCTGTAACTTAAGTTCCATACTGAATAAACTGTTTCCACATTTGACTAGCAAATGTGGAGGAAGGATTTAATCCAAAATATTTTTGTCTAACTCTTTGGTTTAGTGGTCAAAATGATAGTTGTATGGAATTGAATGAATCTGCTAAGTTCTGACATGTTTTACAAAGGCTTGAAAGACAGACGATGGGTTACGAAAATAGCTCTAGTTACAGATTGGTAGCCCCGATTTGAAATCCGACTTCGTACTTGACAAGCATACAAGTAGGGGAAGATTTTATATAGCAGACATTTTTTTCTTTAAAATGTTGCAAAAGGGGTCAAAACAGCAGTTTTTTGGGAAAGTTTGAAAAAAACGTGGTAGCATTAGTAAAACTGCTGTAACGTAAGTTCCATACTGAATAAACTGTTTCCACATTTGACAAGCAAATGTAGAGGAAGGATTTAATCCAAAATATTTTTGTCTAACTCTTTGGTTTAGTGGTCAAAATGATAGTTGTTTGGAATTGAATGAATCTGCTAAGTTCTGACATGTTTTACAAAGGCTTGAAAGACAGACGATGGGTTACGAAAATAGCTCTAGTTACAGATTGGTAGCCCCGATTTGAAATCCGACTTCGTACTTGACAAGCAGACAAGTAGGGGAAGATTTTATATAGCAGACATTATTTTGAAAAAAAAAATTTGCGACATGGGTCAAAACAGCGTTTTTTTGGGAAAGTTTGAAAAACACGTGGTAGCATTAGTAAAACTGCTGTAACGTAAGTTCTATACTGAATAAACTGTTTCCACATTTGACAAGCAAAAGTAGAGGAAGGATTTAATCCAAAATATTTTTGTCTAACTCTTTGGTTTAGTGGTCAAAATGATAGTTGTTTGGAATTGAATGAATCTGCTAAGTTCTGACATGTTTTACAAAGGCTTGAAAGAACGACGATGGGTTACGAAAATAGCTCAATTACACATTGGTAGCTCCGATTTGAAATCCGACTTCATACTTGAAAAGCAGACAAGTAGGGGAAGATTTTATATAGCAGAAATTATTTTCTTAAAAATGTTGCGAAAGGGGTCAAATAGCAGTTTATTGTGAAAGTTTGAAAAAAACGTGGTAGCATTAGTAAAACTGCTGTAACGTAAGTTCAAAACTGAACAAACTGTTTCCACATTTGACAAACAAAAGTAGAGGAAGGATTTAATCCAAAATATTTTTGTCTAACTCTTTGGTTTAGTGGTCAAAATGATAGTTGTTTGGAATTGAATGAATCTGCTAAGTTCTGACATGTTTTACAAAGGCTTGAAAGACCGACGATGGGTTACGAAAATAGCTCAATTACACATTGGTAGGCCCGATTTGAAATCCGACTTCGTACTTGAAAAGCAGACAAGTAGGGGAAGATTTTATATAGCAGAAATTATTTTCTTAAAAATGTTGCGAAAGGGGTCAAATAGCAGTTTTTTGGGAAAGTTTGAAAAAAACGTGGTAGCATTAGTAAAACTGCTGTAACGTAAGTTCAAAACTGAACAAACTGTTTCCACATTTGACAAACAAAAGTAGAGGAAGGATTTAATCCAAAATATTTTTGTCTAACTCTTTAGTTTAGTGGTCAAAATGATAGTTGTTTGGAATTGAATGAATCTGCTAAGTTCTGACATGTTTTACAAAGGCTTGAAAGACAGACGATGGGTTACGAAAATAGCTCTAGTTACAGATTGGTAGCCCCGATTTGAAATCCGACTTCGTACTTGAAAAGCAGACAAGTAGGGGAAGATTTTATATAGCAGACATTTTTTTCAAAAAAATGTTGCGAAATGGGTCAAAACAGCGTTTTTTTGGGAAAGTTTGAAAAAAACGTGGTAGCATTAGTAAAACTGCTGTAACGTAAGTTCCATACTGAATAAACTGTTTCCACATTTGACAAGCAAAAGTAGAGGAAGGATTTAATCCAAAATATTTTTGTCTAACTCTTTGGTTTAGTGGTCAAAATGATAGTTGTTTGGAATTGAATGAATCTGCTAAGTTCTGACATGTTTTACAAAGGCTTGAAAGACCGACGATGGGTTACGAAAATAGCTCAATTACAGATTGGTAGCCCCGATTTGAAATCCGACTTCGTACTTGAAAAGCAGACAAGTAGGGGAAGATTTTATATAGCATAAATTATTTTCTTAAAAATGTTGCAAAAGGGGTCAAATAGCAGTTTATTGTGAAAGTTTGAAAAAAACGTGGTAGCATTAGTAAAACTGCTGTAACGTAAGTTCCATACTGAATAAACTGTTTCCACATTTGACAATCAAAAGTAGAGGAAGGATTTAATCCAAAATATTTTTGTCTAACTCTTTGGTTTAGTGGTCAAAATGATAGTTGTTTGGAATTGAATGAATCTGCTAACTTCTGACATGTTTTACAGAGGCTTGAATGACAGACGATGGGTTACGAAAATAGCTATAGTTACAGATTGGTAGCCCCGATTTGAAATTCGACTTCGTACTTGACAATCAGACAAGTAGGGGAAGATTTTATATAGCAGACATTATTTTTGAAATTTTTTTGCGAAAGGGGTCAAAACAGCAGTTTTTTGTGAAAGTTTGAAAAAAACGTGGTAGCATTAGTAAAACTGCTGTAAAGTAAGTTCCATACTGAATAAACTGTTTCCACATTTGACAAGCAAAAGTAGAGGAAGGATTTAATCCAAAATGTTTTTGTCTAACTATTTAGTTTAGTGGTCAAAATGATAGTTGTTTGGAATTGAATGAATCTGCTAAGTTCTGACATGTTTTACAAAGGCTTGAAAGACAGACGAGGGGTTACGAAAATAGCTCTAGTTACAGAGTGGTAGCCCCGATTTGAAATCCGACTTCGTACTTGACAAGCAGACAAGTAGGGGAAGACTTTATATAGCAGACATTTTTTTCTTTAAAATGTTGCAAAAGTGGTCAAAACAGCAGTTTTTTGGGAAAGTTTGAAAAAAACGTGGTAGCATTCGTAAAACTGCTGTAACGTAAGTTCCATACTGAATAAACTGTTTCCACATTTGACAAGCAAATGTGGAGGAAGGATTTAACCTGTTGAGGATGGGGGCGCTGTTTAGACTATTTATGCTAATCGGGTAATTTTTGAAACGGCTTCCCACAAAATCCTTGATCGTACAATATGCATATTATTATTATTATTGGATAGAAAACAGTCTATAGTTTCTATAGGAGTTGAAATTTTGTCTCTAAGTGGAACAGAGCCCATTCTACAGCAATTTCCCTGACATGGAGTCAGATTTCAGAAATGTTGGCCACTGTTCTGAAGTCAGTTAAAAGGGCACTGTTATTGCTATGACTATACGGACACTGCTTACGTCTTCCCCTGGATGCCTTTACGTGATGACGATTTCAATGGGGTCGATTGCGCGTTCACAGGCACTACAAATGAAAAAACCCTGAGGCTAGTCATTCTTTTGGAGCTGCGTCATGCGCCTAGAGGACACCGGCCCGCACCTGTTCCAAGCGTTAGTGGAGGGAGTAATATTACTCGGGTCATGTTTCTACTCGTTATGGGAGTTAAAAACATCATAAGGTAGTTAATTTAAAGTGTTTTATAGCAATTTATATCCGTTTAGTGCGATTTTGGGACATTTATTTCTTTAACGCTGTGAATAGCTGGGCACGCTTTCAGTTCATCCCGAACGCAGTTGGCATTTCCACATGGCAAGAGGACAGCTTTCCACCAAAAGACGATTACTCCCAAGAAAGGATCCTTTGCCCAAGATGCTGATGGAAGAACACCTTAAAGTAGGACATTTTTATTATGATAAATCGTGTTTCTGTCGAAAAATTTTAGTGGCTTAGGACGCCATGTTTTTTGACGTAGCTTCGCTTGGCGCAAACTGTATTGAAAAGTAAGGATAAATTAAAAAATGTAATTCCGCAATTGTATTAAGAATTAAATTGTCTATCAATCACTGTCCACCCTATATTTTTTAGTCACGTTTATGAGTATTTATGTATAAGAGTAGATCACTGTCTAAGTGGCGCAAGGACATTTTCTGACCAGCTGAGCTACATTTCACATTGTCTAACCATGATTTTGGTGGCTAAATATAAACATTTTCGATCAAACTCTATATGGATTGTGTAATATGATATTACAGGAGTGTCATCTGAAGAATTCTGAGAAGGTTAGTGAAAAAATTAATATATTTTTGGCGATGTTGACGTTATCGCCCACTTTGGCTAGAATCAATGCTGGGCTGCTATGTGCTATGTGCTATGCTAATATAACGATTTATTGTGTTTTCGCTGTAAGACACTTAGAAAATCTGAAATATTGTCTGTATTCACAGGATCTGTGTCTTTCGATTCGTGTATGCTGTGTATTTTTACGAAATGTTTGATGATTAGTAAGTAGGTAAACACGTTGCTCAATGTAGTTTTTCTAGTCCATTTGTGACGGTGGGTGCAATTGTAACCTATGCCATCTACCTGAAATATGCACTTTTTTCTAACAAAACCTATCCCATACCATAAATATGTTATCAGACTGTCATCTAATGAGTTTTTTTGTTGGTTAGGGGCTATAAATATCTTAGTTTAGCCGAATTGGTGATGGCTACTGGTGTTGGTGGACAAATAAAAGATGGTGGATTATGCTAATGTGTTTTTAGGTAATAGATGTACATCTTTACATATTGTGTCTTCCCTGTAAAACATTTTAAAAATCGGACATGTTGACTGGATTCACAAGATCTGTGTCTTTCATTAGCTGTATTGGACTTTAATGTGTGAAAGTTAAATATTTAAAAAAAATATTTTTTTTGAATTTCGCGGCACTGGTTTTTCAGTGGGGGGGGGGGGGTGCTGCTAGCGGCACGCTGATCCTAGACAGGTTAATCCAAAATATTTTTGTCTAACTCTTTGGTTTAGTGGTCAAAATGATAGTTGTATGGAATTGAATGAATCTGCTAAGTTCTGACATGTTTTACAAAGGCTTGAAAGACAGACGATGGGTTACGAAAATAGCTCTAGTTACAGATTGGTAGCCCCGATTTGAAATCCGACTTCGTACTTGACAAGCAGACAAGTAGGGGAAGACTTTATATAGCAGACATTATTTTCCTTTAAAATGTTGCGAAAGGGGTCAAAACAGCAGTTTTTTGGGAAAGTTTGAAAAAAACGTAGTAGCATTAGTAAAACTGCTGTAACGTAAGTTCAAAACTGAACAAACTGTTTCCACATTTGACAAACAAAAGTAGAGGAAGGATTTAATCCAAAATATTTTTGTCTAACTATTTAGTTTAGTGGTCAAAATGATAGTTGTTTGGAATTGAATGAATCTGCTAAGTTCTGACATGTTTTACAAAGGCTTGAAAGACAGACGATGGGTTACGAAAATAGCTCTAGTTACAGATTGGTAGCCCCGATTTGAAATCCGACTTCGTACTTGAAAAGCAGACAAGTAGGGGAAGATTTTATATAGCAGACATTTTTTTCAAAAAAATGTTGCGAAATGGGTCAAAACAGCGTTTTTTTGGGAAAGTTTGAAAAAAACGTGGTAGCATTAGTAAAACTGCTGTAACGTAAGTTCCATACTGAATAAACTGTTTCCACATTTGACAAGCAAAAGTAGAGGAAGGATTTAATCCAAAATATTTTTGTCTAACTCTTTGGTTTAGTGGTCAAAATGATAGTTGTTTGGAATTGAATGAATCTGCTAAGTTCTGACATGTTTTACAAAGGCTTGAAAGACCGACGATGGGTTACGAAAATAGCTCAATTACAGATTGGTAGCCCCGATTTGAAATCCGACTTCGTACTTGAAAAGCAGACAAGTAGGGGAAGATTTTATATAGCAGAAATTATTTTCTTAAAAATGTTGCAAAAGGGGTCAAATAGCAGTTTATTGTGAAAGTTTGAAAAAAACGTGGTAGCATTAGTAAAACTGCTGTAACGTAAGTTCCATACTGAATAAACTGTTTCCACATTTGACAATCAAAAGTAGAGGAAGGATTTAATCCAAAATATTTTTGTCTAACTCTTTGGTTTAGTGGTCAAAATGATAGTTGTTTGGAATTGAATGAATCTGCTATGTTGTGACATGTTTTACAAAGGCTTGAAAGACAGACGATGGGTTACGAAAATAGCTCTAGTTACAGATTGGTAGCCCCGATTTGAAATCCGACTTCGTACTTGACAAGCAGACAAGTAGGGGAAGATTTTATATAGCAGAAATTATTTTCTTAAAAATGTTGCGAAAGGGGTCAAATAGCAGTTTATTGTGAAAGTTTGAAAAAAACGTGGTAGCATTAGTAAAACTGCTGTAACGTAAGTTCCATACTGAATAAACTGTTTCCACATTTGACAATCAAAAGTAGAGGAAGGATTTAATCCAAAATATTTTTGTCTAACTCTTTGGTTTAGTGGTCAAAATAATAGTTGTTTGGAATTAAATGAATTTGCTATCTTCTGACATGTTTTACAGAGGCTTGAAAGGCAGATGATGGGTTAAGAAAATAGCTCTAGTTACAGATTGGTAGCCCCGATTTGAAATCCGACTTCGTACTTGAAAAGCAGACAAGTAGGGGAAGACTTTATATAGCAGACATTTTTTTCTTTAAAATGTTCTGAAAGGGGTCAAAAGCAGTTTATTGTGAAAGTTTGAAAAAAACGTGGTAGCGTTAGTAAAACTGCTGTAACGTAAGTTCCATACTGAATAAACTGTTTCCACATTTGACAAGCAAAAGAAGAGGAAGGATTTAATCCAAAATATTTTGGTCTAACTATTTAGTTTAGTGGTCAAAATGATAGTTGTTTGGAATTGAATGAATCTGCTAAGTTCTGACATGTTTTACAAAGGCTTGAAAGACAGACGATGGGTTACAAAAATAGCTCTAGTTACAGATTGGTAGCCCCGAAAATTTACTTATAGAGTGCATCAAACATGATTTAGAGCTTGTTTATTGAAAAGTGCTTATTTCTGTTTTTCAACATGATTTGAGCTTGTTTTTGGAAAAGTGTTTATTTCTGTATTTCAACATGATTTAGAGCTTGTTTTTGGAAAAGTGTTTACGGCCGCCCAACAACCTGCCCGCTTGACCCTATCCCCTCCTCTCTTCTCCAGACCATTTCCGGAGACCTTCTCCCTTACCTCACCTCGCTCATCAACTCATCCTTGGCCTCTGGCTACGTCCCTTCCGTCTTCAAGAGAGCGAGAGTTGCACCCCTTCTGAAAAAACCTACACTCGATCCCTCCGATGTCAACAACTATAGACCAGTATCCCTTCTTTCTTTTCTCTCCAAAACTCTTGAACGTGCCGTCCTTGGCCAGCTCTCCTGCTATCTCTCTCAGAATGACCTTCTTGATCCAAATCAGTCAGGTTTCAAGACTAGTCATTCAACTGAGACTGCTCTTCTCTGTGTCACGGAGGCGCTCCGCACTGCTAAAGCTAACTCTCTCTCCTCTGCTCTCATCCTTCTAGACCTATCGGCTGCCTTTGATACTGTGAACCAACAGATCCTCCTCTCCACCCTCTCCGAGCTGGGCACCTCCGGCGCGGCCCACGCTTGGATTGCGTCCTACCTGACAGGTCGCTCCTACCAGGTGGCGTGGCGAGAATCTGTCTCCGCACCACGTGCTCTCACCACTGGTGTCCCCCAGGGCTCTGTTCTAGGCCCTCTCCTATTCTCGCTATACACCAAGTCACTTGGCTCTGTCATATCCTCACATGGTCTCTCCTATCATTGCTATGCAGACGACACACAATTAATCTTCTCCTTTCCCCCCTCTGATAACCAGGTGGTGAATCGCATCTCTGCATGTCTGGCAGACATATCAGTGTGGATGACGGATCACCACCTCAAGCTGAACCTCGGCAAGACGGAGCTGCTCTTCCTCCCGGGGAAGGACTGCCCGTTCCATGATCTCGCCATCACGGTTGACAACTCCATTGTGTCCTCCTCCCAGAGTGCTAAGAACCTTGGCATGATCCTGGACAACACCCTGTCGTTCTCAACTAACATCAAGGCGGTGACCCGTTCCTGTAGGTTCATGCTCTACAACATTCGCAGAGTACGACCCTGCCTCACGCAGGAAGCGGCGCAGGTCCTAATCCAGGCACTTGTCATCTCCCGTCTGGATTACTGCAACTCGCTGTTGGCTGGGCTCCCTGCCTGTGCCATTAAACCCCTACAACTCATCCAGAACGCCGCAGCCCGTCTGGTGTTCAACTTTCCTAAGTTCTCTCATGTCACCCCGCTCCTCCTCTCTCTCCACTGGCTTCCAGTTGAAGCTCGCATCCGCTACAAGACCATGGTGATTGCCTACGGAGCTGTGAGGGGAACGGCACCTCCGTACCTTCAGGCTCTGATCAGGCCCTACACCCAAACAAGGGCACTGCGTTCATCCACCTCTGGCCTGCTCGCCTCCCTACCTCTGAGGAAGTACAGTTCCCGCTCAGCCCAGTCAAAACTGTTCGCTGCTCTGGCACCCCAATGGTGGAACAAACTCCCTCACGACGCCAGGTCAGCGGAGTCAATCACCACCTTCCGGAGACACCTGAAACCCCACCTCTTTAAGGAATACCTAGGATAGGATAAAGTAATCCTTCTAACCCCCCCCCCCCCCCTTAACCTGTCTAGGATCAGCGTGGCGCTAGCGGGACGTTTGACAAGAAAAAAAAAAAAAATGGCGGAATGTCATAATTATAAATATTTAGCTTTAATTAAATCAGAAGTGTTATACACAATATCAAATCTATACCTCTTGTTAATCTTGCCAATATGTCCGATTTCGAAAAGCTTCACTACAAAAGCGATTATCGATCAGTAAACAACACATTAGGTACAGTTACAACAAAGTACATTAGTCACAAAAGTCATAAATAGCAATGCAAAGCATCAATTACCTTAGGAAATTTTCTTCTTTTGGCAATCCTAAAGGTCACGACGAAACAATCAAGTGGCTTTTTGATCGATATAATCCATTTTTATAGCCTAAAACGAAACATTTTGTGAATGTGTGGAAAACGGCTTGTGTGGAAAATTCAGCGTCCATCAACTTTGGACGTAACATTCATTGTAATTACTCACTCTAAAGGGACGTTTATCAAGTCAAGTTCGGTTTCATTAGAATCCTCTGTTTGTTAGTAATACAACCAAACGTCGTGGTTCTTTTTCCGGGACATATTGACCGAAGAAATTCGATCTGAACACACCTACCAGCTACGTCATTACGCGCCAATCGATTGGCCTGTTCGTCTTTGATTGACTGTATCTCGGTCCAATGACCACTGATCTTTTTGAAATCTAGCTGGATAGATAGCCAATGAGCAGAGGTAAATAGGGATATCAAATGGTTCTACCCGGAAATAATAGGCATCTTTGTAAAGCCATGCGTGTTCGCAGCTATTCCCCATTGAAAATCAGAAAGTAAGGAGCTCACCGTTTTACGCGCCGCGAAAGTTTGTTTTGGAGCATTTTCAAGGATCAATTATGGCAAATAAATCAGCCAAATCAACGACCAAGACGAAGTACACAGATGTGCAAGATATAATTAGTGAAATTGACCGTGAAAGTGAAAATGAGCATCTAATTGATTCCAGCGAGGTTGAATCCGTTGATTCTGAATTCGAAGACATGTTTCTACACGGTGAAGACCCAGTTTTGGATCGGTGAGTAACGTTGTTTGGAATTAGTAATATCATATATAATTCATTTGAGTTGTTTGATATATTTGTATTTTATTTGCCTTATATAAAAATATGACTAGGGCATGAAATAAAGGCACATTGTGTATTTCTAATAGGTGCTATTTACACACACACATACTGCAGTAGCCATAAGCTCACCATGGTCACACATTGTGTATTTCTAATAGGTGCTATTTACACACACACATACTGCAGTAGCCATAAGCTCACCATGGTCACACATTGTGTATTTCTAATAGGTGCTATTTACACACACACATACTGCAGTAGCCATAAGCTCACCATGGTCACACATTGTGTATTTCTAATAGGTGCTATTTACACACACACATACTGCAGTAGCCATAAGCTCACCATGGTCACACATTGTGTATTTCTAATAGGTGCTATTTACACACACACATACTGCAGTAGCCATAAGCTCACCATGGTCACACATTGTGTATTTCTAATAGGTGCTATTTACACACACACATACTGCAGTAGCCATAAGCTCACCATGGTCACACATTGTGTATTTCTAATAGGTGCTATTTACACACACACATACTGCAGTAGCCATAAGCTCACCATGGTCACACATTGTGTATTTCTAATAGGTGCTATTTACACACACACATACTGCAGTAGCCATAAGCTCACCATGGTCACACATTGTGCATTTCTAATAGGTGCTATTTACACACACACATACTGCAGTAGCCATAAGCTCACCATGGTCACACATTGTGCATTTCTAATAGGTGTCTGTCTTTATTTCACAGTCGCAGCGATTCTGATTGGGAGCCAAGCTGCAAATCCCCCACTGAAGCTGGTCCATCCAGCTGGACCCCTGCTGTATCCGGCACCACACCTACTCCCGCCCGGCCATCAAGGGGTGGTAAGCCGGCGTCAAGGAAGCGGAGGAAGGGCAGCGTGGAACCGTCCAGCGTGGAACCTGCCAGAGCGGAGGAGGACCGTTGGCACACTGTTCTTGAGGAGGATGTGGCCCCACCAACTCCACTTTTCCGCCCAAAACGCCCAGTAGGCCCTCAATTGGACCTGACTTCCAAATACACCCCCATGCAACTTTTCCAGTTGTTCTTCACCTCGGCAGTTCTTGATACCCTGGTGATGAACACTAATAGATATGGGGCAAAGAAGCAGGAGAAATGGAAGGACATTTCCATTTCAGAACTGTTTTGCTACCTGTCCATGGTCATTTACATGGGGGTGGTGAAGCTGAAGAACCTCAAACACTACTGGAAAACTGCACCACTCTATCAACTGCCTTTCCCCTCAACGGTCATGTCTTGTACTAGGTTTCTGACAATTTCGCGGGCACTTCACATTAGTGACCCAGAGGTTGATAAGGACAACGAGGCGAAACGAGGCACAGCAGGGTTTGATAAGCTCTGCAAGATCAAACCTCTCTACCACGATATCGTTGAGGCATGCAAGACATATTTTCAGCCCGCCCAGAACCTTTCCATAGATGAGAGAATGGTAGCCTCAAAGGCCAGAATTGGCCTAAAACAGTACATGCGCAACAAACCCACAAAATGGGGTTACAAGCTGTTTGTTTTGGCCGATTCTGCGTGTGCATACACGTGCAATTTTTTTGTCTATGAGGGGAAGAACACTTGTGCGAGCGGTAAGGGACTCAGTTATGATTCTGTGATGCAGTTATTAGATTTCCAGCTGCTGGGGAAGGGCTACAAACTATTTGTAGACAACTTCTACACAAGCCCTACCCTGTTCACAGACCTGAGGAAGCTGGAGATGTGGGCCTGTGGCACCATTCGGACCAACCGAGTGGGTTTTCCAAAAACCAGGGTAAATGACATGCCTAAGCGGGCTGAGCGGGGTACCATGAGATGGATCCGTGAAGATGGCCTGCTGTTTGTGAAGTGGATGGACACTCGCGAAGTGGTGATGTGTTCCACTATTCACAAGTCGTTCGGTGGGGATCACGTTGTTCGCCGTTTGAAAGGTCCTACAGGCGCTTGGACTGCCAGAAATGTCCCCATTCCAGATGCTGTGAGGGATTACAACAAGAGCATGGGGGGTGTAGACCTATCCGATGCACTGATAGGATATTATAACGTCCTTCATAAAACCATGAAGTGGTACAAAACACTATTCTATCATTTCATTGACATTGCTGTGGTGAATTCCTTCATCCTCCAGAAGGAAATGGCCAAGAGCTGTGGACAGCCCCCCATCTCACAGCTAGCCTTCAGGGAGCAGCTCATCCAGGAGCTTGCTAACTACAGCAAGAACACTGTAGCACCTTCTGTCCCCTCTACCTCTGTCCCTTCTGCTCCAACCAGCGGCACGCACATGCTGGATTTCATCATTGCAGGCAGGGATGTGCCTCGGGGGAAAAGGGGCACAGTAGGGCGGCTTCGTTGTGCCCTGTGCCACAAGAAGTCCCCTGTCACCTGCACCACCTGTGCTGTGACCCTCTGTTTCACACCAGAGAGAAACTGCTATGGGATATGGCATCGGGAGCGCAACATTGTGTAGAGGACAGAGTCTTCACATGATTGAACATTTGAAGTGTAAATAGTTCCCCTTGTTATTATTTAATTTTTTTTAAATATTCATTTTTTTCCTTGAATTTTTCAAATATATATTTTTGGGGGTATGTTACAATAATTGTTTTGTATTTTGTATATAGGTTTTGTATCATTGTATCATTGTACCAATTCGGCCACTTGGGTACATTTGGGAAACTTGTGAGGGACACCTGGTTGACCTCATGCTCAATGGCATGTACCTCACTCATTCCTGAATGTATCCATCTGAAATTTTGGTAAAATACTGTTGCCTACCTATGTTCTCATTTGAAATGATCCCCAGTATCATAACTGAATGTTTGGCCTTTCTTGTTGATTTTTAAAGATGCAACATCAGTAAAAGAACAAAAAACGTCTGTTGATTTCCTTGTATTTTCTTCTACCAGATCTATTGTGTTATATTCTCCTACATTCAATTCACATTTACACAAACTTCAGAATGTTTCCTTTCAAATGATACCAAGAATATGCATATCCTTCCTTCTAGGCCTGAGCTGCAAGCAGTTAGATTAGGGTATGTTTTCAGGCGGAAATTGAGAAAAAGGGGGGTCATCCCCAACAGGTTAAAAGAGTTAGATGCACTATTGTAAAGTGGTTGTTCCACTGGATATCATAAGGTGAATGCACCAATTTGTAAGTCGCTCTGGATAAGAGCGTCTGCTAAATGACTTAAATGTAAATGTAATGATAAATCGCTGTTCTGTTGAAAAATGTTAAACGCATATATCGCCATTTTGTTTTGTGTAGCTTCGCTTTGGCGGACCCGGTATTGCACAGTAAGGATAATTTTAGAAATGTAATTTAGCGATTGCATTAAGAACTAATTTGTCTTTCGATTCCTGTCAACCCTGTATTTTTTAGTCAAGTTTATGATTAGTTATGGATTAGACTAGATCACTCTCAAAGATGGCGCCCGACATTTTCAGGCCAGTTTTTCTACTATTCTCATTGTATAACCACGGTTTTTTGTGGCTAAATATGCACATTTTCGAACAAACTCTATATGTATGTTGTAATATGATGTTACAGGAGTGTCATCGGAAGAATTCTGAGAAGGTTAGTGAAAAAATTAATATATTTTGGTGATGATAACGTTATCGCTCCCGTTGCCTTGAATTCATGCGGGGGTAACGTTTGCACATGTGGTATGCTAATATAACGATTTATTGTGTTTTCGCTGTAAAACACTTAGAAAATCTGAAATATTGTCTGAATTCACAAGATCTGTGTCTTTCCATTGCTATGCTTTGTCTATTTTTATGAAATGTTTTATGATGAGTAAATTGGTAATACACGTTGCTCTCTGTAGTAATTCTAGTCACTTTGGGGAGATTTGTGATGGTGGCTGCAATGGAAAACTATGATTTATACCTGAAATATGCACATTTTTCTAACAAAACCTATGCTATACAATAAATATGTTATCAGACTGTCATCTGATGAGGTTTTTTCTTGGTTAGTGGCTATTTATTTCTTTATTTGGTCGAATTGGTGATAGCTAGTGATGGAGTGGAAAAATAGTGGAGTAAAAAAAATGGTGTCTTTTGCTAACGTGGTTAGCTAATAGATTTACATATTGTGTCTTCCCTGTAAAACATTTTAAAAATCAGAAATGGTGGCTAGATTCACAAGAAGTGTATCTTTCATCTGGTGTCTTGGACTTGTGATTTAATGATATTTAGATGCTACAATTTACTTGTGACGCTATGCTAGCTATGCTAGTCAGTGGGGGGGGGGGGGGGGGGGGGGGGGGGGGGGGCGCTCCCGGATCCGGGTTTCTGAGGCAGTAAAAGTTCATTTCTGTATTTCAACATGATTTAGAGCTTGTTTATGGAAAAGTGCTAATTTCTGTATTTCAACATGATTTGGAGCTTGTTTTTGGAAAAGTGTTTATTTCTGTATTTCAATGTTGCAACTTGCTGAAAACCGTCCACAGTGCTCCTATCGTCGCCTTCTAACAGTACTGAAAAAAATTAACTTACAGAGTGCATCAAACATGATTTAGAGCTTGATTATGGAAAAGTGTTTATTTCTGTATTTCAACATGATTTGGAGCTTTTTTTTGGAAAAGTGTTTATTTCTGTATTTCAAGGTTGCAACTTGCTGAAAACTGTCCACAGTGCTCCTATCATCACCTTCTAACAGTACTGAAAAAAAATTCACTTACAGAGTGCCTCAAACATGATTTAGAGCTTGGTTATGGAAAAGTGCTAATTTCTGTATTTCAACATGATTTGGAGCTTGTTTTTGGAAAAGTGTTTATTTCTGTATTTCAATGTTGCAACTTGCTGAAAACTGTCCACAGTGCTCCTATCATCGCCTTCTAACAGTACTGAAAAAAAATTCACTTACAGAGTGCATCAAACATGATTTAGAGCTTGTTTATGGAAAAGTGTTTATTTCTGTATTTCAACATGATTTGGAGCTTGTTTTTGGAAAAGTGTTAATTTCTGTATTTCAACATGATTTGGAGCTTGTTTTTGGAAAAGTGTTTATTTCTGTATTTCAATGTTGCATCTTGCTGAAACCTGTCCACAGTGCTCCTATCATCGCCTTCTAACAGTACTGAAAAAAAATTCACTTACAGAGTGCATCAAACATGATTTAGAGCTTGTTTATTGAAAAGAGTTAATTTCTGTATTTCAACATGATTTGGAGCTTTTTTTTGGAAAAGTGTTTATTTCTGTATTTCAAGGTTGCATCTTGCTGAAACCTGTCCACAGTGCTCCTATCATCACCTTCTAACAGTACTGAAAAAAAATTCACTTACAGAGTGCCTCAAACATGATTTAGAGCTTGGTTATGGAAAAGTGCTAATTTCTGTATTTCAACATGATTTGGAGCTTGTTTTTGGAAAAGTGTTTATTTCTGTATTTCAATGTTGCAACTTGCTGAAAACTGTCCACAGTGCTCCTATCATCGCCTTCTAACAGTACTGAAAAAAAATTCACTTACAGAGTGCATCAAACATGATTTAGAGCTTGTTTATGGAAAAGTGTTTATTTCTGTATTTCAACATGATTTGGAGCTTGTTTTTGGAAAAGTGTTTATTTCTGTATTTCAATGTTGCAACTTGCTGAAAACTGTCCACAGTGCTCCTATCATCGCCTTCTAACAGTACTGAAAAAAAATTCACTTACAGAGTGCATCAAACATGATTTAGAGCTTATTTATGGAAAAGTGTTTATTTCTGTATTTCAACATGATTTGGAGCTTGTTTTTGGAAAAGTGTTAATTTCTGTATTTCAACATGATTTGGAGCTTGTTTTTGGAAAAGTGTTTATTTCTGTACTTCAATGTTGCAACTTGATGAAACCTGTCCACAGTGCTTCTATCGTCGCCTTCTAACAGTACTGAAAAAAAATACTTACAGAGTGCATCAAACATGATTTAGAGCTTGTTTATGGAAAAGTGCTAATTTCTGTATTTCAACATGATTTGGAGCTTGTTTTTGGAAAAGTGTTAATTTCTGTATTTCAACATGATTTGGAGCTTGTTTTTGGAAAAGTGTTTATTTCTGTATTTCAATGTTGCATCTTGCTGAAACCTGTCCACAGTGCTCCTATCATCGCCTTCTAACAGTACTGAAAAAAAATTCACTTACAGAGTGCATCAAACATGATTTAGAGCTTGTTTATGGAAAAGTGCTAATTTCTGTATTTCAACATGATTTGGAGCTTGTTTTTGGAAAAGTGTTTATTTCTGTATTTCAATGTTGCAACTTGCTGAAAACTGTCCACAGTGCTCCTATCATCGCCTTCTAACAGTACTGAAAAAAAATTCACTTACAGAGTGCATCAAACATGATTTAGAGCTTGTTTATGGAAAAGTGCTAATTTCTGTATTTCAACATGATTTGGAGCTTGTTTTTGGAAAAGTGTTTATTTCTGTATTTCAATGTTGCAACTTGCTGAAAACTGTCCACAGTGCTCCTATCATCGCCTTCTAACAGTACTGAAAAAAAATTCACTTACAGAGTGCATCAAACATGATTTAGAGCTTGTTTATGGAAAAGTGTTTATTTCTGTATTTCAACATGATTTGGAGCTTGTTTTTGGAAAAGTGTTTATTTCTGTATTTCAATGTTGCAACTTGCTGAAAACTGTCCACAGTGCTCCTATCATCGCCTTCTAACAGTACTGAAAAAAAATTCACTTACAGAGTGCATCAAACATGATTTAGAGCTTATTTATGGAAAAGTGTTTATTTCTGTATTTCAACATGATTTGGAGCTTGTTTTTGGAAAAGTGTTAATTTCTGTATTTCAACATGATTTGGAGCTTGTTTTTGGAAAAGTGTTTATTTCTGTACTTCAATGTTGCAACTTGATGAAACCTGTCCACAGTGCTCCTATCATCGCCTTCTAACAGTACTGAAAAAAAATACTTACAGAGTGCATCAAACATGATTTAGAGCTTGTTTATGGAAAAGTGCTAATTTCTGTATTTCAACATGATTTGGAGCTTGTTTTTGGAAAAGTGTTTATTTCTGTATTTCAATGTTGCATCTTGCTGAAACCTGTCCACAGTGCTCCTATCATCGCCTTCTAACAGTACTGAAAAAAAATTCACTTACAGAGTGCATCAAACATGATTTAGAGCTTGTTTATGGAAAAGTGCTAATTTCTGTATTTCAACATGATTTGGAGCTTGTTTTTGGAAAAGTGTTTATTTCTGTATTTCAATGTTGCAACTTGCTGAAAACTGTCCACAGTGCTCCTATCATCGCCTTCTAACAGTACTGAAAAAAAATTCACTTACAGAGTGCATCAAACATGATTTAGAGCTTGTTTATGGAAAAGTGTTAATTTCTGTATTTCAACATGATTTGGAGCTTGTTTTTGGAAAAGTGTTTATTTCTGTATTTCAATGTTGCATCTTGCTGAAACCTGTCCACAGTGCTCCTATCATCGCCTTCTAACAGTACTGAAAAAAAATTCACTTACAGAGTGCATCAAACATGATTTAGAGCTTGTTTATGGAAAAGTGCTAATTTCTGTATTTCAACATGATTTGGAGCTTGTTTTTGGAAAAGTGTTTATTTCTGTATTTCAATGTTGCAACTTGCTGAAAACTGTCCACAGTGCTCCTATCATCGCCTTCTAACAGTACTGAAAAAAAATTCACTTACAGAGTGCATCAAACATGATTTAGAGCTTGTTTATGGAAAAGTGTTTATTTCTGTATTTCAACATGATTTGGAGCTTGTTTTTGGAAAAGTGTTAATTTCTGTATTTCAACATGATTTGGAGCTTGTTTTTGGAAAAGTGTTTATTTCTGTACTTCAATGTTGCAACTTGATGAAACCTGTCCACAGTGCTCCTATCATCGCCTTCTAACAGTACTGAAAAAAAATTAACTTACAGAGTGCATCAAACATGATTTAGAGCTTGTTTATGGAAAAGTGCTAATTTCTGTATTTCAACATGATTTGGAGCTTGTTTTTGGAAAAGTGTTTATTTCTGTATTTCAATGTTGCAACTTGCTGAAACCTGTCCACAGTGCTCCTATCATCGCCTTCTAACAGTACTGAAAAAAAATTCACTTACAGAGTGCATCAAACATGATTTAGAGCTTGTTTATGGAAAAGTGCTAATTTCTGTATTTCAACATGATTTGGAGCTTGTTTTTGGAAAAGTGTTTATTTCTGTATTTCAATGTTGCAACTTGCTGAAAACTGTCCACAGTGCTCCTATCATCGCCTTCTAACAGTACTGAAAAAAAATTCACTTACAGAGTGCATCAAACATGATTTAGAGCTTGTTTATGGAAAAGTGCTAATTTCTGTATTTCAACATGATTTGGAGCTTGTTTTTGGAAAAGTGTTTATTTCTGTATTTCAATGTTGCAACTTGCTGAAAACTGTCCACAGTGCTCCTATCATCGCCTTCTAACAGTACTGAAAAAAAATTCACTTACAGAGTGCATCAAACATGATTTAGAGCTTATTTATGGAAAAGTGTTTATTTCTGTATTTCAACATGATTTGGAGCTTGTTTTTGGAAAAGTGTTAATTTCTGTATTTCAACATGATTTGGAGCTTGTTTTTGGAAAAGTGTTTATTTCTGTACTTCAATGTTGCAACTTGATGAAACCTGTCCACAGTGCTTCTATCGTCGCCTTCTAACAGTACTGAAAAAAAATACTTACAGAGTGCATCAAACATGATTTAGAGCTTGTTTATGGAAAAGTGCTAATTTCTGTATTTCAACATGATTTGGAGCTTGTTTTTGGAAAAGTGTTAATTTCTGTATTTCAACATGATTTGGAGCTTGTTTTTGGAAAAGTGTTTATTTCTGTATTTCAATGTTGCATCTTGCTGAAACCTGTCCACAGTGCTCCTATCATCGCCTTCTAACAGTACTGAAAAAAAATTCACTTACAGAGTGCATCAAACATGATTTAGAGCTTGTTTATTGAAAAGAGTTAATTTCTGTATTTCAACATGATTTGGAGCTTTTTTTTGGAAAAGTGTTTATTTCTGTATTTCAAGGTTGCATCTTGCTGAAACCTGTCCACAGTGCTCCTATCATCACCTTCTAACAGTACTGAAAAAAAATTCACTTACAGAGTGCCTCAAACATGATTTAGGGCTTGGTTATGGAAAAGTGCTAATTTCTGTATTTCAACATGATTTGGAGCTTGTTTTTGGAAAAGTGTTTATTTCTGTATTTCAATGTTGCAACTTGCTGAAAACTGTCCACAGTGCTCCTATCATCGCCTTCTAACAGTACTGAAAAAAAATTAACTTACAGAGTGCATCAAACATGATTTAGAGCTTGTTTATGGAAAAGTGTTTATTTCTGTATTTCAACATGATTTGGAGCTTGTTTTTGGAAAAGTGTTTATTTCTGTATTTCAATGTTGCAACTTGCTGAAAACTGTCCACAGTGCTCCTATCATCGCCTTCTAACAGTACTGAAAAAAAATTCACTTACAGAGTGCATCAAACATGATTTAGAGCTTGTTTATGGAAAAGTGCTAATTTCTGTATTTCAACATGATTTGGAGCTTGTTTTTGGAAAAGTGTTTATTTCTGTATTTCAATGTTGCAACTTGCTGAAAACTGTCCACAGTGCTCCTATCATCGCCTTCTAACAGTACTGAAAAAAAAATACTTACAGAGTGCATCAAACATGATTTAGAGCTTGGTTATGGAAAAGTGCTAATTTCTGTATTTCAACATGATTTGGAGCTTGTTTTTGGAAAAGTGTTTATTTCTGTATTTCAATGTTGCAACTTGCTGAAAACTGTCCACAGTGCTCCTATCATCGCCTTCTAACAGTACTGAAAAAAAATTCACTTACAGAGTGCATCAAACATGATTTAGAGCTTGTTTATGGAAAAGTGTTTATTTCTGTATTTCAACATGATTTGGAGCTTGTTTTTGGAAAAGTGTTTATTTCTGTATTTCAATGTTGCAACTTGCTGAAAACTGTCCACAGTGCTCCTATCATCGCCTTCTAACAGTACTGAAAAAAAATTCACTTACAGAGTGCATCAAACATGATTTAGAGCTTATTTATGGAAAAGTGTTTATTTCTGTATTTCAACATGATTTGGAGCTTGTTTTTGGAAAAGTGTTAATTTCTGTATTTCAACATGATTTGGAGCTTGTTTTTGGAAAAGTGTTTATTTCTGTACTTCAATGTTGCAACTTGATGAAACCTGTCCACAGTGCTTCTATCGTCGCCTTCTAACAGTACTGAAAAAAAATACTTACAGAGTGCATCAAACATGATTTAGAGCTTGTTTATGGAAAAGTGCTAATTTCTGTATTTCAACATGATTTGGAGCTTTTTTTTGGAAAAGTGTTTATTTCTGTATTTCAAGGTTGCATCTTGCTGAAACCTGTCCACAGTGCTCCTATCATCACCTTCTAACAGTACTGAAAAAAAATTCACTTACAGAGTGCCTCAAACATGATTTAGAGCTTGGTTATGGAAAAGTGCTAATTTCTGTATTTCAACATGATTTGGAGCTTGTTTTTGGAAAAGTGTTTATTTCTGTATTTCAATGTTGCAACTTGCTGAAAACTGTCCACAGTGCTCCTATCATCGCCTTCTAACAGTACTGAAAAAAAATTAACTTACAGAGTGCATCAAACATGATTTAGAGCTTGTTTATGGAAAAGTGTTTATTTCTGTATTTCAACATGATTTGGAGCTTGTTTTTGGAAAAGTGTTTATTTCTGTATTTCAAGGTTGCAACTTGCTGAAAACTGTCCACAGTGCTCCTATCATCACCTTCTAACAGTACTGAAAAAAAATTCACTTACAGAGTGCCTCAAACATGATTTAGAGCTTGGTTATGGAAAAGTGCTAATTTCTGTATTTCAACATGATTTGGAGCTTGTTTTTGGAAAAGTGTTTATTTCTGTATTTCAATGTTGCAACTTACTGAAAACCGTCCACAGTGCTCCTATCATCGCCTTCTAACAGTACTGAAAAAAAATTCACTTACAGAGTGCATCAAACATGATTTAGAGCTTATTTATGGAAAAGTGTTTATTTCTGTATTTCAACATGATTTGGAGCTTGTTTTTGGAAAAGTGTTAATTTCTGTATTTCAACATGATTTGGAGCTTGTTTTTGGAAAAGTGTTTATTTCTGTATTTCAATGTTGCAACTTGCTGAAACCTGTCCACAGTGCTCCTATCATCGCCTTCTAACAGTACTGAAAAAAAATTCACTTACAGAGTGCATCAAACATGATTTAGAGCTTGTTTATGGAAAAGTGTTAATTTCTGTATTTCAACATGATTTGGAGCTTGTTTTTGGAAAAGTGTTTATTTCTGTATTTCAAGGTTGCATCTTGCTGAAACCTGTCCACAGTGCTCCTATCATCGCCTTCTAACAGTACTGAAAAAAAATTCACTTACAGAGTGCCTCAAACATGATTTAGAGCTTGGTTATGGAAAAGTGCTAATTTCTGTATTTCAACATGATTTGGAGCTTGTTTTTGGAAAAGTGTTTATTTCTGTATTTCAATGTTGCAACTTGCTGAAAACTGTCCACAGTGCTCCTATCATCGCCTTCTAACAGTACTGAAAAAAAATTCACTTACAGAGTGCATCAAACATGATTTAGAGCTTGTTTATGGAAAAGTGTTTATTTCTGTATTTCAACATGATTTGGAGCTTGTTTTTGGAAAAGTGTTTATTTCTGTATTTCAATGTTGCAACTTGCTGAAAACTGTCCACAGTGCTCCTATCATCGCCTTCTAACAGTACTGAAAAAAAATTCACTTACAGAGTGCATCAAACATGATTTAGAGCTTATTTATGGAAAAGTGTTTATTTCTGTATTTCAACATGATTTGGAGCTTGTTTTTGGAAAAGTGTTAATTTCTGTATTTCAACATGATTTGGAGCTTGTTTTTGGAAAAGTGTTTATTTCTGTACTTCAATGTTGCAACTTGATGAAACCTGTCCACAGTGCTTCTATCGTCGCCTTCTAACAGTACTGAAAAAAAATACTTACAGAGTGCATCAAACATGATTTAGAGCTTGTTTATGGAAAAGTGCTAATTTCTGTATTTCAACATGATTTGGAGCTTTTTTTTGGAAAAGTGTTTATTTCTGTATTTCAAGGTTGCATCTTGCTGAAACCTGTCCACAGTGCTCCTATCATCACCTTCTAACAGTACTGAAAAAAAATTCACTTACAGAGTGCCTCAAACATGATTTAGAGCTTGGTTATGGAAAAGTGCTAATTTCTGTATTTCAACATGATTTGGAGCTTGTTTTTGGAAAAGTGTTTATTTCTGTATTTCAATGTTGCAACTTGCTGAAAACTGTCCACAGTGCTCCTATCATCGCCTTCTAACAGTACTGAAAAAAAATTAACTTACAGAGTGCATCAAACATGATTTAGAGCTTGTTTATGGAAAAGTGTTTATTTCTGTATTTCAACATGATTTGGAGCTTGTTTTTGGAAAAGTGTTTATTTCTGTATTTCAAGGTTGCAACTTGCTGAAAACTGTCCACAGTGCTCCTATCATCACCTTCTAACAGTACTGAAAAAAAATTCACTTACAGAGTGCCTCAAACATGATTTAGAGCTTGGTTATGGAAAAGTGCTAATTTCTGTATTTCAACATGATTTGGAGCTTGTTTTTGGAAAAGTGTTTATTTCTGTATTTCAATGTTGCAACTTGCTGAAAACCTGTCCACAGTGCTCCTATCATCGCCTTCTAACAGTACTGAAAAAAAATTCACTTACAGAGTGCATCAAACATGATTTAGAGCTTGTTTATGGAAAAGTGTTTATTTCTGTATTTCAACATGATTTGGAGCTTGTTTTTGGAAAAGTGTTAATTTCTGTATTTCAACATGATTTGGAGCTTGTTTTTGGAAAAGTGTTTATTTCTGTATTTCAATGTTGCATCTTGCTGAAACCTGTCCACAGTGCTCCTATCATCGCCTTCTAACAGTACTGAAAAAAAATTCACTTACAGAGTGCATCAAACATGATTTAGAGCTTGTTTATTGAAAAGAGTTAATTTCTGTATTTCAACATGATTTGGAGCTTTTTTTTGGAAAAGTGTTTATTTCTGTATTTCAAGGTTGCATCTTGCTGAAACCTGTCCACAGTGCTCCTATCATCACCTTCTAACAGTACTGAAAAAAAATTCACTTACAGAGTGCCTCAAACATGATTTAGGGCTTGGTTATGGAAAAGTGCTAATTTCTGTATTTCAACATGATTTGGAGCTTGTTTTTGGAAAAGTGTTTATTTCTGTATTTCAATGTTGCAACTTGCTGAAAACTGTCCACAGTGCTCCTATCATCGCCTTCTAACAGTACTGAAAAAAAATTAACTTACAGAGTGCATCAAACATGATTTAGAGCTTGTTTATGGAAAAGTGTTTATTTCTGTATTTCAACATGATTTGGAGCTTGTTTTTGGAAAAGTGTTTATTTCTGTATTTCAATGTTGCAACTTGCTGAAAACTGTCCACAGTGCTCCTATCATCGCCTTCTAACAGTACTGAAAAAAAATTCACTTACAGAGTGCATCAAACATGATTTAGAGCTTGTTTATGGAAAAGTGCTAATTTCTGTATTTCAACATGATTTGGAGCTTGTTTTTGGAAAAGTGTTTATTTCTGTATTTCAATGTTGCAACTTGCTGAAAACTGTCCACAGTGCTCCTATCATCGCCTTCTAACAGTACTGAAAAAAAAATACTTACAGAGTGCATCAAACATGATTTAGAGCTTGGTTATGGAAAAGTGCTAATTTCTGTATTTCAACATGATTTGGAGCTTGTTTTTGGAAAAGTGTTTATTTCTGTATTTCAATGTTGCAACTTGCTGAAAACTGTCCACAGTGCTCCTATCATCGCCTTCTAACAGTACTGAAAAAAAATTCACTTACAGAGTGCATCAAACATGATTTAGAGCTTGTTTATGGAAAAGTGTTTATTTCTGTATTTCAACATGATTTGGAGCTTGTTTTTGGAAAAGTGTTTATTTCTGTATTTCAATGTTGCAACTTGCTGAAAACTGTCCACAGTGCTCCTATCATCGCCTTCTAACAGTACTGAAAAAAAATTCACTTACAGAGTGCATCAAACATGATTTAGAGCTTGTTTATGGAAAAGTGTTTATTTCTGTATTTCAACATGATTTGGAGCTTGTTTTTGGAAAAGTGTTAATTTCTGTATTTCAACATGATTTGGAGCTTGTTTTTGGAAAAGTGTTTATTTCTGTACTTCAATGTTGCAACTTGATGAAACCTGTCCACAGTGCTTCTATCGTCGCCTTCTAACAGTACTGAAAAAAAATACTTACAGAGTGCATCAAACATGATTTAGAGCTTGTTTATGGAAAAGTGCTAATTTCTGTATTTCAACATGATTTGGAGCTTTTTTTTGGAAAAGTGTTTATTTCTGTATTTCAAGGTTGCATCTTGCTGAAACCTGTCCACAGTGCTCCTATCATCACCTTCTAACAGTACTGAAAAAAAATTCACTTACAGAGTGCCTCAAACATGATTTAGAGCTTGGTTATGGAAAAGTGCTAATTTCTGTATTTCAACATGATTTGGAGCTTGTTTTTGGAAAAGTGTTTATTTCTGTATTTCAATGTTGCAACTTGCTGAAAACTGTCCACAGTGCTCCTATCATCGCCTTCTAACAGTACTGAAAAAAAATTCACTTACAGAGTGCATCAAACATGATTTAGAGCTTATTTATGGAAAAGTGTTTATTTCTGTATTTCAACATGATTTGGAGCTTGTTTTTGGAAAAGTGTTAATTTCTGTATTTCAACATGATTTGGAGCTTGTTTTTGGAAAAGTGTTTATTTCTGTACTTCAATGTTGCAACTTGATGAAACCTGTCCACAGTGCTTCTATCGTCGCCTTCTAACAGTACTGAAAAAAAATACTTACAGAGTGCATCAAACATGATTTAGAGCTTGTTTATGGAAAAGTGCTAATTTCTGTATTTCAACATGATTTGGAGCTTGTTTTTGGAAAAGTGTTAATTTCTGTATTTCAACATGATTTGGAGCTTGTTTTTGGAAAAGTGTTTATTTCTGTATTTCAATGTTGCATCTTGCTGAAACCTGTCCACAGTGCTCCTATCATCGCCTTCTAACAGTACTGAAAAAAAATTCACTTACAGAGTGCATCAAACATGATTTAGAGCTTGTTTATGGAAAAGTGTTAATTTCTGTATTTCAACATGATTTGGAGCTTTTTTTTGGAAAAGTGTTTATTTCTGTATTTCAAGGTTGCATCTTGCTGAAACCTGTCCACAGTGCTCCTATCATCACCTTCTAACAGTACTGAAAAAAAATTCACTTACAGAGTGCCTCAAACATGATTTAGAGCTTGGTTATGGAAAAGTGCTAATTTCTGTATTTCAACATGATTTGGAGCTTGTTTTTGGAAAAGTGTTTATTTCTGTATTTCAATGTTGCAACTTGCTGAAAACTGTCCACAGTGCTCCTATCATCGCCTTCTAACAGTACTGAAAAAAAATTCACTTACAGAGTGCATCAAACATGATTTAGAGCTTGTTTATGGAAAAGTGTTTATTTCTGTATTTCAACATGATTTGGAGCTTGTTTTTGGAAAAGTGTTAATTTCTGTATTTCAACATGATTTGGAGCTTGTTTTTGGAAAAGTGTTTATTTCTGTATTTCAATGTTGCAACTTGCTGAAACCTGTCCACAGTGCTCCTATCATCGCCTTCTAACAGTACTGAAAAAAAATTCACTTACAGAGTGCATCAAACATGATTTAGAGCTTGTTTATGGAAAAGTGTTAATTTCTGTATTTCAACATGATTTGGAGCTTGTTTTTGGAAAAGTGTTTATTTCTGTATTTCAATGTTGCATCTTGCTGAAACCTGTCCACAGTGCTCCTATCATCACCTTCTAACAGTACTGAAAAAAAATTCACTTACAGAGTGCCTCAAACATGATTTAGAGCTTGGTTATGGAAAAGTGCTAATTTCTGTATTTCAACATGATTTGGAGCTTGTTTTTGGAAAAGTGTTTATTTCTGTATTTCAATGTTGCAACTTGCTGAAAACTGTCCACAGTGCTCCTATCATCGCCTTCTAACAGTACTGAAAAAAAATTCACTTACAGAGTGCATCAAACATGATTTAGAGCTTGTTTATGGAAAAGTGTTTATTTCTGTATTTCAACATGATTTGGAGCTTGTTTTTGGAAAAGTGTTAATTTCTGTATTTCAACATGATTTGGAGCTTGTTTTTGGAAAAGTGTTTATTTCTGTACTTCAATGTTGCAACTTGATGAAACCTGTCCACAGTGCTTCTATCGTCGCCTTCTAACAGTACTGAAAAAAAATACTTACAGAGTGCATCAAACATGATTTAGAGCTTGTTTATGGAAAAGTGCTAATTTCTGTATTTCAACATGATTTGGAGCTTGTTTTTGGAAAAGTGTTAATTTCTGTATTTCAACATGATTTGGAGCTTGTTTTTGGAAAAGTGTTTATTTCTGTATTTCAATGTTGCATCTTGCTGAAACCTGTCCACAGTGCTCCTATCATCGCCTTCTAACAGTACTGAAAAAAAATTCACTTACAGAGTGCATCAAACATGATTTAGAGCTTGTTTATTGAAAAGAGTTAATTTCTGTATTTCAACATGATTTGGAGCTTTTTTTTGGAAAAGTGTTTATTTCTGTATTTCAAGGTTGCATCTTGCTGAAACCTGTCCACAGTGCTCCTATCATCACCTTCTAACAGTACTGAAAAAAAATTCACTTACAGAGTGCCTCAAACATGATTTAGAGCTTGGTTATGGAAAAGTGCTAATTTCTGTATTTCAACATGATTTGGAGCTTGTTTTTGGAAAAGTGTTTATTTCTGTATTTCAATGTTGCAACTTGCTGAAAACTGTCCACAGTGCTCCTATCATCGCCTTCTAACAGTACTGAAAAAATTTTTACTTACAGAGTGCATCAAACATGATTTAGAGCTTGTTTATGGAAAAGTGTTTATTTCTGTATTTCAACATGATTTGGAGCTTGTTTTTGGAAAAGTGTTTATTTCTGTATTTCAATGTTGCAACTTGCTGAAAACTGTCCACAGTGCTCCTATCATCGCCTTCTAACAGTACTGAAAAAAAATTCACTTACAGAGTGCATCAAACATGATTTAGAGCTTGTTTATGGAAAAGTGTTTATTTCTGTATTTCAACATGATTTGGAGCTTGTTTTTGGAAAAGTGTTAATTTCTGTATTTCAACATGATTTGGAGCTTGTTTTTGGAAAAGTGTTTATTTCTGTACTTCAATGTTGCAACTTGATGAAACCTGTCCACAGTGCTCCTATCATCGCCTTCTAACAGTACTGAAAAAAAAATACTTACAGAGTGCATCAAACATGATTTAGAGCTTGGTTATGGAAAAGTGCTAATTTCTGTATTTCAACATGATTTGGAGCTTGTTTTTGGAAAAGTGTTTATTTCTGTATTTCAATGTTGCAACTTGCTGAAAACTGTCCACAGTGCTCCTATCATCGCCTTCTAACAGTACTGAAAAAAAATTCACTTACAGAGTGCATCAAACATGATTTAGAGCTTGTTTATGGAAAAGTGCTAATTTCTGTATTTCAACATGATTTGGAGCTTGTTTTTGGAAAAGTGTTTATTTCTGTATTTCAATGTTGCAACTTGCTGAAAACTGTCCACAGTGCTCCTATCATCGCCTTCTAACAGTACTGAGAAAAAAAATACTTACAGAGTGCATCAAACATGATTTAGAGCTTGGTTATGGAAAAGTGCTAATTTCTGTATTTCAACATGATTTGGAGCTTGTTTTTGGAAAAGTGTTTATTTCTGTATTTCAATGTTGCAACTTGCTGAAAACTGTCCACAGTGCTCCTATCATCGCCTTCTAACAGTACTGAAAAAAAAATTCACTTACAGAGTGCATCAAACATGATTTAGAGCTTATTTATGGAAAAGTGTTTATTTCTGTATTTCAACATGATTTGGAGCTTGTTTTTGGAAAAGTGTTTATTTCTGTATTTCAATGTTGCAACTTGCTGAAAACTGTCCACAGTGCTCCTATCATCGCCTTCTAACAGTACTGAAAAAAAATTCACTTACAGAGTGCATCAAACATGATTTAGAGCTTATTTATGGAAAAGTGTTTATTTCTGTATTTCAACATGATTTGGAGCTTGTTTTTGGAAAAGTGTTAATTTCTGTATTTCAACATGATTTGGAGCTTGTTTTTGGAAAAGTGTTTATTTCTGTACTTCAATGTTGCAACTTGATGAAACCTGTCCACAGTGCTTCTATCGTCGCCTTCTAACAGTACTGAAAAAAAATACTTACAGAGTGCATCAAACATGATTTAGAGCTTGTTTATGGAAAAGTGCTAATTTCTGTATTTCAACATGATTTGGAGCTTTTTTTTGGAAAAGTGTTTATTTCTGTATTTCAAGGTTGCATCTTGCTGAAACCTGTCCACAGTGCTCCTATCATCACCTTCTAACAGTACTGAAAAAAAATTCACTTACAGAGTGCCTCAAACATGATTTAGAGCTTGGTTATGGAAAAGTGCTAATTTCTGTATTTCAACATGATTTGGAGCTTGTTTTTGGAAAAGTGTTTATTTCTGTATTTCAATGTTGCAACTTGCTGAAAACCGTCCACAGTGCTCCTATCGTCGCCTTCTAACAGTACTGAAAAAAATTAACTTACAGAGTGCATCAAACATGATTTAGAGCTTGATTATGGAAAAGTGTTTATTTCTGTATTTCAACATGATTTGGAGCTTTTTTTTGGAAAAGTGTTTATTTCTGTATTTCAAGGTTGCAACTTGCTGAAAACTGTCCACAGTGCTCCTATCATCACCTTCTAACAGTACTGAAAAAAAATTCACTTACAGAGTGCCTCAAACATGATTTAGAGCTTGGTTATGGAAAAGTGCTAATTTCTGTATTTCAACATGATTTGGAGCTTGTTTTTGGAAAAGTGTTTATTTCTGTATTTCAATGTTGCAACTTGCTGAAAACTGTCCACAGTGCTCCTATCATCGCCTTCTAACAGTACTGAAAAAAAATTCACTTACAGAGTGCATCAAACATGATTTAGAGCTTATTTATGGAAAAGTGTTTATTTCTGTATTTCAACATGATTTGGAGCTTGTTTTTGGAAAAGTGTTAATTTCTGTATTTCAACATGATTTGGAGCTTGTTTTTGGAAAAGTGTTTATTTCTGTACTTCAATGTTGCAACTTGATGAAACCTGTCCACAGTGCTTCTATCGTCGCCTTCTAACAGTACTGAAAAAAAATACTTACAGAGTGCATCAAACATGATTTAGAGCTTGTTTATGGAAAAGTGCTAATTTCTGTATTTCAACATGATTTGGAGCTTGTTTTTGGAAAAGTGTTTATTTCTGTATTTCAATGTTGCAACTTGCTGAAAACCTGTCCACAGTGCTCCTATCATCGCCTTCTAACAGTACTGAAAAAAAATTCACTTACAGAGTGCATCAAACATGATTTAGAGCTTGTTTATGGAAAAGTGTTTATTTCTGTATTTCAACATGATTTGGAGCTTGTTTTTGGAAAAGTGTTAATTTCTGTATTTCAACATGATTTGGAGCTTGTTTTTGGAAAAGTGTTTATTTCTGTATTTCAATGTTGCATCTTGCTGAAACCTGTCCACAGTGCTCCTATCATCGCCTTCTAACAGTACTGAAAAAAAATTCACTTACAGAGTGCATCAAACATGATTTAGAGCTTGTTTATTGAAAAGAGTTAATTTCTGTATTTCAACATGATTTGGAGCTTTTTTTTGGAAAAGTGTTTATTTCTGTATTTCAAGGTTGCATCTTGCTGAAACCTGTCCACAGTGCTCCTATCATCACCTTCTAACAGTACTGGAAAAAAATTCACTTACAGAGTGCCTCAAACATGATTTAGGGCTTGGTTATGGAAAAGTGCTAATTTCTGTATTTCAACATGATTTGGAGCTTGTTTTTGGAAAAGTGTTTATTTCTGTATTTCAATGTTGCAACTTGCTGAAAACTGTCCACAGTGCTCCTATCATCGCCTTCTAACAGTACTGAAAAAAAATTCACTTACAGAGTGCATCAAACATGATTTAGAGCTTGTTTATGGAAAAGTGTTTATTTCTGTATTTCAACATGATTTGGAGCTTGTTTTTGGAAAAGTGTTTATTTCTGTATTTCAATGTTGCAACTTGCTGAAAACTGTCCACAGTGCTCCTATCATCGCCTTCTAACAGTACTGAAAAAAAATTCACTTACAGAGTGCATCAAACATGATTTAGAGCTTGTTTATGGAAAAGTGCTAATTTCTGTATTTCAACATGATTTGGAGCTTGTTTTTGGAAAAGTGTTTATTTCTGTATTTCAATGTTGCAACTTGCTGAAAACTGTCCACAGTGCTCCTATCATCGCCTTCTAACAGTACTGAAAAAAAAATACTTACAGAGTGCATCAAACATGATTTAGAGCTTGGTTATGGAAAAGTGCTAATTTCTGTATTTCAACATGATTTGGAGCTTGTTTTTGGAAAAGTGTTTATTTCTGTATTTCAATGTTGCAACTTGCTGAAAACTGTCCACAGTGCTCCTATCATCGCCTTCTAACAGTACTGAAAAAAAATTCACTTACAGAGTGCATCAAACATGATTTAGAGCTTGTTTATGGAAAAGTGTTTATTTCTGTATTTCAACATGATTTGGAGCTTGTTTTTGGAAAAGTGTTTATTTCTGTATTTCAATGTTGCAACTTGCTGAAAACTGTCCACAGTGCTCCTATCATCGCCTTCTAACAGTACTGAAAAAAAATTCACTTACAGAGTGCATCAAACATGATTTAGAGCTTATTTATGGAAAAGTGTTTATTTCTGTATTTCAACATGATTTGGAGCTTGTTTTTGGAAAAGTGTTAATTTCTGTATTTCAACATGATTTGGAGCTTGTTTTTGGAAAAGTGTTTATTTCTGTACTTCAATGTTGCAACTTGATGAAACCTGTCCACAGTGCTTCTATCGTCGCCTTCTAACAGTACTGAAAAAAAATACTTACAGAGTGCATCAAACATGATTTAGAGCTTGTTTATGGAAAAGTGCTAATTTCTGTATTTCAACATGATTTGGAGCTTTTTTTTGGAAAAGTGTTTATTTCTGTATTTCAAGGTTGCATCTTGCTGAAACCTGTCCACAGTGCTCCTATCATCACCTTCTAACAGTACTGAAAAAAAATTCACTTACAGAGTGCCTCAAACATGATTTAGAGCTTGGTTATGGAAAAGTGCTAATTTCTGTATTTCAACATGATTTGGAGCTTGTTTTTGGAAAAGTGTTTATTTCTGTATTTCAATGTTGCAACTTGCTGAAAACTGTCCACAGTGCTCCTATCATCGCCTTCTAACAGTACTGAAAAAAATTAACTTACAGAGTGCATCAAACATGATTTAGAGCTTGATTATGGAAAAGTGTTTATTTCTGTATTTCAACATGATTTGGAGCTTTTTTTGGAAAAGTGTTTATTTCTGTATTTCAAGGTTGCAACTTGCTGAAAACTGTCCACAGTGCTCCTATCATCACCTTCTAACAGTACTGAAAAAAAATTCACTTACAGAGTGCCTCAAACATGATTTAGAGCTTGGTTATGGAAAAGTGCTAATTTCTGTATTTCAACATGATTTGGAGCTTGTTTTTGGAAAAGTGTTTATTTCTGTATTTCAATGTTGCAACTTACTGAAAACCGTCCACAGTGCTCCTATCATCGCCTTCTAACAGTACTGAAAAAAAATTCACTTACAGAGTGCATCAAACATGATTTAGAGCTTATTTATGGAAAAGTGTTTATTTCTGTATTTCAACATGATTTGGAGCTTGTTTTTGGAAAAGTGTTAATTTCTGTATTTCAACATGATTTGGAGCTTGTTTTTGGAAAAGTGTTTATTTCTGTACTTCAATGTTGCAACTTGATGAAACCTGTCCACAGTGCTTCTATCGTCGCCTTCTAACAGTACTGAAAAAAAATACTTACAGAGTGCATCAAACATGATTTAGAGCTTGTTTATGGAAAAGTGCAAATTTCTGTATTTCAACATGATTTGGAGCTTGTTTTTGGAAAAGTGTTAATTTCTGTATTTCAACATGATTTGGAGCTTGTTTTTGGAAAAGTGTTTATTTCTGTATTTCAATGTTGCATCTTGCTGAAACCTGTCCACAGTGCTCCTATCATCGCCTTCTAACAGTACTGAAAAAAAATTCACTTACAGAGTGCATCAAACATGATTTAGAGCTTGTTTATTGAAAAGAGTTAATTTCTGTATTTCAACATGATTTGTTGCTTTTTTTTGGAAAAGTGTTTATTTCTGTATTTCAAGGTTGCATCTTGCTGAAACCTGTCCACAGTGCTCCTATCATCACCTTCTAACAGTACTGAAAAAAAATTCACTTACAGAGTGCCTCAAACATGATTTAGAGCTTGGTTATGGAAAAGTGCTAATTTCTGTATTTCAACATGATTTGGAGCTTGTTTTTGGAAAAGTGTTTATTTCTGTATTTCAATGTTGCAACTTGCTGAGAACTGTCCACAGTGCTCCTATCATCGCCTTCTAACAGTACTGAAAAAAAAATGACTTACAGAGTGCATCAAACATGATTTAGAGCTTGTTTATGGAAAAGTGTTTATTTCTGTATTTCAACATGATTTGGAGCTTGTTTTTGGAAAAGTGTTTATTTCTGTATTTCAATGTTGCAACTTGCTGAAAACTGTCCACAGTGCTCCTATCATCGCCTTCTAACAGTACTAAAAAAAAATTCACTTACAGAGTGCATCAAACATGATTTAGAGCTTGTTTATGGAAAAGTGTTTATTTCTGTATTTCAACATGATTTGGAGCTTGTTTTTGGAAAAGTGTTAATTTCTGTATTTCAACATGATTTGGAGCTTGTTTTTGGAAAAGTGTTTATTTCTGTACTTCAATGTTGCAACTTGATGAAACCTGTCCACAGTGCTCCTATCATCGCCTTCTAACAGTACTGAAAAAAAAATACTTACAGAGTGCATCAAACATGATTTAGAGCTTGTTTATGGAAAAGAGTTAATTTCTGTATTTCAACATGATTTGGAGCTTTTTTTTGGAAAAGTGTTTATTTCTGTATTTCAAGGTTGCATCTTGCTGAAACCTGTCCACATTGCTCCTATCATCACCTTCTAACAGTACTGAAAAGAAATTCACTTACAGAGTGCCTCAAACATGATTTAGAGCTTGGTTATGGAAAAGTGCTAATTTCTGTATTTCAACATGATTTGGAGCTTGTTTTTGGAAAAGTGTTTATTTCTGTATTTCAATGTTGCAACTTGCTGAAAACTGTCCACAGTGCTCCTATCATCGCCTTCTAACAGTACTGAAAAAAAATTCACTTACAGAGTGCATCAAACATGATTTAGAGCTTATTTATGGAAAAGTGTTTATTTCTGTATTTCAACATGATTTGGAGCTTGTTTTTGGAAAAGTGTTAATTTCTGTATTTCAACATGATTTGGAGCTTGTTTTTGGAAAAGTGTTTATTTCTGTACTTCAATGTTGCAACTTGATGAAACCTGTCCACAGTGCTTCTATCGTCGCCTTCTAACAGTACTGAAAAAAAATACTTACAGAGTGCATCAAACATGATTTAGAGCTTGTTTATGGAAAAGTGCTAATTTCTGTATTTCAACATGATTTGGAGCTTGTTTTTGGAAAAGTGTTAATTTCTGTATTTCAACATGATTTGGAGCTTGTTTTTGGAAAAGTGTTTATTTCTGTATTTCAATGTTGCATCTTGCTGAAACCTGTCCACAGTGCTCCTATCATCGCCTTCTAACAGTACTGAAAAAATTTTTACTTACAGAGTGCATCAAACATGATTTAGAGCTTGTTTATGGAAAAGTGCTAATTTCTGTATTTCAACATGATTTGGAGCTTGTTTTTGGAAAAGTGTTTATTTCTGTATTTCAATGTTGCAACTTGCTGAAAACTGTCCACAGTGCTCCTATCATCGCCTTCTAACAGTACTGAAAAAAAATTCACTTACAGAGTGCATCAAACATGATTTAGAGCTTGTTTATGGAAAAGTGTTTATTTCTGTATTTCAACATGATTTGGAGCTTGTTTTTGGAAAAGTGTTAATTTCTGTATTTCAACATGATTTGGAGCTTGTTTTTGGAAAAGTGTTTATTTCTGTACTTCAATGTTGCAACTTGATGAAACCTGTCCACAGTGCTCCTATCATCGCCTTCTAACAGTACTGAAAAAAAAATACTTACAGAGTGCATCAAACATGATTTAGAGCTTGGTTATGGAAAAGTGCTAATTTCTGTATTTCAACATGATTTGGAGCTTGTTTTTGGAAAAGTGTTTATTTCTGTATTTCAATGTTGCAACTTGCTGAAAACTGTCCACAGTGCTCCTATCATCGCCTTCTAACAGTACTGAAAAAAAATTCACTTACAGAGTGCATCAAACATGATTTAGAGCTTGTTTATGGAAAAGTGCTAATTTCTGTATTTCAACATGATTTGGAGCTTGTTTTTGGAAAAGTGTTTATTTCTGTATTTCAATGTTGCAACTTGCTGAAAACTGTCCACAGTGCTCCTATCATCGCCTTCTAACAGTACTGAAAAAAAATTACTTACAGAGTGCATCAAACATGATTTAGAGCTTGTTTATGGAAAAGTGCTAATTTCTGTATTTCAACATGATTTGGAGCTTGTTTTTGGAAAAGTGTTTATTTCTGTATTTCAATGTTGCAACTTGCTGAAAACTGTCCACAGTGCTCCTATCATCGCCTTCTAACAGTACTGAAAAAAAATTCACTTACAGAGTGCATCAAACATGATTTAGAGCTTGTTTATGGAAAAGTGTTTATTTCTGTATTTCAACATGATTTGGAGCTTGTTTTTGGAAAAGTGTTAATTTCTGTATTTCAACATGATTTGGAGCTTGTTTTTGGAAAAGTGTTTATTTCTGTACTTCAATGTTGCAACTTGATGAAACCTGTCCACAGTGCTTCTATCGTCGCCTTCTAACAGTACTGAAAAAAAATACTTACAGAGTGCATCAAACATGATTTAGAGCTTGTTTATGGAAAAGTGCTAATTTCTGTATTTCAACATGATTTGGAGCTTGTTTTTGGAAAAGTGTTAATTTCTGTATTTCAACATGATTTGGAGCTTGTTTTTGGAAAAGTGTTTATTTCTGTATTTCAATGTTGCATCTTGCTGAAACCTGTCCACAGTGCTCCTATCATCGCCTTCTAACAGTACTGAAAAAAAATTCACTTACAGAGTGCATCAAACATGATTTAGAGCTTGTTTATTGAAAAGAGTTAATTTCTGTATTTCAACATGATTTGGAGCTTTTTTTTGGAAAAGTGTTTATTTCTGTATTTCAAGGTTGCATCTTGCTGAAACCTGTCCACAGTGCTCCTATCATCACCTTCTAACAGTACTGAAAAAAAATTCACTTACAGAGTGCCTCAAACATGATTTAGGGCTTGGTTATGGAAAAGTGCTAATTTCTGTATTTCAACATGATTTGGAGCTTGTTTTTGGAAAAGTGTTTATTTCTGTATTTCAATGTTGCAACTTGCTGAAAACTGTCCACAGTGCTCCTATCATCGCCTTCTAACAGTACTGAAAAAAATTTTACTTACAGAGTGCATCAAACATGATTTAGAGCTTGTTTATGGAAAAGTGTTTATTTCTGTATTTCAACATGATTTGGAGCTTGTTTTTGGAAAAGTGTTTATTTCTGTATTTCAATGTTGCAACTTGCTGAAAACTGTCCACAGTGCTCCTATCATCGCCTTCTAACAGTACTGAAAAAAAATTCACTTACAGAGTGCATCAAACATGATTTAGAGCTTGTTTATGGAAAAGTGTTTATTTCTGTATTTCAACATGATTTGGAGCTTGTTTTTGGAAAAGTGTTAATTTCTGTATTTCAACATGATTTGGAGCTTGTTTTTGGAAAAGTGTTTATTTCTGTACTTCAATGTTGCAACTTGATGAAACCTGTCCACAGTGCTCCTATCATCGCCTTCTAACAGTACTGAAAAAAAAATACTTACAGAGTGCATCAAACATGATTTAGAGCTTGGTTATGGAAAAGTGCTAATTTCTGTATTTCAACATGATTTGGAGCTTGTTTTTGGAAAAGTGTTTATTTCTGTATTTCAATGTTGCAACTTGCTGAAAACTGTCCACAGTGCTCCTATCATCGCCTTCTAACAGTACTGAAAAAAAATTCACTTACAGAGTGCATCAAACATGATTTAGAGCTTGTTTATGGAAAAGTGCTAATTTCTGTATTTCAACATGATTTGGAGCTTGTTTTTGGAAAAGTGTTTATTTCTGTATTTCAATGTTGCAACTTGCTGAAAACTGTCCACAGTGCTCCTATCATCGCCTTCTAACAGTACTGAAAAAAAATTACTTACAGAGTGCATCAAACATGATTTAGAGCTTGGTTATGGAAAAGTGCTAATTTCTGTATTTCAACATGATTTGGAGCTTGTTTTTGGAAAAGTGTTTATTTCTGTATTTCAATGTTGCAACTTGCTGAAAACTGTCCACAGTGCTCCTATCATCGCCTTCTAACAGTACTGAAAAAAAATTCACTTACAGAGTGCATCAAACATGATTTAGAGCTTGTTTATGGAAAAGTGTTTATTTCTGTATTTCAACATGATTTGGAGCTTGTTTTTGGAAAAGTGTTTATTTCTGTATTTCAATGTTGCAACTTGCTGAAAACTGTCCACAGTGCTCCTATCATCGCCTTCTAACAGTACTGAAAAAAAATTCACTTACAGAGTGCATCAAACATGATTTAGAGCTTGTTTATGGAAAAGTGTTTATTTCTGTATTTCAACATGATTTGGAGCTTGTTTTTGGAAAAGTGTTAATTTCTGTATTTCAACATGATTTGGAGCTTGTTTTTGGAAAAGTGTTTATTTCTGTATTTCAATGTTGCAACTTGCTGAAAACTGTCCACAGTGCTTCTATCGTCGCCTTCTAACAGTACTGAAAAAAAATACTTACAGAGTGCATCAAACATGATTTAGAGCTTGTTTATGGAAAAGTGCTAATTTCTGTATTTCAACATGATTTGGAGCTTTTTTTTGGAAAAGTGTTTATTTCTGTATTTCAAGGTTGCATCTTGCTGAAACCTGTCCACAGTGCTCCTATCATCACCTTCTAACAGTACTGAAAAAAAATTCACTTACAGAGTGCCTCAAACATGATTTAGAGCTTGGTTATGGAAAAGTGCTAATTTCTGTATTTCAACATGATTTGGAGCTTGTTTTTGGAAAAGTGTTTATTTCTGTATTTCAATGTTGCAACTTGCTGAAAACCTGTCCACAGTGCTCCTATCATCGCCTTCTAACAGTACTGAAAAAAAATTCACTTACAGAGTGCATCAAACATGATTTAGAGCTTGTTTATGGAAAAGTGTTTATTTCTGTATTTCAACATGATTTGGAGCTTTTTTTTGGAAAAGTGTTTATTTCTGTATTTCAAGGTTGCAACTTGCTGAAAACTGTCCACAGTGCTCCTATCATCACCTTCTAACAGTACTGAAAAAAAATTCACTTACAGAGTGCCTCAAACATGATTTAGAGCTTGGTTATGGAAAAGTGCTAATTTCTGTATTTCAACATGATTTGGAGCTTGTTTTTGGAAAAGTGTTTATTTCTGTATTTCAATGTTGCAACTTGCTGAAAACTGTCCACAGTGCTCCTATCATCGCCTTCTAACAGTACTGAAAAAAAATTCACTTACAGAGTGCATCAAACATGATTTAGAGCTTGTTTATGGAAAAGTGTTTATTTCTGTATTTCAACATGATTTGGAGCTTGTTTTTGGAAAAGTGTTAATTTCTGTATTTCAACATGATTTGGAGCTTGTTTTTGGAAAAGTGTTTATTTCTGTACTTCAATGTTGCAACTTGATGAAACCTGTCCACAGTGCTTCTATCGTCGCCTTCTAACAGTACTGAAAAAAAAATACTTACAGAGTGCATCAAACATGATTTAGAGCTTGTTTATGGAAAAGTGCTAATTTCTGTATTTCAACATGATTTGGAGCTTGTTTTTGGAAAAGTGTTAATTTCTGTATTTCAACATGATTTGGAGCTTGTTTTTGGAAAAGTGTTTATTTCTGTATTTCAATGTTGCATCTTGCTGAAACCTGTCCACAGTGCTCCTATCATCGCCTTCTAACAGTACTGAAAAAAAATTCACTTACAGAGTGCATCAAACATGATTTAGAGCTTGTTTATTGAAAAGTAGTTAATTTCTGTATTTCAACATGATTTGGAGCTTTTTTTTGGAAAAGTGTTTATTTCTGTATTTCAAGGTTGCATCTTGCTGAAACCTGTCCACAGTGCTCCTATCATCACCTTCTAACAGTACTGAAAAAAAATTCACTTACAGAGTGCCTCAAACATGATTTAGAGCTTGGTTATGGAAAAGTGCTAATTTCTGTATTTCAACATGATTTGGAGCTTGTTTTTGGAAAAGTGTTTATTTCTGTATTTCAATGTTGCAACTTGCTGAAAACTGTCCACAGTGCTCCTATCATCGCCTTCTAACAGTACTGAAAAAAAATTCACTTACAGAGTGCATCAAACATGATTTAGAGCTTGTTTATGGAAAAGTGTTTATTTCTGTATTTCAACATGATTTGGAGCTTGTTTTTGGAAAAGTGTTAATTTCTGTATTTCAACATGATTTGGAGCTTGTTTTTGGAAAAGTGTTTATTTCTGTATTTCAATGTTGCAACTTGCTGAAACCTGTCCACAGTGCTCCTATCATCGCCTTCTAACAGTACTGAAAAAAAAAACACTTACAGAGTGCATCAAACATGATTTAGAGCTTGTTTATGGAAAAGTGTTAATTTCTGTATTTCAACATGATTTGGAGCTTGTTTTTGGAAAAGTGTTTATTTCTGTATTTCAAGGTTGCATCTTGCTGAAACCTGTCCACAGTGCTCCTATCATCACCTTCTAACAGTACTGAAAAAAATTCACTTACAGAGTGCCTCAAACATGATTTAGGGCTTGGTTATGGAAAAGTGCTAATTTCTGTATTTCAACATGATTTGGAGCTTGTTTTTGGAAAAGTGTTTATTTCTGTATTTCAATGTTGCAACTTGCTGAAAACTGTCCACAGTGCTCCTATCATCGCCTTCTAACAGTACTGAAAAAAAATTCACTTACAGAGTGCATCAAACATGATTTAGAGCTTGTTTATGGAAAAGTGTTTATTTCTGTATTTCAACATGATTTGGAGCTTGTTTTTGGAAAAGTGTTTATTTCTGTATTTCAATGTTGCAACTTGCTGAAAACTGTCCACAGTGCTCCTATCATCGCCTTCTAACAGTACTGAAAAAAAATTCACTTACAGAGTGCATCAAACATGATTTAGAGCTTGTTTATGGAAAAGTGCTAATTTCTGTATTTCAACATGATTTGGAGCTTGTTTTTGGAAAAGTGTTTATTTCTGTATTTCAATGTTGCAACTTGCTGAAAACTGTCCACAGTGCTCCTATCATCGCCTTCTAACAGTACTGAAAAAAAAATAACTTACAGAGTGCATCAAACATGATTTAGAGCTTGTTTATGGAAAAGTGTTTATTTCTGTATTTCAACATGATTTGGAGCTTGTTTTTGGAAAAGTGTTTATTTCTGTATTTCAATGTTGCAACTTGCTGAAAACTGTCCACAGTGCTCCTATCATCGCCTTCTAACAGTACTGAAAAAAAATTCACTTACAGAGTGCATCAAACATGATTTAGAGCTTGTTTATGGAAAAGTGTTAATTTCTGTATTTCAACATGATTTGGAGCTTGTTTTTGGAAAAGTGTTTATTTCTGTATTTCAATGTTGCAACTTGCTGAAAACTGTCCACAGTGCTCCTATCATCGCCTTCTAACAGTACTGAAAAAAAATTACTTACAGAGTGCATCAAACATGATTTAGAGCTTGTTTATGGAAAAGTGCTAATTTCTGTATTTCAACATGATTTGGAGCTTGTTTTTGGAAAAGTGTTTATTTCTGTATTTCAATGTTGCAACTTGCTGAAAACTGTCCACAGTGTTTCTATCGTCGCCTTCTAACAGTACTGAAAAAAAATCACTTACAGAGTGCATCAAACATGATTTAGAGCTTGTTTATGGAAAAGTGCTTATTTCTGTATTTCAACATGATTTGGAGCTTGTTTTTGGAAAAGTGTTTATTTCTGTATTTCAATGTTGCAACTTGCTGAAAACTGTCCACAGTGCTCCTATCATCCCTTCTAACAGTACTGAAAAAAAATTCACTTACAGAGTGCATCAAACATGATTTAGAGCTTGTTTATGGAAAAGTGTTTATTTCTGTATTTCAACATGATTTGGAGCTTGTTTTTGGAAAAGTGTTAATTTCTGTATTTCAACATGATTTGGAGCTTGTTTTTGGAAAAGTGTTTATTTCTGTATTTCAATGTTGCAACTTGCTGAAACCTGTCCACAGTGCTCCTATCGTCGCCTTCTAACAGTACTGAAAAAAAATTAACTTACAGAGTGCATCAAACATGATTTAGAGCTTGTTTATGGAAAAGTGCTAATTTCTGTATTTCAACATGATTTGGAGCTTTTTTTTGGAAAAGTGTTTATTTCTGTATTTCAAGGTTGCAACTTGCTGAAAACTGTCCACAGTGCTCCTATCATCACCTTCTAACAGTACTGAAAAAAAATTCACTTACAGAGTGCCTCAAACATGATTTAGAGCTTGGTTATGGAAAAGTGCTAATTTCTGTATTTCAACATGATTTGGAGCTTGTTTTTGGAAAAGTGTTTATTTCTGTATTTCAATGTTGCAACTTGCTGAAAACCGTCCACAGTGCTCCTATCATCGCCTTCTAACAGTACTGAAAAAAAATTCACTTACAGAGTGCATCAAACATGATTTAGAGCTTATTTATGGAAAAGTGTTTATTTCTGTATTTCAACATGATTTGGAGCTTGTTTTTGGAAAAGTGTTAATTTCTGTATTTCAACATGATTTGGAGCTTGTTTTTGGAAAAGTGTTTATTTCTGTACTTCAATGTTGCAACTTGATGAAACCTGTCCACAGTGCTTCTATCGTCGCCTTCTAACAGTACTGAAAAAAAATACTTACAGAGTGCATCAAACATGATTTAGAGCTTGTTTATGGAAAAGTGCTAATTTCTGTATTTCAACATGATTTGGAGCTTGTTTTTGGAAAAGTGTTAATTTCTGTATTTCAACATGATTTGGAGCTTGTTTTTGGAAAAGTGTTTATTTCTGTATTTCAATGTTGCATCTTGCTGAAACCTGTCCACAGTGCTCCTATCATCGCCTTCTAACAGTACTGAAAAAAAATTCACTTACAGAGTGCATCAAACATGATTTAGAGCTTGTTTATTGAAAAGAGTTAATTTCTGTATTTCAACATGATTTGTTGCTTTTTTTTGGAAAAGTGTTTATTTCTGTATTTCAAGGTTGCATCTTGCTGAAACCTGTCCACAGTGCTCCTATCATCACCTTCTAACAGTACTGAAAAAAAATTCACTTACAGAGTGCCTCAAACATGATTTAGAGCTTGGTTATGGAAAAGTGCTAATTTCTGTATTTCAACATGATTTGGAGCTTGTTTTTGGAAAAGTGTTTATTTCTGTATTTCAATGTTGCAACTTGCTGAGAACTGTCCACAGTGCTCCTATCATCGCCTTCTAACAGTACTGAAAAAAAAATGACTTACAGAGTGCATCAAACATGATTTAGAGCTTGTTTATGGAAAAGTGTTTATTTCTGTATTTCAACATGATTTGGAGCTTGTTTTTGGAAAAGTGTTTATTTCTGTATTTCAATGTTGCAACTTGCTGAAAACTGTCCACAGTGCTCCTATCATCGCCTTCTAACAGTACTAAAAAAAAATTCACTTACAGAGTGCATCAAACATGATTTAGAGCTTGTTTATGGAAAAGTGTTTATTTCTGTATTTCAACATGATTTGGAGCTTGTTTTTGGAAAAGTGTTAATTTCTGTATTTCAACATGATTTGGAGCTTGTTTTTGGAAAAGTGTTTATTTCTGTACTTCAATGTTGCAACTTGATGAAACCTGTCCACAGTGCTCCTATCATCGCCTTCTAACAGTACTGAAAAAAAAATACTTACAGAGTGCATCAAACATGATTTAGAGCTTGTTTATGGAAAAGAGTTAATTTCTGTATTTCAACATGATTTGGAGCTTTTTTTTGGAAAAGTGTTTATTTCTGTATTTCAAGGTTGCATCTTGCTGAAACCTGTCCACATTGCTCCTATCATCACCTTCTAACAGTACTGAAAAGAAATTCACTTACAGAGTGCCTCAAACATGATTTAGAGCTTGGTTATGGAAAAGTGCTAAATTCTGTGTTTCAACATGATTTGGAGCTTGTTTTTGGAAAAGTGTTTATTTCTGTATTTCAATGTTGCAACTTGCTGAAAACTGTCCACAGTGCTCCTATCATCGCCTTCTAACAGTACTGAAAAAAAATTCACTTACAGAGTGCATCAAACATGATTTAGAGCTTGTTTATGGAAAAGTGTTTATTTCTGTATTTCAACATGATTTGGAGCTTGTTTTTGGAAAAGTGTCAATTTCTGTATTTCAACATGATTTGGAGCTTGTTTTTGGAAAAGTGTTAATTTCTGTATTTCAACATGATTTGGAGCTTGTTTTTGGAAAAGTGTTTATTTCTGTACTTCAATGTTGCAACTTGATGAAACCTGTCCACAGTGCTTCTATCGTCGCCTTCTAACAGTACTGAAAAAAAATACTTACAGAGTGCATCAAACATGATTTAGAGCTTGTTTATGGAAAAGTGCTAATTTCTGTATTTCAACATGATTTGGAGCTTGTTTTTGGAAAAGTGTTAATTTCTGTATTTCAACATGATTTGGAGCTTGTTTTTGGAAAAGTGTTTATTTCTGTATTTCAATGTTGCATCTTGCTGAAACCTGTCCACAGTGCTCCTATCATCGCCTTCTAACAGTACTGAAAAAAAATTCACTTACAGAGTGCATCAAACATGATTTAGAGCTTGTTTATTGAAAAGTGTTTATTTCTGTATTTCAACATGATTTGGAGCTTGTTTTTGGAAAAGTGTTTATTTCTGTATTTCAATGTTGCATCTTGCTGAAACCTGTCCACAGTGCTCCTATCATCACCTTCTAACAGTACTGAAAAAAAATTCACTTACAGAGTGCCTCAAACATGATTTAGAGCTTGGTTATGGAAAAGTGCTAATTTCTGTATTTCAACATGATTTGGAGCTTGTTTTTGGAAAAGTGTTTATTTCTGTATTTCAATGTTGCAACTTGCTGAAAACTGTCCACAGTGCTCCTATCATCGCCTTCTAACAGTACTGAAAAAAAATTCACTTACAGAGTGCATCAAACATGATTTAGAGCTTGTTTATGGAAAAGTGTTTATTTCTGTATTTCAACATGATTTGGAGCTTGTTTTTGGAAAAGTGTTTATTTCTGTATTTCAATGTTGCAACTTGCTGAAAACTGTCCACAGTGCTCCTATCATCGCCTTCTAACAGTACTGAAAAAAAATTCACTTACAGAGTGCATCAAACATGATTTAGAGCTTGTTTATGGAAAAGTGTTTATTTCTGTATTTCAACATGATTTGGAGCTTGTTTTTGGAAAAGTGTTAATTTCTGTATTTCAACATGATTTGGAGCTTGTTTTTGGAAAAGTGTTTATTTCTGTACTTCAATGTTGCAACTTGATGAAACCTGTCCACAGTGCTCCTATCATCGCCTTCTAACAGTACTGAAAAAAAATACTTACAGAGTGCATCAAACATGATTTAGAGCTTGTTTATGGAAAAGTGCTAATTTCTGTATTTCAACATGATTTGGAGCTTGTTTTTGGAAAAGTGTTAATTTCTGTATTTCAACATGATTTGGAGCTTGTTTTTGGAAAAGTGTTTATTTCTGTATTTCAATGTTGCAACTTGCTGAAAACTGTCCACAGTGCTCCTATCATCGCCTTCTAACAGTACTGAAAAAAAATTCACTTACAGAGTGCATCAAACATGATTTAGAGCTTGTTTATGGAAAAGTGTTAATTTCTGTATTTCAACATGATTTGGAGCTTGTTTTTGGAAAAGTGTTTATTTCTGTATTTCAATGTTGCATCTTGCTGAAAACTGTCCACAGTGCTCCTATCATCGCCTTCTAACAGTACTGAAAAAAAATTACTTACAGAGTGCTCAAACATGATTTAGAGCTTGGTTATGGAAAAGTGCTAATTTCTGTATTTCAACATGATTTGGAGCTTGTTTTTGGAAAAGTGTTTATTTCTGTATTTCAATGTTGCAACTTGCTGAAAACTGTCCACAGTGCTCCTATCATCGCCTTCTAACAGTACTGAAAAAAAAATTCACTTACAGAGTGCATCAAACATGATTTAGAGCTTGTTTATGGAAAAGTGTTTATTTCTGTATTTCAACATGATTTGGAGCTTGTTTTTGGAAAAGTGTTTATTTCTGTATTTCAATGTTGCAACTTGCTGAAAACTGTCCACAGTGCTCCTATCATCGCCTTCTAACAGTACTGAAAAAAAATTCACTTACAGAGTGCATCAAACATGATTTAGAGCTTGTTTATGGAAAAGTGTTTATTTCTGTATTTCAACATGATTTGGAGCTTGTTTTTGGAAAAGTGTTAATTTCTGTATTTCAACATGATTTGGAGCTTGTTTTTGGAAAAGTGTTTATTTCTGTACTTCAATGTTGCAACTTGATGAAACCTGTCCACAGTGCTTCTATCGTCGCCTTCTAACAGTACTGAAAAAAAATACTTACAGAGTGCATCAAACATGATTTAGAGCTTGTTTATGGAAAAGTGCTAATTTCTGTATTTCAACATGATTTGGAGCTTTTTTTTGGAAAAGTGTTTATTTCTGTATTTCAAGGTTGCATCTTGCTGAAACCTGTCCACAGTGCTCCTATCATCACCTTCTAACAGTACTGAAAAAAAATTCACTTACAGAGTGCCTCAAACATGATTTAGAGCTTGGTTATGGAAAAGTGCTAATTTCTGTATTTCAACATGATTTGGAGCTTGTTTTTGGAAAAGTGTTTATTTCTGTATTTCAATGTTGCAACTTGCTGAAAACTGTCCACAGTGCTCCTATCATCGCCTTCTAACAGTACTGAAAAAAATTAACTTACAGAGTGCATCAAACATGATTTAGAGCTTGTTTATGGAAAAGTGTTTATTTCTGTATTTCAACATGATTTGGAGCTTGTTTTTGGAAAAGTGTTTATTTCTGTATTTCAATGTTGCAACTTGCTGAAAACTGTCCACAGTGCTCCTATCATCCCTTCTAACAGTACTGAAAAAAAATTCACTTACAGAGTGCATCAAACATGATTTAGAGCTTGTTTATGGAAAAGTGTTTATTTCTGTATTTCAACATGATTTGGAGCTTGTTTTTGGAAAAGTGTTAATTTCTGTATTTCAACATGATTTGGAGCTTGTTTTTGGAAAAGTGTTTATTTCTGTATTTCAATGTTGCAACTTGCTGAAAACTGTCCACAGTGCTCCTATCATCGCCTGTCTAACAGTACTGAAAAAAAATTAACTTACAGAGTGCATCAAACATGATTTAGAGCTTGTTTATGGAAAAGTGTTAATTTCTGTATTTCAACATGATTTGGAGCTTGTTTTTGGAAAAGTGTTAATTTCTGTATTTCAACATGATTTGGAGCTTGTTTTTGGAAAAGTGTTTATTTCTGTATTTCAATGTTGCAACTTGCTGAAAACTGTCCACAGTGTTTCTATCGTCGCCTTCTAACAGTACTGAAAAAAAATACTTACAGAGTGCATCAAACATGATTTAGAGCTTGTTTATGGAAAAGTGCTAATTTCTGTATTTCAACATGATTTGGAGCTTGTTTTTGGAAAAGTGTTAATTTCTGTATTTCAACATGATTTAGAGCTTGTTTTTGGAAAAGTGTTTATTTCTGTATTTCAATGTTGCAACTTGCTGAAACCTGTCCACAGTGCTCCTATCATCGCCTTCTAACAGTACTGAAAAAAAATTCACTTACAGAGTGCATCAAACATGATTTAGAGCTTGTTTATGGAAAAGTGCTAATTTCTGTATTTCAACATGATTTGGAGCTTGTTTTTGGAAAAGTGTTTATTTCTGTATTTCAATGTTGCATCTTGCTGAAACCTGTCCACAGTGCTCCTATCATCGCCTTCTAACAGTACTGAAAAAAAATTCACTTACAGAGTGCATCAAACATGATTTAGAGCTTGTTTATGGAAAAGTGTTTATTTCTGTATTTCAACATGATTTGGAGCTTGTTTTTGGAAAAGTGTTTATTTCTGTATTTCAATGTTGCATCTTGCTGAAACCTGTCCACAGTGCTCCTATCATCACCTTCTAACAGTACTGAAAAAAAATTCACTTACAGAGTGCCTCAAACATGATTTAGAGCTTGGTTATGGAAAAGTGCTAATTTCTGTATTTCAACATGATTTGGAGCTTGTTTTTGGAAAAGTGTTTATTTCTGTATTTCAATGTTGCAACTTGCTGAAAACTGTCCACAGTGCTCCTATCATCGCCTTCTAACAGTACTGAAAAAAAATTAACTTACAGAGTGCATCAAACATGATTTAGAGCTTGTTTATGGAAAAGTGTTAATTTCTGTATTTCAACATGATTTGGAGCTTGTTTTTGGAAAAGTGTTAATTTCTGTATTTCAACATGATTTGGAGCTTGTTTTTGGAAAAGTGTTTATTTCTGTATTTCAATGTTGCAACTTGCTGAAAACTGTCCACAGTGCTCCTATCATCGCCTTCTAACAGTACTGAAAAAAAATTCACTTACAGAGTGCATCAAACATGATTTAGAGCTTGTTTATGGAAAAGTGCTAATTTCTGTATTTCAACATGATTTGGAGCTTGTTTTTGGAAAAGTGTTAATTTCTGTATTTCAACATGATTTGGAGCTTGTTTTTGGAAAAGTGTTTATTTCTGTATTTCAACATGATTTGGAGCTTGTTTTTGGAAAAGTGTTAATTTCTGTATTTCAACATGATTTGGAGCTTGTTTTTGGAAAAGTGTTTATTTCTGTATTTCAATGTTACATCTTGCTGAAAACTGTCCACAGTGCTCCTATCATCGCCTTCTAACAGTACTGAAAAAAAATTCACTTACAGAGTGCATCAAACATGATTTAGAGCTTGTTTATGGAAAAGTGTTTATTTCTGTATTTCAACAGGATTTGGAGCTTGTTTTTGGAAAAGTGTTTATTTCTGTATTTCAATGTTGCAACTTGCTGAAAACTGTCCACAGTGCTCCTATCATCGCCTTCTAACAGTACTGAAAAAAAATTCACTTACAGAGTGCATCAAACATGATTTAGAGCTTATTTATGGAAAAGTGTTTATTTCTGTATTTCAACATGATTTGGAGCTTGTTTTTGGAAAAGTGTTAATTTCTGTATTTCAACATGATTTGGAGCTTGTTTTTGGAAAAGTGTTTATTTCTGTACTTCAATGTTGCAACTTGATGAAACCTGTCCACAGTGCTTCTATCGTCGCCTTCTAACAGTACTGAAAAAAAATACTTACAGAGTGCATCAAACATGATTTAGAGCTTGTTTATGGAAAAGTGCTAATTTCTGTATTTCAACATGATTTGGAGCTTGTTTTTGGAAAAGTGTTAATTTCTGTATTTCAACATGATTTGGAGCTTGTTTTTGGAAAAGTGTTTATTTCTGTATTTCAAGGTTGCATCTTGCTGAAACCTGTCCACAGTGCTCCTATCATCACCTTCTAACAGTACTGAAAAAAAATTCACTTACAGAGTGCCTCAAACATGATTTAGAGCTTGGTTATGGAAAAGTGCTAATTTCTGTATTTCAACATGATTTGGAGCTTGTTTTTGGAAAAGTGTTTATTTCTGTATTTCAATGTTGCAACTTGCTGAAAACTGTCCACAGTGTTCCTAACATCCTGATTAAACAGTACTGAAAAAAATTAACTTACAGAGTGCATCAAACATGATTTAGAGCTTGTTTATGGAAAAGTGTTTATTTCTGTATTTCAACATGATTTGGAGCTTGTTTTTGGAAAAGTGTCAATTTCTGTATTTCAACATGATTTGAAGCTTGTTTTTGAAAAGTGCTTATTTCTGTTTTTCAACATGATTTAGAGCTTGTTTTTGGAAAAGTGTTTATTCCTGTATTTCAATGTTGCAACTTGCTGAAAACTGTCCACAGTGTTCCTAACATCCTGATTAAACAGTACTGAAAAAAAATTAACTTCCAGAGTGCATCAAACATGATTTAGAGCTTGTTTATGGAAAAGTGTCAATTTCTGTATTTTAACATGATTTGGAGCTTGTTTTTGGAAAAGTGTTAATTTCTGTATTTCAACATGATTTAGAGCTTGTTTTTGGAAAAGTGTTTATTTCTGTATTTCAATGTTGCAACTTGCTGAAAACTGTCCACAGTGTTCCTAACATCCTGATTAAACAGTACTGAAAAAAAATTAACTTCCAGAGTGCATCAAACATGATTTAGAGCTTGTTTATGGAAAAGTGTAAATTTCTGTATTTCAACATGATTTGGAGCTTGTTTTTGGAAAAGTGTTAATTTCTGTATTTCAACATGATTTAGAGCTTGTTTTTGGAAAAGTGTTTATTTCTGTATTTCAATGTTGCAACTTGCTGAAAACTGTCCACAGTGTTCCTAACATCCTGATTAAACAGTACTGAAAAAAAATTAACTTCCAGAGTGCATCAAACATGATTTAGAGCTTGTTTATGGAAAAGTGTAAATTTCTGTATTTCAACATGATTTGGAGCTTGTTTTTGGAAAAGTGTTAATTTCTGTATTTCAACATGATTTAGAGCTTGTTTTTGGAAAAGTGTTTATTTCTGTATTTCAATGTTGCATCTTGCTGAAACCTGTCCACAGTGCTCCTATCATCGCCTTCTAACAGTACTGAAAAAAAATTCACTTACAGAGTGCATCAAACATGATTTAGAGCTTGTTTATTGAAAATAGTTAATTTCTGTATTTCAACATGATTTGGAGCTTTTTTTTGGAAAAGTGTTTATTTCTGTATTTCAAGGTTGCATCTTGCTGAAACCTGTCCACAGTGCTCCTATCATCACCTTCTAACAGTACTGAAAAAAAATTCACTGACAGAGTGCCTCAAACATGATTTAGAGCTTGGTTATGGAAAAGTGCTAATTTCTGTATTTCAACATGATTTGGCGCTTGTTTTTGGAAAAGTGTTTATTTCTGTATTTCAATGTTGCAACTTGCTGAAAACTGTCCACAGTGCTCCTATCATCGCCTTCTAACAGTACTGAAAAAAAATTCACTTACAGAGTGCATCAATCATGATTTAGAGCTTGTTTTTGGAAAAGTGCTTATTTCTGTATTTCAACATGATTTGGAGCTTGTTTTTGGAAAAGTGTTTATTTCTGTATTTCAATGTTGCAACTTGCTGAAAACTGTCCACAGTGCTCCTATCATCGCCTTCTAACAGTACTGAAAAAAAATAACTTCCAGAGTGCATCAAACATGATTTAGAGCTTGTTTATGGAAAAGTGCTAATTTCTGTATTTCAACATGATTTGGAGCTTGTTTTTGGAAAAGTGTTAATTTCTGTATTTCAACATGATTTGGAGCTTGTTTTTGGAAAAGTGTTTATTTCTGTATTTCAATGTTGCAACTTGCTGAAAACTGTCCACAGTGCTCCTATCATCGCCTTCTAACAGTACTGAAAAAAAATTACTTACAGAGTGCATCAAACATGATTTAGAGCTTGTTTATGGAAAAGTGTTTATTTCTGTATTTCAACATGATTTGGAGCTTGTTTTTGAAAAGTGCTTATTTCTGTTTTTCAACATGATTTGAGCTTGTTTTTGAAAAGTGTTATTTCTGTTTTCAACATGATTTGGAGCTTGTTTTTGGAAAAGTGTTTATTTCTGTATTTCAATGTTGCAACTTGCTGAAAACTGTCCACAGTGCTCCTATCATCGCCTTCTAACAGTACTGAAAAAAAATTCACTTACAGAGTGCATCAAACATGATTTAGAGCTTGTTTATGGAAAAGTGTTTATTTCTGTATTTCAACATGATTTGGAGCTTGTTTTTGGAAAAGTGTTTATTTCTGTATTTCAATGTTGCAACTTGCTGAAAACTGTCCACAGTGCTCCTATCATCGCCTGTCTAACAGTACTGAAAAAAAATTCACTTACAGAGTGCATCAAACATGATTTAGAGCTTGTTTATGGAAAAGTGTCTATTTCTGTATTTCAACATGATTTGGAGCTTGTTTTTGGAAAAGTGTTAATTTCTGTATTTCAACATGATTTGGAGCTTGTTTTTGGAAAAGTGTTTATTTCTGTACTTCAATGTTGCAACTTGCTGAAACCTGTCCACAGTGCTTCCTATCGTCGCCTTCTAACAGTACTGAAAAAAAATACTTACAGAGTGCATCAAACATGATTTAGAGCTTGTTTATGGAAAAGTGCTAATTTCTGTATTTCAACATGATTTGGAGCTTGTTTTTGGAAAAGTGTTAATTTCTGTATTTCAACATGATTTGGAGCTTGTTTTTGGAAAAGTGTTTATTTCTGTATTTCAATGTTGCATCTTGCTGAAACCTGTCCACAGTGCTCCTATCATCCCTTCTAACAGTACTGAAAAAAATTAACTTACAGAGTGCATCAAACATGATTTAGAGCTTGTTTATGGAAAAGTGTTAATTTCTGTATTTCAACATGATTTGGAGCTTGTTTTTGGAAAAGTGTTTATTTCTGTATTTCAATGTTGCAACTTGCTGAAAACTGTCCACAGTGTTCCTATCATCCTGATTAAACAGTACTGAAAAAAAATTCACTTCCAGAGTGCATCAAACATGATTTAGAGCTTGTTTATGGAAAAGTGTTTATTTCTGTATTTCAACATGATTTGGAGCTTGTTTTTGGAAAAGTGTCAATTTCTGTATTTCAACATGATTTGAAGCTTGTTTTTCAAAAGTGCTTATTTCTGTTTTTCAACATGATTTAGAGCTTGTTTTTGGAAAAGTGTTTATTTCTGTATTTCAATGTTGCAACTTGCTGAAAACTGTCCACAGTGTTCCTAACATCCTGATTAAACAGTACTGAAAAAAAAATAACTTCCAGAGTGCATCAAACATGATTTAGAGCTTGTTTATGGAAAAGTGTCAATTTCTGTATTTCAACATGATTTGGAGCTTGTTTTTGGAAAAGTGTTAATTTCTGTATTTCAACATGATTTAGAGCTTGTTTTTGGAAAAGTGTTTATTTCTGTATTTCAATGTTGCAACTTGCTGAAAACTGTCCACAGTGTTCCTAACATCCTGATTAAACAGTACTGAAAAAAAATTAACTTCCAGAGTGCATCAAACATGATTTAGAGCTTGTTTATGGAAAAGTGTTTATTTCTGTATTTCAACATGATTTGGAGCTTGTTTTTGGAAAAGTGTTAATTTCTGTATTTCAACATGATTTAGAGCTTGTTTTTGGAAAAGTGTTTATTTCTGTATTTCAATGTTGCAACTTGCTGAAAACTGTCCACAGTGTTCCTAACATCCTGATTAAACAGTACTGAAAAAAAATTAACTTCCAGAGTGCATCAAACATGATTTAGAGCTTGTTTATGGAAAAGTGTAAATTTCTGTATTTCAACATGATTTGGAGCTTGTTTTTGGAAAAGTGTTAATTTCTGTATTTCAACATGATTTAGAGCTTGTTTTTGGAAAAGTGTTTATTTCTGTATTTCAATGTTGCATCTTGCTGAAACCTGTCCACAGTGCTCCTATCATCGCCTTCTAACAGTACTGAAAAAAAATTCACTTACAGAGTGCATCAAACATGATTTAGAGCTTGTTTATTGAAAATAGTTAATTTCTGTATTTCAACATGATTTGGAGCTTTTTTTTGGAAAAGTGTTTATTTCTGTATTTCAAGGTTGCATCTTGCTGAAACCTGTCCACAGTGCTCCTATCATCACCTTCTAACAGTACTGAAAAAAAATTCACTGACAGAGTGCCTCAAACATGATTTAGAGCTTGGTTATGGAAAAGTGCTAATTTCTGTATTTCAACATGATTTGGAGCTTGTTTTTGGAAAAGTGTTTATTTCTGTATTTCAATGTTGCAACTTGCTGAAAACTGTCCACAGTGCTCCTATCATCGCCTTCTAACAGTACTGAAAAAAAATTCACTTACAGAGTGCATCAATCATGATTTAGAGCTTGTTTTTGGAAAATTGCTAATTTCTGTATTTCAACATGATTTGGAGCTTGTTTTTGGAAAAGTGTTTATTTCTGTATTTCAATGTTGCAACTTGCTGAAAACTGTCCACAGTGCTCCTATCATCGCCTTCTAACAGTACTGAAAAAAAATAACTTCCAGAGTGCATCAAACATGATTTAGAGCTTGTTTATGGAAAAGTGCTAATTTCTGTATTTCAACATGATTTGGAGCTTGTTTTTGGAAAAGTGTTAATTTCTGTATTTCAACATGATTTGGAGCTTGTTTTTGGAAAAGTGTTTATTTCTGTATTTCAACATGATTTGGAGCTTGTTTTTGAAAAGTGCTTATTTCTGTATTTCAACATGATTTGAAGCTTGTTTTTGAAAAGTGCTTATTTCTGTTTTTCAACATGATTTAGAGCTTGTTTTTGGAAAAGTGTTTATTTCTGTATTTCAATGTTGCAACTTGCTGAAAACTGTCCACAGTGCTCCTATCATCGCCTTCTAACAGTACTGAAAAAAAATTCACTTACAGAGTGCATCAAACATGATTTTGAGCTTGTTTATGGAAAAGTGTTTATTTCTGTATTTCAATGTTGCAACTTGCTGAAAACTGTCCACAGTGTTCCTAACATCCTGATTAAACAGTACTGAAAAAAAATAACTTCCAGAGTGCATCAAACATGATTTAGAGCTTGTTTATGGAAAAGTGTCTATTTCTGTATTTCAACATGATTTGGAGCTTGTTTTTGGAAAAGTGTCAATTTCTGTATTTCAACATGATTTGAAGCTTGTTTTTGAAAAGTGCTTATTTCTGTTTTTCAACATGATTTAGAGCTTGTTTTTGGAAAAGTGTTTATTTCTGTATTTCAATGTTGCAACTTGCTGAAAACTGTCCACAGTGTTCCTAACATCCTGATTAAACAGTACTGGAAAAAAAATAACTTCCAGAGTGCATCAAACATGATTTAGAGCTTGTTTATGGAAAAGTGTCAATTTCTGTATTTCAACATGATTTGGAGCTTGTTTTTGGAAAAGTGTTAATTTCTGTATTTCAACATGATTTAGAGCTTGTTTTTGGAAAATTGTTTATTTCTGTATTTCAATGTTGCAACTTGCTGAAAACTGTCCACAGTGTTCCTATCATCCTGACTAAACAGTACTGAAAAAAAATTAACTTCCAGAGTGCATCAAACATGATTTAGAGCTTGTTTATGGAAAAGTGTTTATTTCTGTATTTCAACATGATTTGAAGCTTGTTTTTGAAAAGTGCTTATTTCTGTTTTTCAACATGATTTGAAGCTTGTTTTTGAAAAGTGCTTATTTCTGTTTTTCAACATGATTTAGAGCTTGTTTTTGGAAAAGTGTTTATTTCTGTATTTCAATGTTGCAACTTGCTGAAAACTGTCCACAGTGTTCCTATCATCCTGATTAAACAGTACTGAAAAAAAATTCACTTCCAGAGTGCATCAAACATGATTTAGAGCTTGTTTATGGAAAAGTGTTAATTTCTGTATTTCAACATGATTTGGAGCTTGTTTTTGGAAAAGTGTCAATTTCTGCATTTCAACATGATTTGAAGCTTGTTTTTCAAAAGTGCTTATTTCTGTTTTTCAACATGATTTAGAGCTTGTTTTTGGAAAATTGTTTATTTCTGTATTTCAATGTTGCAACTTGCTGAAAACTGTCCACAGTGTTCCTAACATCCTGACTAAACAGTACTGAAAAAAAATTAACTTCCAGAGTGCATCAAACAAGATTTAGAGCTTGTTTATGGAAAAGTGTTTATTTCTGTATTTCAACATGATTTGAAGCTTGTTTTTGAAAAGTGTTTATTTCTGTATTTCAACATGATTTGGAGCTTGTTTTTGGAAAAGTGTCAATTTCTGTATTTCAACATGATTTGAAGCTTGTTTTTGAAAAGTGCTTATTTCTGTTTTTCAACATGATTTAGAGCTTGTTTTTGGAAAAGTGTTTATTTCTGTATTTCAATGTTGCAACTTGCTGAAAACTGTCCACAGTGTTCCTAACATCCTGATTAAACTGTACTGAAAAAAATTAACTTCCAGAGTGCATCAAACATGATTTAGAGCTTGTTTATGGAAAAGTGTAAATTTCTGTATTTCAACATGATTTGGAGCTTGTTTTTGGAAAAGTGTTAATTTCTGTATTTCAACATGATTTAGAGCTTGTTTTTGGAAGTGTTTATTTCTGTATTTCAACATGATTTAGAGCTTGTTTTTGGAAAAGTGTTTATTTCTGTATTTCAATGTTGCAACTTGCTGAAAACTGTCCACAGTGTTCTTAACATCCTGATTAAACAGTACTGAAAAAAAATTCACTTCCAGAGTGCATCAAACATGATTTAGAGCTTGTTTATGGAAAAGTGTTTATTTCTGTATTTCAACATGATTTGGAGCTTGTTTTTGGAAAAGTGTCAATTTCTGCATTTCAACATGATTTGAAGCTTGTTTTTCAAAAGTGCTTATTTCTGTTTTTCAACATGATTTAGAGCTTGTTTTTGGAAAAGTGTTTATTTCTGTATTTCAATGTTGCAACTTGCTGAAAACTGTCCACAGTGTTCCTAACATCCTGATTAAACAGTACTGGAAAAAAATAACTTCCAGAGTGCATCAAACATGATTTAGAGCTTGTTTATGGAAAAGTGTCAATTTCTGTATTTCAACATGATTTGGAGCTTGTTTTTGGAAAAGTGTTAATTTCTGTATTTCAACATGATTTAGAGCTTGTTTTTGGAAAATTGTTTATTTCTGTATTTCAATGTTGCAACTTGCTGAAAACTGTCCACAGTGTTCCTATCATCCTGACTAAACAGTACTGAAAAAAAATTAACTTCCAGAGTGCATCAAACATGATTTAGAGCTTGTTTATGGAAAAGTGTTTATTTCTGTATTTCAACATGATTTGAAGCTTGTTTTTGAAAAGTGCTTATTTCTGTTTTTCAACATGATTTGAAGCTTGTTTTTGAAAAGTGCTTATTTCTGTTTTTCAACATGATTTAGAGGTTGTTTTTGGAAAAGTGTTTATTTCTGTATTTCAATGTTGCAACTTGCTGAAAACTGTCCACAGTGTTCCTATCATCCTGATTAAACAGTACTGAAAAAAAATTCACTTCCAGAGTGCATCAAACATGATTTAGAGCTTGTTTATGGAAAAGTGTTTATTTCTGTATTTCAACATGATTTGGAGCTTGTTTTTGGAAAAGTGTCAATTTCTGCATTTCAACATGATTTGAAGCTTGTTTTTCAAAAGTGCTTATTTCTGTTTTTCAACATGATTTAGAGCTTGTTTTTGGAAAAGTGTTTATTTCTGTATTTCAATGTTGCAACTTGCTGAAAACTGTCCACAGTGTTCCTAACATCCTGATTAAACAGTACTGGAAAAAAAAATAACTTCCAGAGTGCATCAAACATGATTTAGAGCTTGTTTATGGAAAAGTGTCAATTTCTGTATTTCAACATGATTTGGAGCTTGTTTTTGGAAAAGTGTTAATTTCTGTATTTCAACATGATTTAGAGCTTGTTTTTGGAAAATTGTTTATTTCTGTATTTCAATGTTGCAACTTGCTGAAAACTGTCCACAGTGTTCCTACCATCCTGATTAATCAGTACTGAAAAAAAATTAACTTCCAGAGTGCATCAAACATGATTTAGAGCTTGTTTATGGAAAAGTGTTTATTTCTGTATTTCAACATGATTTGGAGCTTGTTTTTGGAAAAGTGTCAATTTCTGTATTTCAACATGATTTGAAGCTTGTTTTTGAAAAGTGCTTATTTCTGTTTTTCAACATGATTTAGAGCTTGTTTTTGGAAAAGTGTTTATTTCTGTATTTCAATGTTGCAACTTGCTGAAAACTGTCCACAGTGTTCCTAACATCCTGATTAAACTGTACTGAAAAAAATTAACTTCCAGAGTGCATCAAACATGATTTAGAGCTTGTTTATGGAAAAGTGTAAATTTCTGTATTTCAACATGATTTGGAGCTTGTTTTTGGAAAAGTGTTAATTTCTGTATTTCAACATGATTTAGAGCTTGTTTTTGGAAGTGTTTATTTCTGTATTTCAACATGATTTAGAGCTTGTTTTTGGAAAAGTGTTTATTTCTGTATTTCAATGTTGCAACTTGCTGAAAACTGTCCACAGTGTTCTTAACATCCTGATTAAACAGTACTGAAAAAAAATTCACTTCCAGAGTGCATCAAACATGATTTAGAGCTTGTTTATGGAAAAGTGTTTATTTCTGTATTTCAACATGATTTGGAGCTTGTTTTTGGAAAAGTGTCAATTTCTGCATTTCAACATGATTTGAAGCTTGTTTTTCAAAAGTGCTTATTTCTGTTTTTCAACATGATTTAGAGCTTGTTTTTGGAAAAGTGTTTATTTCTGTATTTCAATGTTGCAACTTGCTGAAAACTGTCCACAGTGTTCCTAACATCCTGATTAAACAGTACTGGAAAAAAAAATAACTTCCAGAGTGCATCAAACATGATTTAGAGCTTGTTTATGGAAAAGTGTCAATTTCTGTATTTCAACATGATTTGGAGCTTGTTTTTGGAAAAGTGTTAATTTCTGTATTTCAACATGATTTAGAGCTTGTTTTTGGAAAATTGTTTATTTCTGTATTTCAATGTTGCAACTTGCTGAAAACTGTCCACAGTGTTCCTACCATCCTGATTAATCAGTACTGAAAAAAAATTAACTTCCAGAGTGCATCAAACATGATTTAGAGCTTGTTTATGGAAAAGTGTTTATTTCTGTATTTCAACATGATTTGGAGCTTGTTTTTGGAAAAGTGTCAATTTCTGTATTTCAACATGATTTGAAGCTTGTTTTTGAAAAGTGCTTATTTCTGTTTTTCAACATGATTTAGAGCTTGTTTTTGGAAAAGTGTTTATTTCTGTATTTCAATGTTGCAACTTGCTGAAAACTGTCCACAGTGTTCCTAACATCCTGATTAAACTGTACTGAAAAAAATTAACTTCCAGAGTGCATCAAACATGATTTAGAGCTTGTTTATGGAAAAGTGTAAATTTCTGTATTTCAACATGATTTGGAGCTTGTTTTTGGAAAAGTGTTAATTTCTGTATTTCAACATGATTTAGAGCTTGTTTTTGGAAGTGTTTATTTCTGTATTTCAACATGATTTAGAGCTTGTTTTTGGAAAAGTGTTTATTTCTGTATTTCAATGTTGCAACTTGCTGAAAACTGTCCACAGTGTTCTTAACCTGTTGGGGATGGGGGCGCTGTTTAGACTATTTATGCTAATGTGGCTAATTTTTTAAACGGCTTCCCACAAAATCCTTGATCGTACAATATGCATATTATTATTATTATTGGATAGAAAACAGTCTATAGTTTCTATAGGAGTTGAAATTTTGTCTCTAAGTGGAACAGAGCCCATTCTACAGCAATTTCCCTGACATGGAGTCAGATTTGAGAAACGTTGGCCACTTTTCTGAAGTCATTTAAAAGGGCTCTGTCGTTGCTATGACTATACGGACACTTCTTACGTCTTCCCCTGGATGCCTTTACGTGATGACGATTCCAACGGGCTCGATTGCTCGTTCACAGGCCCTACAAATGAAAAAAACCTTTAGCTAGCAAGTCTTTTCTTGCTGCGTAACGCGCGTGGAAGACACCGACCCTCTCCTGTTCCAAGCGTTAGTTTAGCCTGTTATATTTCTCCGGTCATCTTTTCACTCGTTATAGGAGTTACAAACATCACAAAGTAGTTAATTTAAAGCGTTTTATAGCAATTTATATCCGTTTAGTGCGATTTTGGGACATTTATTTTTGCAACGATGTGAAAAGTTGGGCACGCTTTTCAGTTCATCCCGAACGTAGTTGACATTTCCACATGGCAAGAGGACAGCTTTCCACCAAAAGACGATTTCTCCCAAGAAAGGATCCTTTGCCCAAGATACTGATGGAAGAACAGCTCAAGGTAGGACATTTTTATTATGATAAATCGTGTTTCTGTCGAAACATTTTAGTGGCTTAGGACGCCATGTTTTTTGACGTAGCTTCGCTTGGCGCAAACTGTATTGAAAAGTAAGGATAAATTAAAAAATGTAATAACGCAATTGTATTAAGAATTAAATTGTCTATCAATCCCTGTCCACCCTATATTTTTTAGTCACGTTTATGAGTATTTATGTATAAGAGTAGATCACTGTCTAAGTGGCGCAAGGACGTTTTCTTTACCAGCTTGTCTACATTTCACATTGTCTAACCATGATTTTGGTGGCTAAATATAAACATTTTCGATCAAACTGTATATGCATGTTGTAATGTGATGTTACAGGAGTGTCATCGGAAGAATTCTGAGAAGGTTAGTGAAAAAATTAATATCTTTTGGCGATGTTGACTTTTATCGCTCACTTTGGCTAGAATCAATGCTGGGCTGCTAATTGCTATGTGCTAAGCTAATATAACGATTTATTGTGTTTTCGCTGTAAGACACTTAGAAAATCTGAAATATTGTCTGTATTCACAGGATCTGTGTCTTTCGATTCGTGTATGCTGTGTATTTTTACGAAATGTTTGATGATTAGTAGTTAGGTAAACACGTTGCTCATTGTAATTATTCTAGTCCATTTGTGATGGTGGGTGCAATTGTAAACTATGCCATATACCTGAAATATGCACTTTTTTCTAACAAAACCTATCCCATACCATAAATATGTTATCAGACTGTCATCTAATGAGTTTTTTTGTTGGTTAGGGGCTATAAATATCTTAGTTTAGCCGAATTGGTGATGGCTACTGGTGTTGGTGGACAAATAAAAGATGGTGGATTATGCTAATGTGTTTTTAGGTAATAGATGTACATCTTTACATATTGTGTCTTCCCTGTAAAACATTTTAAAAATCGGAAATGTTGACTGGATTCATAAGATCTGTGTCTTTCATTAGCTGTATTGGACTTTAATGTGTGAAAGTTAAATATTTTAAAAAAATATTTTTTTTGAATTTCGCGGCACTGGTTTTTCAGTGGGGGGGGGGGGGGGTGCCGCTAGCGCCACGCTGATCCTAGACAGGTTAACATCCTGATTAAACAGTACTGAAAAAAAATTCACTTCCAGAGTGCATCAAACATGATTTAGAGCTTGTTTATGGAAAAGTGTTTATTTCTGTATTTCAACATGATTTGGAGCTTGTTTTTGGAAAAGTGTCAATTTCTGCATTTCAACATGATTTGAAGCTTGTTTTTCAAAAGTGCTTATTTCTGTTTTTCAACATGATTTAGAGCTTGTTTTTGGAAAAGTGTTTATTTCTGTATTTCAATGTTGCAACTTGCTGAAAACTGTCCACAGTGTTCCTAACATCCTGATTAAACAGTACTGGAAAAAAAATAACTTCCAGAGTGCATCAAACATGATTTAGAGCTTGTTTATGGAAAAGTGTCAATTTCTGTATTTCAACATGATTTGGAGCTTGTTTTTGGAAAAGTGTTAATTTCTGTATTTCAACATGATTTAGAGCTTGTTTTTGGAAAAGTGTTTATTTCTGTATTTCAATGTTGCAACTTGCTGAAAACTGTCCACAGTGTTCCTACCATCCTGATTAATCAGTACTGAAAAAAAATTAACTTCCAGAGTGCATCAAACATGATTTAGAGCTTGTTTATGGAAAAGTGTTTATTTCTGTATTTCAACATGATTTGGAGCTTGTTTTTGGAAAAGTGTCAATTTCTGTATTTCAACATGATTTGAAGCTTGTTTTTGAAAAGTGCTTATTTCTGTTTTTCAACATGATTTAGAGCTTGTTTTTGGAAAAGTGTTTATTTCTGTATTTCAATGTTGCAACTTGCTGAAAACTGTCCACAGTGTTCCTAACATCCTGATTAAACTGTACTGAAAAAAATTAACTTCCAGAGTGCATCAAACATGATTTAGAGCTTGTTTATGGAAAAGTGTAAATTTCTGTATTTCAACATGATTTGGAGCTTGTTTTTGGAAAAGTGTTAATTTCTGTATTTCAACATGATTTAGAGCTTGTTTTTGGAAGTGTTTATTTCTGTATTTCAACATGATTTAGAGCTTGTTTTTGGAAAAGTGTTTATTTCTGTATTTCAATGTTGCAACTTGCTGAAAACTGTCCACAGTGTTCCTAACATCCTGATTAAACTGTACTGAAAAAAATTAACTTCCAGAGTGCATCAAACATGATTTAGAGCTTGTTTATGGAAAAGTGTTTATTTCTGTATGTCAACATGATTTGGAGCTTGTTTTTGGAAAAGTGTCAATTTCTGTATTTCAACATGATTTGAAGCTTGTTTTTGAAATGTGCTTATTTCTGTTTTTCAACATGATTTAGAGCTTGTTTTTGGAAAAGTGTTTATTTCTGTATTTCAATGTTGCAACTTGCTGAAAACTGTCCACAGTGTTCCTATCATCCTGATTAAACAGTACTGAAAAAAAATTCACTTCCAGAGTGCATCAAACATGATTTAGAGCTTGTTTATGGAAAAGTGTTTATTTCTGTATTTCAACATGATTTGGAGCTTGTTTTTGGAAAAGTGTCAATTTCTGTATTTCAACATGATTTGAGAGCTTGTTTTTGCAAAAGTGCTTATTTCTGTTTTTCAACATGATTTAGAGCTTGTTTTTGGAAAAGTGTTTATTTCTGTATTTCAATGTTGCAACTTGCTGAAAACTGTCCACAGTGTTCCTAACATCCTGATTAACCTGTCTAGGATCAGCGTGGCGCTAGCGGCACACCCCCCCCCCCCCCCACTGAAAAACCAGTGCCGCGAAATTCAAAAAAAATATTTTTTTAAAATATTTAACTTTCACACATTAAAGTCCAATACAGCTAATGAAAGACACAGATCTTATGAATCCAGTCAACATTTCCGATTTTTAAAATGTTTTACAGGGAAGACACAATATGTAAAGATGTACATCTATTACCTAAAAACACATTAGCATAATCCACCATCTTTTATTTGTCCACCAACACCAGTAGCCATCACCAATTCGGCTAAACTAAGATATTTATAGCCCCTAACCAACAAAAAAACTCATTAGATGACAGTCTGATAACATATTTATGGTATGGGATAGGTTTTGTTAGAAAAAAGTGCATATTTCAGGTATATGGCATAGTTTACAATTGCACCCACCATCACAAATGGACTAGAATAATTACAATGAGCAACGTGTTTACCTAACTACTAATCATCAAACATTTCGTAAAAATACACAGCATACACGAATCGAAAGACACAGATCCTGTGAATACAGACAATATTTCAGATTTTCTAAGTGTCTTACAGCGAAAACACAATAAATCGTTATATTAGCTTAGCACATAGCAATTAGCAGCCCAGCATTGATTCTAGCCAAAGTGAGCGATAAAAGTCAACATCGCCAAAAGATATTAATTTTTTCACTAACCTTCTCAGAATTCTTCCGATGACACTCCTGTAACATCACATTACAACATGCATATACAGTTTGATCGAAAATGTTTATATTTAGCCACCAAAATCATGGTTAGACAATGTGAAATGTAGACTCAGCTGGTAAAGAAATCGTCCTTGCGCCACTTAGACAGTGATCTACTCTTATACATAAATACTCATAAACGTGACTAAAAAATATAGGGTGGACAGGGATTGATAGACAATTTAATTCTTAATACAATTGCGTTATTACATTTTTTAATTTATCCTTACTTTTCAATACAGTTTGCGCCAAGCGAAGCTACGTCAAAAAACATGGCGTCCTAAGCCACTAAAATGTTTCGACAGAAACACGATTTATCATAATAAAAATGTCCTACCTTGAGCTGTTCTTCCATCAGTATCTTGGGCAAAGGATCCTTTCTTGGGAGAAATCGTCTTTTGGTGGAAAGCTGTCCTCTTGCCATGTGGAAATGTCAACTACGTTCGGGATGAACTGAAAAGCGTGTCCCAACTTTTCACATCGTTGCAAAAATAAATGTCCCAAAATCGCACTAAACGGATATAAATTGCTATAAAACGCTTTAAATTAACTACTTTGTGATGTTTGTAACTCCTATAACGAGTGAAAAGATGACCGGAGAAATATAACAGGCTAAACTAATGCTTGGAACAGGAGAGGGTCGGTGTCTTCCACGCGCGTTACGCAGCAAGAAAAGACTTGCTAGCTAAAGGTTTTTTTCATTTGTAGGGCCTGTGAACGAGCAATCGAGCCCGTTGGAATCGTCATCACGTAAAGGCATCCAGGGGAAGACGTAAGAAGTGTCCGTATAGTCATAGCAACGACAGTGCCCGTTTAAATGACTTCAGAAAAGTGGCCAACGTTTCTCAAATCTGACTCCATGTCAGGGAAATTGCTGTAGAATGGGCTCTGTTCCACTTAGAGACAAAATTTCAACTCCTATAGAAACTATAGACTGTTTTCTATCCAATAATAATAATAATATGCATATTGTACGATCAAGGATTTTGTGGGAAGCCGTTTAAAAAATTAGCCACATTAGCATAAATAGTCTAAACAGCGCCCCCATCCCCAACAGGTTAAACAGTACTGAAAAAAATTAACTTCCAGAGTGCATCAAACATGATTTAGAGCTTGTTTATGGAAAAGTGTAAATTTCTGTTTTTCAACATGATTTAGAGCTTGTTTTTGGAAAAGTGTTTATTTCTGTATTTCAATGTTGCAACTTGCTGAAAACTGTCCACAGTGCTCCTAACATCGCCTGATCTAAACAGTACTGAAAAAAAATTAACTTCCAGAGTGCATCAAACATGATTTAGAGCTTGTTTATGGAAAAGTGCTTATTTCTGTATTTCAACATGATTTGGAGCTTGTTTTTGGAAAAGTGTTAATTTCTGTATTTCAACATGATTTGGAGCTTGTTTTTGGAAAAGTGTTTATTTCTGTATTTCAACATGATTTGGAGCTTGTTTTTGAAAAGTGCTTATTTCTGTATTTCAACATGATTTGAAGCTTGTTTTTGAAAAGTGCTTATTTCTGTTTTTCAACATGATTTAGAGCTTGTTTTTGGAAAAGATTTTATTTCTGTATTTCAATGTTGCAACTTGCTGAAACCTGTCCACAGTGCTCCTATCATCGCCTTCTAACAGTACTGGAGAAAAAAAATACTTCCAGAGTGCATCAAACATGATTTAGAGCTTGTTTTTGGAAAAGTGTTAATTTCTGTATTTCAACATGATTTGGAGCTTGTTTTTGGAAAAGTGTTTATTTCTGTATTTCAATGTTGCAACTTGCTGAAAACTGTCCACAGTGCTCCTATCATCGCCTTCTAACAGTACTGAAAAAAAATTCACTTACAGAGTGCATCAAACATGATTTAGAGCTTGTTTATGGAAAAGTGTTTATTTCTGTATTTCAATGTTGCAACTTGCTGAAAACTGTCCACAGTGTTCCTAACATCCTGATTAAACAGTACTGAAAAAAAAATAACTTCCAGAGTGCATCAAACATGATTTAGAGCTTGTTTATGGAAAAGTGTAAATTTCTGTATTTCAACATGATTTGGAGCTTGTTTTTGGAAAAGTGTTAATTTCTGTATTTCAACATGATTTAGAGCTTGTTTTTGGAAAAGTGTTTATTTCTGTATTTCAATGTTGCAACTTGCTGAAAACTGTCCACAGTGCTCCTATCATCGCCTTCTAACAGTACTGAAAAAAAATAACTTCCAGAGTGCATCAAACATGATTTAGAGCTTGTTTATGGAAAAGTGCTAATTTCTGTATTTCAACATGATTTGGAGCTTGTTTTTGGAAAAGTGTTAATTTCTGTATTTCAACATGATTTGGAGCTTGTTTTTGGAAAAGTGTTTATTTCTGTATTTCAACATGATTTGGAGCTTGTTTTTGAAAAGTGCTTATTTCTGTATTTCAACATGATTTGAAGCTTGTTTTTGAAAAGTGCTTATTTCTGTTTTTCAACATGATTTAGAGCTTGTTTTTGGAAAAGATGTTTATTTCTGTATTTCAATGTTGCAACTTGCTGAAACCTGTCCACAGTGCTCCTATCATCGCCTGATCTAAACAGTACTGGAGAAAAAAATTAACTTCCAGAGTGCATCAAACATGATTTGGAGCTTGTTTTTGGAAAAGTGTTAATTTCTGTATTTCAACATGATTTGGAGCTTGTTTTTGGAAAAGTGTTTATTTCTGTATTTCAATGTTGCAACTTGCTGAAAACTGTCCACAGTGCTCCTATCATCGCCTTCTAACAGTACTGAAAAAAAATTCACTTACAGAGTGCATCAAACATGATTTAGAGCTTGTTTTTGGAAAAGTGTTTATTTCTGTATTTCAATGTTGCAACTTGCTGAAAACTGTCCACAGTGTTCCTAACATCCTGATTAAACAGTACTGAAAAAAAATTAACTTCCAGAGTGCATCAAACATGATTTAGAGCTTGTTTATGGAAAAGTGTAAATTTCTGTATTTCAACATGATTTGGAGCTTGTTTTTGGAAAAGTGTTAATTTCTGTATTTCAACATGATTTAGAGCTTGTTTTTGGAAAAGTGTTTATTTCTGTATTTCAATGTTGCAACTTGCTGAAAACTGTCCACAGTGTTCCTAACATCCTGATTAAACAGTACTGGAAAAAAAATAACTTCCAGAGTGCATCAAACATGATTTAGAGCTTGTTTATGGAAAAGTGTCAATTTCTGTATTTCAACATGATTTGGAGCTTGTTTTTGGAAAAGTGTTAATTTCTGTATTTCAACATGATTTAGAGCTTGTTTTTGGAAAATTGTTTATTTCTGTATTTCAATGTTGCAACTTGCTGAAAACTGTCCACAGTGTTCCTAACATCCTGATTAAACTGTACTGAAAAAAATTAACTTCCAGAGTGCATCAAACATGATTTAGAGCTTGTTTATGGAAAAGTGTAAATTTCTGTATTTCAACATGATTTGGAGCTTGTTTTTGGAAAAGTGTTAATTTCTGTATTTCAACATGATTTAGAGCTTGTTTTTGGAAGTGTTTATTTCTGTATTTCAACATGATTTAGAGCTTGTTTTTGGAAAAGTGTTTATTTCTGTATTTCAATGTTGCAACTTGCTGAAAACTGTCCACAGTGTTCTTAACATCCTGATTAAACTGTACTGAAAAAAATTAACTTCCAGAGTGCATCAAACATGATTTAGAGCTTGTTTATGGAAAAGTGTTTATTTCTGTATGTCAACATGATTTGGAGCTGTTTTTGGAAAAGTGTCAATTTCTGTATTTCAACATGATTTGAAGCTTGTTTTTGAAATGTGATTATTTCTGTTTTTCAACATGATTTAGAGCTTGTTTTTGGAAAAGTGTTTATTTCTGTATTTCAATGTTGCAACTTGCTGAAAACTGTCCACAGTGTTCCTAACATCCTGATTAAACAGTACTGAAAAAAATTAACTTCCAGAGTGCATCAAACATGATTTAGAGCTTGTTTTTGGAAAAGTGTTTATTTCTGTATTTCAATGTTGCAACTTGCTGAAAACTGTCCACAGTGTTCCTAACATCCTGATTAAACTGTACTGAAAAAAATTAACTTCCAGAGTGCATCAAACATGATTTAGAGCTTGTTTATGGAAAAGTGTAAATTTCTGTATTTCAACATGATTTGGAGCTTGTTTTTGGAAAAGTGTTAATTTCTGTATTTCAATGTTGCAACTTGCTGAAAACTGTCCACAGTGTTCTTAACATCCTGATTAAACAGTACTGAAAAAAAATTCACTTCCAGAGTGCATCAAACATGATTTAGAGCTTGTTTATGGAAAAGTGTTTATTTCTGTATTTCAACATGATTTGGAGCTTGTTTTTGGAAAAGTGTCAATTTCTGCATTTCAACATGATTTGAAGCTTGTTTTTCAAAAGTGCTTATTTCTGTTTTTCAACATGATTTAGAGCTTGTTTTTGGAAAAGTGTTTATTTCTGTATTTCAATGTTGCAACTTGCTGAAAACTGTCCACAGTGTTCCTAACATCCTGATTAAACAGTACTGGAAAAAAAATAACTTCCAGAGTGCATCAAACATGATTTAGAGCTTGTTTATGGAAAAGTGTCAATTTCTGTATTTCAACATGATTTGGAGCTTGTTTTTGGAAAAGTGTTAATTTCTGTATTTCAACATGATTTAGAGCTTGTTTTTGGAAAATTGTTTATTTCTGTATTTCAATGTTGCAACTTGCTGAAAACTGTCCACAGTGTTCCTACCATCCTGATTAATCAGTACTGAAAAAAAATTAACTTCCAGAGTGCATCAAACATGATTTAGAGCTTGTTTATGGAAAAGTGTTTATTTCTGTATTTCAACATGATTTGGAGCTTGTTTTTGGAAAAGTGTCAATTTCTGTATTTCAACATGATTTGAAGCTTGTTTTTGAAAAGTGCTTATTTCTGTTTTTCAACATGATTTAGAGCTTGTTTTTGGAAAAGTGTTTATTTCTGTATTTCAATGTTGCAACTTGCTGAAAACTGTCCACAGTGTTCCTAACATCCTGATTAAACTGTACTGAAAAAAATTAACTTCCAGAGTGCATCAAACATGATTTAGAGCTTGTTTATGGAAAAGTGTAAATTTCTGTATTTCAACATGATTTGGAGCTTGTTTTTGGAAAAGTGTTAATTTCTGTTTTTCAACATGATTTAGAGCTTGTTTTTGGAAGTGTTTATTTCTGTATTTCAACATGATTTAGAGCTTGTTTTTGGAAAAGTGTTTATTTCTGTATTTCAATGTTGCAACTTGCTGAAAACTGTCCACAGTGTTCTTAACATCCTGATTAAACTGTACTGAAAAAAATTAACTTCCAGAGTGCATCAAACATGATTTAGAGCTTGTTTATGGAAAAGTGTTTATTTCTGTATGTCAACATGATTTGGAGCTGTTTTTGGAAAAGTGTCAATTTCTGTATTTCAACATGATTTGAAGCTTGTTTTTGAAATGTGCTTATTTCTGTTTTTCAACATGATTTAGAGCTTGTTTTTGGAAAAGTGTTTATTTCTGTATTTCAATGTTGCAACTTGCTGAAAACTGTCCACAGTGTTCCTATCATCCTGATTAAACAGTACTGAAAAAAAATTCACTTCCAGAGTGCATCAAACATGATTTAGAGCTTGTTTATGGAAAAGTGTTTATTTCTGTATTTCAACATGATTTGGAGCTTGTTTTTGGAAAAGTGTCAATTTCTGTATTTCAACATGATTTGAAGCTTGTTTTTCAAAAGTGCTTATTTCTGTTTTTCAACATGATTTAGAGCTTGTTTTTGGAAAAGTGTTTATTTCTGTATTTCAATGTTGCAACTTGCTGAAAACTGTCCACAGTGTTCCTAACATCCTGATTAAACAGTACTGAAAAAAATTAACTTCCAGAGTGCATCAAACATGATTTAGAGCTTGTTTATGGAAAAGTGTAAATTTCTGTTTTTCAACATGATTTAGAGCTTGTTTTTGGAAAAGTGTTTATTTCTGTATTTCAATGTTGCAACTTGCTGAAAACTGTCCACAGTGCTCCTATCATCGCCTTCTAACAGTACTGAAAAAAAATAACTTCCAGAGTGCATCAAACATGATTTAGAGCTTGTTTATGGAAAAGTGCTAATTTCTGTATTTCAACATGATTTGGAGCTTGTTTTTGGAAAAGTGTTAATTTCTGTATTTCAACATGATTTGGAGCTTGTTTTTGGAAAAGTGTTTATTTCTGTATTTCAACATGATTTGGAGCTTGTTTTTGAAAAGTGCTTATTTCTGTATTTCAACATGATTTGAAGCTTGTTTTTGAAAAGTGCTTATTTCTGTTTTTCAACATGATTTAGAGCTTGTTTTTGGAAAAGATTTTATTTCTGTATTTCAATGTTGCAACTTGCTGAAACCTGTCCACAGTGCTCCTATCATCGCCTTCTAACAGTACTGAAAAAAAAAATACTTACAGAGTGCATCAAACATGATTTGGAGCTTGTTTTTGGAAAAGTGTTAATTTCTGTATTTCAACATGATTTGGAGCTTGTTTTTGGAAAAGTGTTTATTTCTGTATTTCAATGTTGCAACTTGCTGAAAACTGTCCACAGTGCTCCTATCATCGCCTTCTAACAGTACTGAAAAAAAATTCACTTACAGAGTGCATCAAACATGATTTAGAGCTTGTTTATGGAAAAGTGTTTATTTCTGTATTTCAATGTTGCAACTTGCTGAAAACTGTCCACAGTGTTCCTAACATCCTGATTAAACAGTACTGAAAAAAAAATAACTTCCAGAGTGCATCAAACATGATTTAGAGCTTGTTTATGGAAAAGTGTAAATTTCTGTATTTCAACATGATTTGGAGCTTGTTTTTGGAAAAGTGTTAATTTCTGTATTTCAACATGATTTAGAGCTTGTTTTTGGAAAAGTGTTTATTTCTGTATTTCAATGTTGCAACTTGCTGAAAACTGTCCACAGTGTTCCTAACATCCTGATTAAACAGTACTGGAAAAAAAATAACTTCCAGAGTGCATCAAACATGATTTAGAGCTTGTTTATGGAAAAGTGTCAATTTCTGTATTTCAACATGATTTGGAGCTTGTTTTTGGAAAAGTGTTAATTTCTGTATTTCAACATGATTTAGAGCTTGTTTTTGGAAAATTGTTTATTTCTGTATTTCAATGTTGCAACTTGCTGAAAACTGTCCACAGTGTTCCTACCATCCTGATTAATCAGTACTGAAAAAAAATTAACTTCCAGAGTGCATCAAACATGATTTAGAGCTTGTTTATGGAAAAGTGTTTATTTCTGTATTTCAACATGATTTGGAGCTTGTTTTTGGAAAAGTGTCAATTTCTGTATTTCAACATGATTTGAAGCTTGTTTTTGAAAAGTGCTTATTTCTGTTTTTCAACATGATTTAGAGCTTGTTTTTGGAAAAGTGTTTATTTCTGTATTTCAATGTTGCAACTTGCTGAAAACTGTCCACAGTGTTCCTAACATCCTGATTAAACTGTACTGAAAAAAATTAACTTCCAGAGTGCATCAAACATGATTTAGAGCTTGTTTATGGAAAAGTGTAAATTTCTGTATTTCAACATGATTTGGAGCTTGTTTTTGGAAAAGTGTTAATTTCTGTATTTCAACATGATTTAGAGCTTGTTTTTGGAAGTGTTTATTTCTGTATTTCAACATGATTTAGAGCTTGTTTTTGGAAAAGTGTTTATTTCTGTATTTCAATGTTGCAACTTGCTGAAAACTGTCCACAGTGTTCTTAACATCCTGATTAAACTGTACTGAAAAAAATTAACTTCCAGAGTGCATCAAACATGATTTAGAGCTTGTTTATGGAAAAGTGTTTATTTCTGTATGTCAACATGATTTGGAGCTGTTTTTGGAAAAGTGTCAATTTCTGTATTTCAACATGATTTGAAGCTTGTTTTTGAAATGTGCTTATTTCTGTTTTTCAACATGATTTAGAGCTTGTTTTTGGAAAAGTGTTTATTTCTGTATTTCAATGTTGCAACTTGCTGAAAACTGTCCACAGTGTTCCTATCATCCTGATTAAACAGTACTGAAAAAAAATTCACTTCCAGAGTGCATCAAACATGATTTAGAGCTTGTTTATGGAAAAGTGTTTATTTCTGTATTTCAACATGATTTGGAGCTTGTTTTTGGAAAAGTGTCAATTTCTGTATTTCAACATGATTTGAAGCTTGTTTTTCAAAAGTGCTTATTTCTGTTTTTCAACATGATTTAGAGCTTGTTTTTGGAAAAGTGTTTATTTCTGTATTTCAATGTTGCAACTTGCTGAAAACTGTCCACAGTGTTCCTAACATCCTGATTAAACAGTACTGAAAAAAATTAACTTCCAGAGTGCATCAAACATGATTTAGAGCTTGTTTATGGAAAAGTGTAAATTTCTGTTTTTCAACATGATTTAGAGCTTGTTTTTGGAAAAGTGTTTATTTCTGTATTTCAATGTTGCAACTTGCTGAAAACTGTCCACAGTGTTCCTATCATCGCCTGATCTAAACAGTACTGAAAAAAAATTAACTTCCAGAGTGCATCAAACATGATTTAGAGCTTGTTTATGGAAAAGTGCTAATTTCTGTATTTCAACATGATTTGGAGCTTGTTTTTGGAAAAGTGTTAATTTCTGTATTTCAACATGATTTGGAGCTTGTTTTTGGAAAAGTGTTTATTTCTGTATTTCAACATGATTTGGAGCTTGTTTTTGAAAAGTGCTTATTTCTGTATTTCAACATGATTTGAAGCTTGTTTTTGAAAAGTGCTTATTTCTGTTTTTCAACATGATTTAGAGCTTGTTTTTGGAAAAGAGTTTATTTCTGTATTTCAATGTTGCAACTTGCTGAAAACTGTCCACAGTGTTCCTATCATCCTGATTAACAGTACTGAAAAAAAATTAACTTACAGAGTGCATCAAACATGATTTAGAGCTTGTTTATGGAAAAGTGTTTATTTCTGTATTTCAACATGATTTGGAGCTTGTTTTTGGAAAAGTGTTTATTTCTGTATTTCAACATGATTTGAAGCTTGTTTTTGAAAAGTGCTTATTTCTGTTTTTCAACATGATTTAGAGCTTGTTTTTGGAAAAGTGTTTATTTCTGTATTTCAATGTTGCAACTTGCTGAAAACTGTCCACAGTGTTCCTAACATCCTGATTAAACAGTACTGAAAAAAAAATAACTTCCAGAGTGCATCAAACATGATTTAGAGCTTGTTTATGGAAAAGTGTAAATTTCTGTATTTCAACATGATTTGGAGCTTGTTTTTGGAAAAGTGTTAATTTCTGTATTTCAACATGATTTAGAGCTTGTTTTTGGAAGTGTTTATTTCTGTATTTCAACATGATTTAGAGCTTGTTTTTGGAAAAGTGTTTATTTCTGTATTTCAATGTTGCAACTTGCTGAAAACTGTCCACAGTGTTCTTAACATCCTGATTAAACTGTACTGAAAAAAATTAACTTCCAGAGTGCATCAAACATGATTTAGAGCTTGTTTATGGAAAAGTGTTTATTTCTGTATGTCAACATGATTTGGAGCTGTTTTTGGAAAAGTGTCAATTTCTGTATTTCAACATGATTTGAAGCTTGTTTTTGAAATGTGCTTATTTCTGTTTTTCAACATGATTTAGAGCTTGTTTTTGGAAAAGTGTTTATTTCTGTATTTCAATGTTGCAACTTGCTGAAAACTGTCCACAGTGTTCCTATCATCCTGATTAAACAGTACTGAAAAAAAATTCACTTCCAGAGTGCATCAAACATGATTTAGAGCTTGTTTATGGAAAAGTGTTTATTTCTGTATTTCAACATGATTTGGAGCTTGTTTTTGGAAAAGTGTCAATTTCTGTATTTCAACATGATTTGAAGCTTGTTTTTCAAAAGTGCTTATTTCTGTTTTTCAACATGATTTAGAGCTTGTTTTTGGAAAAGTGTTTATTTCTGTATTTCAATGTTGCAACTTGCTGAAAACTGTCCACAGTGTTCCTAACATCCTGATTAAACAGTACTGAAAAAAATTAACTTCCAGAGTGCATCAAACATGATTTAGAGCTTGTTTATGGAAAAGTGTAAATTTCTGTTTTTCAACATGATTTAGAGCTTGTTTTTGGAAAAGTGTTTATTTCTGTATTTCAATGTTGCAACTTGCTGAAAACTGTCCACAGTGCTCCTATCATCGCCTTCTAACAGTACTGAAAAAAAATAACTTCCAGAGTGCATCAAACATGATTTAGAGCTTGTTTATGGAAAAGTGCTAATTTCTGTATTTCAACATGATTTGGAGCTTGTTTTTGGAAAAGTGTTAATTTCTGTATTTCAACATGATTTGGAGCTTGTTTTTGGAAAAGTGTTTATTTCTGTATTTCAACATGATTTGGAGCTTGTTTTTGAAAAGTGCTTATTTCTGTATTTCAACATGATTTGAAGCTTGTTTTTGAAAAGTGCTTATTTCTGTTTTTCAACATGATTTAGAGCTTGTTTTTGGAAAAGATTTTATTTCTGTATTTCAATGTTGCAACTTGCTGAAACCTGTCCACAGTGCTCCTATCATCGCCTTCTAACAGTACTGAAAAAAAAATACTTACAGAGTGCATCAAACATGATTTGGAGCTTGTTTTTGGAAAAGTGTTAATTTCTGTATTTCAACATGATTTGGAGCTTGTTTTTGGAAAAGTGTTTATTTCTGTATTTCAATGTTGCAACTTGCTGAAAACTGTCCACAGTGCTCCTATCATCGCCTTCTAACAGTACTGAAAAAAAATTCACTTACAGAGTGCATCAAACATGATTTAGAGCTTGTTTATGGAAAAGTGTTTATTTCTGTATTTCAATGTTGCAACTTGCTGAAAACTGTCCACAGTGTTCCTAACATCCTGATTAAACAGTACTGAAAAAAAAATAACTTCCAGAGTGCATCAAACATGATTTAGAGCTTGTTTATGGAAAAGTGTAAATTTCTGTATTTCAACATGATTTGGAGCTTGTTTTTGGAAAAGTGTTAATTTCTGTATTTCAACATGATTTAGAGCTTGTTTTTGGAAAAGTGTTTATTTCTGTATTTCAATGTTGCAACTTGCTGAAAACTGTCCACAGTGTTCCTAACATCCTGATTAAACAGTACTGGAAAAAAATTAACTTCCAGAGTGCATCAAACATGATTTAGAGCTTGTTTATGGAAAAGTGTTTATTTCTGTATTTCAACATGATTTGGAGCTTGTTTTTGGAAAAGTGTCAATTTCTGTATTTCAACATGATTTGAAGCTTGTTTTTGAAAAGTGCTTATTTCTGTTTTTCAACATGATTTAGAGCTTGTTTTTGGAAAAGTGTTTATTTCTGTATTTCAATGTTGCAACTTGCTGAAAACTGTCCACAGTGTTCCTATCATCCTGATTAAACAGTACTGAAAAAAAATTCACTTCCAGAGTGCATCAAACATGATTTAGAGCTTGTTTATGGAAAAGTGTTTATTTCTGTATTTCAACATGATTTGGAGCTTGTTTTTGGAAAAGTGTCAATTTCTGTATTTCAACATGATTTGAAGCTTGTTTTTCAAAAGTGCTTATTTCTGTTTTTCAACATGATTTAGAGCTTGTTTTTGGAAAAGTGTTTATTTCTGTATTTCAATGTTGCAACTTGCTGAAAACTGTCCACAGTGTTCCTAACATCCTGATTAAACAGTACTGAAAAAAAATTAACTTCCAGAGTGCATCAAACATGATTTAGAGCTTGTTTATGGAAAAGTGTAAATTTCTGTATTTCAACATGATTTGGAGCTTGTTTTTGAAAAGTGCTTATTTCTGTTTTTCAACATGATTTAGAGCTTGTTTTTGGAAAAGTGTTTATTTCTGTATTTCAATGTTGCAACTTGCTGAAAACTGTCCACAGTGCTCCTATCATCGCCTTCTAACAGTACTGAAAAAAAATTCACTTCCAGAGTGCATCAAACATGATTTAGAGCTTGTTTATGGAAAAGTGTTTATTTCTGTATTTCAATGTTGCAACTTGCTGAAAACTGTCCACAGTGTTCCTAACATCCTGATTAAACAGTACTGAAAAAAAATTAACTTCCAGAGTGCATCAAACATGATTTAGAGCTTGTTTATGGAAAAGTGTTAATTTCTGTATTTCAACATGATTTGGAGCTTGTTTTTGGAAAAGTGTTAATTTCTGTATTTCAACATGATTTAGAGCTTGTTTTTGGAAAAGTGTTTATTTCTGTATTTCAATGTTGCAACTTGCTGAAAACTGTCCACAGTGTTCCTAACATCCTGATTAAACAGTACTGGAAAAAAATTAACTTCCAGAGTGCATCAAACATGATTTAGAGCTTGTTTATGGAAAAGTGTTTATTTCTGTATTTCAACATGATTTGGAGCTTGTTTTTGGAAAAGTGTCAATTTCTGTATTTCAACATGATTTGAAGCTTGTTTTTGAAAAGTGCTTATTTCTGTTTTTCAACATGATTTAGAGCTTGTTTTTGGAAAAGTGTTTATTTCTGTATTTCAATGTTGCAACTTGCTGAAAACTGTCCACAGTGTTCCTATCATGCCTGTTAAACAGTACTGAAAAAAAATTCACTTACAGAGTGCATCAAACATGATTTAGAGCTTGTTTATGGAAAAGTGTTTATTTCTGTATTTCAATGTTGCAACTTGCTGAAAACTGTCCACAGTGTTCCTAACATCCTGATTAAACAGTACTGAAAAAAAATTAACTTCCAGAGTGCATCAAACATGATTTAGAGCTTGTTTATGGAAAAGTGTAATTTCTGTATTTCAACATGATTTGGAGCTTGTTTTTGGAAAAGTGTTAATTTCTGTATTTCAACATGATTTAGAGCTTGTTTTTGGAAAAGTGTTTATTTCTGTATTTCAATGTTGCAACTTGCTGAAAACTGTCCACAGTGTTCCTAACATCCTGATTAAACAGTACTGAAAAAAAATTAACTTCCAGAGTGCATCAAACATGATTTAGAGCTTGTTTATGGAAAAGTGTTTATTTCTGTATTTCAACATGATTTGGAGCTTGTTTTTGGAAAAGTGTCAATTTCTGTATTTCAACATGATTTGAAGCTTGTTTTTGAAAAGTGCTTATTTCTGTTTTTCAACATGATTTAGAGCTTGTTTTTGGAAAAGTGTTTATTTCTGTATTTCAATGTTGCAACTTGCTGAAAACTGTCCACAGTGTTCCTAACATCCTGATTAAACAGTACTGAAAAAAATTAACTTCCAGAGTGCATCAAACATGATTTAGAGCTTGTTTATGGAAAAGTGTTAATTTCTGTATTTCAACATGATTTGGAGCTTGTTTTTGGAAAAGTGTTAATTTCTGTATTTCAACATGATTTAGAGCTTGTTTTTGGAAAGTGTTTATTTCTGTATTTCAACATGATTTAGAGCTTGTTTTTGGAAAAGTGTTTATTTCTGTATTTCAATGTTGCAACTTGCTGAAAACTGTCCACAGTGTTCCTAACATCCTGATTAAACAGTACTGAAAAAAATTAACTTCCAGAGTGCATCAAACATGATTTAGAGCTTGTTTATGGAAAAGTGTTTATTTCTGTATTTCAACATGATTTGGAGCTTGTTTTTGGAAAAGTGTCAATTTCTGTATTTCAACATGATTTGAAGCTTGTTTTTGAAAAGTGCTTATTTCTGTTTTTCAACATGATTTAGAGCTTGTTTTTGGAAAAGTGTTTATTTCTGTATTTCAATGTTGCAACTTGCTGAAAACTGTCCACAGTGTTCCTAACATCCTGATTAAACAGTACTGAAAAAAAATTCACTTCCAGAGTGCATCAAACATGATTTAGAGCTTGTTTATGGAAAAGTGTTTATTTCTGTATTTCAACATGATTTGGAGCTTGTTTTTGGAAAAGTGTCAATTTCTGTATTTCAACATGATTTGAAGCTTGTTTTTGAAAAGTGCTTATTTCTGTTTTTCAACATGATTTAGAGCTTGTTTTTGGAAAAGTGTTTATTTCTGTATTTCAATGTTGCAACTTGCTGAAAACTGTCCACAGTGTTCCTAACATCCTGATTAAACAGTACTGAAAAAAAATTAACTTCCAGAGTGCATCAAACATGATTTAGAGCTTGTTTATGGAAAAGTGTGAATTTCTGTTTTTCAACATGATTTAGAGCTTGTTTTTGGAAAAGTGTTTATTTCTGTATTTCAATGTTGCAACTTGCTGAAAACTGTCCACAGTGTTCCTAACATCCTGATTAAACAGTACTGAAAAAAAATTAACTTCCAGAGTGCATCAAACATGATTTAGAGCTTGTTTATGGAAAAGTGTTAATTTCTGTATTTCAACATGATTTGGAGCTTGTTTTTGGAAAAGTGTCAATTTCTGTATTTCAACATGATTTGAAGCTTGTTTTTGAAAAGTGCTTATTTCTGTTTTTCAACATGATTTAGAGCTTGTTTTTGGAAAAGTGTTTATTTCTGTATTTCAATGTTGCAACTTGCTGAAAACTGTCCACAGTGTTCCTAACATCCTGATTAAACAGTACTGAAAAAAAATTAACTTCCAGAGTGCATCAAACATGATTTAGAGCTTGTTTATGGAAAAGTGTTTATTTCTGTATTTCAACATGATTTGGAGCTTGTTTTTGGAAAAGTGTTTATTTCTGTATTTCAACATGATTTGAAGCTTGTTTTTGAAAAGTGCTTATTTCTGTTTTTCAACATGATTTAGAGCTTGTTTTTGGAAAAGTGTTTATTTCTGTATTTCAATGTTGCAACTTGCTGAAAACTGTCCACAGTGTTCCTAACATCCTGATTAAACAGTACTGAAAAAAAATTAACTTCCAGAGTGCATCAAACATGATTTAGAGCTTGTTTATGGAAAAGTGTCAATTTCTGTATTTCAACATGATTTGGAGCTTGTTTTTGGAAAAGTGTTAATTTCTGTATTTCAACATGATTTAGAGCTTGTTTTTGGAAAAGTGTTTATTTCTGTATTTCAATGTTGCAACTTGCTGAAAACTGTCCACAGTGTTCCTAACATCCTGATTAAACAGTACTGGAAAAAAATTAACTTCCAGAGTGCATCAAACATGATTTAGAGCTTGTTTATGGAAAAGTGTTTATTTCTGTATTTCAACATGATTTGGAGCTTGTTTTTGGAAAAGTGTCAATTTCTGTATTTCAACATGATTTGAAGCTTGTTTTTGAAAAGTGCTTATTTCTGTTTTTCAACATGATTTAGAGCTTGTTTTTGGAAAAGTGTTTATTTCTGTATTTCAATGTTGCAACTTGCTGAAAACTGTCCACAGTGTTCCTAACATCCTGATTAAACAGTACTGAAAAAAAATTAACTTCCAGAGTGCATCAAACATGATTTAGAGCTTGTTTATGGAAAAGTGTTTATTTCTGTATTTCAACATGATTTGGAGCTTGTTTTTGGAAAAGTGTCAATTTCTGTATTTCAACATGATTTGAAGCTTGTTTTTCAAAAGTGCTTATTTCTGTTTTTCAACATGATTTAGAGCTTGTTTTTGGAAAAGTGTTTATTTCTGTATTTCAATGTTGCAACTTGCTGAAAACTGTCCACAGTGTTCCTAACATCCTGATTAAACAGTACTGAAAAAAAATTAACTTCCAGAGTGCATCAAACATGATTTAGAGCTTGTTTATGGAAAAGTGTAAATTTCTGTATTTCAACATGATTTGGAGCTTGTTTTTGAAAAGTGCTTATTTCTGTTTTTCAACATGATTTAGAGCTTGTTTTTGGAAAAGTGTTTATTTCTGTATTTCAATGTTGCAACTTGCTGAAAACTGTCCACAGTGTTCCTAACATCCTGATTAAACAGTACTGGAAAAAAATTAACTTACAGAGTGCATCAAACATGATTTAGAGCTTGTTTATGGAAAAGTGTTTATTTCTGTATTTCAACATGATTTGGAGCTTGTTTTTGGAAAAGTGTCAATTTCTGTATTTCAACATGATTTGAAGCTTGTTTTTCAAAAGTGCTTATTTCTGTTTTTCAACATGATTTAGAGCTTGTTTTTGGAAAAGTGTTTATTTCTGTATTTCAATGTTGCAACTTGCTGAAAACTGTCCACAGTGTTCCTAACATCCTGATTAAACAGTACTGGAAAAAAATTAACTTCCAGAGTGCATCAAACATGATTTAGAGCTTGTTTATGGAAAAGTGTCAATTTCTGTATTTCAACATGATTTGGAGCTTGTTTTTGGAAAAGTGTTAATTTCTGTATTTCAACATGATTTAGAGCTTGTTTTTGGAAAAGTGTTTATTTCTGTATTTCAATGTTGCAACTTGCTGAAAACTGTCCACAGTGTTCCTAACATCCTGATTAAACAGTACTGAAAAAAAATTAACTTCCAGAGTGCATCAAACATGATTTAGAGCTTGTTTATGGAAAAGTGTTTATTTCTGTATTTCAACATGATTTGGAGCTTGTTTTTGGAAAAGTGTTTATTTCTGTATTTCAATGTTGCAACTTGCTGAAAACTGTCCACAGTGTTCCTAACATCCTGATTAAACAGTACTGGAAAAAAATTAACTTCCAGAGTGCATCAAACATGATTTAGAGCTTGTTTATGGAAAAGTGTTTATTTCTGTATTTCAACATGATTTGGAGCTTGTTTTTGGAAAAGTGTCAATTTCTGTATTTCAACATGATTTGAAGCTTGTTTTTGAAAAGTGCTTATTTCTGTTTTTCAACATGATTTAGAGCTTGTTTTTGGAAAAGTGTTTATTTCTGTATTTCAATGTTGCAACTTGCTGAAAACTGTCCACAGTGTTCCTAACATCCTGATTAAACAGTACTGAAAAAAAATTAACTTCCAGAGTGCATCAAACATGATTTAGAGCTTGTTTATGGAAAAGTGTAATTTCTGTATTTCAACATGATTTGGAGCTTGTTTTTGGAAAAGTGTTAATTTCTGTATTTCAACATGATTTGGAGCTTGTTTTTGGAAAAGTGTTTATTTCTGTATTTCAACATGATTTAGAGCTTGTTTTTGGAAAAGTGTTTATTTCTGTATTTCAATGTTGCAACTTGCTGAAAACTGTCCACAGTGTTCCTAACATCCTGATTAAACAGTACTGAAAAAAATTAACTTACAGAGTGCATCAAACATGATTTAGAGCTTGTTTATGGAAAAGTGTCAATTTCTGTATTTCAACATGATTTGGAGCTTGTTTTTGGAAAAGTGTCAATTTCTGTATTTCAACATGATTTGAAGCTTGTTTTTGAAAAGTGCTTATTTCTGTTTTTCAACATGATTTAGAGCTTGTTTTTGGAAAAGTGTTTATTTCTGTATTTCAACATGATTTGGAGCTTGTTTTTCGAAAAGTGATTATTTCTGAGTTTCAACATGATTTAGAGCTTGTTTTTGGAAAAGTGTTTATTTCTGTATTTCAACATGATTTGGAGCTTGTTTTTGGAAAAGTGTCAATTTCTGTATTTCAACATGATTTGAAGCTTGTTTTTGAAAAGTGCTTATTTCTGTTTTTCAACATGATTTAGAGCTTGTTTTTGGAAAAGTGTTTATTTCTGTATTTCAATGTTGCAACTTGCTGAAAACTGTCCACAGTGTTCCTAACATCCTGATTAAACAGTACTGAAAAAAAATTAACTTCCAGAGTGCATCAAACATGATTTAGAGCTTGTTTATGGAAAAGTGTCAATTTCTGTATTTCAACATGATTTGGAGCTTGTTTTTGGAAAAGTGTTAATTTCTGTATTTCAACATGATTTAGAGCTTGTTTTTGGAAAAGTGTTTATTTCTGTATTTCAATGTTGCAACTTGCTGAAAACTGTCCACAGTGTTCCTAACATCCTGATTAAACAGTACTGAAAAAAAATTAACTTCCAGAGTGCATCAAACATGATTTAGAGCTTGTTTATGGAAAAGTGTTTATTTCTGTATTTCAACATGATTTGGAGCTTGTTTTTGGAAAAGTGTTTATTTCTGTATTTCAATGTTGCAACTTGCTGAAAACTGTCCACAGTGTTCCTAACATCCTGATTAAACAGTACTGGAAAAAAATTAACTTACAGAGTGCATCAAACATGATTTAGAGCTTGTTTATGGAAAAGTGTTTATTTCTGTATTTCAACATGATTTGGAGCTTGTTTTTGGAAAAGTGTCAATTTCTGTATTTCAACATGATTTGAAGCTTGTTTTTGAAAAGTGCTTATTTCTGTTTTTCAACATGATTTAGAGGTTGTTTTTGGAAAAGTGTTTATTTCTGTATTTCAATGTTGCAACTTGCTGAAAACTGTCCACAGTGTTCCTAACATCCTGATTAAACAGTACTGAAAAAAAATTAACTTCCAGAGTGCATCAAACATGATTTAGAGCTTGTTTATGGAAAAGTGTTAATTTCTGTATTTCAACATGATTTGGAGCTTGTTTTTGGAAAAGTGTTAATTTCTGTATTTCAACTGATTGACTTGTGAAAATGCTTGTTCTATTCCTGATTAACAGTTGAAAATCTTATTTCTGTATTTCAACATGATTTAGAGCTTGTTTTTGGAAAAGTGTTTATTTCTGTATTTCAATGTTGCAACTTGCTGAAAACTGTCCACAGTGTTCCTAACATCCTGATTAAACAGTACTGGAAAAAAATTAACTTCCAGAGTGCATCAAACATGATTTAGAGCTTGTTTATGGAAAAGTGTTTATTTCTGTATTTCAACATGATTTGGAGCTTGTTTTTGGAAAAGTGTTAATTTCTGTATTTCAACATGATTTGAAGCTTGTTTTTGAAAAGTGCTTATTTCTGTTTTTCAACATGATTTAGAGCTTGTTTTTGGAAAAGTGTTTATTTCTGTATTTCAACATGATTTGAAGCTTGTTTTTGAAAAGTGCTTATTTCTGTTTTTCAACATGATTTAGAGCTTGTTTTGGAAAAGTGTTTATTTCTGTATTTCAAACATGATTTGGAGCTTGTTTTTGGAAAAGTGTCAATTTCTGCTATTTCAACATGATTTGAAGCTTGTTTTTGAAAAGTGCTTATTTCTGTTTTTCAACATGATTTAGAGCTTGTTTTTGGAAAAGTGTTTATTTCTGTATTTCAATGTTGCAACTTGCTGAAAACTGTCCACAGTGTTCCTAACATCCTGATTAAACAGTACTGAAAAAAAATTAACTTCCAGAGTGCATCAAACATGATTTAGAGCTTGTTTATGGAAAAGTGTCAATTTCTGTATTTCAACATGATTTGGAGCTTGTTTTTGGAAAAGTGCTTAATTTCTGTATTTCAACATGATTTAGAGCTTGTTTTTGGAAAAGTGTTTATTTCTGTATTTCAATGTTGCAACTTGCTGAAAACTGTCCACAGTGTTCCTAACATCCTGATTAAACAGTACTGAAAAAAAATTAACTTCCAGAGTGCATCAAACATGATTTAGAGCTTGTTTATGGAAAAGTGTTTATTTCTGTATTTCAACATGATTTGGAGCTTGTTTTTGGAAAAGTGTTTATTTCTGTATTTCAATGTTGCAACTTGCTGAAAACTGTCCACAGTGTTCCTAACATCCTGATTAAACAGTACTGGAAAAAAATTAACTTCCAGAGTGCATCAAACATGATTTAGAGCTTGTTTATGGAAAAGTGTCAATTTCTGTATTTCAACATGATTTGGAGCTTGTTTTTGGAAAAGTGTCAATTTCTGTATTTCAACATGATTTGAAGCTTGTTTTTGAAAAGTGCTTATTTCTGTTTTTCAACATGATTTAGAGCTTGTTTTTGGAAAAGTGTTTATTTCTGTATTTCAATGTTGCAACTTGCTGAAAACTGTCCACAGTGTTCCTAACATCCTGATTAAACAGTACTGAAAAAAAATTAACTTCCAGAGTGCATCAAACATGATTTAGAGCTTGTTTATGGAAAAGTGTCTATTTCTGTATTTCAACATGATTTGGAGCTTGTTTTTGGAAAAGTGTTAATTTCTGTATTTCAACATGATTTGAGCTTGTTTTTGGAAAAGTGTTTATTTCTGTATTTCAACATGATTTGGAGCTTGTTTTTGGAAAAGTGTCAATTTCTGTATTTCAACATGATTTGAAGCTTGTTTTTGAAAAGTGCTTATTTCTGTTTTTCAACATGATTTAGAGCTTGTTTTTGGAAAAGTGTTTATTTCTGTATTTCAATGTTGCAACTTGCTGAAAACTGTCCACAGTGTTCCTAACATCCTGATTAAACAGTACTGAAAAAAAATTAACTTCCAGAGTGCATCAAACATGATTTAGAGCTTGTTTATGGAAAAGTGTTAATTTCTGTATTTCAACATGATTTGGAGCTTGTTTTTGGAAAAGTGTTAATTTCTGTATTTCAACATGATTTGAGAGCTTGTTTTTGGAAAAGTGTTTATTTCTGTATTTCAACATGATTTAGAGCTTGTTTTTGGAAAAGTGTTTATTTCTGTATTTCAATGTTGCAACTTGCTGAAAACTGTCCACAGTGTTCCTAACATCCTGATTAAACAGTACTGAAAAAAAATTAACTTCCAGAGTGCATCAAACATGATTTAGAGCTTGTTTATGGAAAAGTGTTTATTTCTGTATTTCAACATGATTTGGAGCTTGTTTTTGGAAAAGTGTATTCTGTTTTCAACATGATTTGAGCTGTTTTTGAAAAGTGTTATTTCTGTTTTCAACATGATTTAGAGCTTGTTTTTGGAAAAGTGTTTATTTCTGTATTTCAATGTTGCAACTTGCTGAAAACTGTCCACAGTGTTCCTAACATCCTGATTAAACAGTACTGGAAAAAAATTAACTTCCAGAGTGCATCAAACATGATTTAGAGCTTGTTTATGGAAAAGTGTTTATTTCTGTATTTCAACATGATTTGGAGCTTGTTTTTGGAAAAGTGTCAATTTCTGTATTTCAACATGATTTGAAGCTTGTTTTTGAAAAGTGCTTATTTCTGTTTTTCAACATGATTTAGAGCTTGTTTTTGGAAAAGTGTTTATTTCTGTATTTCAATGTTGCAACTTGCTGAAAACTGTCCACAGTGTTCCTAACATCCTGATTAAACAGTACTGAAAAAAAATTAACTTCCAGAGTGCATCAAACATGATTTAGAGCTTGTTTATGGAAAAGTGTAATTTCTGTATTTCAACATGATTTGGAGCTTGTTTTTGGAAAAGTGTTAATTTCTGTATTTCAACATGATTTGAGCTTGTTTTTGGAAAAGTGTTTATTTCTGTATTTCAACATGATTTGGAGCTTGTTTTTGAAAAGTGCTTTATTTCTGTTATTTCAACATGATTTAGAGCTTGTTTTTGGAAAAGTGTTTATTTCTGTATTTCAATGTTGCAACTTGCTGAAAACTGTCCACAGTGTTCCTAACATCCTGATTAAACAGTACTGAAAAAAATTAACTTCCAGAGTGCATCAAACATGATTTAGAGCTTGTTTATGGAAAAGTGTTTATTTCTGTATTTCAACATGATTTGGAGCTTGTTTTTGGAAAAGTGTCAATTTCTGTATTTCAACATGATTTGAAGCTTGTTTTTGAAAAGTGCTTATTTCTGTTTTTCAACATGATTTAGAGCTTGTTTTTGGAAAAGTGTTTATTTCTGTATTTCAATGTTGCAACTTGCTGAAAACTGTCCACAGTGTTCCTAACATCCTGATTAAACAGTACTGAAAAAAAATTAACTTCCAGAGTGCATCAAACATGATTTAGAGCTTGTTTATGGAAAAGTGTTAATTTCTGTATTTCAACATGATTTGGAGCTTGTTTTTGGAAAAGTGTTAATTTCTGTATTTCAACATGATTTAGAGCTTGTTTTTGGAAAAGTGTTTATTTCTGTATTTCAATGTTGCAACTTGCTGAAAACTGTCCACAGTGTTCCTAACATCCTGATTAAACAGTACTGGAAAAAAATTAACTTCCAGAGTGCATCAAACATGATTTAGAGCTTGTTTATGGAAAAGTGTTTATTTCTGTATTTCAACATGATTTGGAGCTTGTTTTTGGAAAAGTGTCAATTTCTGTATTTCAACATGATTTGAAGCTTGTTTTTGAAAAGTGCTTATTTCTGTTTTTCAACATGATTTAGAGCTTGTTTTTGGAAAAGTGTTTATTTCTGTATTTCAATGTTGCAACTTGCTGAAAACTGTCCACAGTGTTCCTAACATCCTGATTAAACAGTACTGAAAAAAAATTAACTTCCAGAGTGCATCAAACATGATTTAGAGCTTGTTTATGGAAAAGTGTTTATTTCTGTATTTCAACATGATTTGGAGCTTGTTTTTGGAAAAGTGTCAATTTCTGTATTTCAACATGATTTGAAGCTTGTTTTTGAAAAGTGCTTATTTCTGTTTTTCAACATGATTTAGAGCTTGTTTTTGGAAAAGTGTTTATTTCTGTATTTCAATGTTGCAACTTGCTGAAAACTGTCCACAGTGTTCCTAACATCCTGATTAAACAGTACTGAAAAAAAATAACTTCCAGAGTGCATCAAACATGATTTAGAGCTTGTTTATGGAAAAGTGTCAATTTCTGTATTTCAACATGATTTGGAGCTTGTTTTTGGAAAAGTGTTTATTTCTGTATTTCAATGTTGCAACTTGCTGAAAACTGTCCACAGTGTTCCTAACATGCCTGTTAAACAGTACTGAAAAAAAATACTTACAGAGTGCATCAAACATGATTTGGAGCTTGTTTTTGGAAAAGTGTTAATTTCTGTATTTCAACATGATTTGGAGCTTGTTTTTGGAAAAGTGTTTATTTCTGTATTTCAATGTTGCAACTTGCTGAAAACTGTCCACAGTGTTCCTAACATCCTGATTAACAGTACTGAAAAAAAATTAACTTCCAGAGTGCATCAAACATGATTTAGAGCTTGTTTATGGAAAAGTGTTTATTTCTGTATTTCAATGTTGCAACTTGCTGAAAACTGTCCACAGTGTTCCTAACATCCTGATTAAACAGTACTGAAAAAAAATTAACTTCCAGAGTGCATCAAACATGATTTAGAGCTTGTTTATGGAAAAGTGTCAATTTCTGTATTTCAACATGATTTGGAGCTTGTTTTTGGAAAAGTGTTAATTTCTGTATTTCAACATGATTTAGAGCTTGTTTTTGGAAAAGTGTTTATTTCTGTATTTCAATGTTGCAACTTGCTGAAAACTGTCCACAGTGTTCCTAACATCCTGATTAAACAGTACTGGAAAAAAATTAACTTACAGAGTGCATCAAACATGATTTAGAGCTTGTTTATGGAAAAGTGTTTATTTCTGTATTTCAACATGATTTGGAGCTTGTTTTTGGAAAAGTGTCAATTTCTGTATTTCAACATGATTTGAAGCTTGTTTTTGAAAAGTGCTTATTTCTGTTTTTCAACATGATTTAGAGCTTGTTTTTGGAAAAGTGTTTATTTCTGTATTTCAATGTTGCAACTTGCTGAAAACTGTCCACAGTGTTCCTAACATCCTGATTAAACAGTACTGAAAAAAAATTAACTTCCAGAGTGCATCAAACATGATTTAGAGCTTGTTTATGGAAAAGTGTTTATTTCTGTATTTCAACATGATTTGGAGCTTGTTTTTGGAAAAGTGTCAATTTCTGCATTTCAACATGATTTGAAGCTTGTTTTTCAAAAGTGCTTATTTCTGTTTTTCAACATGATTTAGAGCTTGTTTTTGGAAAAGTGTTTATTTCTGTATTTCAATGTTGCAACTTGCTGAAAACTGTCCACAGTGTTCCTAACATCCTGATTAAACAGTACTGGAAAAAAATTAACTTCCAGAGTGCATCAAACATGATTTAGAGCTTGTTTATGGAAAAGTGTCTATTTCTGTATTTCAACATGATTTGGAGCTTGTTTTTGGAAAAGTGTTAATTTCTGTATTTCAACATGATTTGAAGCTTGTTTTTGGAAAGTGTTTATTTCTGTATTTCAACATGATTTAGAGCTTGTTTTTGGAAAAGTGTTTATTTCTGTATTTCAATGTTGCAACTTGCTGAAAACTGTCCACAGTGTTCCTAACATCCTGATTAAACAGTACTGGAAAAAAATTAACTTCCAGAGTGCATCAAACATGATTTAGAGCTTGTTTATGGAAAAGTGTTTATTTCTGTATTTCAACATGATTTGGAGCTTGTTTTTGGAAAAGTGTCAATTTCTGTATTTCAACATGATTTGAAGCTTGTTTTTGAAAAGTGCTTATTTCTGTTTTTCAACATGATTTAGAGCTTGTTTTTGGAAAAGTGTTTATTTCTGTATTTCAATGTTGCAACTTGCTGAAAACTGTCCACAGTGTTCCTAACATCCTGATTAAACAGTACTGAAAAAAAATTCACTTCCAGAGTGCATCAAACATGATTTAGAGCTTGTTTATGGAAAAGTGTTTATTTCTGTATTTCAACATGATTTGGAGCTTGTTTTTGGAAAAGTGTCAATTTCTGTATTTCAACATGATTTGAAGCTTGTTTTTGAAAAGTGCTTATTTCTGTTTTTCAACATGATTTAGAGCTTGTTTTTGGAAAAGTGTTTATTTCTGTATTTCAATGTTGCAACTTGCTGAAAACTGTCCACAGTGTTCCTAACATCCTGATTAAACAGTACTGAAAAAAAATTAACTTCCAGAGTGCATCAAACATGATTTAGAGCTTGTTTATGGAAAAGTGTAAATTTCTGTATTTCAACATGATTTGGAGCTTGTTTTTCAAAAGTGCTTATTTCTGTTTTTCAACATGATTTAGAGCTTGTTTTTGGAAAAGTGTTTATTTCTGTATTTCAATGTTGCAACTTGCTGAAAACTGTCCACAGTGTTCCTAACATCCTGATTAAACAGTACTGAAAAAAAATTAACTTCCAGAGTGCATCAAACATGATTTAGAGCTTGTTTATGGAAAAGTGTCAATTTCTGTATTTCAACATGTTTGAGCTTGTTTTTGGAAAAGTGTAATTTCTGTATTTCAACATGATTTGAGCTTGTTTTTGAAAAGTGCTTATTTCTGTTTTTCAACAGTGATTTAGAGCTTGTTTTTGGAAAAGTGTTTATTTCTGTATTTCAATGTTGCAACTTGCTGAAAACTGTCCACAGTGTTCCTATCATCCTGATTAAACAGTACTGAAAAAAAAATTACTTCCAGAGTGCATCAAACATGATTTAGAGCTTGTTTATGGAAAAGTGTTAATTTCTGTATTTCAACATGATTTGGAGCTTGTTTTTGGAAAAGTGTTTATTTCTGCATTTCAATGTTGCAACTTGCTGAAAACTGTCCACAGTGCTCCTATCATCGCCTTCTAACAGTACTGAAAACAAATTCACTTACAGAGTGCATCAAACATGATTTAGAGCTTGTTTTTGGAAAAGTGTTTATTTCTGTATTTCAATGTTGCAACTTGCTGAAAACTGTCCACAGTGTTCCTAACATCCTGATTAAACAGTACTGGAAAAAAATTAACTTCCAGAGTGCATCAAACATGATTTAGAGCTTGTTTATGGAAAAGTGTTAATTTCTGTATTTCAACATGATTTGGAGCTTGTTTTTGGAAAAGTGTCAATTTCTGTATTTCAACATGATTTGAAGCTTGTTTTTGAAAAGTGCTTATTTCTGTTTTTCAACATGATTTAGAGCTTGTTTTTGGAAAAGTGTTTATTTCTGTATTTCAATGTTGCAACTTGCTGAAAACTGTCCACAGTGTTCCTAACATCCTGATTAAACAGTACTGAAAAAAAATTAACTTCCAGAGTGCATCAAACATGATTTAGAGCTTGTTTATGGAAAAGTGTTTATTTCTGTATTTCAACATGATTTGGAGCTTGTTTTTGGAAAAGTGTTAATTTCTGTATTTCAACATGATTTAGAGCTTGTTTTTGGAAAGTGTTTATTTCTGTATTTCAACATGATTTAGAGCTTGTTTTTGGAAAAGTGTTTATTTCTGTATTTCAATGTTGCAACTTGCTGAAAACTGTCCACAGTGTTCCTAACATCCTGATTAAACAGTACTGAAAAAAATTAACTTCCAGAGTGCATCAAACATGATTTAGAGCTTGTTTATGGAAAAGTGTTTATTTCTGTATTTCAACATGATTTGGAGCTTGTTTTTGGAAAAGTGTCAATTTCTGTATTTCAACATGATTTGAAGCTTGTTTTTGAAAAGTGCTTATTTCTGTTTTTCAACATGATTTAGAGCTTGTTTTTGGAAAAGTGTTTATTTCTGTATTTCAATGTTGCAACTTGCTGAAAACTGTCCACAGTGTTCCTATCATCCTGATTAAACAGTACTGAAAAAAAATTAACTTCCAGAGTGCATCAAACATGATTTAGAGCTTGTTTATGGAAAAGTGTTTATTTCTGTATTTCAACATGATTTGGAGCTTGTTTTTGGAAAAGTGTCAATTTCTGTATTTCAACATGATTTGAAGCTTGTTTTTCAAAAGTGCTTATTTCTGTTTTTCAACATGATTTAGAGCTTGTTTTTGGAAAAGTGTTTATTTCTGTATTTCAATGTTGCAACTTGCTGAAAACTGTCCACAGTGTTCCTAACATCCTGATTAAACAGTACTGAAAAAAATTTAACTTCCAGAGTGCATCAAACATGATTTAGAGCTTGTTTATGGAAAAGTGTAAATTTCTGTATTTCAACATGATTTGGAGCTTGTTTTTCAAAAGTGCTTATTTCTGTTTTTCAACATGATTTAGAGCTTGTTTTTGGAAAAGTGTTTATTTCTGTATTTCAATGTTGCAACTTGCTGAAAACTGTCCACAGTGCTCCTATCATCGCCTTCTAACAGTACTGAAAAAAAATAACTTCCAGAGTGCATCAAACATGATTTAGAGCTTGTTTATGGAAAAGTGTTTATTTCTGTATTTCAACATGATTTGGAGCTTGTTTTTGGAAAAGTGTTTATTTCTGTATTTCAATGTTGCAACTTGCTAAAAACTGTCCACAGTGTTCCTAACATCCTGATTAAACAGTACTGGAAAAAAATTAACTTACAGAGTGCATCAAACATGATTTAGAGCTTGTTTATGGAAAAGTGTCAATTTCTGTATTTCAACATGATTTGAAGCTTGTTTTTGAAAAGTGCTTATTTCTGTTTTTCAACATGATTTGAAGCTTGTTTTTGAAAAGTGCTTATTTCTGTATTTCAACATGATTTGGAGCTTGTTTTTGGAAAAGTGTCAATTTCTGCATTTCAACATGATTTGAAGCTTGTTTTTCAAAAGTGCTTATTTCTGTTTTTCAACATGATTTAGAGCTTGTTTTTGGAAAAGTGTTTATTTCTGTATTTCAATGTTACAACTTGCTGAAAACTGTCCACAGTGTTCCTAACATCCTGATTAAACAGTACTGGAAAAAAAATTACTTCCAGAGTGCATCAAACATGATTTAGAGCTTGTTTATGGAAAAGTGTCAATTTCTGTATTTCAACATGATTTGGAGCTTGTTTTTGGAAAAGTGTTAATTTCTGTATTTCAACATGATTTAGAGCTTGTTTTTGGAAAATTGTTTATTTCTGTATTTCAATGTTGCAACTTGCTGAAAACTGTCCACAGTGTTCCTACCATCCTGATTAATCAGTACTGAAAAAAAATTAACTTCCAGAGTGCATCAAACATGATTTAGAGCTTGTTTATGGAAAAGTGTTTATTTCTGTATTTCAACATGATTTGGAGCTTGTTTTTGGAAAAGTGTCAATTTCTGTATTTCAACATGATTTGAAGCTTGTTTTTGAAAAGTGCTTATTTCTGTTTTTCAACATGATTTAGAGCTTGTTTTTGGAAAAGTGTTTATTTCTGTATTTCAATGTTGCAACTTGCTGAAAACTGTCGACAGTGTTCCTAACATCCTGATTAAACTGTACTGAAAAAAATTAACTTCCAGAGTGCATCAAACATGATTTAGAGCTTGTTTATGGAAAAGTGTAAATTTCTGTATTTCAACATGATTTGGAGCTTGTTTTTGGAAAAGTGTTAATTTCTGTATTTCAACATGATTTAGAGCTTGTTTTTGGAAGTGTTTATTTCTGTATTTCAACATGATTTAGAGCTTGTTTTTGGAAAAGTGTTTATTTCTGTATTTCAATGTTGCAACTTGCTGAAAACTGTCCACAGTGTTCCTAACATCCTGATTAAACTGTACTGAAAAAAATTAACTTCCAGAGTGCATCAAACATGATTTAGAGCTTGTTTATGGAAAAGTGTTTATTTCTGTATGTCAACATGATTTGGAGCCTGTTTTTGGAAAAGTGTCAATTTCTGTATTTCAACATGATTTGAAGCTTGTTTTTGAAATGTGCTTATTTCTGTTTTTCAACATGATTTAGAGCTTGTTTTTGGAAAAGTGTTTATTTCTGTATTTCAATGTTGCAACTTGCTGAAAACTGTCCACAGTGTTCCTATCATCCTGATTAAACAGTACTGAAAAAAAATTCACTTCCAGAGTGCATCAAACATGATTTAGAGCTTGTTTATGGAAAAGTGTTTATTTCTGTATTTCAACATGATTTGGAGCTTGTTTTTGGAAAAGTGTCAATTTCTGTATTTCAACATGATTTGAAGCTTGTTTTTCAAAAGTGCTTATTTCTGTTTTTCAACATGATTTAGAGCTTGTTTTTGGAAAAGTGTTTATTTCTGTATTTCAATGTTGCAACTTGCTGAAAACTGTCCACAGTGTTCCTAACATCCTGATTAAACAGTACTGAAAAAAAATTAACTTCCAGAGTGCATCAAACATGATTTAGAGCTTGTTTATGGAAAAGTGTAAATTTCTGTATTTCAACATGATTTGGAGCTTGTTTTTGGAAAAGTGTTAATTTCTGTATTTCAACATGATTTAGAGCTTGTTTTTGGAAAAGTGTTTATTTCTGTTTTTCAACATGATTTAGAGCTTGTTTTTGGAAAAGTGTTTATTTCTGTATTTCAATGTTGCAACTTGCTGAAAACTGTCCACAGTGTTCCTAACATCCTGATTAAACAGTACTGAAAAAAAATTAACTTCCAGAGTGCATCAAACATGATTTAGAGCTTGTTTATGGAAAAGTGTAAATTTCTGTATTTCAACATGATTTGAAGCTTGTTTTTGAAAAGTGCTTATTTCTGTTTTTCAACATGATTTGAAGCTTGTTTTTGAAAAGTGCTTATTTCTGTTTTTCAACATGATTTAGAGGTTGTTTTTGGAAAAGTGTTTATTTCTGTATTTCAATGTTGCAACTTGCTGAAAACTGTCCACAGTGTTCCTATCATCCTGATTAAACAGTACTGAAAAAAAATTCACTTCCAGAGTGCATCAAACATGATTTAGAGCTTGTTTATGGAAAAGTGTTTATTTCTGTATTTCAACATGATTTGGAGCTTGTTTTTGGAAAAGTGTTTATTTCTGTATTTCAATGTTGCAACTTGCTGAAAACTGTCCACAGTGTTCCTAACATCCTGATTAAACAGTACTGAAAAAAAATTAACTTCCAGAGTGCATCAAACATGATTTAGAGCTTGTTTATGGAAAAGTGTAAATTTCTGTATTTCAACATGATTTGGAGCTTGTTTTTGGAAAAGTGTTAATTTCTGTATTTCAACATGATTTAGAGCTTGTTTTTGGAAAAGTGTTTATTTCTGTTTTTCAACATGATTTAGAGCTTGTTTTTGGAAAAGTGTTTATTTCTGTATTTCAATGTTGCAACTTGCTGAAAACTGTCCACAGTGTTCCTAACATCCTGATTAAACAGTACTGAAAAGAAATTAACTTCCAGAGTGCATCAAACATGATTTAGAGCTTGTTTATGGAAAAGTGTAAATTTCTGTATTTCAACATGATTTGAAGCTTGTTTTTCAAAAGTGCTTATTTCTGTTTTTCAACATGATTTAGAGCTTGTTTTCGGAAAAGTGTTTATTTCTGTATTTCAATGTTGCAACTTGCTGAAAACTGTCCACAGTGTTCCCAACATCCTGATTAAACAGTACTGAAAAAAAATAACTTCCAGAGTGCATCAAACATGATTTAGAGCTTGTTTATGGAAAAGTGTTTATTTCTGTATTTCAACATGATTTGGAGCTTGTTTTTGGAAAAGTGTTTATTTCTGTATTTCAATGTTGCAACTTGCTAAAAACTGTCCACAGTGTTCCTAACATCCTGATTAAACAGTACTGGAAAAAAATTAACTTACAGAGTGCATCAAACATGATTTAGAGCTTGTTTATGGAAAAGTGTCAATTTCTGTATTTCAACATGATTTGAAGCTTGTTTTTGAAAAGTGCTTATTTCTGTTTTTCAACATGATTTGAAGCTTGTTTTTGAAAAGTGCTTATTTCTGTTTTTCAACATGATTTAGAGGTTGTTTTTGGAAAAGTGTTTATTTCTGTATTTCAATGTTACAACTTGCTGAAAACTGTCCACAGTGTTCCTAACATCCTGATTAAACAGTACTGGAAAAAAAATTACTTCCAGAGTGCATCAAACATGATTTAGAGCTTGTTTATGGAAAAGTGTCAATTTCTGTATTTCAACATGATTTGGAGCTTGTTTTTGGAAAAGTGTTAATTTCTGTATTTCAACATGATTTAGAGCTTGTTTTTGGAAAATTGTTTATTTCTGTATTTCAATGTTGCAACTTGCTGAAAACTGTCCACAGTGTTCCTACCATCCTGATTAATCAGTACTGAAAAAAAATTAACTTCCAGAGTGCATCAAACATGATTTAGAGCTTGTTTATGGAAAAGTGTTTATTTCTGTATTTCAACATGATTTGGAGCTTGTTTTTGGAAAAGTGTCAATTGCTGTATTTCAACATGATTTGAAGCTTGTTTTTGAAAAGTGCTTATTTCTGTTTTTCAACATGATTTAGAGCTTGTTTTTGGAAAAGTGTTTATTTCTGTATTTCAATGTTGCAACTTGCTGAAAACTGTCCACAGTGTTCCTAACATCCTGATTAAACTGTACTGAAAAAAATTAACTTCCAGAGTGCATCAAACATGATTTAGAGCTTGTTTTTGGAAAAGTGTCAATTTCTGTATTTCAACATGATTTGAAGCTTGTTTTTGAAATGTGCTTATTTCTGTTTTTCAACATGATTTAGAGCTTGTTTTTGGAAAAGTGTTTATTTCTGTATTTCAATGTTGCAACTTGCTGAAAACTGTCCACAGTGTTCCTAACATCCTGATTAAACTGTACTGAAAAAAATTAACTTCCAGAGTGCATCAAACATGATTTAGAGCTTGTTTATGGAAAAGTGTTTATTTCTGTATGTCAACATGATTTGGAGCCTGTTTTTGGAAAAGTGTCAATTTCTGTATTTCAACATGATTTGAAGCTTGTTTTTGAAATGTGCTTATTTCTGTTTTTCAACATGATTTAGAGCTTGTTTTTGGAAAAGTGTTTATTTCTGTATTTCAATGTTGCAACTTGCTGAAAACTGTCCACAGTGTTCCTATCATCCTGATTAAACAGTACTGAAAAAAAATTCACTTCCAGAGTGCATCAAACATGATTTAGAGCTTGTTTATGGAAAAGTGTTTATTTCTGTATTTCAACATGATTTGGAGCTTGTTTTTGGAAAAGTGTCAATTTCTGTATTTCAACATGATTTGAAGCTTGTTTTTCAAAAGTGCTTATTTCTGTTTTTCAACATGATTTAGAGCTTGTTTTTGGAAAAGTGTTTATTTCTGTATTTCAATGTTGCAACTTGCTGAAAACTGTCCACAGTGTTCCTAACATCCTGATTAAACAGTACTGAAAAAAAATTAACTTCCAGAGTGCATCAAACATGATTTAGAGCTTGTTTATGGAAAAGTGTAAATTTCTGTATTTCAACATGATTTGGAGCTTGTTTTTGGAAAAGTGTTAATTTCTGTATTTCAACATGATTTAGAGCTTGTTTTTGGAAAAGTGTTTATTTCTGTTTTTCAACATGATTTAGAGCTTGTTTTTGGAAAAGTGTTTATTTCTGTATTTCAATGTTGCAACTTGCTGAAAACTGTCCACAGTGTTCCTAACATCCTGATTAAACAGTACTGAAAAAAAATTAACTTCCAGAGTGCATCAAACATGATTTAGAGCTTGTTTATGGAAAAGTGTAAATTTCTGTATTTCAACATGATTTGAAGCTTGTTTTTCAAAAGTGCTTATTTCTGTTTTTCAACATGATTTAGAGCTTGTTTTCGGAAAAGTGTTTATTTCTGTATTTCAATGTTGCAACTTGCTGAAAACTGTCCACAGTGTTCCTAACATCCTGATTAAACAGTACTGAAAAAAAATAACTTCCAGAGTGCATCAAACATGATTTAGAGCTTGTTTATGGAAAAGTGTCAATTTCTGTATTTCAACATGATTTGAAGCTTGTTTTTGAAAAGTGCTTATTTCTGTTTTTCAACATGATTTGAAGCTTGTTTTTGAAAAGTGCTTATTTCTGTTTTTCAACATGATTTAGAGGTTGTTTTTGGAAAAGTGTTTATTTCTGTATTTCAATGTTGCAACTTGCTGAAAACTGTCCACAGTGTTCCTATCATCCTGATTAAACAGTACTGAAAAAAAATTCACTTCCAGAGTGCATCAAACATGATTTAGAGCTTGTTTATGGAAAAGTGTTTATTTCTGTATTTCAACATGATTTGGAGCTTGTTTTTGGAAAAGTGTTTATTTCTGTATTTCAATGTTGCAACTTGCTGAAAACTGTCCACAGTGTTCCTATCATCCTGATTAAACAGTACTGAAAAAAAATAACTTCCAGAGTGCATCAAACATGATTTAGAGCTTGTTTATGGAAAAGTGTAAATTTCTGTATTTCAACATGATTTGGAGCTTGTTTTTGGAAAAGTGTTAATTTCTGTATTTCAACATGATTTAGAGCTTGTTTTTGGAAAAGTGTTTATTTCTGTTTTTCAACATGATTTAGAGCTTGTTTTTGGAAAAGTGTTTATTTCTGTATTTCAATGTTGCAACTTGCTGAAAACTGTCCACAGTGTTCCTAACATCCTGATTAAACAGTACTGAAAAAAAATTAACTTCCAGAGTGCATCAAACATGATTTAGAGCTTGTTTATGGAAAAGTGTAAATTTCTGTCTTTCAACATGATTTGAAGCTTGTTTTTCAAAAGTGCTTATTTCTGTTTTTCAACATGATTTAGAGCTTGTTTTCGGAAAAGTGTTTATTTCTGTATTTCAATGTTGCAACTTGCTGAAAACTGTCCACAGTGTTCCTATCATCCTGATTAAACAGTACTGAAAAAAAATAACTTCCAGAGTGCATCAAACATGATTTAGAGCTTGTTTATGGAAAAGTGTCAATTTCTGTATTTCAACATGATTTGAAGCTTGTTTTTGAAAAGTGCTTATTTCTGTTTTTCAACATGATTTGAAGCTTGTTTTTGAAAAGTGCTTATTTCTGTTTTTCAACATGATTTAGAGGTTGTTTTTGGAAAAGTGTTTATTTCTGTATTTCAATGTTGCAACTTGCTGAAAACTGTCCACAGTGTTCCTATCAACCTGATTAAACAGTACTGAAAAAAAATTCACTTCCAGAGTGCATCAAACATGATTTAGAGCTTGTTTATGGAAAAGTGTTTATTTCTGTATTTCAACATGATTTGGAGCTTGTTTTTGGAAAAGTGTCAATTTCTGCATTTCAACATGATTTGAAGCTTGTTTTTCAAAAGTGCTTATTTCTGTTTTTCAACATGATTTAGAGCTTGTTTTTGGAAAAGTGTTTATTTCTGTATTTCAATGTTGCAACTTGCTGAAAACTGTCCACAGTGTTCCTAACATCCTGATTAAACAGTACTGGAAAAAAATTAACTTCCAGAGTGCATCAAACATGATTTAGAGCTTGTTTTTGGAAAAGTGTTTATTTCTGTATTTCAATGTTGCAACTTGCTGAAAACTGTCCACAGTGTTCCTAACATCCTGATTAAACAGTACTGGAAAAAAATAACTTCCAGAGTGCATCAAACATGATTTAGAGCTTGTTTATGGAAAAGTGTCAATTTCTGTATTTCAACATGATTTGGAGCTTGTTTTTGGAAAAGTGTTAATTTCTGTATTTCAACATGATTTAGAGCTTGTTTTTGGAAAATTGTTTATTTCTGTATTTCAATGTTGCAACTTGCTGAAAACTGTCCACAGTGTTCCTACCATCCTGATTAATCAGTACTGAAAAAAAATTAACTTCCAGAGTGCATCAAACATGATTTAGAGCTTGTTTATGGAAAAGTGTTTATTTCTGTATTTCAACATGATTTGGAGCTTGTTTTTGGAAAAGTGTCAATTTCTGTATTTCAACATGATTTGAAGCTTGTTTTTGAAAAGTGCTTATTTCTGTTTTTCAACATGATTTAGAGCTTGTTTTTGGAAAAGTGTTTATTTCTGTATTTCAATGTTGCAACTTGCTGAAAACTGTCCACAGTGTTCCTAACATCCTGATTAAACTGTACTGAAAAAAATTAACTTCCAGAGTGCATCAAACATGATTTAGAGCTTGTTTATGGAAAAGTGTAAATTTCTGTATTTCAACATGATTTGGAGCTTGTTTTTGGAAAAGTGTTAATTTCTGTATTTCAACATGATTTAGAGCTTGTTTTTGGAAGTGTTTATTTCTGTATTTCAACATGATTTAGAGCTTGTTTTTGGAAAAGTGTTTATTTCTGTATTTCAATGTTGCAACTTGCTGAAAACTGTCCACAGTGTTCCTAACATCCTGATTAAACTGTACTGAAAAAAATTAACTTCCAGAGTGCATCAAACATGATTTAGAGCTTGTTTATGGAAAAGTGTTTATTTCTGTATGTCAACATGATTTGGAGCTTGTTTTTGGAAAAGTGTCAATTTCTGTATTTCAACATGATTTGAAGCTTGTTTTTGAAATGTGCTTATTTCTGTTTTTCAACATGATTTAGAGCTTGTTTTTGGAAAAGTGTTTATTTCTGTATTTCAATGTTGCAACTTGCTGAAAACTGTCCACAGTGTTCCTATCATCCTGATTAAACAGTACTGAAAAAAAATTCACTTCCAGAGTGCATCAAACATGATTTAGAGCTTGTTTATGGAAAAGTGTTTATTTCTGTATTTCAACATGATTTGGAGCTTGTTTTTGAAAAGTGCTTATTTCTGTTTTTCAACATGATTTGAAGCTTGTTTTTGAAAAGTGCTTATTTCTGTTTTTCAACATGATTTAGAGGTTGTTTTTGGAAAAGTGTTTATTTCTGTATTTCAATGTTGCAACTTGCTGAAAACTGTCCACAGTGTTCCTATCATCCTGATTAAACAGTACTGAAAAAAAATTCACTTCCAGAGTGCATCAAACATGATTTAGAGCTTGTTTATGGAAAAGTGTTTATTTCTGTATTTCAACATGATTTGGAGCTTGTTTTTGGAAAAGTGTCAATTTCTGCATTTCAACATGATTTGAAGCTTGTTTTTCAAAAGTGCTTATTTCTGTTTTTCAACATGATTTAGAGCTTGTTTTTGGAAAAGTGTTTATTTCTGTATTTCAATGTTGCAACTTGCTGAAAACTGTCCACAGTGTTCCTAACATCCTGATTAAACAGTACTGGAAAAAAATTAACTTCCAGAGTGCATCAAACATGATTTAGAGCTTGTTTTTGGAAAAGTGTTTATTTCTGTATTTCAATGTTGCAACTTGCTGAAAACTGTCCACAGTGTTCCTAACATCCTGATTAAACAGTACTGGAAAAAAATAACTTCCAGAGTGCATCAAACATGATTTAGAGCTTGTTTATGGAAAAGTGTCAATTTCTGTATTTCAACATGATTTGGAGCTTGTTTTTGGAAAAGTGTTAATTTCTGTATTTCAACATGATTTAGAGCTTGTTTTTGGAAAATTGTTTATTTCTGTATTTCAATGTTGCAACTTGCTGAAAACTGTCCACAGTGTTCCTACCATCCTGATTAATCAGTACTGAAAAAAAATTAACTTCCAGAGTGCATCAAACATGATTTAGAGCTTGTTTATGGAAAAGTGTTTATTTCTGTATTTCAACATGATTTGGAGCTTGTTTTTGGAAAAGTGTCAATTTCTGTATTTCAACATGATTTGAAGCTTGTTTTTGAAAAGTGCTTATTTCTGTTTTTCAACATGATTTAGAGCTTGTTTTTGGAAAAGTGTTTATTTCTGTATTTCAATGTTGCAACTTGCTGAAAACTGTCTACAGTGTTCCTAAAATCCTGATTAAACTGTACTGAAAAAAATTAACTTCCAGAGTGCATCAAACATGATTTAGAGCTTGTTTATGGAAAAGTGTAAATTTCTGTATTTCAACATGATTTGGAGCTTGTTTTTGGAAAAGTGTTAATTTCTGTATTTCAACATGATTTAGAGCTTGTTTTTGGAAGTGTTTATTTCTGTATTTCAACATGATTTAGAGCTTGTTTTTGGAAAAGTGTTTATTTCTGTATTTCAATGTTGCAACTTGCTGAAAACTGTCCACCGTGTTCCTAACATCCTGATTAAACTGTACTGAAAAAAATTAACTTCCAGAGTGCATCAAACATGATTTAGAGCTTGTTTATGGAAAAGTGTTTATTTCTGTATGTCAACATGATTTGGAGCTTGTTTTTGGAAAAGTGTCAATTTCTGTATTTCAACATGATTTGAAGCTTGTTTTTCAAAAGTGCTTATTTCTGTTTTTCAACATGATTTAGAGCTTGTTTTTGGAAAAGTGTTTATTTCTGTATTTCAATGTTGCAACTTGCTGAAAACTGTCCACAGTGTTCCTAACATCCTGATTAAACAGTACTGAAAAAAAATTAACTTCCAGGGTGCATCAAACATGATTTAGAGCTTGTTTATGGAAAAGTGTAAATTTCTGTATTTCAACATGATTTGAAGCTTGTTTTTCAAAAGTGCTTATTTCTGTTTTTCAACATGATTTAGAGCTTGTTTTCGGAAAAGTGTTTATTTCTGTATTTCAATGTTGCAACTTGCTGAAAACTGTCCACAGTGTTCCTAACATCCTGATTAAACAGTACTGAAAAAAAATAACTTCCAGAGTGCATCAAACATGATTTAGAGCTTGTTTATGGAAAAGTGTTTATTTCTGTATGTCAACATGATTTGGAGCTTGTTTTTGGAAAAGTGTCAATTTCTGTATTTCAACATGATTTGAAGCTTGTTTTTGAAATGTGCTTATTTCTGTTTTTCAACATGATTTAGAGCTTGTTTTTGGAAAAGTGTTTATTTCTGTATTTCAATGTTGCAACTTGCTGAAAACTGTCCACAGTGTTCCTATCATCCTGATTAAACAGTACTGAAAAAAAATTCACTTCCAGAGTGCATCAAACATGATTTAGAGCTTGTTTATGGAAAAGTGTAAATTTCTGTATTTCAACATGATTTGGAGCTTGTTTTTGGAAAAGTGTTAATTTCTGTATTTCAACATGATTTAGAGCTTGTTTTTGGAAAAGTGTTTATTTCTGTTTTTCAACATGATTTAGAGCTTGTTTTTGGAAAAGTGTTTATTTCTGTATTTCAATGTTGCAACTTGCTGAAAACTGTCCACAGTGTTCCTAACATCCTGATTAAACAGTACTGAAAAAAAATTAACTTCCAGGGTGCATCAAACATGATTTAGAGCTTGTTTATGGAAAAGTGTAAATTTCTGTATTTCAACATGATTTGAAGCTTGTTTTTCAAAAGTGCTTATTTCTGTTTTTCAACATGATTTAGAGCTTGTTTTCGGAAAAGTGTTTATTTCTGTATTTCAATGTTGCAACTTGCTGAAAACTGTCCACAGTGTTCCAAACATCCTGATTAAACAGTACTGAAAAAAAATAACTTCCAGAGTGCATCAAACATGATTTAGAGCTTGTTTATGGAAAAGTGTCAATTTCTGTATTTCAACATGATTTGGAGCTTGTTTTTGGAAAAGTGTTAATTTCTGTATTTCAACATGATTTGAAGCTTGTTTTTGAAAAGTGCTTATTTCTGTTTTTCAACATGATTTAGAGCTTGTTTTTGGAAAAGTGTTTATTTCTGTATTTCAATGTTGCAACTTGCTGAAAACTGTCCACAGTGTTCCTGACATCCTGATTAAACAGTACTGAAAAAAAATTAACTTCCAGAGTGCATCAAACATGATTTAGAGCTTGTTTATGGAAAAGTGTAAATTTCTGTATTTCAACATGATTTGGAGCTTGTTTTTGGAAAAGTGTTAATTTCTGTATTTCAACATGATTTAGAGCTTGTTTTTGGAAAAGTGTTTATTTCTGTATTTCAACATGATTTAGAGCTTGTTTTTGAAAAAGTGTTTATTTCTGTATTTCAATGTTGCAACTTGCTGAAAACTGTCCACAGTGTTCCTAACATCCTGATTAAACAGTACTGGGAAAAAATTAACTTCCAGAGTGCATCAAACATGATTTAGAGCTTGTTTATGGAAAAGTGTTTATTTCTGTATTTCAACATGATTTGGAGCTTGTTTTTGGAAAAGTGTTAATTTCTGTATTTCAACATGATTTAGAGCTTGTTTTTGGAAAAGTGTTTATTTCTGTATTTCAACATGATTTAGAGCTTGTTTTTGGAAAAGTGTTTATTTCTGTATTTCAATGTTGCAACTTGCTGAAAACTGTCCACAGTGTTCCTATCATCCTGATTAAACAGTACTGAAAAAAAATTTACTTCCAGAGTGCATCAAACATGATTTAGAGCTTGTTTATGGAAAAGTGTTTATTTCTGTATTTCAACATGATTTGGAGCTTGTTTTTGGAAAAGTGTCAATTTCTGTATTTCAACATGATTTGGAGCTTGTTTTTGGAAAAGTGTTTATTTCTGTTTTTCAACATGATTTAGAGCTTGTTTTTGGAAAAGTGTTTATTTCTGTATTTCAATGTTGCAACTTGCTGAAAACTGTCCACATTGTTCCTAACATCCTGATTAAACAGTACTGAAAAAAAATTAACTTCCAGAGTGCATCAAACATGATTTAGAGCTTGTTTATGGAAAAGTGTAAATTTCTGTATTTCAACATGATTTGAAGCTTGTTTTTCAAAAGTGCTTATTTCTGTTTTTCAACATGATTTAGAGCTTGTTTTTGGAAAAGTGTTTATTTCTGTATTTCAATGTTGCAACTTGCTGAAAACTGTCCACAGTGTTCCTGACATCCTGATTAAACAGTACTGAAAAAAAATTAACTTCCAGAGTGCATCAAACATGATTTAGAGCTTGTTTATGGAAAAGTGTTTATTTCTGTATTTCAACATGATTTGGAGCTTGTTTTTGGAAAAGTGTCAATTTCTGCATTTCAACATGATTTGAAGCTTGTTTTTCAAAAGTGCTTATTTCTGTTTTTCAACATGATTTAGAGCTTGTTTTTGGAAAAGTGTTTATTTCTGTATTTCAATGTTGCAACTTGCTGAAAACTGTCCACAGTGTTCCTAACATCCTAATTAAACAGTACTGAAAAAAAATTAACTTCCAGAGTGCATCAAACATGATTTAGAGCTTGTTTATGGAAAAGTGTTTATTTCTGTATTTCAACATGATTTGGAGCTTGTTTTTGGAAAAGTGTCAATTTCTGTATTTCAACATGATTTGAAGCTTGTTTTTGAAAAGTGCTTATTTCTGTTTTTCAACATGATTTAGAGCTTGTTTTTGGAAAAGTGTTTATTTCTGTATTTCAATGTTGCAACTTGCTGAAAACTGTCCACAGTGTTCCTAACATCCTGATTAGACAGTACTGAAAAAAAATTAACTTCCAGAGTGCATCAAACATGATTTAGAGCTTGTTTATGGAAAAGTGTTTATTTCTGTATGTCAACATGATTTGGAGCTTGTTTTTGGAAAAGTGTCAATTTCTGTATTTCAACATGATTTGAAGCTTGTTTTTGAAATGTGCTTATTTCTGTTTTTCAACATGATTTAGAGCTTGTTTTTGGAAAAGTGTTTATTTCTGTATTTCAATGTTGCAACTTGCTGAAAACTGTCCACAGTGTTCCTAACATCCCGATTAAACAGTACTGAAAAAAATTAACTTCCAGAGTGCATCAAACATGATTTAGAGCTTGTTTATGGAAAAGTGTAAATTTCTGTATTTCAACATGATTTGGAGCTTGTTTTTGGAAAAGTGTTAATTTCTGTATTTCAACATGATTTGAAGCTTGTTTTTGAAAAGTGCTTATTTCTGTTTTTCAACATGATTTAGAGCTTGTTTTTGGAAAAGTGTTTATTTCTGTATTTCAATGTTGCAACTTGCTGAAAACTGTCCACAGTGTTCCTGACATCCTGATTAAACAGTACTGAAAAAAAATTAACTTCCAGAGTGCATCAAACATGATTTAGAGCTTGTTTATGGAAAAGTGTAAATTTCTGTATTTCAACATGATTTGGAGCTTGTTTTTGGAAAAGTGTTAATTTCTGTATTTCAACATGATTTAGAGCTTGTTTTTGGAAAAGTGTTTATTTCTGTATTTCAACATGATTTAGAGCTTGTTTTTGAAAAAGTGTTTATTTCTGTATTTCAATGTTGCAACTTGCTGAAAACTGTCCACAGTGTTCCTAACATCCTGATTAAACAGTACTGGGAAAAAATTAACTTCCAGAGTGCATCAAACATGATTTAGAGCTTGTTTATGGAAAAGTGTTTATTTCTGTATTTCAACATGATTTGGAGCTTGTTTTTGGAAAAGTGTTAATTTCTGTATTTCAACATGATTTAGAGCTTGTTTTTGGAAAAGTGTTTATTTCTGTATTTCAACATGATTTAGAGCTTGTTTTTGGAAAAGTGTTTATTTCTGTATTTCAATGTTGCAACTTGCTGAAAACTGTCCACAGTGTTCCTATCATCCTGATTAAACAGTACTGAAAAAAAATTTACTTCCAGAGTGCATCAAACAAGATTTAGAGCTTGTTTATGGAAAAGTGTTTATTTCTGTATTTCAACATGATTTGGAGCTTGTTTTTGGAAAAGTGTCAATTTCTGTATTTCAACATGATTTGGAGCTTGTTTTTGGAAAAGTGTTTATTTCTGTTTTTCAACATGATTTAGAGCTTGTTTTTGGAAAAGTGTTTATTTCTGTATTTCAATGTTGCAACTTGCTGAAAACTGTCCACATTGTTCCTAACATCCTGATTAAACAGTACTGAAAAAAAATTAACTTCCAGAGTGCATCAAACATGATTTAGAGCTTGTTTATGGAAAAGTGTAAATTTCTGTATTTCAACATGATTTGAAGCTTGTTTTTCAAAAGTGCTTATTTCTGTTTTTCAACATGATTTAGAGCTTGTTTTTGGAAAAGTGTTTATTTCTGTATTTCAATGTTGCAACTTGCTGAAAACTGTCCACAGTGTTCCTGACATCCTGATTAAACAGTACTGAAAAAAAATTAACTTCCAGAGTGCATCAAACATGATTTAGAGCTTGTTTATGGAAAAGTGTTTATTTCTGTATTTCAACATGATTTGGAGCTTGTTTTTGGAAAAGTGTCAATTTCTGCATTTCAACATGATTTGAAGCTTGTTTTTCAAAAGTGCTTATTTCTGTTTTTCAACATGATTTAGAGCTTGTTTTTGGAAAAGTGTTTATTTCTGTATTTCAATGTTGCAACTTGCTGAAAACTGTCCACAGTGTTCCTAACATCCTAATTAAACAGTACTGAAAAAAAATTAACTTCCAGAGTGCATCAAACATGATTTAGAGCTTGTTTATGGAAAAGTGTTTATTTCTGTATTTCAACATGATTTGGAGCTTGTTTTTGGAAAAGTGTCAATTTCTGTATTTCAACATGATTTGAAGCTTGTTTTTGAAAAGTGCTTATTTCTGTTTTTCAACATGATTTAGAGCTTGTTTTTGGAAAAGTGTTTATTTCTGTATTTCAATGTTGCAACTTGCTGAAAACTGTCCACAGTGTTCCTAACATCCTGATTAGACAGTACTGAAAAAAAATTAACTTCCAGAGTGCATCAAACATGATTTAGAGCTTGTTTATGGAAAAGTGTTTATTTCTGTATGTCAACATGATTTGGAGCTTGTTTTTGGAAAAGTGTCAATTTCTGTATTTCAACATGATTTGAAGCTTGTTTTTGAAATGTGCTTATTTCTGTTTTTCAACATGATTTAGAGCTTGTTTTTGGAAAAGTGTTTATTTCTGTATTTCAATGTTGCAACTTGCTGAAAACTGTCCACAGTGTTCCTAACATCCCGATTAAACAGTACTGAAAAAAATTAACTTCCAGAGTGCATCAAACATGATTTAGAGCTTGTTTATGGAAAAGTGTAAATTTCTGTATTTCAACATGATTTGGAGCTTGTTTTTGGAAAAGTGTTAATTTCTGTATTTCAACATGATTTAGAGCTTGTTTTTGGAAAAGTGTTTATTTCTGTTTTTCAACTTGATTTAGAGCTTGTTTTTGGAAAAGTGTTTATTTCTGTATTTCAATGTTGCAACTTGCTGAAAACTGTCCACAGTGTTCCTAACATCCTGATTAAACAGTACTGAAAAAAAATTAACTTCCAGAGTGCATCAAACATGATTTAGAGCTTGTTTATGGAAAAGTGTAAATTTCTGTATTTCAACATGATTTGAAGCTTGTTTTTCAAAAGTGCTTATTTCTGTTTTTCAACATGATTTAGAGCTTGTTTTCGGAAAAGTGTTTATTTCTGTATTTCAATGTTGCAACTTGCTGAAAACTGTCCACAGTGTTCCTAACATCCTGATTAAACAGTACTGAAAAAAAATAACTTCCAGAGTGCATCAAACATGATTTAGAGCTTGTTTATGGAAAAGTGTCAATTTCTGTATTTCAACATGATTTGGAGCTTGTTTTTGGAAAAGTGTTAATTTCTGTATTTCAACATGATTTGAAGCTTGTTTTTGAAAAGTGCTTATTTCTGTTTTTCAACATGATTTAGAGCTTGTTTATGGAAAAGTGTTTATTTCTGTATTTGAATGTTGCAACTTGCTGAAAACTGTCCACAGTGTTCCTGACATCCTGATTAAACAGTACTGAAAAAAAATTAACTTCCAGAGTGCATCAAACATGATTTAGAGCTTGTTTATGGAAAAGTGTAAATTTCTGTATTTCAACATGATTTGGAGCTTGTTTTTGGAAAAGTGTTAATTTCTGTATTTCAACATGATTTAGAGCTTGTTTTTGGAAAAGTGTTTATTTCTGTATTTCAACATGATTTAGAGCTTGTTTTTGAAAAAGTGTTTATTTCTGTATTTCAATGTTGCAACTTGCTGAAAACTGTCCACAGTGTTCCTAACATCCTGATTAAACAGTACTGGGAAAAAATTAACTTCCAGAGTGCATCAAACATGATTTAGAGCTTGTTTATGGAAAAGTGTTTATTTCTGTATTTCAACATGATTTGGAGCTTGTTTTTGGAAAAGTGTTAATTTCTGTATTTCAACATGATTTAGAGCTTGTTTTTGGAAAAGTGTTTATTTCTGTATTTCAACATGATTTAGAGCTTGTTTTTGGAAAAGTGTTTATTTCTGTATTTCAATGTTGCAACTTGCTGAAAACTGTCCACAGTGTTCCTATCATCCTGATTAAACAGTACTGAAAAAAAATTTACTTCCAGAGTGCATCAAACATGATTTAGAGCTTGTTTATGGAAAAGTGTAAATTTCTGTATTTCAACATGATTTGGAGCTTGTTTTTGGAAAAGTGTCAATTTCTGCATTTCAACATGATTTGAAGCTTGTTTTTCAAAAGTGCTTATTTCTGTTTTTCAACATGATTTAGAGCTTGTTTTTGGAAAAGTGTTTATTTCTGTATTTCAATGTTGCAACTTGCTGAAAACTGTCCACAGTGTTCCTAACATCCTGATTAAACAGTACTGGAAAAAAAATAACTTCCAGAGTGCATCAAACATGATTTAGAGCTTGTTTATGGAAAAGTGTCAATTTCTGTATTTCAACATGATTTGGAGCTAGTTTTTGGAAAAGTGTTAATTTCTGTATTTCAACATGATTTAAGAGCTTGTTTTTGGAAAATTGTTTATTTCTGTATTTCAATGTTGCAACTTGCTGAAAACTGTCCACAGTGTTCCTAACATCCTGATTAAACAGTACTGAAAAAAAATTAACTTCCAGAGTGCATCAAACATGATTTAGAGCTTGTTTATGGAAAAGTGTAAATTTCTGTATTTCAACATGATTTGAAGCTTGTTTTTCAAAAGTGCTTATTTCTGTTTTTCAACATGATTTAGAGCTTGTTTTCGGAAAAGTGTTTATTTCTGTATTTCAATGTTGCAACTTGCTGAAAACTGTCCACAGTGTTCCTAACATCCTGATTAAACAGTACTGAAAAAAAATAACTTCCAGAGTGCATCAAACATGATTTAGAGCTTGTTTATGGAAAAGTGTCAATTTCTGTATTTCAACATGATTTGGAGCTTGTTTTTGGAAAAGTGTTAATTTCTGTATTTCAACATGATTTAGAGCTTGTTTTTGGAAAAGTGTTTATTTCTGTATTTCAACATGATTTAGAGCTTGTTTTTGAAAAAGTGTTTATTTCTGTATTTCAATGTTGCAACTTGCTGAAAACTGTCCACAGTGTTCCTAACATCCTGATTAAACAGTACTGGGAAAAAATTAACTTCCAGAGTGCATCAAACATGATTTAGAGCTTGTTTATGGAAAAGTGTTTATTTCTGTATTTCAACATGATTTGGAGCTTGTTTTTGGAAAAGTGTTAATTTCTGTATTTCAACATGATTTAGAGCTTGTTTTTGGAAAAGTGTTTATTTCTGTATTTCAACATGATTTAGAGCTTGTTTTTGGAAAAGTGTTTATTTCTGTATTTCAATGTTGCAACTTGCTGAAAACTGTCCACAGTGTTCCTATCATCCTGATTAAACAGTACTGAAAAAAAATTTACTTCCAGAGTGCATCAAACATGATTTAGAGCTTGTTTATGGAAAAGTGTTTATTTCTGTATTTCAACATGATTTGGAGCTTGTTTTTGGAAAAGTGTCAATTTCTGCATTTCAACATGATTTGAAGCTTGTTTTTCAAAAGTGCTTATTTCTGTTTTTCAACATGATTTAGAGCTTGTTTTTGGAAAAGTGTTTATTTCTGTATTTCAATGTTGCAACTTGCTGAAAACTGTCCACAGTGTTCCTAACATCCTGATTAAACAGTACTGGAAAAAAAATAACTTCCAGAGTGCATCAAACATGATTTAGAGCTTGTTTATGGAAAAGTGTCAATTTCTGTATTTCAACATGATTTGGAGCTAGTTTTTGGAAAAGTGTTAACTTCTGTATTTCAACATGATTTAAGAGCTTGTTTTTGGAAAATTGTTTATTTCTGTATTTCAATGTTGCAACTTGCTGAAAACTGTCCACAGTGTTCCTAACATCCTGATTAAACAGTACTGAAAAAAAATTAACTTCCAGAGTGCATCAAACATGATTTAGAGCTTGTTTATGGAAAAGTGTTTATTTCTGTTTTTCAACATGATTTGGAGCTTGTTTTTGGAAAAGTGTCAATTTCTGTATTTCAACATGATTTGAAGCTTGTTTTTGAAAAGTGCTTATTTCTGTTTTTCAACATGATTTAGAGCTTGTTTTTGGAAAAGTGTTTATTTCTGTATTTCAATGTTGCAACTTGCTGAAAACTGTCCACAGTGTTCCTAACATCCTGATTAGACAGTACTGAAAAAAAATTAACTTCCAGAGTGCATCAAACATGATTTAGAGCTTGTTTATGGAAAAGTGTTTATTTCTGTATGTCAACATGATTTGGAGCTTGTTTTTGAAATGTGCTTATTTCTGTTTTTCAACATGATTTAGAGCTTGTTTTTGGAAAAGTGTTTATTTCTGTATTTCAATGTTGCAACTTGCTGAAAACTATCCACAGTGTTCCTATCATCCTGATTAAACAGTACTGAAAAAAAATTCACTTCCAGAGTGCATCAAACATGATTTAGAGCTTGTTTATGGAAAAGTGTTTATTTCTGTATTTCAACATGATTTGGAGCTTGTTTTTGGAAAAGTGTCAATTTCTGTATTTCAACATGATTTGAAGCTTGTTTTTCAAAAGTGCTTATTTCTGTTTTTCAACATGATTTATAGCTTGTTTTTGGAAAAGTGTTTATTTCTGTATTTCAATGTTGCAACTTGCTGAAAACTGTCCACAGTGTTCCTAACATCCTGATTAAACAGTACTGAAAAAAAATTAACTTCCAGAGTGCATCAAACATGATTTAGAGCTTGTTTATGGAAAAGTGTCAATTTCTGTATTTCAACATGATTTGGAGCTTGTTTTTGGAAAAGTGTTAATTTCTGTATTTCAACATGATTTGAAGCTTGTTTTTGAAAAGTGCTTATTTCTGTTTTTCAACATGATTTAGAGCTTGTTTATGGAAAAGTGTTTATTTCTGTATTTGAATGTTGCAACTTGCTGAAAACTGTCCACAGTGTTCCTGACATCCTGATTAAACAGTACTGAAAAAAAATTAACTTCCAGAGTGCATCAAACATGATTTAGAGCTTGTTTATGGAAAAGTGTTCATTTCTGTATTTCAACATGATTTGGAGCTTGTTTTTGGAAAAGTGTCAATTTCTGCATTTCAACATGATTTGAAGCTTGTTTTTCAAAAGTGCTTATTTCTGTTTTTCAACATGATTTAGAGCTTGTTTTTGGAAAAGTGTTTATTTCTGTATTTCAATGTTGCAACTTGCTGAAAACTGTCCACAGTGTTCCTAACATCCTGATTAAACAGTACTGGAAAAAAAATAACTTCCAGAGTGCATCAAACATGATTTAGAGCTTGTTTATGGAAAAGTGTCAATTTCTGTATTTCAACATGATTTGGAGCTTGTTTTTGGAAAAGTGTTAATTTCTGTATTTCAACATGATTTAGAGCTTGTTTTTGGAAAATTGTTTATTTCTGTATTTCAATGTTGCAACTTGCTGAAAACTGTCCACAGTGTTCCTAACATCCTGATTAAACAGTACTGAAAAAAAATTAACTTCCAGAGTGCATCAAACATGATTTAGAGCTTGTTTATGGAAAAGTGTTTATTTCTGTATTTCAACATGATTTGGAGCTTGTTTTTGGAAAAGTGTCAATTTCTGTATTTCAACATGATTTGAAGCTTGTTTTTGAAATGTGCTTATTTCTGTTTTTCAACATGATTTAGAGCTTGTTTTTGGAAAAGTGTTTATTTCTGTATTTCAATGTTGCAACTTGCTGAAAACTGTCCACAGTGTTCCTATCATCCTGATTAAACAGTACTGAAAAAAAATTAACTTCCAGAGTGCATCAAACATGATTTAGAGCTTGTTTATGGAAAAGTGTAAATTTCTGTATTTCAACATGATTTGGAGCTTGTTTTTGGAAAAGTGTTAATTTCTGTATTTCAACATGATTTAGAGCTTGTTTTTGGAAAAGTGTTTATTTCTGTTTTTCAACTTGATTTAGAGCTTGTTTTTGGAAAAGTGTTTATTTCTGTATTTCAATGTTGCAACTTGCTGAAAACTGTCCACAGTGTTCCTAACATCCTGATTAAACAGTACTGAAAAAAAATTAACTTCCAGAGTGCATCAAACATGATTTAGAGCTTGTTTATGGAAAAGTGTAAATTTCTGTATTTCAACATGATTTGAAGCTTGTTTTTCAAAAGTGCTTATTTCTGTTTTTCAACATGATTTAGAGCTTGTTTTCGGAAAAGTGTTTATTTCTGTATTTCAATGTTGCAACTTGCTGAAAACTGTCCACAGTGTTCCTAACATCCTGATTAAACAGTACTGAAAAAAAATAACTTCCAGAGTGCATCAAACATGATTTAGAGCTTGTTTATGGAAAAGTGTCAATTTCTGTATTTCAACATGATTTGGAGCTTGTTTTTGGAAAAGTGTCAATTTCTGTATTTCAACATGATTTGAAGCTTGTTTTTGAAAAGTGCTTATTTCTGTTTTTCAACATGATTTAGAGCTTGTTTTTGGAAAAGTGTTTATTTCTGTATTTGAATGTTGCAACTTGCTGAAAACTGTCCACAGTGTTCCTGACATCCTGATTAAACAGTACTGAAAAAAAATTAACTTCCAGAGTGCATCAAACATGATTTAGAGCTTGTTTATGGAAAAGTGTTTATTTCTGTATTTCAACATGATTTGGAGCTTGTTTTTGGAAAAGTGTCAATTTCTGCATTTCAACATGATTTGAAGCTTGTTTTTCAAAAGTGCTTATTTCTGTTTTTCAACATGATTTAGAGCTTGTTTTTGGAAAAGTGTTTATTTCTGTATTTCAATGTTGCAACTTGCTGAAAACTGTCCACAGTGTTCCTAACATCCTGATTAAACAGTACTGGAAAAAAAATAACTTCCAGAGTGCATCAAACATGATTTAGAGCTTGTTTATGGAAAAGTGTCAATTTCTGTATTTCAACATGATTTGGAGCTTGTTTTTGGAAAAGTGTTAATTTCTGTATTTCAACATGATTTAGAGCTTGTTTTTGGAAAATTGTTTATTTCTGTATTTCAATGTTGCAACTTGCTGAAAACTGTCCACAGTGTTCCTAACATCCTGATTAAACAGTACTGAAAAAAAATTAACTTCCAGAGTGCATCAAACATGATTTAGAGCTTGTTTATGGAAAAGTGTTTATTTCTGTATTTCAACATGATTTGGAGCTTGTTTTTGGAAAAGTGTCAATTTCTGTATTTCAACATGATTTGAAGCTTGTTTTTGAAATGTGCTTATTTCTGTTTTTCAACATGATTTAGAGCTTGTTTTTGGAAAAGTGTTTATTTCTGTATTTCAATGTTGCAACTTGCTGAAAACTGTCCACAGTGTTCCTATCATCCTGATTAAACAGTACTGAAAAAAAATTAACTTCCAGAGTGCATCAAACATGATTTAGAGCTTGTTTATGGAAAAGTGTAAATTTCTGTATTTCAACATGATTTGGAGCTTGTTTTTGGAAAAGTGTTAATTTCTGTATTTCAACATGATTTAGAGCTTGTTTTTGGAAAAGTGTTTATTTCTGTATTTCAACATGATTTAGAGCTTGTTTTTGAAAAAGTGTTTATTTCTGTATTTCAATGTTGCAACTTGCTGAAAACTGTCCACAGTGTTCCTAACATCCTGATTAAACAGTACTGGGAAAAAATTAACTTCCAGAGTGCATCAAACATGATTTAGAGCTTGTTTATGGAAAAGTGTTTATTTCTGTATTTCAACATGATTTGGAGCTTGTTTTTGGAAAAGTGTTAATTTCTGTATTTCAACATGATTTAGAGCTTGTTTTTGGAAAAGTGTTTATTTCTGTATTTCAACATGATTTAGAGCTTGTTTTTGGAAAAGTGTTTATTTCTGTATTTCAATGTTGCAACTTGCTGAAAACTGTCCACAGTGTTCCTATCATCCTGATTAAACAGTACTGAAAAAAAATTTACTTCCAGAGTGCATCAAACATGATTTAGAGCTTGTTTATGGAAAAGTGTTTATTTCTGTATTTCAACATGATTTGGAGCTTGTTTTTGGAAAAGTGTCAATTTCTGCATTTCAACATGATTTGAAGCTTGTTTTTCAAAAGTGCTTATTTCTGTTTTTCAACATGATTTAGAGCTTGTTTTTGGAAAAGTGTTTATTTCTGTATTTCAATGTTGCAACTTGCTGAAAACTGTCCACAGTGTTCCTAACATCCTGATTAAACAGTACTGAAAAAAAATTAACTTCCAGAGTGCATCAAACATGATTTAGAGCTTGTTTATGGAAAAGTGTCTATTTCTGTATTTCAACATGATTTGGAGCTTGTTTTTGGAAAAGTGTTAATTTCTGTATTTCAACATGATTTGAGAGCTTGTTTTTGGAAAAGTGTTTATTTCTGTATTTCAATGTTGCAACTTGCTGAAAACTGTCCACAGTGTTCCTAACATCCTGATTAAACAGTACTGAAAAAAAATTAACTTCCAGAGTGCATCAAACATGATTTAGAGCTTGTTTATGGAAAAGTTTTTATTTCTGTATTTCAACATGATTTGGAGCTTGTTTTTGGAAAAGTGTTTATTTCTGTATTTCAATGTTGCAACTTGCTGAAAACTGTCCACAGTGTTCCTAACATCCTGATTAAACAGTACTGAAAAAAAATTAACTTCCAGAGTGCATCAAACATGATTTAGAGCTTGTTTATGGAAAAGTGTTTATTTCTGTATTTCAACATGATTTGGAGCTTGTTTTTGGAAAAGTGTTAATTTCTGTATTTCAACATGATTTGAAGCTTGTTTTTGCAAAAGTGCTTATTTCTGTTTTTCAACATGATTTAGAGCTTGTTTTTGGAAAAGTGTTTATTTCTGTATTTCAATGTTGCAACTTGCTGAAAACTGTCCACAGTGTTCCTAACATCCTGATTAAACAGTACTGAAAAAAAATTAACTTCCAGAGTGCATCAAACATGATTTAGAGCTTGTTTATGGAAAAGTGTCAATTTCTGTATTTCAACATGATTTGGAGCTTGTTTTTGGAAAAGTGTCAATTTCTGTATTTCAACATGATTTGAAGCTTGTTTTTGAAAAGTGCTTATTTCTGTTTTTCAACATGATTTAGAGCTTGTTTTTGGAAAAGTGTTTATTTCTGTATTTCAATGTTGCAACTTGCTGAAAACTGTCCACAGTGTTCCTAACATCCTGATTAAACAGTACTGAAAAAAAATTAACTTCCAGAGTGCATCAAACATGATTTAGAGCTTGTTTATGGAAAAGTGTTCATTTCTGTATTTCAACATGATTTGGAGCTTGTTTTTGGAAAAGTGTCAATTTCTGTATTTCAACATGATTTGAAGCTTGTTTTTGAAAAGTGTTTATTTCTGTATTTCAACATGATTTAGAGCTTGTTTTTGGAAAAGTGTTTATTTCTGTATTTCAATGTTGCAACTTGCTGAAAACTGTCCACAGTGTTCCTAACATCCTGATTAAACAGTACTGAAAAAAAATTAACTTCCAGAGTGCATCAAACATGATTTAGAGCTTGTTTATGGAAAAGTGTCAATTTCTGTATTTCAACATGATTTGGAGCTTGTTTTTGGAAAAGTGTCAATTTCTGTATTTCAACATGATTTGAAGCTTGTTTTTGAAAAGTGCTTATTTCTGTATTTCAACATGATTTAGAGCTTGTTTTTGGAAAAGTGTTTATTTCTGTATTTCAATGTTGCAACTTGCTGAAAACTGTCCACAGTGTTCCTAACATCCTGATTAAACAGTACTGAAAAAAAATTAACTTCCAGAGTGCATCAAACATGATTTAGAGCTTGTTTATGGAAAAGTGTTTATTTCTGTATTTCAACATGATTTGGAGCTTGTTTTTGGAAAAGTGTTAATTTCTGTATTTCAACATGATTTGAAGCTTGTTTTTGAAAAGTGCTTATTTCTGTTTTTCAACATGATTTAGAGCTTGTTTTTGGAAAAGTGTTTATTTCTGTATTTCAATGTTGCAACTTGCTGAAAACTGTCCACAGTGTTCCTAACATCCTGATTAAACAGTACTGAAAAAAAATTAACTTCCAGAGTGCATCAAACATGATTTAGAGCTTGTTTATGGAAAAGTGTCAATTTCTGTATTTCAACATGATTTGGAGCTTGTTTTTGGAAAAGTGTCAATTTCTGTATTTCAACATGATTTGAAGCTTGTTTTTGAAAAGTGCTTATTTCTGTTTTTCAACATGATTTAGAGCTTGTTTTTGGAAAAGTGTTTATTTCTGTATTTCAATGTTGCAACTTGCTGAAAACTGTCCACAGTGTTCCTAACATCCTGATTAAACAGTACTGAAAAAAAATTAACTTCCAGAGTGCATCAAACATGATTTAGAGCTTGTTTATGGAAAAGTGTAAATTTCTGTATTTCAACATGATTTGAAGCTTGTTTTTCAAAAGTGCTTATTTCTGTATTTCAACATGATTTAGAGCTTGTTTTTGGAAAAGTGTTTATTTCTGTATTTCAATGTTGCAACTTGCTGAAAACTGTCCACAGTGTTCCTAACATCCTGATTAAACAGTACTGAAAAAAAATTAACTTCCAGAGTGCATCAAACATGATTTAGAGCTTGTTTATGGAAAAGTTTTTATTTCTGTATTTCAACATGATTTGGAGCTTGTTTTTGGAAAAGTGTTAATTTCTGTATTTCAACATGATTTGAAGCTTGTTTTTGAAAAGTGCTTATTTCTGTTTTTCAACATGATTTAGAGCTTGTTTTTGGAAAAGTGTTTATTTCTGTATTTCAATGTTGCAACTTGCTGAAAACTGTCCACAGTGTTCCTAACATCCTGATTAAACAGTACTGAAAAAAAATTAACTTCCAGAGTGCATCAAACATGATTTAGAGCTTGTTTATGGAAAAGTGTCAATTTCTGTATTTCAACATGATTTGGAGCTTGTTTTTGGAAAAGTGTTAATTTCTGTATTTCAACATGATTTAGAGCTTGTTTTTGGAAAAGTGTTTATTTCTGTATTTCAACATGATTTAGAGCTTGTTTTTGGAAAAGTGTTTATTTCTGTATTTCAATGTTGCAACTTGCTGAAAACTGTCCACAGTGTTCCTAACATCCTGATTAAACAGTACTGAAAAAAAATTAACTTCCAGAGTGCATCAAACATGATTTAGAGCTTGTTTATGGAAAAGTTTTTATTTCTGTATTTCAACATGATTTGGAGCTTGTTTTTGGAAAAGTGTTAATTTCTGTATTTCAACATGATTTGAAGCTTGTTTTTGAAAAGTGCTTATTTCTGTATTTCAACATGATTTAGAGCTTGTTTTTGGAAAAGTGTTTATTTCTGTATTTCAATGTTGCAACTTGCTGAAAACTGTCCACAGTGTTCCTAACATCCTGATTAAACAGTACTGAAAAAAAATTAACTTCCAGAGTGCATCAAACATGATTTAGAGCTTGTTTATGGAAAAGTGTCAATTTCTGTATTTCAACATGATTTGGAGCTTGTTTTTGGAAAAGTGTTAATTTCTGTATTTCAACATGATTTGAGAGCTTGTTTTTGGAAAAGTGTTTATTTCTGTATTTCAACATGATTTAGAGCTTGTTTTTGGAAAAGTGTTTATTTCTGTATTTCAATGTTGCAACTTGCTGAAAACTGTCCACAGTGTTCCTAACATCCTGATTAAACAGTACTGAAAAAAAATTAACTTCCAGAGTGCATCAAACATGATTTAGAGCTTGTTTATGGAAAAGTGTCAATTTCTGTATTTCAACATGATTTAGAGCTTGTTTTTGGAAAAGTGTTAATTTCTGTATTTCAACATGATTTAGAGCTTGTTTTTGGAAAAGTGTTTATTTCTGTATTTCAATGTTGCAACTTGCTGAAAACTGTCCACAGTGTTCCTAACATCCTGATTAAACAGTACTGAAAAAAAATTAACTTCCAGAGTGCATCAAACATGATTTAGAGCTTGTTTATGGAAAAGTGTTAATTTCTGTATTTCAACATGATTTGAGCTTGTTTTTGAAAAGTGCTTATTTCTGTTTTTCAACATGATTTGGAGCTTGTTTTTGGAAAAGTGTTTATTTCTGTATTTCAATGTTGCAACTTGCTGAAAACTGTCCACAGTGTTCCTAACATCCTGATTAAACAGTACTGAAAAAAAATTAACTTCCAGAGTGCATCAAACATGATTTAGAGCTTGTTTATGGAAAAGTGTTAATTTCTGTATTTCAACATGATTTGGAGCTTGTTTTTGGAAAAGTGTTTATTTCTGTATTTCAACATGATTTAGAGCTTGTTTTTGGAAAAGTGTTTATTTCTGTATTTCAACATGATTTAGAGCTTGTTTTTGGAAAAGTGTTTATTTCTGTATTTCAATGTTGCAACTTGCTGAAAACTGTCCACAGTGTTCCTAACATCCTGATTAAACAGTACTGAAAAAAAATTAACTTCCAGAGTGCATCAAACATGATTTAGAGCTTGTTTATGGAAAAGTGTTTATTTCTGTATTTCAACATGATTTGGAGCTTGTTTTTGGAAAAGTGTCAATTTCTGTATTTCAACATGATTTGAAGCTTGTTTTTGAAAAGTGCTTATTTCTGTATTTCAACATGATTTAGAGCTTGTTTTTGGAAAAGTGTTTATTTCTGTATTTCAATGTTGCAACTTGCTGAAAACTGTCCACAGTGTTCCTAACATCCTGATTAAACAGTACTGAAAAAAAATTAACTTCCAGAGTGCATCAAACATGATTTAGAGCTTGTTTATGGAAAAGTGTTTATTTCTGTATTTCAACATGATTTGGAGCTTGTTTTTGGAAAAGTGTTAATTTCTGTATTTCAACATGATTTGAAGCTTGTTTTTGAAAAGTGCTTATTTCTGTATTTCAACATGATTTAGAGCTTGTTTTTGGAAAAGTGTTTATTTCTGTATTTCAATGTTGCAACTTGCTGAAAACTGTCCACAGTGTTCCTAACATCCTGATTAAACAGTACTGAAAAAAAATTAACTTCCAGAGTGCATCAAACATGATTTAGAGCTTGTTTATGGAAAAGTGTCAATTTCTGTATTTCAACATGATTTGGAGCTTGTTTTTGGAAAAGTGTTAACTTCTACTGCCTCAGAAACCCGGATCCGGGAGCACCCCCCACCCCCCACACACTGTTTAGCATAGCTAGCATAGCTTCACAAGTAGATAGTAGCATCTAAATATCATTAAATCACAAGTCCAAGACACCAGATGAAAGATACAGATCTTGTGAATAAAGCCACCATTTCCGATTTTTAAAATGTTTTACAGGGAAGACACAATATGTAAAGATGTACATCTATTACCTAAAAACACATTAGCATAATCCACCATCTTTTATTTGTCCACCAACACCAGTAGCCATCACCAATTCGGCTAAACTAAGATATTTATAGCCCCTAACCAACAAAAAAACTCATTAGATGACAGTCTGATAACATATTTATGGTATGGGATAGGTTTTGTTAGAAAAAAGTGCATATTTCAGGTAGCTGCCATAGGTTACAATTGCACCCACCGTCACAAATGGACTAGAATAATTACAATGAGCAACGTGTTTACCTAACTACTAATCATCAAACATTTCGTAAAAATACACAGCATACACGAATCGAAAGACACAGATCCTGTGAATACAGACAATATTTCAGATTTTCTAAGTGTCTTACAGCGAAAACACAATAAATCGTTATATTAGCGTAGCACATAGCACATAGCAGCCCAGCATTGATTCTAGCCAAAGTGAGCGATAAAAGTCAACATCGCCAAAAGATATTAATTTTTTCACTAACCTTCTCAGAATTCTTCCGATGACACTCCTGTAACATCATTTTACAATATACATATACAGTTTGTTCGAAAAGGTGCATATTTAGCCATACAAAACCGTGGTTACACAATGAAAATAGTAGCAAAACAAGCCTGAAAATGTCGGTCGCCATCTTTCAGAGTGATCTGGTTTAATTAATAGCTAATCATATACTTGACTAAAAAATACAGGGTTTACAGGAATCGAAAGACAAATTAGTTCTTAATGCAACCGCTGATTTACATTTTTAAAATTATCCTTACTTTTCAATACAGGGTTCGCCAAGTGAAGCTATACCAAACAAAATGGCGAAATGTGCGTTTAAAATATTTCGACAGAAACACGATTTATCATATTAAATATTGCTTACTTTGAGGTGTTCTTCCATCAGATTCTTGGGCAATGTATCCTTTCTATGTTATAAACGTCTTTTGGTCGATAGATGTCCTCTGTCCTTCGAAATGTCCACCACCAACGACCGACACCCCAAAACGTGTCCAAAGTTTCAGAGTGCACAACAAATAAATTCCTCTAAAATCGCACTAAACGGATATAAATTGCTATAAAACGGTTCAAATTAACTACATTTTGATGTTTTTAACACCTAAAACGAGTGAAAACATGACCGGAGAAATATTGCTGGTTAGAAAACGATTTGGAACGAGGCAGGTCCGATGCCCTTCACGCTTCAGGCGCACGACGAGAAAGGGCGGTCTCTATACATTTTGGTCTTTTATACTGGCTGTGAATATCCCATCGATTCCATTGAAAGCGTGATGACGTACAGACACCCAGAGGAAGACGTAGGCAGTGTCGGTTTCTTCATAGCATTCACTGTCGCCTTAAAAACAGACCCCAGATCAGAGGTAAAAAAAATTGAAATCTGAACCCTGTCATGAAAAGTGCTGTAGAAATTGTTCTGTACAACTCAGAGACAAAATTTCAACTTCTATAGAAACTAGAAGGTGTTTTCTATCCAATAATAACAATAATATGCATATTGTACGATCAAGAATTTAGCACGAGGCAGTTTAATTTGGAGACACAAATATGCTAATGCGGAACAGCACCCCCTATAGTTCCAAGAGGTTCATACTGATTTCTGGGGGTTTATTTCTGTTTTCAACATGATTTAGAGCTTGTTTTTGGAAAAGTGTTTATTTCTGTATTTCAATGTTGCAACTTGCTGAAAACTGTCCACAGTGTTCCTAACATCCTGATTAAACAGTACTGAAAAAAAATTAACTTCCAGAGTGCATCAAACATGATTTAGAGCTTGTTTATGGAAAAGTGTTTATTTCTGTATTTCAACATGATTTGGAGCTTGTTTTTGGAAAAGTGTCAATTTCTGTATTTCAACATGATTTGAGCTTGTTTTTGGAAAAGTGTTTATTTCTGTATTTCAACATGATTTAGAGCTTGTTTTTGGAAAAGTGTTTATTTCTGTATTTCAATGTTGCAACTTGCTGAAAACTGTCCACAGTGTTCCTAACATCCTGATTAAACAGTACTGAAAAAAAATTAACTTCCAGAGTGCATCAAACATGATTTAGAGCTTGTTTATGGAAAAGTGTTTATTTCTGTATTTCAACATGATTTGGAGCTTGTTTTTGGAAAAGTGTTAATTTCTGTATTTCAACATGATTTAGAGCTTGTTTTTGGAAAAGTGTTTATTTCTGTATTTCAACATGATTTAGAGCTTGTTTTTGGAAAAGTGTTTATTTCTGTATTTCAATGTTGCAACTTGCTGAAAACTGTCCACAGTGTTCCTAACATCCTGATTAAACAGTACTGAAAAAAAATTAACTTCCAGAGTGCATCAAACATGATTTAGAGCTTGTTTATGGAAAAGTGTTTATTTCTGTATTTCAACATGATTTGGAGCTTGTTTTTGGAAAAGTGTTAATTTCTGTATTTCAACATGATTTAGAGCTTGTTTTTGGAAAAGTGTTTATTTCTGTATTTCAACATGATTTAGAGCTTGTTTTTGGAAAAGTGTTTATTTCTGTATTTCAATGTTGCAACTTGCTGAAAACTGTCCACAGTGTTCCTAACATCCTGATTAAACAGTACTGAAAAAAAATTAACTTCCAGAGTGCATCAAACATGATTTAGAGCTTGTTTATGGAAAAGTGTTTATTTCTGTATTTCAACATGATTTGGAGCTTGTTTTTGGAAAAGTGTCAATTTCTGTATTTCAACATGATTTGAAGCTTGTTTTTGAAAAGTGCTTATTTCTGTATTTCAACATGATTTAGAGCTTGTTTTTGGAAAAGTGTTTATTTCTGTATTTCAATGTTGCAACTTGCTGAAAACTGTCCACAGTGTTCCTAACATCCTGATTAAACAGTACTGAAAAAAAATTAACTTCCAGAGTGCATCAAACATGATTTAGAGCTTGTTTATGGAAAAGTGTCAATTTCTGTATTTCAACATGATTTGGAGCTGTTTTTGGAAAAGTGTTATTCTGTATTTCAACATGATTTAGAGCTTGTTTTTGGAAAAGTGTTTATTTCTGTATTTCAATGTTGCAACTTGCTGAAAACTGTCCACAGTGTTCCTAACATCCTGATTAAACAGTACTGAAAAAAAATTAACTTCCAGAGTGCATCAAACATGATTTAGAGCTTGTTTATGGAAAAGTGTTTATTTCTGTATTTCAACATGATTTGGAGCTTGTTTTTGGAAAAGTGTCAATTTCTGTATTTCAACATGATTTGAAGCTTGTTTTTGAAAAGTGCTTATTTCTGTTTTTCAACATGATTTAGAGCTTGTTTTTGGAAAAGTGTTTATTTCTGTATTTCAATGTTGCAACTTGCTGAAAACTGTCCACAGTGTTCCTAACATCCTGATTAAACAGTACTGAAAAAAAATTAACTTCCAGAGTGCATCAAACATGATTTAGAGCTTGTTTATGGAAAAGTGTTTATTTCTGTATGTCAACATGATTTGGAGCTTGTTTTTGAAATGTGCTTATTTCTGTTTTTCAACATGATTTAGAGCTTGTTTTTGGAAAAGTGTTTATTTCTGTATTTCAATGTTGCAACTTGCTGAAAACTGTCCACAGTGTTCCTAACATCCTGATTAAACAGTACTGAAAAAAAATTAACTTCCAGAGTGCATCAAACATGATTTAGAGCTTGTTTATGGAAAAGTGTTTATTTCTGTATTTCAACATGATTTGGAGCTTGTTTTTGGAAAAGTGTCAATTTCTGTATTTCAACATGATTTGAAGCTTGTTTTTGAAAAGTGCTTATTTCTGTTTTTCAACATGATTTAGAGCTTGTTTTTGGAAAAGTGTTTATTTCTGTATTTCAATGTTGCAACTTGCTGAAAACTGTCCACAGTGTTCCTAACATCCTGATTAAACAGTACTGAAAAAAAATTAACTTCCAGAGTGCATCAAACATGATTTAGAGCTTGTTTATGGAAAAGTGTCAATTTCTGTATTTCAACATGATTTAGAGCTTGTTTTTGGAAAAGTGTTTATTTCTGTATTTCAACATGATTTAGAGCTTGTTTTTGGAAAAGTGTTTATTTCTGTATTTCAATGTTGCAACTTGCTGAAAACTGTCCACAGTGTTCCTAACATCCTGATTAAACAGTACTGAAAAAAAATTAACTTCCAGAGTGCATCAAACATGATTTAGAGCTTGTTTATGGAAAAGTGTTTATTTCTGTATTTCAACATGATTTGGAGCTTGTTTTTGGAAAAGTGTCAATTTCTGTATTTCAACATGATTTGAAGCTTGTTTTTGAAAAGTGCTTATTTCTGTATTTCAACATGATTTAGAGCTTGTTTTTGGAAAAGTGTTTATTTCTGTATTTCAATGTTGCAACTTGCTGAAAACTGTCCACAGTGTTCCTAACATCCTGATTAAACAGTACTGAAAAAAAATTAACTTCCAGAGTGCATCAAACATGATTTAGAGCTTGTTTATGGAAAAGTGTTTATTTCTGTATTTCAACATGATTTGGAGCTTGTTTTTGGAAAAGTGTTAATTTCTGTATTTCAACATGATTTAGAGCTTGTTTTTGGAAAATTGTTTATTTCTGTATTTCAATGTTGCAACTTGCTGAAAACTGTCCACAGTGTTCCTAACATCCTGATTAAACAGTACTGAAAAAAAATTAACTTCCAGAGTGCATCAAACATGATTTAGAGCTTGTTTATGGAAAAGTGTTTATTTCTGTATTTCAACATGATTTGGAGCTTGTTTTTGGAAAAGTGTCAATTTCTGTATTTCAACATGATTTGAAGCTTGTTTTTGAAAAGTGCTTATTTCTGTATTTCAACATGATTTAGAGCTTGTTTTTGGAAAAGTGTTTATTTCTGTATTTCAATGTTGCAACTTGCTGAAAACTGTCCACAGTGTTCCTAACATCCTGATTAAACAGTACTGAAAAAAAATTAACTTCCAGAGTGCATCAAACATGATTTAGAGCTTGTTTATGGAAAAGTGTTAATTTCTGTATTTCAACATGATTTGGAGCTTGTTTTTGGAAAAGTGTTAATTTCTGTATTTCAACATGATTTGAGAGCTTGTTTTTGGAAAAGTGCTTATTTCTGTTTTTCAACATGATTTAGAGCTTGTTTTTGGAAAAGTGTTTATTTCTGTATTTCAATGTTGCAACTTGCTGAAAACTGTCCACAGTGTTCCTAACATCCTGATTAAACAGTACTGAAAAAAAATTAACTTCCAGAGTGCATCAAACATGATTTAGAGCTTGTTTATGGAAAAGTTTTTATTTCTGTATTTCAACATGATTTGGAGCTTGTTTTTGGAAAAGTGTTTATTTCTGTATTTCAATGTTGCAACTTGCTGAAAACTGTCCACAGTGTTCCTAACATCCTGATTAAACAGTACTGAAAAAAAATTAACTTCCAGAGTGCATCAAACATGATTTAGAGCTTGTTTATGGAAAAGTGTCAATTTCTGTATTTCAACATGATTTGGAGCTTGTTTTTGGAAAAGTGTTAATTTCTGTATTTCAACATGATTTGAAGCTTGTTTTTGAAAAGTGCTTATTTCTGTTTTTCAACATGATTTAGAGCTTGTTTTTGGAAAAGTGTTTATTTCTGTATTTCAATGTTGCAACTTGCTGAAAACTGTCCACAGTGTTCCTAACATCCTGATTAAACAGTACTGAAAAAAAATTAACTTCCAGAGTGCATCAAACATGATTTAGAGCTTGTTTATGGAAAAGTGTTTATTTCTGTATTTCAACATGATTTGGAGCTTGTTTTTGGAAAAGTGTCAATTTCTGTATTTCAACATGATTTGAAGCTTGTTTTTGGAAAAGTGTTTATTTCTGTATTTCAACATGATTTAGAGCTTGTTTTTGGAAAAGTGTTTATTTCTGTATTTCAATGTTGCAACTTGCTGAAAACTGTCCACAGTGTTCCTAACATCCTGATTAAACAGTACTGAAAAAAAATTAACTTCCAGAGTGCATCAAACATGATTTAGAGCTTGTTTATGGAAAAGTGTCAATTTCTGTATTTCAACATGATTTGGAGCTTGTTTTTGGAAAAGTGTTAATTTCTGTATTTCAACATGATTTAGAGCTTGTTTTTGGAAAAGTGTTTATTTCTGTATTTCAATGTTGCAACTTGCTGAAAACTGTCCACAGTGTTCCTAACATCCTGATTAAACAGTACTGAAAAAAAATTAACTTCCAGAGTGCATCAAACATGATTTAGAGCTTGTTTATGGAAAAGTGTTTATTTCTGTATTTCAACATGATTTGGAGCTTGTTTTTGGAAAAGTGTCAATTTCTGTATTTCAACATGATTTGAAGCTTGTTTTTGAAAAGTGCTTATTTCTGTATTTCAACATGATTTAGAGCTTGTTTTTGGAAAAGTGTTTATTTCTGTATTTCAATGTTGCAACTTGCTGAAAACTGTCCACAGTGTTCCTAACATCCTGATTAAACAGTACTGAAAAAAAATTAACTTCCAGAGTGCATCAAACATGATTTAGAGCTTGTTTATGGAAAAGTGTCTATTTCTGTATTTCAACATGATTTGGAGCTTGTTTTTGGAAAAGTGTTAATTTCTGTATTTCAACATGATTTAGAGCTTGTTTTTGGAAAAGTGTTTATTTCTGTATTTCAACATGATTTAGAGCTTGTTTTTGAAAAAGTGTTTATTTCTGTATTTCAATGTTGCAACTTGCTGAAAACTGTCCACAGTGTTCCTAACATCCTGATTAAACAGTACTGGGAAAAAATTAACTTCCAGAGTGCATCAAACATGATTTAGAGCTTGTTTATGGAAAAGTGTTTATTTCTGTATTTCAACATGATTTGGAGCTTGTTTTTGGAAAAGTGTTAATTTCTGTATTTCAACATGATTTAGAGCTTGTTTTTGGAAAAGTGTTTATTTCTGTATTTCAACATGATTTAGAGCTTGTTTTTGGAAAAGTGTTTATTTCTGTATTTCAATGTTGCAACTTGCTGAAAACTGTCCACAGTGTTCCTATCATCCTGATTAAACAGTACTGAAAAAAAATTTACTTCCAGAGTGCATCAAACATGATTTAGAGCTTGTTTATGGAAAAGTGTTTATTTCTGTATTTCAACATGATTTGGAGCTTGTTTTTGGAAAAGTGTCAATTTCTGCATTTCAACATGATTTGAAGCTTGTTTTTCAAAAGTGCTTATTTCTGTTTTTCAACATGATTTAGAGCTTGTTTTTGGAAAAGTGTTTATTTCTGTATTTCAATGTTGCAACTTGCTGAAAACTGTCCACAGTGTTCCTAACATCCTGATTAAACAGTACTGGAAAAAAAATAACTTCCAGAGTGCATCAAACATGATTTAGAGCTTGTTTATGGAAAAGTGTCAATTTCTGTATTTCAACATGATTTGGAGCTAGTTTTTGGAAAAGTGTTAATTTCTGTATTTCAACATGATTTAAGAGCTTGTTTTTGGAAAATTGTTTATTTCTGTATTTCAATGTTGCAACTTGCTGAAAACTGTCCACAGTGTTCCTAACATCCTGATTAAACAGTACTGAAAAAAAATTAACTTCCAGAGTGCATCAAACATGATTTAGAGCTTGTTTATGGAAAAGTGTTTATTTCTGTATTTCAACATGATTTGGAGCTTGTTTTTGGAAAAGTGTCAATTTCTGTATTTCAACATGATTTGAAGCTTGTTTTTGAAAAGTGCTTATTTCTGTTTTTCAACATGATTTAGAGCTTGTTTTTGGAAAAGTGTTTATTTCTGTATTTCAATGTTGCAACTTGCTGAAAACTATCCACAGTGTTCCTATCATCCTGATTAAACAGTACTGAAAAAAAATTCACTTCCAGAGTGCATCAAACATGATTTAGAGCTTGTTTATGGAAAAGTGTTTATTTCTGTATTTCAACATGATTTGGAGCTTGTTTTTGGAAAAGTGTCAATTTCTGTATTTCAACATGATTTGAAGCTTGTTTTTCAAAAGTGCTTATTTCTGTTTTTCAACATGATTTATAGCTTGTTTTTGGAAAAGTGTTTATTTCTGTATTTCAATGTTGCAACTTGCTGAAAACTGTCCACAGTGTTCCTAACATCCTGATTAAACAGTACTGAAAAAAAATTAACTTCCAGAGTGCATCAAACATGATTTAGAGCTTGTTTATGGAAAAGTGTCAATTTCTGTATTTCAACATGATTTGGAGCTTGTTTTTGGAAAAGTGTTAATTTCTGTATTTCAACATGATTTGAAGCTTGTTTTTGAAAAGTGCTTATTTCTGTTTTTCAACATGATTTAGAGCTTGTTTATGGAAAAGTGTTTATTTCTGTATTTGAATGTTGCAACTTGCTGAAAACTGTCCACAGTGTTCCTGACATCCTGATTAAACAGTACTGAAAAAAAATTAACTTCCAGAGTGCATCAAACATGATTTAGAGCTTGTTTATGGAAAAGTGTTCATTTCTGTATTTCAACATGATTTGGAGCTTGTTTTTGGAAAAGTGTCAATTTCTGCATTTCAACATGATTTGAAGCTTGTTTTTCAAAAGTGCTTATTTCTGTTTTTCAACATGATTTAGAGCTTGTTTTTGGAAAAGTGTTTATTTCTGTATTTCAATGTTGCAACTTGCTGAAAACTGTCCACAGTGTTCCTAACATCCTGATTAAACAGTACTGGAAAAAAAATAACTTCCAGAGTGCATCAAACATGATTTAGAGCTTGTTTATGGAAAAGTGTCAATTTCTGTATTTCAACATGATTTGGAGCTTGTTTTTGGAAAAGTGTTAATTTCTGTATTTCAACATGATTTAGAGCTTGTTTTTGGAAAATTGTTTATTTCTGTATTTCAATGTTGCAACTTGCTGAAAACTGTCCACAGTGTTCCTAACATCCTGATTAAACAGTACTGAAAAAAAATTAACTTCCAGAGTGCATCAAACATGATTTAGAGCTTGTTTATGGAAAAGTGTTTATTTCTGTATTTCAACATGATTTGGAGCTTGTTTTTGGAAAAGTGTCAATTTCTGTATTTCAACATGATTTGAAGCTTGTTTTTGAAATGTGCTTATTTCTGTTTTTCAACATGATTTAGAGCTTGTTTTTGGAAAAGTGTTTATTTCTGTATTTCAATGTTGCAACTTGCTGAAAACTGTCCACAGTGTTCCTATCATCCTGATTAAACAGTACTGAAAAAAAATTAACTTCCAGAGTGCATCAAACATGATTTAGAGCTTGTTTATGGAAAAGTGTAAATTTCTGTATTTCAACATGATTTGGAGCTTGTTTTTGGAAAAGTGTTAATTTCTGTATTTCAACATGATTTAGAGCTTGTTTTTGGAAAAGTGTTTATTTCTGTTTTTCAACTTGATTTAGAGCTTGTTTTTGGAAAAGTGTTTATTTCTGTATTTCAATGTTGCAACTTGCTGAAAACTGTCCACAGTGTTCCTAACATCCTGATTAAACAGTACTGAAAAAAAATTAACTTCCAGAGTGCATCAAACATGATTTAGAGCTTGTTTATGGAAAAGTGTAAATTTCTGTATTTCAACATGATTTGAAGCTTGTTTTTCAAAAGTGCTTATTTCTGTTTTTCAACATGATTTAGAGCTTGTTTTCGGAAAAGTGTTTATTTCTGTATTTCAATGTTGCAACTTGCTGAAAACTGTCCACAGTGTTCCTAACATCCTGATTAAACAGTACTGAAAAAAAATAACTTCCAGAGTGCATCAAACATGATTTAGAGCTTGTTTATGGAAAAGTGTCAATTTCTGTATTTCAACATGATTTGGAGCTTGTTTTTGGAAAAGTGTCAATTTCTGTATTTCAACATGATTTGAAGCTTGTTTTTGAAAAGTGCTTATTTCTGTTTTTCAACATGATTTAGAGCTTGTTTTTGGAAAAGTGTTTATTTCTGTATTTGAATGTTGCAACTTGCTGAAAACTGTCCACAGTGTTCCTGACATCCTGATTAAACAGTACTGAAAAAAAATTAACTTCCAGAGTGCATCAAACATGATTTAGAGCTTGTTTATGGAAAAGTGTTTATTTCTGTATTTCAACATGATTTGGAGCTTGTTTTTGGAAAAGTGTCAATTTCTGCATTTCAACATGATTTGAAGCTTGTTTTTCAAAAGTGCTTATTTCTGTTTTTCAACATGATTTAGAGCTTGTTTTTGGAAAAGTGTTTATTTCTGTATTTCAATGTTGCAACTTGCTGAAAACTGTCCACAGTGTTCCTAACATCCTGATTAAACAGTACTGGAAAAAAAATAACTTCCAGAGTGCATCAAACATGATTTAGAGCTTGTTTATGGAAAAGTGTCAATTTCTGTATTTCAACATGATTTGGAGCTTGTTTTTGGAAAAGTGTTAATTTCTGTATTTCAACATGATTTAGAGCTTGTTTTTGGAAAATTGTTTATTTCTGTATTTCAATGTTGCAACTTGCTGAAAACTGTCCACAGTGTTCCTAACATCCTGATTAAACAGTACTGAAAAAAAATTAACTTCCAGAGTGCATCAAACATGATTTAGAGCTTGTTTATGGAAAAGTGTTTATTTCTGTATTTCAACATGATTTGGAGCTTGTTTTTGGAAAAGTGTCAATTTCTGTATTTCAACATGATTTGAAGCTTGTTTTTGAAATGTGCTTATTTCTGTTTTTCAACATGATTTAGAGCTTGTTTTTGGAAAAGTGTTTATTTCTGTATTTCAATGTTGCAACTTGCTGAAAACTGTCCACAGTGTTCCTATCATCCTGATTAAACAGTACTGAAAAAAAATTAACTTCCAGAGTGCATCAAACATGATTTAGAGCTTGTTTATGGAAAAGTGTAAATTTCTGTATTTCAACATGATTTGGAGCTTGTTTTTGGAAAAGTGTTAATTTCTGTATTTCAACATGATTTAGAGCTTGTTTTTGGAAAAGTGTTTATTTCTGTTTTTCAACTTGATTTAGAGCTTGTTTTTGGAAAAGTGTTTATTTCTGTATTTCAATGTTGCAACTTGCTGAAAACTGTCCACAGTGTTCCTAACATCCTGATTAAACAGTACTGAAAAAAAATTAACTTCCAGAGTGCATCAAACATGATTTAGAGCTTGTTTATGGAAAAGTGTAAATTTCTGTATTTCAACATGATTTGAAGCTTGTTTTTCAAAAGTGCTTATTTCTGTTTTTCAACATGATTTAGAGCTTGTTTTTGGAAAAGTGTTTATTTCTGTATTTCAATGTTGCAACTTGCTGAAAACTGTCCACAGTGTTCCTAACATCCTGATTAAACAGTACTGAAAAAAAATAACTTCCAGAGTGCATCAAACATGATTTAGAGCTTGTTTATGGAAAAGTGTCAATTTCTGTATTTCAACATGATTTGGAGCTTGTTTTTGGAAAAGTGTCAATTTCTGTATTTCAACATGATTTGAAGCTTGTTTTTGAAAAGTGCTTATTTCTGTTTTTCAACATGATTTAGAGCTTGTTTTTGGAAAAGTGTTTATTTCTGTATTTCAATGTTGCAACTTGCTGAAAACTGTCCACAGTGTTCCTAACATCCTGATTAAACAGTACTGAAAAAAAATTAACTTCCAGAGTGCATCAAACATGATTTAGAGCTTGTTTATGGAAAAGTGTTTATTTCTGTATTTCAACATGATTTGGAGCTTGTTTTTGGAAAAGTGTCAATTTCTGCATTTCAACATGATTTGAAGCTTGTTTTTCAAAAGTGCTTATTTCTGTTTTTCAACATGATTTAGAGCTTGTTTTTGGAAAAGTGTTTATTTCTGTATTTCAATGTTGCAACTTGCTGAAAACTGTCCACAGTGTTCCTAACATCCTGATTAAACAGTACTGGAAAAAAAATTAACTTCCAGAGTGCATCAAACATGATTTAGAGCTTGTTTATGGAAAAGTGTCAATTTCTGTATTTCAACATGATTTGGAGCTTGTTTTTGGAAAAGTGTCAATTTCTGCATTTCAACATGATTTGATGCTTGTTTTTCAAAAGTGCTTATTTCTGTTTTTCAACATGATTTAGAGCTTGTTTTTGGAAAAGTGTTTATTTCTGTATTTCAATGTTGCAACTTGCTGAAAACTGTCCACAGTGTTCCTAACATCCTGATTAAACAGTACTGAAAAAAAATTAACTTCCAGAGTGCATCAAACATGATTTAGAGCTTGTTTATGGAAAAGTGTTTATTTCTGTATTTCAACATGATTTGGAGCTTGTTTTTGGAAAAGTGTCAATTTCTGTATTTCAACATGATTTGAAGCTTGTTTTTGAAATGTGCTTATTTCTGTTTTTCAACATGATTTAGAGCTTGTTTTTGGAAAAGTGTTTATTTCTGTATTTCAATGTTGCAACTTGCTGAAAACTGTCCACAGTGTTCCTAACATCCTGATTAAACAGTACTGAAAAAAAATTAACTTCCAGAGTGCATCAAACATGATTTAGAGCTTGTTTATGGAAAAGTGTAAATTTCTGTATTTCAACATGATTTGGAGCTTGTTTTTGGAAAAGTGTTAATTTCTGTATTTCAACATGATTTAGAGCTTGTTTTTGGAAAAGTGTTTATTTCTGTTTTTCAACTTGATTTAGAGCTTGTTTTTGGAAAAGTGTTTATTTCTGTATTTCAATGTTGCAACTTGCTGAAAACTGTCCACAGTGTTCCTAACATCCTGATTAAACAGTACTGAAAAAAAATTAACTTCCAGAGTGCATCAAACATGATTTAGAGCTTGTTTATGGAAAAGTGTAAATTTCTGTATTTCAACATGATTTGAAGCTTGTTTTTCAAAAGTGCTTATTTCTGTTTTTCAACATGATTTAGAGCTTGTTTTTGGAAAAGTGTTTATTTCTGTATTTCAATGTTGCAACTTGCTGAAAACTGTCCACAGTGTTCCTAACATCCTGATTAAACAGTACTGAAAAAAAATTAACTTCCAGAGTGCATCAAACATGATTTAGAGCTTGTTTATGGAAAAGTGTCAATTTCTGTATTTCAACATGATTTGGAGCTTGTTTTTGGAAAAGTGTCAATTTCTGTATTTCAACATGATTTGAAGCTTGTTTTTGAAAAGTGCTTATTTCTGTTTTTCAACATGATTTAGAGCTTGTTTTTGGAAAAGTGTTTATTTCTGTATTTCAATGTTGCAACTTGCTGAAAACTGTCCACAGTGTTCCTGACATCCTGATTAAACAGTACTGAAAAAAAATTAACTTCCAGAGTGCATCAAACATGATTTAGAGCTTGTTTATGGAAAAGTGTTTATTTCTGTATTTCAACATGATTTGGAGCTTGTTTTTGGAAAAGTGTCAATTTCTGCATTTCAACATGATTTGAAGCTTGTTTTTCAAAAGTGCTTATTTCTGTTTTTCAACATGATTTAGAGCTTGTTTTTGGAAAAGTGTTTATTTCTGTATTTCAATGTTGCAACTTGCTGAAAACTGTCCACAGTGTTCCTAACATCCTGATTAAACAGTACTGAAAAAAAATTAACTTCCAGAGTGCATCAAACATGATTTAGAGCTTGTTTATGGAAAAGTGTCAATTTCTGTATTTCAACATGATTTGGAGCTTGTTTTTGGAAAAGTGTTAATTTCTGTATTTCAACATGATTTAGAGCTTGTTTTTGGAAAATTGTTTATTTCTGTATTTCAATGTTGCAACTTGCTGAAAACTGTCCACAGTGTTCCTAACATCCTGATTAAACAGTACTGAAAAAAAATTAACTTCCAGAGTGCATCAAACATGATTTAGAGCTTGTTTATGGAAAAGTGTTAATTTCTGTATTTCAACATGATTTGGAGCTTGTTTTTGGAAAAGTGTTAATTTCTGTATTTCAACATGATTTGAGCTTGTTTTTGGAAAAGTGCTTATTTCTGTATTTCAACATGATTTAGAGCTTGTTTTTGGAAAAGTGTTTATTTCTGTATTTCAATGTTGCAACTTGCTGAAAACTGTCCACAGTGTTCCTATCATCCTGATTAAACAGTACTGAAAAAAAATTCACTTCCAGAGTGCATCAAACATGATTTAGAGCTTGTTTATGGAAAAGTGTTTATTTCTGTATTTCAACATGATTTGGAGCTTGTTTTTGGAAAAGTGTCAATTTCTGTACTTCAACATGATTTGAAGCTTGTTTTTGGAAAAGTGTTTATTTCTGTTTTTCAACATGATTTAGAGCTTGTTTTTGGAAAAGTGTTTATTTCTGTATTTCAATGTTGCAACTTGCTGAAAACTGTCCACAGTGTTCCTAACATCCTGATTAAACAGTACTGAAAAAAAATTAACTTCCAGAGTGCATCAAACATGATTTAAAGCTTGTTTATGGAAAAGTGTAAATTTCTGTATTTCAACATGATTTGAAGCTTGTTTTTCAAAAGTGCTTATTTCTGTTTTTCAACATGATTTAGAGCTTGTTTTTGGAAAAGTGTTTATTTCTGTATTTCAATGTTGCAACTTGCTGAAAACTGTCCACAGTGTTCCTAACATCCTGATTAAACAGTACTGAAAAAAAATTAACTTCCAGAGTGCATCAAACATGATTTAGAGCTTGTTTATGGAAAAGTGTTAATTTCTGTATTTCAACATGATTTGGAGCTTGTTTTTGGAAAAGTGTTAATTTCTGTATTTCAACATGATTTAGAGCTTGTTTTTGGAAAAGTGTTTATTTCTGTATTTCAACATGATTTAGAGCTTGTTTTTGGAAAAGTGTTTATTTCTGTATTTCAATGTTGCAACTTGCTGAAAACTGTCCACAGTGTTCCTAACATCCTGATTAAACAGTACTGGAAAAAAATTAACTTCCAGAGTGCATCAAACATGATTTAGAGCTTGTTTATGGAAAAGTGTTTATTTCTGTATTTCAACATGATTTGGAGCTTGTTTTTGGAAAAGTGTTAATTTCTGTATTTCAACATGATTTAGAGCTTGTTTTTGGAAAAGTGTTTATTTCTGTATTTCAACATGATTTAGAGCTTGTTTTTGGAAAAGTGTTTATTTCTGTATTTCAATGTTGCAACTTGCTGAAAACTGTCCACAGTGTTCCTAACATCCTGATTAAACAGTAGTGGAAAAAAATTAACTTCCAGAGTGCATCAAACATGATTTAGAGCTTGTTTATGGAAAAGTGTCAATTTCTGTATTTCAACATGATTTGGAGCTTGTTTTTGGAAAAGTGTTAATTTCTGTATTTCAACATGATTTGAAGCTTGTTTTTGAAAAGTGCTTATTTCTGTTTTTCAACATGATTTGGAGCTTGTTTATGGAAAAGTGTTCATTTCTGTATTTCAACATGATTTGAAGCTTGTTTTTCAAAAGTGCTTATTTCTGTTTTTCAACATGATTTAGAGCTTGTTTTCGGAAAAGTGTTTATTTCTGTATTTCAATGTTGCAACTTGCTGAAAACTGTCCACAGTGATCCTAACATCCTGATTAAACAGTAGTGGAAAAAAATTAACTTCCAGAGTGCATCAAACATGATTTAGAGCTTGTTTATGGAAAAGTGTCAATTTCTGTATTTCAACATGATTTGGAGCTTGTTTATTCAAAAGTGTTAATTTCTGTATTTCAACATGATTTGAAGCTTGTTTTTGAAAAGTGCTTATTTCTGTTTTTCAACATGATTTAGAGCTTGTTTATGGAAAAGTGTCAATTTCTGTATTTCAACATGATTTGGAGCTTGTTTTTGGAAAAGTGTTAATTTCTGTATTTCAACATGATTTGAAGCTTGTTTTTGAAAAGTGCTTATTTCTGTTTTTCAACATGATTTAGAGCTTGTTTTTGGAAAAGTGTTTATTTCTGTATTTCAATGTTGCAACTTGCTGAAAACTGTCCACAGTGTTCCTAACATCCTGATTAAACAGTACTGAAAAAGAATTAACTTCCAGAGTGCATCAAACATGATTTAGAGCTTGTTTATGGAAAAGTGTTTATTTCTGTATTTCAACATGATTTGGAGCTTGTTTTTGGAAAAGTGTCACTTTCTGTATTTCAACATGATTTGGAGCTTGTTTTTGGAAAAGTGTTAATTTCTGTATTTCAACATGATTTAGAGCTTGTTTTTGGAAAAGTGTTTATTTCTGTATTTCAATGTTGCAACTTGCTGAAAACTGTCCACAGTGTTCCTAACATCCTGATTAAACAGTACTGAAAAAAAATTAACTTCCAGAGTGCATCAAACATGATTTAGAGCTTGTTTATGGAAAAGTGTAAATTTCTGTATTTCAACATGATTTGAAGCTTGTTTTTCAAAAGTGCTTATTTCTGTTTTTCAACATGATTTAGAGCTTGTTTTCGGAAAAGTGTTTATTTCTGTATTTCAATGTTGCAACTTGCTGAAAACTGTCCACAGTGATCCTAACATCCTGATTAAACAGTAGTGGAAAAAAATTAACTTCCAGAGTGCATCAAACATGATTTAGAGCTTGTTTATGGAAAAGTGTTTATTTCTGTATTTCAACATGATTTGGAGCTTGTTTTTGGAAAAGTGTCAATTTCTGTATTTCAACATGATTTGGAGCTTGTTTTTGGAAAAGTGCTAATTTCTGTATTTCAACATGATTTAGAGCTTGTTTTTGGAAAAGTGTTTATTTCTGTATTTCAATGTTGCAACTTGCTGAAAACTGTCCACAGTGATCCTAACATCCTGATTAAACAGTAGTGGAAAAAAATTAACTTCCAGAGTGCATCAAACATGATTTAGAGCTTGTTTATGGAAAAGTGTCAATTTCTGTATTTCAACATGATTTGGAGCTTGTTTTTGAAAAGTGCTTATTTCTGTTTTTCAACATGATTTAGAGCTTGTTTTTGGAAAAGTGTTTATTTCTGTATTTCAATGTTGCAACTTGCTGAAAACTGTCGACAGTGTTCCTAACATCCTGATTAAACAGTACTGAAAAAGAATTAACTTCCAGAGTGCATCAAACATGATTTAGAGCTTGTTTATGGAAAAGTGTTTATTTCTGTATTTCAACATGATTTGGAGCTTGTTTTTGGAAAAGTGTCACTTTCTGTATTTCACCATGATTTGGAGCTTGTTTTTGGAAAAGTGTTAATTTCTGTATTTCAACATGATTTAGAGCTTGTTTTTGGAAAAGTGTTTATTTCTGTATTTCAATGTTGCAACTTGCTGAAAACTGTCCACAGTGTTCCTAACATCCTGATTAAACAGTACTGAAAAAAAATTAACTTCCAGAGTGCATCAAACATGATTTAGAGCTTGTTTATGGAAAAGTGTTTATTTCTGTATTTCAACATGATTTGGAGCTTGTTTTTGGAAAAGTGTCAATTTCTGTATTTCAACATGATTTGGAGCTTGTTTTTGGAAAAGTGTTTATTTCTGTTTTTCAACATGATTTAGAGCTTGTTTTTGGAAAAGTGTTTATTTCTGTATTTCAATGTTGCAACTTGCTGAAAACTGTCCACAGTGTTCCTAACATCCTGATTAAACAGTACTGAAAAAAAATTAACTTCCAGAGTGCATCAAACATGATTTAAAGCTTGTTTATGGAAAAGTGTAAATTTCTGTATTTCAACATGATTTGAAGCTTGTTTTTCAAAAGTGCTTATTTCTGTTTTTCAACATGATTTAGAGCTTGTTTTCGGAAAAGTGTTTATTTCTGTATTTCAATGTTGCAACTTGCTGAAAACTGTCCACAGTGTTCCTGACATCCTGATTAAACAGTACTGAAAAAAAATTAACTTCCAGAGTGCATCAAACATGATTTAGAGCTTGTTTATGGAAAAGTGTAAATTTCTGTATTTCAACATGATTTGGAGCTTGTTTTTGGAAAAGTGTTAATTTCTGTATTTCAACATGATTTAGAGCTTGTTTTTGGAAAAGTGTTTATTTCTGTATTTCAACATGATTTAGAGCTTGTTTTTGGAAAAGTGTTTATTTCTGTATTTCAATGTTGCAACTTGCTGAAAACTGTCCACAGTGTTCCTAACATCCTGATTAAACAGTACTGGAAAAAAATTAACTTCCAGAGTGCATCAAACATGATTTAGAGCTTGTTTATGGAAAAGTGTTTATTTCTGTATTTCAACATGATTTGGAGCTTGTTTTTGGAAAAGTGTTAATTTCTGTATTTCAACATGATTTAGAGCTTGTTTTTGGAAAAGTGTTTATTTCTGTATTTCAACATGATTTAGAGCTTGTTTTTGGAAAAGTGTTTATTTCTGTATTTCAATGTTGCAACTTGCTGAAAACTGTCCACAGTGATCCTAACATCCTGATTAAACAGTAGTGGAAAAAAATTAACTTCCAGAGTGCATCAAACATGATTTAGAGCTTGTTTATGGAAAAGTGTCAATTTCTGTATTTCAACATGATTTGGAGCTTGTTTTTGGAAAAGTGTTAATTTCTGTATTTCAACATGATTTGAAGCTTGTTTTTGAAAAGTGCTTATTTCTGTTTTTCAACATGATTTGGAGCTTGTTTATGGAAAAGTGTTCATTTCTGTATTTCAACATGATTTGAAGCTTGTTTTTCAAAAGTGCTTATTTCTGTTTTTCAACATGATTTAGAGCTTGTTTTCGGAAAAGTGTTTATTTCTGTATTTCAATGTTGCAACTTGCTGAAAACTGTCCACAGTGATCCTAACATCCTGATTAAACAGTAGTGGAAAAAAATTAACTTCCAGAGTGCATCAAACATGATTTAGAGCTTGTTTATGGAAAAGTGTCAATTTCTGTATTTCAACATGATTTGGAGCTTGTTTATTCAAAAGTGTTAATTTCTGTATTTCAACATGATTTGAAGCTTGTTTTTGAAAAGTGCTTATTTCTGTTTTTCAACATGATTTAGAGCTTGTTTATGGAAAAGTGTCAATTTCTGTATTTCAACATGATTTGGAGCTTGTTTTTGGAAAAGTGTTAATTTCTGTATTTCAACATGATTTGAAGCTTGTTTTTGAAAAGTGCTTATTTCTGTTTTTCAACATGATTTAGAGCTTGTTTTTGGAAAAGTGTTTATTTCTGTATTTCAATGTTGCAACTTGCTGAAAACTGTCGACAGTGTTCCTAACATCCTGATTAAACAGTACTGAAAAAGAATTAACTTCCAGAGTGCATCAAACATGATTTAGAGCTTGTTTATGGAAAAGTGTTTATTTCTGTATTTCAACATGATTTGGAGCTTGTTTTTGGAAAAGTGTCACTTTCTGTATTTCAACATGATTTGGAGCTTGTTTTTGGAAAAGTGTTAATTTCTGTATTTCAACATGATTTAGAGCTTGTTTTTGGAAAAGTGTTTATTTCTGTATTTCAATGTTGCAACTTGCTGAAAACTGTCCACAGTGTTCCTAACATCCTGATTAAACAGTACTGAAAAAAAATTAACTTCCAGAGTGCATCAAACATGATTTAGAGCTTGTTTATGGAAAAGTGTAAATTTCTGTATTTCAACATGATTTGAAGCTTGTTTTTCAAAAGTGCTTATTTCTGTTTTTCAACATGATTTAGAGCTTGTTTTCGGAAAAGTGTTTATTTCTGTATTTCAATGTTGCAACTTGCTGAAAACTGTCCACAGTGATCCTAACATCCTGATTAAACAGTAGTGGAAAAAAATTAACTTCCAGAGTGCATCAAACATGATTTAGAGCTTGTTTATGGAAAAGTGTTTATTTCTGTATTTCAACATGATTTGGAGCTTGTTTTTGGAAAAGTGTCAATTTCTGTATTTCAACATGATTTGGAGCTTGTTTTTGGAAAAGTGTTAATTTCTGTATTTCAACATGATTTAGAGCTTGTTTTTGGAAAAGTGTTTATTTCTGTATTTCAATGTTGCAACTTGCTGAAAACTGTCCACAGTGATCCTAACATCCTGATTAAACAGTAGTGGAAAAAAATTAACTTCCAGAGTGCATCAAACATGATTTATAGCTTGTTTATGGAAAAGTGTCAATTTCTGTATTTCAACATGATTTGGAGCTTGTTTTTGAAAAGTGCTTATTTCTGTTTTTCAACATGATTTAGAGCTTGTTTTTGGAAAAGTGTTTATTTCTGTATTTCAATGTTGCAACTTGCTGAAAACTGTCGACAGTGTTCCTAACATCCTGATTAAACAGTACTGAAAAAGAATTAACTTCCAGAGTGCATCAAACATGATTTAGAGCTTGTTTATGGAAAAGTGTTTATTTCTGTATTTCAACATGATTTTGAGCTTGTTTTTGGAAAAGTGTCACTTTCTGTATTTCACCATGATTTGGAGCTTGTTTTTGGAAAAGTGTTAATTTCTGTATTTCAACATGATTTAGAGCTTGTTTTTGGAAAAGTGTTTATTTCTGTATTTCAATGTTGCAACTTGCTGAAAACTGTCCACAGTGTTCCTAACATCCTGATTAAACAGTACTGAAAAAAAATTAACTTCCAGAGTGCATCAAACATGATTTAGAGCTTGTTTATGGAAAAGTGTAAATTTCTGTATTTCAACATGACTTGAAGCTTGTTTTTCAAAAGTGCTTATTTCTGTTTTTCAACATGATTTAGAGCTTGTTTTCGGAAAAGTGTTTATTTCTGTATTTCAATGTTGCAACTTGCTGAAAACTGTCCACAGTGATCCTAACATCCTGATTAAACAGTAGTGGAAAAAAATTAACTTCCAGAGTGCATCAAACATGATTTAGAGCTTGTTTATGGAAAAGTGTCAATTTCTGTATTTCAACATGATTTGGAGCTTGTTTATGGAAAAGTGTTCATTTCTGTATTTCAACATGATTTGGAGCTTGTTTTTGGAAAAGTGTTAATTTCTGTATTTCAACATGATTTAGAGCTTGTTTTTGGAAAAGTGTTTATTTCTGTATTTCAATGTTGCAACTTGCTGAAAACTGTCCACAGTGTTCCTAACATCCTGATTAAACAGTAGTGGAAAAAAATTAACTTACAGAGTGCATCAAACATGATTTAGAGCTTGTTTATGGAAAAGTGTAAATTTCTGTATTTCAACATGATTTGGAGCTTGTTTTTGGAAAAGTGTTAATTTCTGTATTTCAACATGATTTGAAGCTTGTTTTTGAAAAGTGCTTATTTCTGTTTTTCAACATGATTTAGAGCTTGTTTTTGGAAAAGTGTTTATTTCTGTATTTCAATGTTGCAACTTGCTGAAAACTGTCCACAGTGTTCCTAACATCCTGATTAAACAGTACTGAAAAAGAATTAACTTCCAGAGTGCATCAAACATGATTTAGAGCTTGTTTATGGAAAAGTGTTTATTTCTGTATTTCAACATGATTTGGAGCTTGTTTTTGAAAAAGTGTCAATTTCTGTATTTCAACATGATTTGAAGCTTGTTTTTGAAAAGTGTTTATTTCTGTTTTTCAACATGATTTAGAGCTTGTTTTTGGAAAAGTGTTTATTTCTGTATTTCAATGTTGCAACTTGCTGAAAACTGTCCACAGTGTTCCTAACATCCTGATTAACCTGTTGAGGATGGGGGAGCTGTTGTGACTATTTATGCTAATCGTGTAATTTTTGAAACGGCTTCCCACAAATCCTTGATCGTACAATATGCATATTATTATTATTGTTGGATAGAAAACAGTCTATAGTTTCTATAGGAGTTGAAATTTTGTCTCTAAGTGGAACAGAGCCCATTCTACAGCAATTTCCCTGACATGGAGTCAGATTTCAGAAATTTTGGCCCCTGATCTGGAGTCAGTTAAAAGGGCACTGTTATTGCTATGAGTATACGGACACTGCTTACGTCTTCCCCTGGATGCCTTTACGTGATGACGATTTGAATGGGGTCGATTGCGCGTTCACAGGCACTACAAATGAAAAAACCCTGAGGCTAGTCACTCTTTTGGAGCTGCGTCATGCGCCTAGAGGACACCGGCCCGTACCTGTCCCAAGCATTAGTGGAGGGAGTAATATTACTCGCGTCATGTTTCTACTCGTTATGGGAGTTAAAAACATCATAAGGTAGTTAATTTAAAGCGTTTTATAGCAATTTATATCCGTTTAGTGCGATTTTGGGACATTTATTTCTGAAACGCTCTGAATTGCTGGGCACGCTTCCAGTTCATCCCGAATGCAGTTGGCATTTCCACATGGCAAGAGGACAGCTTTCCACCAAAAGACGATTACTCCCAAGAAAGGATCCTTTGCCCAAGATACTGATGGAAGAACAGCTCAAAGTAGGACATTTTTATTATGATAAATCGTGTTTCTGTCGAAAAATTTTAGTGGCTTAGGACGCCATGTTTTTTGACGTAGCTTCGCTTGGCGCAAACTGTATTGAAAAGTAAGGATAAATTAAAAAATGTAATTCCGCGATTGTATTAAGAATTAAATTGTCTATCAATCCCTGTCCACCCTATATTTTTTAGTCACGTTTATGAGTATTTATGTATAAGAGTAGATCACTGTCTAAGTGGCGCACGGACATTTTCTCACCAGCTTGGCTACATTTCACATTGTATAACCATGATTTTGGTGGCTAAATATAAACATTTTCGATCAAACTCTATATGGATTGTGTAATATGATGTTACAGGAGTGTCATCTGAAGAATTCTGAGAAGGTTAGTGAAAAAATTAATATATTTTGGCGATGTTGACTTTTATCGCTCACTTTGGCTAGAATCAATGCTGGGCTGCTATGTGCTATGTGCTATGCTAATATAACGATTTATTGTGTTTTCGCTGTAAGACACTTAGAAAATCTGAAATATTGTCTGTATTCACAGGATCTGTGTCTTTCGATTAGTGTATGCTGTGTATTTTTACGAAATGTTTGATGATTAGTAGTTAGGTAAACACGTTACTCATTGTAATTATTCTAGTCCATTTGTGACGGTGGGTGCAATTGTAAACTATGCCATCTACCTGAAATATGCCCATTTTTTAACAAAACCTATCCCATACCATAAATATGTTATCAGACTGTCATCTGATGAGTTTTTTTCTTGGTTAGGGGCTATAAATATCTTAGTTTAGCCAAATTGGTGATAGCTACTGGTGTTGGTGGACAAATAAAAGATGGTGGATTATGCTAATGTGTTTTTAGGTAATAGATGTACATCTTTACATATTGTGTCTTCCCTGTAAAACATTTTAAAAATCGGACATGTTGGCTGGATTCACAAGATCTGTGTCTTTCATTAGCTGTATTGGACTTTAATGTGTGAAAGTTAAATATTTAAAAAAAATATTTTTTTTGAATTTCGCGGCTCTGCCTTTTCAGTGGGGGAGGGGGGGAGTGCCGCTAGCGGCACTCTCATCCTAGACAGGTTAAACAGTACTGGAAAAAAATTAACTTACAGAGTGCATCAAACATGATTTAGAGCTTGTTTATGGAAAAGTGTTTATTTCTGTATTTCAACATGATTTGGAGCTTGTTTTTGGAAAAGTGTCAATTTCTGTATTTCAACATGATTTGAAGCTTGTTTTTGAAAAGTGCTTATTTCTGTTTTTCAACATGATTTAGAGCATGTTTTTGGAAAAGTGTTTATTTCTGTATTTCAATGTTGCAACTTGCTGAAAACTGTCCACAGTGTTCCTAACATCCTGATTAAACAGTACTGAAAAAAAATTAACTTCCAGAGTGCATCAAACATGATTTAGAGCTTGTTTATGGAAAAGTGTTTATTTCTGTATTTCAACATGATTTGGAGCTTGTTTTTGGAAAAGTGTCAATTTCTGTATTTCAACATGATTTGAAGCTTGTTTTTGGAAAAGTGTTTATTTCTGTATTTCAATGTTGCAACTTGCTGAAAACTGTCCACAGTGTTCCTAACATCCTGATTAAACAGTACTGAAAAAAAAATAACTTCCAGAGTGCATCAAACATGATTTAGAGCTTGTTTATGGAAAAGTGTCAATTTCTGTATTTCAACATGATTTGGAGCTTGTTTTTGGAAAAGTGTTAATTTCTGTATTTCAACATGATTTAGAGCTTGTTTTTGGAAAAGTGTTTATTTCTGTATTTCAACATGATTTAGAGCTTGTTTTTGGAAAAGTGTTTATTTCTGTATTTCAATGTTGCAACTTGCTGAAAACTGTCCACAGTGTTCCTAACATCCTGATTAAACAGTACTGAAAAAAAATTAACTTCCAGAGTGCATCAAACATGATTTAGAGCTTGTTTATGGAAAAGTGTCTATTTCTGTATTTCAACATGATTTGGAGCTTGTTTTTGGAAAAGTGTCAATTTCTGTATTTCAACATGATTTGAAGCTTGTTTTTGGAAAAGTGCTTATTTCTGTTTTTCAACATGATTTAGAGCTTGTTTTTGGAAAAGTGTTTATTTCTGTATTTCAATGTTGCAACTTGCTGAAAACTGTCCACAGTGTTCCTAACATCCTGATTAAACAGTACTGAAAAAAAATTAACTTCCAGAGTGCATCAAACATGATTTAGAGCTTGTTTATGGAAAAGTGTTTATTTCTGTATTTCAACATGATTTGGAGCTTGTTTTTGGAAAAGTGTTAATTTCTGTATTTCAACATGATTTGAGAGCTTGTTTTTGGAAAAGTGTTTATTTCTGTATTTCAATGTTGCAACTTGCTGAAAACTGTCCACAGTGTTCCTAACATCCTGATTAAACAGTACTGAAAAAAAATTAACTTCCAGAGTGCATCAAACATGATTTAGAGCTTGTTTATGGAAAAGTGTTTATTTCTGTATTTCAACATGATTTGGAGCTTGTTTTTGGAAAAGTGTCAATTTCTGTATTTCAACATGATTTGAAGCTTGTTTTTGAAAAGTGCTTATTTCTGTTTTTCAACATGATTTAGAGCTTGTTTTTGGAAAAGTGTTTATTTCTGTATTTCAATGTTGCAACTTGCTGAAAACTGTCCACAGTGTTCCTAACATCCTGATTAAACAGTACTGAAAAAAAATTAACTTCCAGAGTGCATCAAACATGATTTAGAGCTTGTTTATGGAAAAGTGTTTATTTCTGTATTTCAACATGATTTGGAGCTTGTTTTTGGAAAAGTGTCAATTTCTGTATTTCAACATGATTTGAAGCTTGTTTTTGAAAAGTGCTTATTTCTGTTTTTCAACATGATTTAGAGCTTGTTTTTGGAAAAGTGTTTATTTCTGTATTTCAATGTTGCAACTTGCTGAAAACTGTCCACAGTGTTCCTAACATCCTGATTAAACAGTACTGAAAAAAAATTAACTTCCAGAGTGCATCAAACATGATTTAGAGCTTGTTTATGGAAAAGTGTCAATTTCTGTATTTCAACATGATTTGGAGCTTGTTTTTGGAAAAGTGTTAATTTCTGTATTTCAACATGATTTAGAGCTTGTTTTTGGAAAAGTGTTTATTTCTGTATTTCAATGTTGCAACTTGCTGAAAACTGTCCACAGTGTTCCTAACATCCTGATTAAACAGTACTGAAAAAAATTAACTTCCAGAGTGCATCAAACATGATTTAGAGCTTGTTTATGGAAAAGTGTCAATTTCTGTATTTCAACATGATTTGGAGCTTGTTTTTGGAAAAGTGTCAATTTCTGTATTTCAACATGATTTGAAGCTTGTTTTTGAAAAGTGCTTATTTCTGTTTTTCAACATGATTTAGAGCATGTTTTTGGAAAAGTGTTTATTTCTGTATTTCAATGTTGCAACTTGCTGAAAACTGTCCACAGTGTTCCTAACATCCTGATTAAACAGTACTGAAAAAAAATTAACTTCCAGAGTGCATCAAACATGATTTAGAGCTTGTTTATGGAAAAGTGTTTATTTCTGTATTTCAACATGATTTGGAGCTTGTTTTTGGAAAAGTGTCAATTTCTGTATTTCAACATGATTTGAAGCTTGTTTTTGGAAAAGTGTTTATTTCTGTATTTCAATGTTGCAACTTGCTGAAAACTGTCCACAGTGTTCCTAACATCCTGATTAAACAGTACTGAAAAAAAATTAACTTCCAGAGTGCATCAAACATGATTTAGAGCTTGTTTATGGAAAAGTGTCAATTTCTGTATTTCAACATGATTTGGAGCTTGTTTTTGGAAAAGTGTCAATTTCTGTATTTCAACATGATTTGAGAGCTTGTTTTTGGAAAAGTGTTTATTTCTGTTTTTCAACATGATTTAGAGCTTGTTTTTGGAAAAGTGTTTATTTCTGTATTTCAATGTTGCAACTTGCTGAAAACTGTCCACAGTGTTCCTAACATCCTGATTAAACAGTACTGAAAAAAAATTAACTTCCAGAGTGCATCAAACATGATTTAGAGCTTGTTTATGGAAAAGTGTCAATTTCTGTATTTCAACATGATTTGGAGCTTGTTTTTGGAAAAGTGTCAATTTCTGTATTTCAACATGATTTGAAGCTTGTTTTTGAAAAGTGCTTATTTCTGTTTTTCAACATGATTTAGAGCTTGTTTTTGGAAAAGTGTTTATTTCTGTATTTCAATGTTGCAACTTGCTGAAAACTGTCCACAGTGTTCCTAACATCCTGATTAAACAGTACTGAAAAAAAATTAACTTCCAGAGTGCATCAAACATGATTTAGAGCTTGTTTATGGAAAAGTGTCAATTTCTGTATTTCAACATGATTTGGAGCTTGTTTTTGGAAAAGTGTCAATTTCTGTATTTCAACATGATTTAGAGCTTGTTTTTGGAAAAGTGTTTATTTCTGTATTTCAACATGATTTAGAGCTTGTTTTTGGAAAAGTGTTTATTTCTGTATTTCAATGTTGCAACTTGCTGAAAACTGTCCACAGTGTTCCTAACATCCTGATTAAACAGTACTGAAAAAAAATTAACTTCCAGAGTGCATCAAACATGATTTAGAGCTTGTTTATGGAAAAGTGTTTATTTCTGTATTTCAACATGATTTGGAGCTTGTTTTTGGAAAAGTGTCAATTTCTGTATTTCAACATGATTTGAAGCTTGTTTTTGGAAAAGTGTTTATTTCTGTATTTCAATGTTGCAACTTGCTAAAAACTGTCCACAGTGTTCCTAACATCCTGATTAAACAGTACTGAAAAAAAAATAACTTCCAGAGTGCATCAAACATGATTTAGAGCTTGTTTATGGAAAAGTGTCAATTTCTGTATTTCAACATGATTTGGAGCTTGTTTTTGGAAAAGTGTCAATTTCTGTATTTCAACATGATTTAGAGCTTGTTTTTGGAAAAGTGTTTATTTCTGTATTTCAACATGATTTAGAGCTTGTTTTTGGAAAAGTGTTTATTTCTGTATTTCAATGTTGCAACTTGCTGAAAACTGTCCACAGTGTTCCTAACATCCTGATTAAACAGTACTGAAAAAAAATTAACTTCCAGAGTGCATCAAACATGATTTAGAGCTTGTTTATGGAAAAGTGTTTATTTCTGTATTTCAACATGATTTGGAGCTTGTTTTTGGAAAAGTGTCAATTTCTGTATTTCAACATGATTTGAAGCTTGTTTTTGAAAAGTGCTTATTTCTGTTTTTCAACATGATTTAGAGCATGTTTTTGGAAAAGTGTTTATTTCTGTATTTCAATGTTGCAACTTGCTGAAAACTGTCCACAGTGTTCCTAACATCCTGATTAAACAGTACTGAAAAAAAATTAACTTCCAGAGTGCATCAAACATGATTTAGAGCTTGTTTATGGAAAAGTGTTTATTTCTGTATTTCAACATGATTTGGAGCTTGTTTTTGGAAAAGTGTCAATTTCTGTATTTCAACATGATTTGAAGCTTGTTTTTGGAAAAGTGTTTATTTCTGTATTTCAATGTTGCAACTTGCTAAAAACTGTCCACAGTGTTCCTAACATCCTGATTAAACAGTACTGAAAAAAAAATAACTTCCAGAGTGCATCAAACATGATTTAGAGCTTGTTTATGGAAAAGTGTCAATTTCTGTATTTCAACATGATTTGGAGCTTGTTTTTGGAAAAGTGTCAATTTCTGTATTTCAACATGATTTAGAGCTTGTTTTTGGAAAAGTGTTTATTTCTGTATTTCAACATGATTTAGAGCTTGTTTTTGGAAAAGTGTTTATTTCTGTATTTCAATGTTGCAACTTGCTGAAAACTGTCCACAGTGTTCCTAACATCCTGATTAAACAGTACTGAAAAAAAATTAACTTCCAGAGTGCATCAAACATGATTTAGAGCTTGTTTATGGAAAAGTGTCAATTTCTGTATTTCAACATGATTTGGAGCTTGTTTTTGGAAAAGTGTCAATTTCTGTATTTCAACATGATTTGAAGCTTGTTTTTGGAAAAGTGTTTATTTCTGTATTTCAACATGATTTAGAGCTTGTTTTTGGAAAAGTGTTTATTTCTGTATTTCAATGTTGCAACTTGCTGAAAACTGTCCACAGTGTTCCTAACATCCTGATTAAACAGTACTGAAAAAAAATTAACTTCCAAAGTGCATCAAACATGATTTAGAGCTTGTTTATGGAAAAGTGTTAATTTCTGTATTTCAACATGATTTGGAGCTTGTTTTTGGAAAAGTGTCAATTTCTGTATTTCAACATGATTTGAAGCTTGTTTTTGAAAAGTGCTTATTTCTGTTTTTCAACATGATTTAGAGCATGTTTTTGGAAAAGTGTTTATTTCTGTATTTCAATGTTGCAACTTGCTGAAAACTGTCCACAGTGTTCCTAACATCCTGATTAAACAGTACTGAAAAAAAATTAACTTCCAGAGTGCATCAAACATGATTTAGAGCTTGTTTATGGAAAAGTGTCAATTTCTGTATTTCAACATGATTTGGAGCTTGTTTTTGGAAAAGTGTCAATTTCTGTATTTCAACATGATTTAGAGCTTGTTTTTGGAAAAGTGTTTATTTCTGTATTTCAACATGATTTAGAGCTTGTTTTTGGAAAAGTGTTTATTTCTGTATTTCAATGTTGCAACTTGCTAAAAACTGTCCACAGTGTTCCTAACATCCTGATTAAACAGTACTGGAAAAAAAATAACTTCCAGAGTGCATCAAACATGATTTAGAGCTTGTTTATGGAAAAGTGTCAATTTCTGTATTTCAACATGATTTGGAGCTTGTTTTTGGAAAAGTGTCAATTTCTGTATTTCAACATGATTTAGAGCTTGTTTTTGGAAAAGTGTTTATTTCTGTATTTCAACATGATTTAGAGCTTGTTTTTGGAAAAGTGTTTATTTCTGTATTTCAATGTTGCAACTTGCTGAAAACTGTCCACAGTGTTCCTAACATCCTGATTAAACAGTACTGAAAAAAAATTAACTTCCAGAGTGCATCAAACATGATTTAGAGCTTGTTTATGGAAAAGTGTTTATTTCTGTATTTCAACATGATTTGGAGCTTGTTTTTGGAAAAGTGTCAATTTCTGTATTTCAACATGATTTGAAGCTTGTTTTTGAAAAGTGCTTATTTCTGTTTTTCAACATGATTTAGAGCTTGTTTTTGGAAAAGTGTTTATTTCTGTATTTCAATGTTGCAACTTGCTGAAAACTGTCCACAGTGTTCCTAACATCCTGATTAAACAGTACTGAAAAAAAATTAACTTCCAGAGTGCATCAAACATGATTTAGAGCTTGTTTATGGAAAAGTGTTTATTTCTGTATTTCAACATGATTTGGAGCTTGTTTTTGGAAAAGTGTCAATTTCTGTTTTTCAACATGATTTAGAGCTTGTTTTTGGAAAAGTGTTTATTTCTGTATTTCAATGTTGCAACTTGCTGAAAACTGTCCACAGTGTTCCTAACATCCTGATTAAACAGTACTGAAAAAAAATTAACTTCCAGAGTGCATCAAACATGATTTAGAGCTTGTTTATGGAAAAGTGTCAATTTCTGTATTTCAACATGATTTGGAGCTTGTTTTTGGAAAAGTGTCAATTTCTGTATTTCAACATGATTTAGAGCTTGTTTTTGGAAAAGTGCTTATTTCTGTTTTTCAACATGATTTAGAGCTTGTTTTTGGAAAAGTGTTTATTTCTGTATTTCAATGTTGCAACTTGCTGAAAACTGTCCACAGTGTTCCTAACATCCTGATTAAACAGTACTGAAAAAAAATTAACTTCCAGAGTGCATCAAACATGATTTAGAGCTTGTTTATGGAAAAGTGTTTATTTCTGTATTTCAACATGATTTGGAGCTTGTTTTTGGAAAAGTGTCAATTTCTGTATTTCAACATGATTTGAAGCTTGTTTTTGGAAAAGTGTTTATTTCTGTATTTCAATGTTGCAACTTGCTAAAAACTGTCCACAGTGTTCCTAACATCCTGATTAAACAGTACTGAAAAAAAAATAACTTCCAGAGTGCATCAAACATGATTTAGAGCTTGTTTATGGAAAAGTGTCAATTTCTGTATTTCAACATGATTTGGAGCTTGTTTTTGGAAAAGTGTTAATTTCTGTATTTCAACATGATTTAGAGCTTGTTTTTGGAAAAGTGTTTATTTCTGTATTTCAATGTTGCAACTTGCTAAAAACTGTCCACAGTGTTCCTAACATCCTGATTAAACAGTACTGAAAAAAAATAACTTCCAGAGTGCATCAAACATGATTTAGAGCTTGTTTATGGAAAAGTGTCAATTTCTGTATTTCAACATGATTTGGAGCTTGTTTTTGGAAAAGTGTCAATTTCTGTATTTCAACATGATTTGAGCTTGTTTTTGGAAAAGTGTTTATTTCTGTTTTTCAACATGATTTAGAGCTTGTTTTTGGAAAAGTGTTTATTTCTGTATTTCAATGTTGCAACTTGCTGAAAACTGTCCACAGTGTTCCTAACATCCTGATTAAACAGTACTGAAAAAAAATTAACTTCCAGAGTGCATCAAACATGATTTAGAGCTTGTTTATGGAAAAGTGTCAATTTCTGTATTTCAACATGATTTGGAGCTTGTTTTTGGAAAAGTGTCAATTTCTGTATTTCAACATGATTTGAAGCTTGTTTTTGAAAAGTGCTTATTTCTGTTTTTCAACATGATTTAGAGCATGTTTTTGGAAAAGTGTTTATTTCTGTATTTCAATGTTGCAACTTGCTGAAAACTGTCCACAGTGTTCCTAACATCCTGATTAAACAGTACTGAAAAAAAATTAACTTCCAGAGTGCATCAAACATGATTTAGAGCTTGTTTATGGAAAAGTGTTTATTTCTGTATTTCAACATGATTTGGAGCTTGTTTTTGGAAAAGTGTCAATTTCTGTATTTCAACATGATTTGAAGCTTGTTTTTGAAAAGTGCTTATTTCTGTTTTTCAACATGATTTAGAGCATGTTTTTGGAAAAGTGTTTATTTCTGTATTTCAATGTTGCAACTTGCTAAAAACTGTCCACAGTGTTCCTAACATCCTGATTAAACAGTACTGAAAAAAAAATAACTTCCAGAGTGCATCAAACATGATTTAGAGCTTGTTTATGGAAAAGTGTCAATTTCTGTATTTCAACATGATTTGGAGCTTGTTTTTGGAAAAGTGTCAATTTCTGTATTTCAACATGATTTAGAGCTTGTTTTTGGAAAAGTGTTTATTTCTGTATTTCAACATGATTTAGAGCTTGTTTTTGGAAAAGTGTTTATTTCTGTATTTCAATGTTGCAACTTGCTGAAAACTGTCCACAGTGTTCCTAACATCCTGATTAAACAGTACTGAAAAAAAATAACTTCCAGAGTGCATCAAACATGATTTAGAGCTTGTTTATGGAAAAGTGTCAATTTCTGTATTTCAACATGATTTGGAGCTTGTTTTTGGAAAAGTGTCAATTTCTGTATTTCAACATGATTTAGAGCTTGTTTTTGGAAAAGTGTTTATTTCTGTATTTCAACATGATTTAGAGCTTGTTTTTGGAAAAGTGTTTATTTCTGTATTTCAATGTTGCAACTTGCTGAAAACTGTCCACAGTGTTCCTAACATCCTGATTAAACAGTACTGAAAAAAAATTAACTTCCAAAGTGCATCAAACATGATTTAGAGCTTGTTTATGGAAAAGTTTTTATTTCTGTATTTCAACATGATTTGGAGCTTGTTTTTGGAAAAGTGTCAATTTCTGTATTTCAACATGATTTGAAGCTTGTTTTTGAAAAGTGCTTATTTCTGTTTTTCAACATGATTTAGAGCTTGTTTTTGGAAAAGTGTTTATTTCTGTATTTCAATGTTGCAACTTGCTGAAAACTGTCCACAGTGTTCCTAACATCCTGATTAAACAGTACTGAAAAAAAATTAACTTCCAGAGTGCATCAAACATGATTTAGAGCTTGTTTATGGAAAAGTGTTTATTTCTGTATTTCAACATGATTTGGAGCTTGTTTTTGGAAAAGTGTCAATTTCTGTTTTTCAACATGATTTAGAGCTTGTTTTTGGAAAAGTGTTTATTTCTGTATTTCAATGTTGCAACTTGCTAAAAACTGTCCACAGTGTTCCTAACATCCTGATTAAACAGTACTGAAAAAAATAACTTCCAGAGTGCATCAAACATGATTTAGAGCTTGTTTATGGAAAAGTGTCAATTTCTGTATTTCAACATGATTTGGAGCTTGTTTTTGGAAAAGTGTCAATTTCTGTATTTCAACATGATTTGAAGCTTGTTTTTGAAAAGTGCTTATTTCTGTTTTTCAACATGATTTAGAGCTTGTTTTTGGAAAAGTGTTTATTTCTGTATTTCAATGTTGCAACTTGCTGAAAACTGTCCACAGTGTTCCTAACATCCTGATTAAACAGTACTGAAAAAAAATTAACTTCCAGAGTGCATCAAACATGATTTAGAGCTTGTTTATGGAAAAGTGTTTATTTCTGTATTTCAACATGATTTGGAGCTTGTTTTTGGAAAAGTGTCAATTTCTGTATTTCAACATGATTTGAAGCTTGTTTTTGGAAAAGTGTTTATTTCTGTATTTCAATGTTGCAACTTGCTAAAAACTGTCCACAGTGTTCCTAACATCCTGATTAAACAGTACTGAAAAAAAAATAACTTCCAGAGTGCATCAAACATGATTTAGAGCTTGTTTATGGAAAAGTGTCAATTTCTGTATTTCAACATGATTTGGAGCTTGTTTTTGGAAAAGTGTCAATTTCTGTATTTCAACATGATTTGAAGCTTGTTTTTGGAAAAGTGTTTATTTCTGTATTTCAATGTTGCAACTTGCTGAAAACTGTCCACAGTGTTCCTAACATCCTGATTAAACAGTACTGAAAAAAAAATAACTTCCAGAGTGCATCAAACATGATTTAGAGCTTGTTTATGGAAAAGTGTCAATTTCTGTATTTCAACATGATTTGGAGCTTGTTTTTGGAAAAGTGTCAATTTCTGTATTTCAACATGATTTAGAGCTTGTTTTTGGAAAAGTGTCTTATTTCTGTATTTCAACATGATTTAGAGCTTGTTTTTGGAAAAGTGTTTATTTCTGTATTTCAATGTTGCAACTTGCTGAAAACTGTCCACAGTGTTCCTAACATCCTGATTAAACAGTACTGAAAAAAAATTAACTTCCAGAGTGCATCAAACATGATTTAGAGCTTGTTTATGGAAAAGTGTCAATTTCTGTATTTCAACATGATTTGGAGCTTGTTTTTGGAAAAGTGTCAATTTCTGTATTTCAACATGATTTGAAGCTTGTTTTTGGAAAAGTGCTTATTTCTGTTTTTCAACATGATTTAGAGCTTGTTTTTGGAAAAGTGTTTATTTCTGTATTTCAATGTTGCAACTTGCTGAAAACTGTCCACAGTGTTCCTAACATCCTGATTAAACAGTACTGAAAAAAAAATAACTTCCAGAGTGCATCAAACATGATTTAGAGCTTGTTTATGGAAAAGTGTCAATTTCTGTATTTCAACATGATTTGGAGCTTGTTTTTGGAAAAGTTTTTATTTCTGTATTTCAACATGATTTGGAGCTTGTTTTTGGAAAAGTGTCAATTTCTGTATTTCAACATGATTTGAAGCTTGTTTTTGAAAAGTGCTTATTTCTGTTTTTCAACATGATTTAGAGCTTGTTTTTGGAAAAGTGTTTATTTCTGTATTTCAATGTTGCAACTTGCTGAAAACTGTCCACAGTGTTCCTAACATCCTCATTAAACAGTACTGAAAAAAAATTAACTTCCAGAGTGCATCAAACATGATTTAGAGCTTGTTTATGGAAAAGTGTTTATTTCTGTATTTCAACATGATTTGGAGCTTGTTTTTGGAAAAGTGTCAATTTCTGTATTTCAACATGATTTAGAGCTTGTTTTTGGAAAAGTGTTTATTTCTGTATTTCAATGTTGCAACTTGCTGAAAACTGTCCACAGTGTTCCTAACATCCTGATTAAACAGTACTGAAAAAAAAATAACTTCCAGAGTGCATCAAACATGATTTAGAGCTTGTTTATGGAAAAGTGTCAATTTCTGTATTTCAACATGATTTGGAGCTTGTTTTTGGAAAAGTGTCAATTTCTGTATTTCAACATGATTTAGAGCTTGTTTTTGGAAAAGTGTTTATTTCTGTATTTCAACATGATTTAGAGCTTGTTTTTGGAAAAGTGTTTATTTCTGTATTTCAATGTTGCAACTTGCTGAAAACTGTCCACAGTGTTCCTAACATCCTGATTAAACAGTACTGAAAAAAAATTAACTTCCAGAGTGCATCAAACATGATTTAGAGCTTGTTTATGGAAAAGTGTCAATTTCTGTATTTCAACATGATTTGGAGCTTGTTTTTGGAAAAGTGTCAATTTCTGTATTTCAACATGATTTAGAGCTTGTTTTTGGAAAAGTGTCTATTTCTGTATTTCAACATGATTTAGAGCTTGTTTTTGGAAAAGTGTTTATTTCTGTATTTCAACATGATTTAGAGCTTGTTTATGGAAAAGTGTTTATTTCTGTATTTCAACATGATTTGGAGCTTGTTTTTGGAAAAGTGTCAATTTCTGTATTTCAACATGATTTAGAGCTTGTTTTTGGAAAAGTGTTTATTTCTGTATTTCAACATGATTTAGAGCTTGTTTTTGGAAAAGTGTTTATTTCTGTATTTCAATGTTGCAACTTGCTGAAAACTGTCCACAGTGTTCCTAACATCCTGATTAAACAGTACTGAAAAAAAAATAACTTCCAGAGTGCATCAAACATGATTTAGAGCTTGTTTATGGAAAAGTGTCAATTTCTGTATTTCAACATGATTTGGAGCTTGTTTTTGGAAAAGTGTCAATTTCTGTATTTCAACATGATTTAGAGCTTGTTTTTGGAAAAGTGTTTATTTCTGTATTTCAACATGATTTAGAGCTTGTTTTTGGAAAAGTGTTTATTTCTGTATTTCAATGTTGCAACTTGCTGAAAACTGTCCACAGTGTTCCTAACATCCTCATTAAACAGTACTGAAAAAAAATTAACTTCCAGAGTGCATCAAACATGATTTAGAGCTTGTTTATGGAAAAGTGTTTATTTCTGTATTTCAACATGATTTGGAGCTTGTTTTTGGAAAAGTGTCAATTTCTGTATTTCAACATGATTTGAAGCTTGTTTTTGGAAAAGTGTTTATTTCTGTATTTCAATGTTGCAACTTGCTAAAAACTGTCCACAGTGTTCCTAACATCCTGATTAAACAGTACTGAAAAAAAAATAACTTCCAGAGTGCATCAAACATGATTTAGAGCTTGTTTATGGAAAAGTGTCAATTTCTGTATTTCAACATGATTTGGAGCTTGTTTTTGGAAAAGTGTCAATTTCTGTATTTCAACATGATTTAGAGCTTGTTTTTGGAAAAGTGTTTATTTCTGTATTTCAACATGATTTAGAGCTTGTTTTTGGAAAAGTGTTTATTTCTGTATTTCAATGTTGCAACTTGCTGAAAACTGTCCACAGTGTTCCTAACATCCTGATTAAACAGTACTGAAAAAAAATTAACTTCCAGAGTGCATCAAACATGATTTAGAGCTTGTTTATGGAAAAGTGTCAATTTCTGTATTTCAACATGATTTGGAGCTTGTTTTTGGAAAAGTGTCAATTTCTGTATTTCAACATGATTTGAAGCTTGTTTTTGGAAAAGTGTTTATTTCTGTATTTCAACATGATTTAGAGCTTGTTTTTGGAAAAGTGTTTATTTCTGTATTTCAATGTTGCAACTTGCTGAAAACTGTCCACAGTGTTCCTAACATCCTGATTAAACAGTACTGAAAAAAAATTAACTTCCAGAGTGCATCAAACATGATTTAGAGCTTGTTTATGGAAAAGTGTTTATTTCTGTATTTCAACATGATTTGGAGCTTGTTTTTGGAAAAGTGTCAATTTCTGTATTTCAACATGATTTGAAGCTTGTTTTTGAAAAGTGCTTATTTCTGTTTTTCAACATGATTTAGAGCTTGTTTTTGGAAAAGTGTTTATTTCTGTATTTCAATGTTGCAACTTGCTGAAAACTGTCCACAGTGTTCCTAACATCCTGATTAAACAGTACTGAAAAAAAAATAACTTCCAGAGTGCATCAAACATGATTTAGAGCTTGTTTATGGAAAAGTGTCAATTTCTGTATTTCAACATGATTTGGAGCTTGTTTTTGGAAAAGTGTCAATTTCTGTATTTCAACATGATTTAGAGCTTGTTTTTGGAAAAGTGTTTATTTCTGTATTTCAACATGATTTAGAGCTTGTTTTTGGAAAAGTGTTTATTTCTGTATTTCAATGTTGCAACTTGCTGAAAACTGTCCACAGTGTTCCTAACATCCTGATTAAACAGTACTGAAAAAAAATAACTTCCAGAGTGCATCAAACATGATTTAGAGCTTGTTTATGGAAAAGTGTATTTCTGTATTCAACATGATTTGGAGCTTGTTTTTGGAAAAGTGCTTCAATTTCTGTTATTTCAACATGATTTAGAGCTTGTTTTTGGAAAAGTGTTTATTTCTGTATTTCAATGTTGCAACTTGCTGAAAACTGTCCACAGTGTTCCTAACATCCTGATTAAACAGTACTGAAAAAAAATTAACTTCCAGAGTGCATCAAACATGATTTAGAGCTTGTTTATGGAAAAGTGTCAATTTCTGTATTTCAACATGATTTGGAGCTTGTTTTTGGAAAAGTGTCAATTTCTGTATTTCAACATGATTTGAAGCTTGTTTTTGGAAAAGTGTCAATTTCTGTATTTCAACATGATTTGAAGCTTGTTTTTGAAAAGTGCTTATTTCTGTTTTTCAACATGATTTAGAGCTTGTTTTTGGAAAAGTGTTTATTTCTGTATTTCAATGTTGCAACTTGCTGAAAACTGTCCACAGTGTTCCTAACATCCTGATTAAACAGTACTGAAAAAAAATTAACTTCCAGAGTGCATCAAACATGATTTAGAGCTTGTTTATGGAAAAGTGTCAATTTCTGTATTTCAACATGATTTGGAGCTTGTTTTTGGAAAAGTGTCAATTTCTGTATTTCAACATGATTTAGAGCTTGTTTTTGGAAAAGTGTTTATTTCTGTATTTCAACATGATTTGGAGCTTGTTTTTGGAAAAGTGTCAATTTCTGTATTTCAACATGATTTGAAGCTTGTTTTTGAAAAGTGCTTATTTCTGTTTTTCAACATGATTTAGAGCTTGTTTTTGGAAAAGTGTTTATTTCTGTATTTCAATGTTGCAACTTGCTGAAAACTGTCCACAGTGTTCCTAACATCCTGATTAAACAGTACTGAAAAAAAATTAACTTCCAGAGTGCATCAAACATGATTTAGAGCTTGTTTATGGAAAAGTGTTTATTTCTGTATTTCAACATGATTTGGAGCTTGTTTTTGGAAAAGTGTCAATTTCTGTATTTCAACATGATTTGAAGCTTGTTTTTGAAAAGTGCTTATTTCTGTTTTTCAACATGATTTAGAGCTTGTTTTTGGAAAAGTGTTTATTTCTGTATTTCAATGTTGCAACTTGCTGAAAACTGTCCACAGTGTTCCTAACATCCTGATTAAACAGTACTGAAAAAAAATTAACTTCCAGAGTGCATCAAACATGATTTAGAGCTTGTTTATGGAAAAGTGTTTATTTCTGTATTTCAACATGATTTGGAGCTTGTTTTTGGAAAAGTGTCAATTTCTGTATTTCAACATGATTTGAAGCTTGTTTTTGAAAAGTGCTTATTTCTGTTTTTCAACATGATTTAGAGCTTGTTTTTGGAAAAGTGTTTATTTCTGTATTTCAATGTTGCAACTTGCTGAAAACTGTCCACAGTGTTCCTAACATCCTGATTAAACAGTACTGAAAAAAAATTAACTTCCAGAGTGCATCAAACATGATTTAGAGCTTGTTTATGGAAAAGTGTTTATTTCTGTATTTCAACATGATTTGGAGCTTGTTTTTGGAAAAGTGTCAATTTCTGTATTTCAACATGATTTGAAGCTTGTTTTTGAAAAGTTCTTATTTCTGTTTTTCAACATGATTTAGAGCTTGTTTTTGGAAAAGTGTTTATTTCTGTATTTCAATGTTGCAACTTGCTGAAAACTGTCCACAGTGTTCCTAACATCCTGATTAAACAGTACTGAAAAAAAATAACTTCCAGAGTGCATCAAACATGATTTAGAGCTTGTTTATGGAAAAGTGTCAATTTCTGTATTTCAACATGATTTGGAGCTTGTTTTTGGAAAAGTGTCAATTTCTGTATTTCAACATGATTTGAAGCTTGTTTTTGAAAAGTGCTTATTTCTGTTTTTCAACATGATTTAGAGCTTGTTTTTGGAAAAGTGTTTATTTCTGTATTTCAATGTTGCAACTTGCTGAAAACTGTCCACAGTGTTCCTAACATCCTGATTAAACAGTACTGAAAAAAAATTAACTTCCAGAGTGCATCAAACATGATTTAGAGCTTGTTTATGGAAAAGTGTCTATTTCTGTATTTCAACATGATTTGGAGCTTGTTTTTGGAAAAGTGTCAATTTCTGTATTTCAACATGATTTGAAGCTTGTTTTTGAAAAGTGCTTATTTCTGTTTTTCAACATGATTTAGAGCTTGTTTTTGGAAAAGTGTTTATTTCTGTATTTCAATGTTGCAACTTGCTGAAAACTGTCCACAGTGTTCCTAACATCCTGATTAAACAGTACTGAAAAAAAATTAACTTCCAGAGTGCATCAAACATGATTTAGAGCTTGTTTATGGAAAAGTGTCTATTTCTGTATTTCAACATGATTTGGAGCTTGTTTTTGGAAAAGTGTTAATTTCTGTATTTCAACATGATTTAGAGCTTGTTTTTGGAAAAGTGTTTATTTCTGTATTTCAATGTTGCAACTTGCTGAAAACTGTCCACAGTGTTCCTAACATCCTGATTAAACAGTACTGGAAAAAAATTAACTTCCAGAGTGCATCAAACATGATTTAGAGCTTGTTTATGGAAAAGTGTTTATTTCTGTATTTCAACATGATTTGGAGCTTGTTTTTGGAAAAGTGTCAATTTCTGTATTTCAACATGATTTGAAGCTTGTTTTTGGAAAAGTGCTTATTTCTGTTTTTCAACATGATTTAGAGCTTGTTTTTGGAAAAGTGTTTATTTCTGTATTTCAATGTTGCAACTTGCTGAAAACTGTCCACAGTGTTCCTAACATCCTGATTAAACAGTACTGAAAAAAAATTAACTTCCAGAGTGCATCAAACATGATTTAGAGCTTGTTTATGGAAAAGTGTCAATTTCTGTATTTCAACATGATTTGGAGCTTGTTTTTGGAAAAGTGTCAATTTCTGTATTTCAACATGATTTGAAGCTTGTTTTTGAAAAGTGCTTATTTCTGTTTTTCAACATGATTTAGAGCTTGTTTTTGGAAAAGTGTTTATTTCTGTATTTCAATGTTGCAACTTGCTGAAAACTGTCCACAGTGTTCCTAACATCCTGATTAAACAGTACTGAAAAAAAATTAACTTCCAGAGTGCATCAAACATGATTTAGAGCTTGTTTATGGAAAAGTGTCAATTTCTGTATTTCAACATGATTTGGAGCTTGTTTTTGGAAAAGTGTCAATTTCTGTATTTCAACATGATTTGAAGCTTGTTTTTGAAAAGTGCTTATTTCTGTTTTTCAACATGATTTAGAGCTTGTTTTTGGAAAAGTGTTTATTTCTGTATTTCAATGTTGCAACTTGCTGAAAACTGTCCACAGTGTTCCTAACATCCTGATTAAACAGTACTGAAAAAAAATTAACTTCCAGAGTGCATCAAACATGATTTAGAGCTTGTTTATGGAAAAGTGTTTATTTCTGTATTTCAACATGATTTGGAGCTTGTTTTTGGAAAAGTGTCTAATTTCTGTATTTCAACATGATTTAGAGCTTGTTTTTGGAAAAGTGTTTATTTCTGTATTTCAATGTTGCAACTTGCTGAAAACTGTCCACAGTGTTCCTAACATCCTGATTAAACAGTACTGAAAAAAAAATAACTTCCAGAGTGCATCAAACATGATTTAGAGCTTGTTTATGGAAAAGTGTCAATTTCTGTATTTCAACATGATTTGGAGCTTGTTTTTGGAAAAGTGTCAATTTCTGTATTTCAACATGATTTGAGCTTGTTTTTGGAAAAGTGCTTATTTCTGTATTTCAACATGATTTAGAGCTTGTTTTTGGAAAAGTGTTTATTTCTGTATTTCAATGTTGCAACTTGCTGAAAACTGTCCACAGTGTTCCTAACATCCTGATTAAACAGTTCTGGAAAAAAATTAACTTCCAGAGTGCATCAAACATGATTTAGAGCTTGTTTATGGAAAAGTGTTTATTTCTGTATTTCAACATGATTTGGAGCTTGTTTTTGGAAAAGTGTCAATTTCTGTATTTCAACATGATTTGAAGCTTGTTTTTGAAAAGTGCTTATTTCTGTTTTTCAACATGATTTAGAGCTTGTTTTTGGAAAAGTGTTTATTTCTGTATTTCAATGTTGCAACTTGCTGAAAACTGTCCACAGTGTTCCTAACATCCTGATTAAACAGTACTGAAAAAAAATTAACTTCCAGAGTGCATCAAACATGATTTAGAGCTTGTTTATGGAAAAGTGTAAATTTCTGTATTTCAACATGATTTGGAGCTTGTTTTTGGAAAAGTGTTAATTTCTGTATTTCAACATGATTTAGAGCTTGTTTTTGGAAAAGTGTTAATTTCTGTATTTCAACATGATTTAGAGCTTGTTTTTGGAAAAGTGTTTATTTCTGTTTTTCAATGTTGCAACTTGCTGAAAACTGTCCACAGTGTTCCTAACATCCTGATTAAACAGTACTGGAAAAAAATTAACTTACAGAGTGCATCAAACATGATTTAGAGCTTGTTTATGGAAAAGTGTTTATTTCTGTATTTCAACATGATTTGGAGCTTGTTTTTGGAAAAGTGTCAATTTCTGTATTTCAACATGATTTGAAGCTTGTTTTTGAAAAGTGCTTATTTCTGTTTTTCAACATGATTTAGAGCTTGTTTTTGGAAAAGTGTTTATTTCTGTATTTCAATGTTGCAACTTGCTGAAAACTGTCCACAGTGTTCCTAACATCCTGATTAAACAGTACTGAAAAAAAAATAACTTCCAGAGTGCATCAAACATGATTTGGAGCTTGTTTTTGGAAAAGTGTCAATTTCTGTATTTCAACATGATTTGAAGCTTGTTTTTGAAAAGTGCTTATTTCTGTTTTTCAACATGATTTAGAGCTTGTTTTTGGAAAAGTGTTTATTTCTGTATTTCAATGTTGCAACTTGCTGAAAACTGTCCACAGTGTTCCTAACATCCTGATTAAACAGTACTGAAAAAAAATTAACTTCCAGAGTGCATCAAACATGATTTAGAGCTTGTTTATGGAAAAGTGTCAATTTCTGTATTTCAACATGATTTGGAGCTTGTTTTTGGAAAAGTGTTAATTTCTGTATTTCAACATGATTTAGAGCTTGTTTTTGGAAAAGTGTTTATTTCTGTATTTCAACATGATTTAGAGCTTGTTTTTGGAAAAGTGTTTATTTCTGTATTTCAATGTTGCAACTTGCTGAAAACTGTCCACAGTGTTCCTAACATCCTGATTAAACAGTTCTGGAAAAAAATTAACTTCCAGAGTGCATCAAACATGATTTAGAGCTTGTTTATGGAAAAGTTTTTATTTCTGTATTTCAACATGATTTGGAGCTTGTTTTTGGAAAAGTGTCAATTTCTGTATTTCAACATGATTTGGAGCTTGTTTTTGGAAAAGTGTTAATTTCTGTTTTTCAACATGATTTAGAGCTTGTTTTTGGAAAAGTGTTTATTTCTGTATTTCAATGTTGCAACTTGCTGAAAACTGTCCACAGTGTTCCTAACATCCTGATTAAACAGTACTGAAAAAAAATTAACTTCCAGAGTGCATCAAACATGATTTAGAGCTTGTTTATGGAAAAGTGTAAATTTCTGTATTTCAACATGATTTGGAGCTTGTTTTTGGAAAAGTGTTAATTTCTGTATTTCAATGTTGCAACTTGCTGAAAACTGTCCACAGTGTTCCTAACATCCTGATTAAACAGTACTGGAAAAAAAATAACTTACAGAGTGCATCAAACATGATTTAGAGCTTGTTTATGGAAAAGTGTAAATTTCTGTATTTCAACATGATTTGAAGCTTGTTTTTGAAAAGTGCTTATTTCTGTTTTTCAACATGATTTAGAGCTTGTTTTTGGAAAAGTGTTTATTTCTGTATTTCAATGTTGCAACTTGCTGAAAACTGTCCACAGTGTTCCTAACATCCTGATTAAACAGTACTGAAAAAAAATTAACTTCCAGAGTGCATCAAACATGATTTAGAGCTTGTTTATGGAAAAGTGTAAATTTCTGTATTTCAACATGATTTGGAGCTTGTTTTTGGAAAAGTGTTAATTTCTGTATTTCAACATGATTTGAGCTTGTTTTTGGAAAAGTGTTAATTTCTGTATTTCAACATGATTTAGAGCTTGTTTTTGGAAAAGTGTTTATTTCTGTATTTCAATGTTGCAACTTGCTGAAAACTGTCCACAGTGTTCCTAACATCCTGATTAAACAGTACTGGAAAAAAATTAACTTACAGAGTGCATCAAACATGATTTAGAGCTTGTTTATGGAAAAGTGTTTATTTCTGTATTTCAACATGATTTGGAGCTTGTTTTTGGAAAAGTGTCAATTTCTGTATTTCAACATGATTTGAAGCTTGTTTTTGAAAAGTGCTTATTTCTGTTTTTCAACATGATTTAGAGCTTGTTTTTGGAAAAGTGTTTATTTCTGTATTTCAATGTTGCAACTTGCTGAAAACTGTCCACAGTGTTCCTAACATCCTGATTAAACAGTACTGAAAAAAAATTAACTTCCAGAGTGCATCAAACATGATTTAGAGCTTGTTTATGGAAAAGTGTAAATTTCTGTATTTCAACATGATTTGGAGCTTGTTTTTGGAAAAGTGTTAATTTCTGTATTTCAACATGATTTAGAGCTTGTTTTTGGAAAAGTGTTTATTTCTGTATTTCAATGTTGCAACTTGCTGAAAACTGTCCACAGTGTTCCTAACATCCTGATTAAACAGTACTGAAAAAAAATTAACTTCCAGAGTGCATCAAACATGATTTAGAGCTTGTTTATGGAAAAGTGTAAATTTCTGTATTTCAACATGATTTGGAGCTTGTTTTTGGAAAAGTGTTAATTTCTGTATTTCAACATGATTTGAAGCTTGTTTTTGAAAAGTGCTTATTTCTGTTTTTCAACATGATTTAGAGCTTGTTTTTGGAAAAGTGTTTATTTCTGTATTTCAATGTTGCAACTTGCTGAAAACTGTCCACAGTGTTCCTAACATCCTGATTAAACAGTACTGGAAAAAAATTAACTTCCAGAGTGCATCAAACATGATTTAGAGCTTGTTTATGGAAAAGTGTTTATTTCTGTATTTCAACATGATTTGGAGCTTGTTTTTGGAAAAGTGTCAATTTCTGTATTTCAACATGATTTGAAGCTTGTTTTTGAAAAGTGCTTATTTCTGTTTTTCAACATGATTTAGAGCTTGTTTTTGGAAAAGTGTTTATTTCTGTATTTCAATGTTGCAACTTGCTGAAAACTGTCCACAGTGTTCCTAACATCCTGATTAAACAGTACTGAAAAAAAATTAACTTCCAGAGTGCATCAAACATGATTTAGAGCTTGTTTATGGAAAAGTGTAAATTTCTGTATTTCAACATGATTTGGAGCTTGTTTTTGGAAAAGTGTTAATTTCTGTATTTCAACATGATTTAGAGCTTGTTTTTGGAAAAGTGTTTATTTCTGTATTTCAATGTTGCAACTTGCTGAAAACTGTCCACAGTGTTCCTAACATCCTGATTAAACAGTACTGGAAAAAAATTAACTTACAGAGTGCATCAAACATGATTTAGAGCTTGTTTATGGAAAAGTGTTTATTTCTGTATTTCAACATGATTTGGAGCTTGTTTTTGGAAAAGTGTCAATTTCTGTATTTCAACATGATTTGAAGCTTGTTTTTGAAAAGTGCTTATTTCTGTTTTTCAACATGATTTAGAGCTTGTTTTTGGAAAAGTGTTTATTTCTGTATTTCAATGTTGCAACTTGCTGAAAACTGTCCACAGTGTTCCTAACATCCTGATTAAACAGTACTGAAAAAAAATTAACTTCCAGAGTGCATCAAACATGATTTAGAGCTTGTTTATGGAAAAGTGTCAATTTCTGTATTTCAACATGATTTGGAGCTTGTTTTTGGAAAAGTGTTAATTTCTGTATTTCAACATGATTTAGAGCTTGTTTTTGGAAAAGTGTTTATTTCTGTATTTCAATGTTGCAACTTGCTGAAAACTGTCCACAGTGTTCCTAACATCCTGATTAAACAGTACTGGAAAAAAATTAACTTCCAGAGTGCATCAAACATGATTTAGAGCTTGTTTATGGAAAAGTGTTTATTTCTGTATTTCAACATGATTTGGAGCTTGTTTTTGGAAAAGTGTCAATTTCTGTATTTCAACATGATTTGAAGCTTGTTTTTGAAAAGTGCTTATTTCTGTTTTTCAACATGATTTAGAGCTTGTTTTTGGAAAAGTGTTTATTTCTGTATTTCAATGTTGCAACTTGCTGAAAACTGTCCACAGTGTTCCTAACATCCTGATTAAACAGTACTGAAAAAAAATTAACTTCCAGAGTGCATCAAACATGATTTAGAGCTTGTTTATGGAAAAGTGTAAATTTCTGTATTTCAACATGATTTGGAGCTTGTTTTTGGAAAAGTGTTAATTTCTGTATTTCAACATGATTTAGAGCTTGTTTTTGGAAAAGTGTTTATTTCTGTATTTCAATGTTGCAACTTGCTGAAAACTGTCCACAGTGTTCCTAACATCCTGATTAAACAGTACTGGAAAAAAATTAACTTCCAGAGTGCATCAAACATGATTTAGAGCTTGTTTATGGAAAAGTGTAAATTTCTGTATTTCAACATGATTTGGAGCTTGTTTTTGGAAAAGTGTTAATTTCTGTATTTCAACATGATTTAGAGCTTGTTTTTGGAAAAGTGCTTATTTCTGTATTTCAACATGATTTAGAGCTTGTTTTTGGAAAAGTGTTTATTTCTGTATTTCAATGTTGCAACTTGCTGAAAACTGTCCACAGTGTTCCTAACATCCTGATTAAACAGTACTGGAAAAAAATTAACTTCCAGAGTGCATCAAACATGATTTAGAGCTTGTTTATGGAAAAGTTTTTATTTCTGTATTTCAACATGATTTGGAGCTTGTTTTTGGAAAAGTGTCAATTTCTGTATTTCAACATGATTTGAAGCTTGTTTTTCAAAAGTGCTTATTTCTGTTTTTCAACATGATTTAGAGCTTGTTTTTGGAAAAGTGTTTATTTCTGTATTTCAATGTTGCAACTTGCTGAAAACTGTCCACAGTGTTCCTAACATCCTGATTAAACAGTTCTGGAAAAAAATTAACTTCCAGAGTGCATCAAACATGATTTAGAGCTTGTTTATGGAAAAGTGTCAATTTCTGTATTTCAACATGATTTGAAGCTTGTTTTTGAAAAGTGCTTATTTCTGTTTTTCAACATGATTTAGAGCTTGTTTTTGGAAAAGTGTTTATTTCTGTATTTCAATGTTGCAACTTGCTGAAAACTGTCCACAGTGTTCCTAACATCCTGATTAAACAGTACTGAAAAAAAATTAACTTCCAGAGTGCATCAAACATGATTTAGAGCTTGTTTATGGAAAAGTGTCAATTTCTGTATTTCAACATGATTTGGAGCTTGTTTTTGGAAAAGTGTTAATTTCTGTATTTCAACATGATTTAGAGCTTGTTTTTGGAAAAGTGTTAATTTCTGTATTTCAACATGATTTAGAGCTTGTTTTTGGAAAAGTGTTTATTTCTGTATTTCAATGTTGCAACTTGCTGAAAACTGTCCACAGTGTTCCTAACATCCTGATTAAACAGTACTGGAAAAAAATTAACTTACAGAGTGCATCAAACATGATTTAGAGCTTGTTTATGGAAAAGTGTTTATTTCTGTATTTCAACATGATTTGGAGCTTGTTTTTGGAAAAGTGTCAATTTCTGTATTTCAACATGATTTGAAGCTTGTTTTTGAAAAGTGCTTATTTCTGTTTTTCAACATGATTTAGAGCTTGTTTTTGGAAAAGTGTTTATTTCTGTATTTCAATGTTGCAACTTGCTGAAAACTGTCCACAGTGTTCCTAACATCCTGATTAAACAGTACTGAAAAAAAATTAACTTCCAGAGTGCATCAAACATGATTTAGAGCTTGTTTATGGAAAAGTGTTAATTTCTGTATTTCAACATGATTTGGAGCTTGTTTTTGGAAAAGTGTTAATTTCTGTATTTCAACATGATTTAGAGCTTGTTTTTGGAAAAGTGTTTATTTCTGTATTTCAACATGATTTAGAGCTTGTTTTTGGAAAAGTGTTTATTTCTGTATTTCAATGTTGCAACTTGCTGAAAACTGTCCACAGTGTTCCTAACATCCTGATTAAACAGTACTGGAAAAAAATTAACTTACAGAGTGCATCAAACATGATTTAGAGCTTGTTTATGGAAAAGTGTCAATTTCTGTATTTCAACATGATTTGTAGCTTGTTTTTGGAAAAGTGTTAACCTCTTGGAACTATAGGGGGTGCTGTTCCGCATTAGCATATTTGTGTCTCCAAATTAAACTGCCTCGTGCTAAATTCTTGATCGTACAATATGCATATTATTGTTATTATTGGATAGAAAACACCTTCTAGTTTCTATAGAAGTTGAAATTTTGTCTCTGAGTTGTACAGAACAATTTCTACAGCACTTTTCATGACAGGGTTCAGATTTCAATTTTTTTTACCTCTGATCTGGGGTCTGTTTTTAAGGCGACAGTGAATGCTATGAAGAAACCGACACTGCCTACGTCTTCCTCTGGGTGTCTGTACGTCATCACGCTTTCAATGGAATCGATGGGATATTCACAGCCAGTATAAAAGACCAAAATGTATAGAGACCGCCCTTTCTCGTCGTGCGCCTGAAGCGTGAAGGGCATCGGACCTGCCTCGTTCCAAATCGTTTTCTAACCAGCAATATTTCTCCGGTCATGTTTTTACTCGTTTTAGGTGTTAAAAACATCATAATGTAGTTAATTTGAACCGTTTTATAGCAATTTATATCCGTTTAGTGCGATTTTAGAGGAATTTATTTGTTGTGCACTCTGAAACTTTGGACACGTTTTGGGGTGTCGGTCGTTGGTGGTGGACATTTCGAAGGACAGAGGACATCTATCGACCAAAAGACGTTTATAACATAGAAAGGATACATTGCCCAAGAATCTGATGGAAGAACACCTCAAAGTAAGCAATATTTAATATGATAAATCGTGTTTCTGTCGAAATATTTTAAACGCATATTTCGCCATTTTGTTTGGTATAGCTTCACTTGGCGAACCCTGTATTGAAAAGTAAGGATAATTTTAAAAATGTAAATCAGCGGTTGCATTAAGAACTAATTTGTCTTTCGATTCCTGTAAACCCTGTATTTTTTAGTCAAGTATATGATTAGCTATTAATTAAACTAGATCACTCTGAAAGATGGCGACCGACATTTTCAGGCTTGTTTTGCTACTATTTTCATTGTGTAACCACGGTTTTGTATGGCTAAATATGCACCTTTTCGAACAAACTGTATATGTATATTGTAAAATGATGTTACAGGAGTGTCATCGGAAGAATTCTGAGAAGGTTAGTGAAAAAATTAATATCTTTTGGCGATGTTGACTTTTATCGCTCACTTTGGCTAGAATCAATGCTGGGCTGCTATGTGCTATGTGCTATGCTAATATAACGATTTATTGTGTTTTCGCTGTAAGACACTTAGAAAATCTGAAATATTGTCTGTATTCACAGGATCTGTGTCTTTCGATTAGTGTATGCTGTGTATTTTTACGAAATGTTTGATGATTAGTAGTTAGGTAAACACGTTGCTCATTGTAATTATTCTAGTCCATTTGTGACGGTGGGTGCAATTGTAACCTATGGCAGCTACCTGAAATATGCACATTTTTCTAACAAAACCTATCCCATACCATAAATATGTTATCAGACTGTCATCTAATGAGTTTTTTTGTTGGTTAGGGGCTATAAATATCTTAGTTTAGCCGAATTGGTGATGGCTACTGGTGTTGGTGGACAAATAAAAGATGGTGGATTATGCTAATGTGTTTTTAGGTAATAGATGTACATCTTTACATATTGTGTCTTCCCTGTAAAACATTTTAAAAATCGGAAATGGTGGCTTTATTCACAAGATCTGTATCTTTCATCTGGTGTCTTGGACTTGTGATTTAATGATATTTAGATGCTACTATCTACTTGTGAAGCTATGCTAGCTATGCTAAACAGTGTGTGGGGGGTGGGGGGTGCTCCCGGATCCGGGTTTCTGAGGCAGTAGAAGTTAATTTCTGTATTTCAACATGATTTAGAGCTTGTTTATGGAAAAGTTTTTATTTCTGTATTTCAACATGATTTGGAGCTTGTTTTTGGAAAAGTGTCAATTTCTGTATTTCAACATGATTTGAAGCTTGTTTTTGAAAAGTGATTATTTCTGTTTTTCAACATGATTTAGAGCTTGTTTTTGGAAAAGTGTTTATTTCTGTATTTCAATGTTGCAACTTGCTGAAAACTGTCCACAGTGTTCCTAACATCCTGATTAAACAGTTCTGGAAAAAAATTAACTTCTAGAGTGCATCAAACATGATTTAGAGCTTGTTTATGGAAAAGTGTTTATTTCTGTATTTCAACATGATTTGGAGCTTGTTTTTGGAAAAGTGTCAATTTCTGTATTTCAACATGATTTGAAGCTTGTTTTTGAAAAGTGCTTATTTCTGTTTTTCAACATGATTTAGAGCTTGTTTTTGGAAAAGTGTTTATTTCTGTATTTCAATGTTGCAACTTGCTGAAAACTGTCCACAGTGTTCCTAACATCCTGATTAAACAGTACTGAAAAAAAATTAACTTCCAGAGTGCATCAAACATGATTTAGAGCTTGTTTATGGAAAAGTGTCAATTTCTGTATTTCAACATGATTTGGAGCTTGTTTTTGGAAAAGTGTTAATTTCTGTATTTCAACATGATTTAGAGCTTGTTTTTGGAAAAGTGTTTATTTCTGTATTTCAATGTTGCAACTTGCTGAAAACTGTCCACAGTGTTCCTAACATCCTGATTAAACAGTACTGAAAAAAAAATAACTTCCAGAGTGCATCAAACATGATTTAGAGCTTGTTTATGGAAAAGTGTCAATTTCTGTATTTCAACATGATTTGGAGCTTGTTTTTGGAAAAGTGTTAATTTCTGTATTTCAACATGATTTAGAGCTTGTTTTTGGAAAAGTGTTTATTTCTGTATTTCAATGTTGCAACTTGCTGAAAACTGTCCACAGTGTTCCTAACATCCTGATTAAACAGTACTGAAAAAAAATTAACTTCCAGAGTGCATCAAACATGATTTAGAGCTTGTTTATGGAAAAGTGTAAATTTCTGTATTTCAACATGATTTGGAGCTTGTTTTTGGAAAAGTGTTAATTTCTGTATTTCAACATGATTTAGAGCTTGTTTTTGGAAAAGTGTTAATTTCTGTATTTCAACATGATTTAGAGCTTGTTTTTGGAAAAGTGTTTATTTCTGTATTTCAATGTTGCAACTTGCTGAAAACTGTCCACAGTGTTCCTAACATCCTGATTAAACAGTACTGGAAAAAAATTAACTTACAGAGTGCATCAAACATGATTTAGAGCTTGTTTATGGAAAAGTGTTTATTTCTGTATTTCAACATGATTTGGAGCTTGTTTTTGGAAAAGTGTCAATTTCTGTATTTCAACATGATTTGAAGCTTGTTTTTGAAAAGTGCTTATTTCTGTTTTTCAACATGATTTAGAGCTTGTTTTTGGAAAAGTGTTTATTTCTGTATTTCAATGTTGCAACTTGCTGAAAACTGTCCACAGTGTTCCTAACATCCTGATTAAACAGTACTGAAAAAAAATTAACTTCCAGAGTGCATCAAACATGATTTAGAGCTTGTTTATGGAAAAGTGTCAATTTCTGTATTTCAACATGATTTGGAGCTTGTTTTTGGAAAAGTGTTAATTTCTGTATTTCAACATGATTTAGAGCTTGTTTTTGGAAAAGTGTTTATTTCTGTATTTCAATGTTGCAACTTGCTGAAAACTGTCCACAGTGTTCCTAACATCCTGATTAAACAGTACTGAAAAAAAATTAACTTCCAGAGTGCATCAAACATGATTTAGAGCTTGTTTATGGAAAAGTGTTTATTTCTGTATTTCAACATGATTTGGAGCTTGTTTTTGGAAAAGTGTCAATTTCTGTATTTCAACATGATTTGAAGCTTGTTTTTGAAAAGTGCTTATTTCTGTTTTTCAACATGATTTAGAGCTTGTTTTTGAAAAAGTGTTTATTTCTGTATTTCAACATGATTTGGAGCTTGTTTTTGGAAAAGTGTTAATTTCTGTATTTCAACATGATTTAGAGCTTGTTTTTGGAAAAGTGTTTATTTCTGTATTTCAATGTTGCAACTTGCTGAAAACTGTCCACAGTGTTCCTAACATCCTGATTAAACAGTACTGAAAAAAAATTAACTTCCAGAGTGCATCAAACATGATTTAGAGCTTGTTTATGGAAAAGTGTTTATTTCTGTATTTCAACATGATTTGGAGCTTGTTTTTGGAAAAGTGTCAATTTCTGTATTTCAACATGATTTGAAGCTTGTTTTTGAAAAGTGCTTATTTCTGTATTTCAATGTTGCAACTTGCTGAAAACTGTCCACAGTGTTCCTAACATCCTGATTAAACAGTACTGAAAAAAAATTAACTTCCAGAGTGCATCAAACATGATTTAGAGCTTGTTTATGGAAAAGTGTAAATTTCTGTATTTCAACATGATTTGGAGCTTGTTTTTGGAAAAGTGTTAATTTCTGTATTTCAACATGATTTAGAGCTTGTTTTTGGAAAAGTGTTAATTTCTGTATTTCAACATGATTTAGAGCTTGTTTTTGGAAAAGTGTTTATTTCTGTATTTCAATGTTGCAACTTGCTGAAAACTGTCCACAGTGTTCCTAACATCCTGATTAAACAGTACTGGAAAAAAATTAACTTACAGAGTGCATCAAACATGATTTAGAGCTTGTTTATGGAAAAGTGTTTATTTCTGTATTTCAACATGATTTGGAGCTTGTTTTTGGAAAAGTGTCAATTTCTGTATTTCAACATGATTTGAAGCTTGTTTTTGAAAAGTGCTTATTTCTGTTTTTCAACATGATTTAGAGCTTGTTTTTGGAAAAGTGTTTATTTCTGTATTTCAATGTTGCAACTTGCTGAAAACTGTCCACAGTGTTCCTAACATCCTGATTAAACAGTACTGAAAAAAAATTAACTTCCAGAGTGCATCAAACATGATTTAGAGCTTGTTTATGGAAAAGTGTCAATTTCTGTATTTCAACATGATTTAGAGCTTGTTTTTGGAAAAGTGTTAATTTATGTATTTCAACATGATTTAGAGCTTGTTTTTGGAAAAGTGTTTATTTCTGTATTTCAATGTTGCAACTTGCTGAAAACTGTCCACAGTGTTCCTAACATCCTGATTAAACAGTACTGAAAAAAAATTAACTTCCAGAGTGCATCAAACATGATTTAGAGCTTGTTTATGGAAAAGTGTTTATTTCTGTATTTCAACATGATTTGGAGCTTGTTTTTGGAAAAGTGTCAATTTCTGTATTTCAACATGATTTGAAGCTTGTTTTTGAAAAGTGCTTATTTCTGTTTTTCAACATGATTTAGAGCTTGTTTTTGAAAAGTGCTTATTTCTGTTTTTCAACATGATTTAGAGCTTGTTTATGGAAAAGTGTCAATTTCTGTATTTCAACATGATTTGGAGCTTGTTTTTGGAAAAGTGTTAATTTCTGTATTTCAACATGATTTAGAGCTTGTTTTTGGAAAAGTGTTTATTTCTGTATTTCAACATGATTTAGAGCTTGTTTTTGGAAAAGTTTTTATTTCTGTATTTCAATGTTGCAACTTGCTGAAAACTGTCCACAGTGTTCCTAACATCCTGATTAAACAGTACTGGAAAAAAATTAACTTACAGAGTGCATCAAACATGATTTAGAGCTTGTTTATGGAAAAGTGTCAATTTCTGTATTTCAACATGATTTGGAGCTTGTTTTTGGAAAAGTGTTAATTTCTGTATTTCAACATGATTTAGAGCTTGTTTATGGAAAAGTTTTTATTTCTGTATTTCAACATGATTTGGAGCTTGTTTTTGGAAAAGTGTCAATTTCTGTATTTCAACATGATTTGAAGCTTGTTTTTCAAAAGTGATTATTTCTGTTTTTCAACATGATTTAGAGCTTGTTTTTGGAAAAGTGTTTATTTCTGTATTTCAATGTTGCAACTTGCTGAAAACTGTCCACAGTGTTCCTAACATCCTGATTAAACAGTTCTGGAAAAAAATTAACTTCTAGAGTGCATCAAACATGATTTAGAGCTTGTTTATGGAAAAGTGTTTATTTCTGTATTTCAACATGATTTGGAGCTTGTTTTTGGAAAAGTGTCAATTTCTGTATTTCAACATGATTTGAAGCTTGTTTTTGAAAAGTGCTTATTTCTGTTTTTCAACATGATTTAGAGCTTGTTTTTGGAAAAGTGTTTATTTCTGTATTTCAATGTTGCAACTTGCTGAAAACTGTCCACAGTGTTCCTAACATCCTGATTAAACAGTACTGAAAAAAAAATAACTTCCAGAGTGCATCAAACATGATTTAGAGCTTGTTTATGGAAAAGTGTCAATTTCTGTATTTCAACATGATTTGGAGCTTGTTTTTGGAAAAGTGTTAATTTCTGTATTTCAACATGATTTAGAGCTTGTTTTTGGAAAAGTGTTTATTTCTGTATTTCAATGTTGCAACTTGCTGAAAACTGTCCACAGTGTTCCTAACATCCTGATTAAACAGTACTGAAAAAAAATTAACTTCCAGAGTGCATCAAACATGATTTAGAGCTTGTTTATGGAAAAGTGTCAATTTCTGTATTTCAACATGATTTGGAGCTTGTTTTTGGAAAAGTGTTAATTTCTGTATTTCAACATGATTTAGAGCTTGTTTTTGGAAAAGTGTTTATTTCTGTATTTCAATGTTGCAACTTGCTGAAAACTGTCCACAGTGTTCCTAACATCCTGATTAAACAGTACTGAAAAAAAATTAACTTCCAGAGTGCATCAAACATGATTTAGAGCTTGTTTATGGAAAAGTGTAAATTTCTGTATTTCAACATGATTTGGAGCTTGTTTTTGGAAAAGTGTTAATTTCTGTATTTCAACATGATTTGAGCTTGTTTTTGGAAAAGTGTTAATTTCTGTATTTCAACATGATTTAGAGCTTGTTTTTGGAAAAGTGTTTATTTCTGTATTTCAATGTTGCAACTTGCTGAAAACTGTCCACAGTGTTCCTAACATCCTGATTAAACAGTACTGGAAAAAAATTAACTTACAGAGTGCATCAAACATGATTTAGAGCTTGTTTATGGAAAAGTGTTTATTTCTGTATTTCAACATGATTTGGAGCTTGTTTTTGGAAAAGTGTCAATTTCTGTATTTCAACATGATTTGAAGCTTGTTTTTGAAAAGTGCTTATTTCTGTTTTTCAACATGATTTAGAGCTTGTTTTTGGAAAAGTGTTTATTTCTGTATTTCAATGTTGCAACTTGCTGAAAACTGTCCACAGTGTTCCTAACATCCTGATTAAACAGTACTGAAAAAAAAATAACTTCCAGAGTGCATCAAACATGATTTAGAGCTTGTTTATGGAAAAGTGTCAATTTCTGTATTTCAACATGATTTGGAGCTTGTTTTTGGAAAAGTGTTAATTTCTGTATTTCAACATGATTTAGAGCTTGTTTTTGGAAAAGTGTTTATTTCTGTATTTCAATGTTGCAACTTGCTGAAAACTGTCCACAGTGTTCCTAACATCCTGATTAAACAGTACTGAAAAAAAATTAACTTCCAGAGTGCATCAAACATGATTTAGAGCTTGTTTATGGAAAAGTGTTTATTTCTGTATTTCAACATGATTTGGAGCTTGTTTTTGGAAAAGTGTCAATTTCTGTATTTCAACATGATTTGAAGCTTGTTTTTGAAAAGTGCTTATTTCTGTTTTTCAACATGATTTAGAGCTTGTTTTTGAAAAAGTGTTTATTTCTGTATTTCAACATGATTTGGAGCTTGTTTTTGGAAAAGTGTTAATTTCTGTATTTCAACATGATTTAGAGCTTGTTTTTGGAAAAGTGTTTATTTCTGTATTTCAATGTTGCAACTTGCTGAAAACTGTCCACAGTGTTCCTAACATCCTGATTAAACAGTACTGAAAAAAAATTAACTTCCAGAGTGCATCAAACATGATTTAGAGCTTGTTTATGGAAAAGTGTTTATTTCTGTATTTCAACATGATTTGGAGCTTGTTTTTGGAAAAGTGTCAATTTCTGTATTTCAACATGATTTGAAGCTTGTTTTTGAAAAGTGCTTATTTCTGTATTTCAATGTTGCAACTTGCTGAAAACTGTCCACAGTGTTCCTAACATCCTGATTAAACAGTACTGAAAAAAAATTAACTTCCAGAGTGCATCAAACATGATTTAGAGCTTGTTTATGGAAAAGTGTAAATTTCTGTATTTCAACATGATTTGGAGCTTGTTTTTGGAAAAGTGTTAATTTCTGTATTTCAACATGATTTAGAGCTTGTTTTTGGAAAAGTGTTAATTTCTGTATTTCAACATGATTTAGAGCTTGTTTTTGGAAAAGTGTTTATTTCTGTATTTCAATGTTGCAACTTGCTGAAAACTGTCCACAGTGTTCCTAACATCCTGATTAAACAGTACTGGAAAAAAATTAACTTACAGAGTGCATCAAACATGATTTAGAGCTTGTTTATGGAAAAGTGTTTATTTCTGTATTTCAACATGATTTGGAGCTTGTTTTTGGAAAAGTGTCAATTTCTGTATTTCAACATGATTTGAAGCTTGTTTTTGAAAAGTGCTTATTTCTGTTTTTCAACATGATTTAGAGCTTGTTTTTGGAAAAGTGTTTATTTCTGTATTTCAATGTTGCAACTTGCTGAAAACTGTCCACAGTGTTCCTAACATCCTGATTAAACAGTACTGAAAAAAAAATAACTTCCAGAGTGCATCAAACATGATTTAGAGCTTGTTTATGGAAAAGTGTCAATTTCTGTATTTCAACATGATTTAGAGCTTGTTTTTGGAAAAGTGTTAATTTCTGTATTTCAACATGATTTAGAGCTTGTTTTTGGAAAAGTGTTTATTTCTGTATTTCAATGTTGCAACTTGCTGAAAACTGTCCACAGTGTTCCTAACATCCTGATTAAACAGTACTGAAAAAAAATTAACTTCCAGAGTGCATCAAACATGATTTAGAGCTTGTTTATGGAAAAGTGTTTATTTCTGTATTTCAACATGATTTGGAGCTTGTTTTTGGAAAAGTGTCAATTTCTGTATTTCAACATGATTTAGAGCTTGTTTTTGGAAAAGTGTTAATTTCTGTATTTCAACATGATTTAGAGCTTGTTTTTGGAAAAGTGTTTATTTCTGTATTTCAATGTTGCAACTTGCTGAAAACTGTCCACAGTGTTCCTAACATCCTGATTAAACAGTACTGGAAAAAAATTAACTTCTAGAGTGCATCAAACATGATTTAGAGCTTGTTTATGGAAAAGTGTTTATTTCTGTATTTCAACATGATTTGGAGCTTGTTTTTGGAAAAGTGTCAATTTCTGTATTTCAACATGATTTGAAGCTTGTTTTTGAAAAGTGCTTATTTCTGTTTTTCAACATGATTTAGAGCTTGTTTTTGGAAAAGTGTTTATTTCTGTATTTCAATGTTGCAACTTGCTGAAAACTGTCCACAGTGTTCCTAACATCCTGATTAAACAGTACTGAAAAAAAAATAACTTCCAGAGTGCATCAAACATGATTTAGAGCTTGTTTATGGAAAAGTGTCAATTTCTGTATTTCAACATGATTTGGAGCTTGTTTTTGGAAAAGTGTTAATTTCTGTATTTCAACATGATTTAGAGCTTGTTTTTGGAAAAGTGTTTATTTCTGTATTTCAATGTTGCAACTTGCTGAAAACTGTCCACAGTGTTCCTAACATCCTGATTAAACAGTACTGAAAAAAAATAACTTCCAGAGTGCATCAAACATGATTTAGAGCTTGTTTATGGAAAAGTGTCAATTTCTGTATTTCAACATGATTTGGAGCTTGTTTTTGGAAAAGTGTTAATTTCTGTATTTCAACATGATTTAGAGCTTGTTTTTGGAAAAGTGTTTATTTCTGTATTTCAATGTTGCAACTTGCTGAAAACTGTCCACAGTGTTCCTAACATCCTGATTAAACAGTACTGGAAAAAAATTAACTTCCAGAGTGCATCAAACATGATTTAGAGCTTGTTTATGGAAAAGTGTTTATTTCTGTATTTCAACATGATTTGGAGCTTGTTTTTGGAAAAGTGTCAATTTCTGTATTTCAACATGATTTGAAGCTTGTTTTTGAAAAGTGCTTATTTCTTTTTCAACATGATTTAGAGCTTGTTTTTGGAAAAGTGTTAATTTCTGTATTTCAACATGATTTAGAGCTTGTTTTTGGAAAAGTGTTTATTTCTGTATTTCAATGTTGCAACTTGCTGAAAACTGTCCACAGTGTTCCTAACATCCTGATTAAACAGTACTGAAAAAAAATTAACTTCCAGAGTGCATCAAACATGATTTAGAGCTTGTTTATGGAAAAGTGTAAATTTCTGTATTTCAACATGATTTGGAGCTTGTTTTTGGAAAAGTGTTAATTTCTGTATTTCAACATGATTTAGAGCTTGTTTTTGGAAAAGTGTTAATTTCTGTATTTCAACATGATTTAGAGCTTGTTTTTGGAAAAGTGTTTATTTCTGTATTTCAATGTTGCAACTTGCTGAAAACTGTCCACAGTGTTCCTAACATCCTGATTAAACAGTACTGGAAAAAAATTAACTTACAGAGTGCATCAAACATGATTTAGAGCTTGTTTATGGAAAAGTGTTTATTTCTGTATTTCAACATGATTTGGAGCTTGTTTTTGGAAAAGTGTCAATTTCTGTATTTCAACATGATTTGAAGCTTGTTTTTGAAAAGTGCTTATTTCTGTTTTTCAACATGATTTAGAGCTTGTTTTTGGAAAAGTGTTTATTTCTGTATTTCAATGTTGCAACTTGCTGAAAACTGTCCACAGTGTTCCTAACATCCTGATTAACCTGTTGGGGATGGGGGCGCTGTTTAGACTATTTATGCTAATGTGGCTAATTTTTTAAACGGCTTCCCACAAAATCCTTGATCGTACAATATGCATATTATTATTATTATTGGATAGAAAACAGTCTATAGTTTCTATAGGAGTTGAAATTTTGTCTCTAAGTGGAACAGAGCCCATTCTACAGCAATTTCCCTGACATGGAGTCAGATTTGAGAAATGTTGGCCACTCTTCTGAAGTCATTTAAAAGGGCACTGTCGTTGCTATGACTATACGGACACTTCTTACGTCTTCCCCTGGATGCCTTTACGTGATGACGATTCCAACGGTGTCGATTGCGCGTTCACAGGCCCTACAAATCAAAAAACCCTGAAGCTAGTCATTCTTTGGGAGCTGCGTCATGAGCCTAGAGGACCCCGGCGCGCACCTGTTCCAAGCGTTAGTTTAGCCTGTTATATTTCTCCGGTCATCTTTTCACTCGTTATAGGAGTTAAAAACATCATAAGGTAGTTAATTTAAAGCGTTTTATAGCAATTTATATCCGTTTAGTGCGATTTTGGGACATTTCTTTTTGCAACGATGTGAAAAGTTGGGCACGCTTTTCAGTTCATCCCGAACGCAGTTGACATTTCCACATGGCAAGAGGACAGCTTTCCACCAAAAGACGATTTCTCCCAAGAAAGGATCCTTTGCCCAAGATACTGATGGAAGAACAGCTCAAGGTAGGACATTTTTATTATGATAAATCGTGTTTCTGTCGAAACATTTTAGTGGCTTAGGACGCCATGTTTTTTGACGTAGCTTCGCTTGGCGCAAACTGTATTGAAAAGTAAGGATAAATTAAAAAATGTAATAACGCAATTGTATTAAGAATTAAATTGTCTATCAATCCCTGTCCACCCTATATTTTTTAGTCACGTTTATGAGTATTTATGTATAAGAGTAGATCACTGTCTAAGTGGCGCAAGGACATTTTCTTTACCAGCTTGTCTACATTTCACATTGTCTAACCATGATTTTGGTGGCTAAATATAAACATTTGCGATCAAACTCTATATGGAATGTGTAATATGATGTTACAGGAGTGTCATCGGAAGAATTCTGAGAAGGTTAGTGAAAAAATTAATATCTTTTGGCGATGTTGACTTTTATCGCTCACTTTGGCTAGAATCAATGCTGGGCTGCTAATTGCTATGTGCTAAGCTAATATAACGATTTATTGTGTTTTCGCTGTAAGACACTTAGAAAATCTGAAATATTGTCTGTATTCACAGGATCTGTGTCTTTCGATTCGTGTATGCTGTGTATTTTTACGAAATGTTTGATGATTAGTAGTTAGGTAAACACGTTGCTCATTGTAATTATTCTAGTCCATTTGTGATGGTGGGTGCAATTGTAAACTATGCCATCTACCTGAAATATGCACTTTTTTCTAACAAAACCTATCCCATACCATAAATATGTTATCAGACTGTCATCTATTGAGTTTTTTTGTTGGTTAGGGGCTATAAATATCTTAGTTTAGCCGAATTGGTGATGGCTACTGGTGTTGGTGGACAAATAAAAGATGGTGGAATATGCTAATGTGTTTTTAGGTAATAGATGTACATCTTTACATATTGTGTCTTCCCTGTAAAACATTTTAAAAATCGGAAATGTTGACTGGATTCACAAGATCTGTGTCTTTCATTAGCTGTATTGGACTTTAATGTGTGAAAGTTAAATATTTTAAAAATAAATTTTTTTTGAATTTCGCGTCACTGGTTTTTCAGTGGGGGGGGGGGTGTGCCGCTAGCGCCACGCTGATCCTAGACAGGTTAAACAGTACTGGAAAAAAATTAACTTACAGAGTGCATCAAACATGATTTAGAGCTTGTTTATGGAAAAGTGTTTATTTCTGTATTTCAACATGATTTAGAGCTTGTTTTTGGAAAAGTGTTAATTTCTGTATTTCAACATGATTTAGAGCTTGTTTTTGGAAAAGTGTTTATTTCTGTATTTCAATGTTGCAACTTGCTGAAAACTGTCCACAGTGTTCCTAACATCCTGATTAAACAGTACTGAAAAAAAATTAACTTCCAGAGTGCATCAAACATGATTTAGAGCTTGTTTATGGAAAAGTGTTTATTTCTGTATTTCAACATGATTTGGAGCTTGTTTTTGGAAATGTGTCAATTTCTGTATTTCAACATGATTTGAAGCTTGTTTTTGAAAAGTGCTTATTTCTGTTTTTCAACATGATTTAGAGCTTGTTTTTGGAAAAGTGCTTATTTCTGTTTTTCAACATGATTTAGAGCTTGTTTTTGGAAAAGTGTTTATTTCTGTATTTCAATGTTGCAACTTGCTGAAAACTGTCCACAGTGTTCCTAACATCCTGATTAAACAGTACTGGAAAAAAATTAACTTACAGAGTGCATCAAACATGATTTAGAGCTTGTTTATGGAAAAGTTTTTATTTCTGTATTTCAACATGATTTGGAGCTTGTTTTTGGAAAAGTGTCAATTTCTGTATTTCAACATGATTTGAAGCTTGTTTTTCAAAAGTGATTATTTCTGTTTTTCAACATGATTTAGAGCTTGTTTTTGGAAAAGTGTTTATTTCTGTATTTCAATGTTGCAACTTGCTGAAAACTGTCCACAGTGTTCCTAACATCCTGATTAAACAGTTCTGGAAAAAAATTAACTTCTAGAGTGCATCAAACATGATTTAGAGCTTGTTTATGGAAAAGTGTTTATTTCTGTATTTCAACATGATTTGGAGCTTGTTTTTGGAAAAGTGTCAATTTCTGTATTTCAACATGATTTGAAGCTTGTTTTTGGAAAAGTGTTAATTTCTGTATTTCAACATGATTTAGAGCTTGTTTTTGGAAAAGTGTTTATTTCTGTATTTCAATGTTGCAACTTGCTGAAAACTGTCCACAGTGTTCCTAACATCCTGATTAAACAGTACTGAAAAAAAAATAACTTCCAGAGTGCATCAAACATGATTTAGAGCTTGTTTATGGAAAAGTGTCAATTTCTGTATTTCAACATGATTTGGAGCTTGTTTTTGGAAAAGTGTTAATTTCTGTATTTCAACATGATTTAGAGCTTGTTTTTGGAAAAGTGTTTATTTCTGTATTTCAATGTTGCAACTTGCTGAAAACTGTCCACAGTGTTCCTAACATCCTGATTAAACAGTACTGGAAAAAAATTAACTTCCAGAGTGCATCAAACATGATTTAGAGCTTGTTTATGGAAAAGTGTTTATTTCTGTATTTCAACATGATTTGGAGCTTGTTTTTGGAAAAGTGTCAATTTCTGTATTTCAACATGATTTGAAGCTTGTTTTTGAAAAGTGCTTATTTCTGTTTTCAACATGATTTAGAGCTTGTTTTTGGAAAAGTGTTTATTTCTGTATTTCAATGTTGCAACTTGCTGAAAACTGTCCACAGTGTTCCTAACATCCTGATTAAACAGTACTGGAAAAAAATTAACTTCCAGAGTGCATCAAACATGATTTAGAGCTTGTTTATGGAAAAGTGTTTATTTCTGTATTTCAACATGATTTGGAGCTTGTTTTTGGAAAAGTGTTAATTTCTGTATTTCAACATGATTTAGAGCTTGTTTTTGGAAAAGTGTTTATTTCTGTATTTCAATGTTGCAACTTGCTGAAAACTGTCCACAGTGTTCCTAACATCCTGATTAAACAGTACTGAAAAAAAATTAACTTCCAGAGTGCATCAAACATGATTTAGAGCTTGTTTATGGAAAAGTGTAAATTTCTGTATTTCAACATGATTTGGAGCTTGTTTTTGGAAAAGTGTTAATTTCTGTATTTCAACATGATTTAGAGCTTGTTTTTGGAAAAGTGTTAATTTCTGTATTTCAACATGATTTAGAGCTTGTTTTTGGAAAAGTGTTTATTTCTGTATTTCAATGTTGCAACTTGCTGAAAACTGTCCACAGTGTTCCTAACATCCTGATTAAACAGTACTGGAAAAAAATTAACTTACAGAGTGCATCAAACATGATTTAGAGCTTGTTTATGGAAAAGTGTTTATTTCTGTATTTCAACATGATTTGGAGCTTGTTTTTGGAAAAGTGTCAATTTCTGTATTTCAACATGATTTGAAGCTTGTTTTTGAAAAGTGCTTATTTCTGTTTTTCAACATGATTTAGAGCTTGTTTTTGGAAAAGTGTTTATTTCTGTATTTCAATGTTGCAACTTGCTGAAAACTGTCCACAGTGTTCCTAACATCCTGATTAAACAGTACTGAAAAAAAATTAACTTCCAGAGTGCATCAAACATGATTTAGAGCTTGTTTATGGAAAAGTGTCAATTTCTGTATTTCAACATGATTTAGAGCTTGTTTTTGGAAAAGTGTTAATTTCTGTATTTCAACATGATTTAGAGCTTGTTTTTGGAAAAGTGTTTATTTCTGTATTTCAATGTTGCAACTTGCTGAAAACTGTCCACAGTGTTCCTAACATCCTGATTAAACAGTACTGAAAAAAAATTAACTTCCAGAGTGCATCAAACATGATTTAGAGCTTGTTTATGGAAAAGTGTTTATTTCTGTATTTCAACATGATTTGGAGCTTGTTTTTGGAAAAGTGTCAATTTCTGTATTTCAACATGATTTGAAGCTTGTTTTTGAAAAGTGCTTATTTCTGTTTTCAACATGATTTAGAGCTTGTTTTTGGAAAAGTGTTTATTTCTGTATTTCAATGTTGCAACTTGCTGAAAACTGTCCACAGTGTTCCTAACATCCTGATTAAACAGTACTGAAAAAAAAATAACTTCCAGAGTGCATCAAACATGATTTAGAGCTTGTTTATGGAAAAGTGTCAATTTCTGTATTTCAACATGATTTGGAGCTTGTTTTTGGAAAAGTGTTAATTTCTGTATTTCAACATGATTTAGAGCTTGTTTTTGGAAAAGTGTTTATTTCTGTATTTCAATGTTGCAACTTGCTGAAAACTGTCCACAGTGTTCCTAACATCCTGATTAAACAGTACTGGAAAAAAATTAACTTCCAGAGTGCATCAAACATGATTTAGAGCTTGTTTATGGAAAAGTGTTTATTTCTGTATTTCAACATGATTTGGAGCTTGTTTTTGGAAAAGTGTCAATTTCTGTATTTCAACATGATTTGAAGCTTGTTTTTGGAAAAGTGTCAATTTCTGTATTTCAACATGATTTGAAGCTTGTTTTTGAAAAGTGCTTATTTCTGTTTTTCAACATGATTTAGAGCTTGTTTTTGGAAAAGTGTTTATTTCTGTATTTCAATGTTGCAACTTGCTGAAAACTGTCCACAGTGTTCCTAACATCCTGATTAAACAGTTCTGGAAAAAAATTAACTTCCAGAGTGCATCAAACATGATTTAGAGCTTGTTTATGGAAAAGTGTTTATTTCTGTATTTCAACATGATTTGGAGCTTGTTTTTGGAAAAGTGTCAATTTCTGTATTTCAACATGATTTGAAGCTTGTTTTTGAAAAGTGCTTATTTCTGTTTTTCAACATGATTTAGAGCTTGTTTTTGGAAAAGTGTTTATTTCTGTATTTCAATGTTGCAACTTGCTGAAAACTGTCCACAGTGTTCCTAACATCCTGATTAAACAGTACTGGAAAAAAATTAACTTACAGAGTGCATCAAACATGATTTAGAGCTTGTTTATGGAAAAGTGTTTATTTCTGTATTTCAACATGATTTGGAGCTTGTTTTTGGAAAAGTGTTAATTTCTGTATTTCAACATGATTTGGAGCTTGTTTTTGGAAAAGTGTTAATTTCTGTATTTCAACATGATTTAGAGCTTGTTTTTGGAAAAGTGTTTATTTCTGTATTTCAATGTTGCAACTTGCTGAAAACTGTCCACAGTGTTCCTAACATCCTGATTAAACAGTACTGAAAAAAAATTAACTTCCAGAGTGCATCAAACATGATTTAGAGCTTGTTTATGGAAAAGTGTAAATTTCTGTATTTCAACATGATTTGGAGCTTGTTTTTGGAAAAGTGTTAATTTCTGTATTTCAACATGATTTAGAGCTTGTTTTTGGAAAAGTGTTTATTTCTGTATTTCAATGTTGCAACTTGCTGAAAACTGTCCACAGTGTTCCTAACATCCTGATTAAACAGTACTGGAAAAAAATTAACTTCCAGAGTGCATCAAACATGATTTAGAGCTTGTTTATGGAAAAGTGTTTATTTCTGTATTTCAACATGATTTGGAGCTTGTTTTTGGAAAAGTGTCAATTTCTGTATTTCAACATGATTTGAAGCTTGTTTTTGAAAAGATGTTAGAGCTTGTTTTTGGAAAAGTGTTAATTTCTGTATTTCAACATGATTTAGAGCTTGTTTTTGGAAAAGTGTTTATTTCTGTATTTCAATGTTGCAACTTGCTGAAAACTGTCCACAGTGTTCCTAACATCCTGATTAAACAGTACTGGAAAAAAATTAACTTCCAGAGTGCATCAAACATGATTTAGAGCTTGTTTATGGAAAAGTGTTTATTTCTGTATTTCAACATGATTTGGAGCTTGTTTTTGGAAAAGTGTTAATTTCTGTATTTCAACATGATTTGGAGCTTGTTTTTGGAAAAGTGCTTATTTCTGTATTTCAACATGATTTAGAGCTTGTTTTTGGAAAAGTGTTTATTTCTGTATTTCAATGTTGCAACTTGCTGAAAACTGTCCACAGTGTTCCTAACATCCTGATTAAACAGTACTGAAAAAAAATTAACTTCCAGAGTGCATCAAACATGATTTAGAGCTTGTTTATGGAAAAGTGTCAATTTCTGTATTTCAACATGATTTGGAGCTTGTTTTTGGAAAAGTGTTAATTTCTGTATTTCAACATGATTTAGAGCTTGTTTTTGGAAAAGTGTTTATTTCTGTATTTCAATGTTGCAACTTGCTGAAAACTGTCCACAGTGTTCCTAACATCCTGATTAAACAGTACTGGAAAAAAATTAACTTCCAGAGTGCATCAAACATGATTTAGAGCTTGTTTATGGAAAAGTGTTTATTTCTGTATTTCAACATGATTTGGAGCTTGTTTTTGGAAAAGTGTCAATTTCTGTATTTCAACATGATTTGAAGCTTGTTTTTGAAAAGTGCTTATTTCTGTTTTTCAACATGATTTAGAGCTTGTTTTTGGAAAAGTGTTTATTTCTGTATTTCAATGTTGCAACTTGCTGAAAACTGTCCACAGTGTTCCTAACATCCTGATTAAACAGTACTGGAAAAAAATTAACTTACAGAGTGCATCAAACATGATTTAGAGCTTGTTTATGGAAAAGTGTTTATTTCTGTATTTCAACATGATTTGAAGCTTGTTTTTGAAAAGTGCTTATTTCTGTTTTTCAACATGATTTAGAGCTTGTTTTTGGAAAAGTGTTTATTTCTGTATTTCAATGTTGCAACTTGCTGAAAACTGTCCACAGTGTTCCTAACATCCTGATTAAACAGTACTGAAAAAAAATTAACTTCCAGAGTGCATCAAACATGATTTAGAGCTTGTTTATGGAAAAGTGTTAATTTCTGTATTTCAACATGATTTAGAGCTTGTTTTTGGAAAAGTGTTAATTTCTGTATTTCAACATGATTTAGAGCTTGTTTTTGGAAAAGTGTTTATTTCTGTATTTCAATGTTGCAACTTGCTGAAAACTGTCCACAGTGTTCCTAACATCCTGATTAAACAGTACTGAAAAAAAATTAACTTCCAGAGTGCATCAAACATGATTTAGAGCTTGTTTATGGAAAAGTGTAAATTTCTGTATTTCAACATGATTTGGAGCTTGTTTTTGGAAAAGTGTTAATTTCTGTATTTCAACATGATTTGAAGCTTGTTTTTGGAAAAGTGTTAATTTCTGTATTTCAACATGATTTAGAGCTTGTTTTTGGAAAAGTGTTTATTTCTGTATTTCAATGTTGCAACTTGCTGAAAACTGTCCACAGTGTTCCTAACATCCTGATTAAACAGTACTGGAAAAAAATTAACTTACAGAGTGCATCAAACATGATTTAGAGCTTGTTTATGGAAAAGTGTTTATTTCTGTATTTCAACATGATTTGGAGCTTGTTTTTGGAAAAGTGTCAATTTCTGTATTTCAACATGATTTGAAGCTTGTTTTTGAAAAGTGCTTATTTCTGTTTTTCAACATGATTTAGAGCTTGTTTTTGGAAAAGTGTTTATTTCTGTATTTCAATGTTGCAACTTGCTGAAAACTGTCCACAGTGTTCCTAACATCCTGATTAAACAGTACTGGAAAAAAATTAACTTCCAGAGTGCATCAAACATGATTTAGAGCTTGTTTATGGAAAAGTGTTAATTTCTGTATTTCAACATGATTTGGAGCTTGTTTTTGGAAAAGTGTTAATTTCTGTATTTCAACATGATTTAGAGCTTGTTTTTGGAAAAGTGTTTATTTCTGTATTTCAATGTTGCAACTTGCTGAAAACTGTCCACAGTGTTCCTAACATCCTGATTAAACAGTACTGAAAAAAAATTAACTTCCAGAGTGCATCAAACATGATTTAGAGCTTGTTTATGGAAAAGTGTAAATTTCTGTATTTCAACATGATTTGGAGCTTGTTTTTGGAAAAGTGTTAATTTCTGTATTTCAACATGATTTAGAGCTTGTTTTTGGAAAAGTGTTAATTTCTGTATTTCAACATGATTTAGAGCTTGTTTTTGGAAAAGTGTTTATTTCTGTATTTCAATGTTGCAACTTGCTGAAAACTGTCCACAGTGTTCCTAACATCCTGATTAAACAGTACTGGAAAAAAATTAACTTACAGAGTGCATCAAACATGATTTAGAGCTTGTTTATGGAAAAGTGTTTATTTCTGTATTTCAACATGATTTGGAGCTTGTTTTTGGAAAAGTGTCAATTTCTGTATTTCAACATGATTTGAAGCTTGTTTTTGAAAAGTGCTTATTTCTGTTTTTCAACATGATTTAGAGCTTGTTTTTGGAAAAGTGTTTATTTCTGTATTTCAATGTTGCAACTTGCTGAAAACTGTCCACAGTGTTCCTAACATCCTGATTAAACAGTACTGAAAAAAAATTAACTTCCAGAGTGCATCAAACATGATTTAGAGCTTGTTTATGGAAAAGTGTAAATTTCTGTATTTCAACATGATTTGGAGCTTGTTTTTGGAAAAGTGTTAATTTCTGTATTTCAACATGATTTAGAGCTTGTTTTTGGAAAAGTGTTTATTTCTGTATTTCAATGTTGCAACTTGCTGAAAACTGTCCACAGTGTTCCTAACATCCTGATTAAACAGTACTGGAAAAAAATTAACTTCCAGAGTGCATCAAACATGATTTAGAGCTTGTTTATGGAAAAGTGTTTATTTCTGTATTTCAACATGATTTGGAGCTTGTTTTTGGAAAAGTGTCAATTTCTGTATTTCAACATGATTTGAAGCTTGTTTTTGAAAAGTGCTTATTTCTGTTTTTCAACATGATTTAGAGCTTGTTTTTGGAAAAGTGTTTATTTCTGTATTTCAATGTTGCAACTTGCTGAAAACTGTCCACAGTGTTCCTAACATCCTGATTAAACAGTTCTGGAAAAAAATTAACTTCCAGAGTGCATCAAACATGATTTAGAGCTTGTTTATGGAAAAGTGTTTATTTCTGTATTTCAACATGATTTGGAGCTTGTTTTTGGAAAAGTGTCAATTTCTGTATTTCAATGTTGCAACTTGCTGAAAACTGTCCACAGTGTTCCTAACATCCTGATTAAACAGTACTGAAAAAAAAATAACTTCCAGAGTGCATCAAACATGATTTAGAGCTTGTTTATGGAAAAGTGTGAATTTCTGTATTTCAACATGATTTGGAGCTTGTTTTTGGAAAAGTGTTAATTTCTGTATTTCAACATGATTTAGAGCTTGTTTTTGGAAAAGTGTTTATTTCTGTATTTCAATGTTGCAACTTGCTGAAAACTGTCCACAGTGTTCCTAACATCCTGATTAAACAGTACTGGAAAAAAATTAACTTCCAGAGTGCATCAAACATGATTTAGAGCTTGTTTATGGAAAAGTGTTTATTTCTGTATTTCAACATGATTTGGAGCTTGTTTTTGGAAAAGTGTCAATTTCTGTATTTCAACATGATTTGAAGCTTGTTTTTGAAAAGTGCTTATTTCTGTTTTTCAACATGATTTAGAGCTTGTTTTTGGAAAAGTGTTTATTTCTGTATTTCAATGTTGCAACTTGCTGAAAACTGTCCACAGTGTTCCTAACATCCTGATTAAACAGTACTGAAAAAAAATTAACTTCCAGAGTGCATCAAACATGATTTAGAGCTTGTTTATGGAAAAGTGTCAATTTCTGTATTTCAACATGATTTGGAGCTTGTTTTTGGAAAAGTGTTAATTTCTGTATTTCAACATGATTTAGAGCTTGTTTTTGGAAAAGTGTTTATTTCTGTATTTCAATGTTGCAACTTGCTGAAAACTGTCCACAGTGTTCCTAACATCCTGATTAAACAGTACTGGAAAAAAATTAACTTCCAGAGTGCATCAAACATGATTTAGAGCTTGTTTATGGAAAAGTGTTTATTTCTGTATTTCAACATGATTTGGAGCTTGTTTTTGGAAAAGTGTCAATTTCTGTATTTCAACATGATTTGAAGCTTGTTTTTGGAAAAGTGCTTATTTCTGTTTTTCAACATGATTTAGAGCTTGTTTTTGGAAAAGTGTTTATTTCTGTATTTCAATGTTGCAACTTGCTGAAAACTGTCCACAGTGTTCCTAACATCCTGATTAAACAGTACTGGAAAAAAATTAACTTACAGAGTGCATCAAACATGATTTAGAGCTTGTTTATGGAAAAGTGTTTATTTCTGTATTTCAACATGATTTGGAGCTTGTTTTTGGAAAAGTGTTTATTTCTGTATTTCAATGTTGCAACTTGCTGAAAACTGTCCACAGTGTTCCTAACATCCTGATTAAACAGTACTGAAAAAAAAATAACTTCCAGAGTGCATCAAACATGATTTAGTGCTTGTTTATGGAAAGTGTCAATTTCTGTATTTCAACATGATTTGGAGCTTGTTTTTGGAAAAGTGTTAATTTCTGTATTTCAACATGATTTAGAGCTTGTTTTTGGAAAAGTGTTTATTTCTGTATTTCAATGTTGCAACTTGCTGAAAACTGTCCACAGTGTTCCTAACATCCTGATTAAACAGTACTGAAAAAAAATTAACTTCCAGAGTGCATCAAACATGATTTAGAGCTTGTTTATGGAAAAGTGTTAATTTCTGTATTTCAACATGATTTAGAGCTTGTTTTTGGAAAAGTGTTAATTTCTGTATTTCAACATGATTTAGAGCTTGTTTTTGGAAAAGTGTTTATTTCTGTATTTCAATGTTGCAACTTGCTGAAAACTGTCCACAGTGTTCCTAACATCCTGATTAAACAGTACTGAAAAAAAATTAACTTCCAGAGTGCATCAAACATGATTTAGAGCTTGTTTATGGAAAAGTGTAAATTTCTGTATTTCAACATGATTTGGAGCTTGTTTTTGGAAAAGTGTTAATTTCTGTATTTCAACATGATTTGAAGCTTGTTTTTGAAAAGTGCTTATTTCTGTTTTTCAACATGATTTAGAGCTTGTTTTTGGAAAAGTGTTTATTTCTGTATTTCAATGTTGCAACTTGCTGAAAACTGTCCACAGTGTTCCTAACATCCTGATTAAACAGTACTGGAAAAAAATTAACTTACAGAGTGCATCAAACATGATTTAGAGCTTGTTTATGGAAAAGTGTTTATTTCTGTATTTCAACATGATTTGGAGCTTGTTTTTGGAAAAGTGTCAATTTCTGTATTTCAACATGATTTGAAGCTTGTTTTTGAAAAGTGCTTATTTCTGTTTTTCAACATGATTTAGAGCTTGTTTTTGGAAAAGTGTTTATTTCTGTATTTCAATGTTGCAACTTGCTGAAAACTGTCCACAGTGTTCCTAACATCCTGATTAAACAGTACTGAAAAAAAATTAACTTCCAGAGTGCATCAAACATGATTTAGAGCTTGTTTATGGAAAAGTGTCAATTTCTGTATTTCAACATGATTTGGAGCTTGTTTTTGGAAAAGTGTTAATTTCTGTATTTCAACATGATTTAGAGCTTGTTTTTGGAAAAGTGTTTATTTCTGTATTTCAATGTTGCAACTTGCTGAAAACTGTCCACAGTGTTCCTAACATCCTGATTAAACAGTTCTGGAAAAAAATTAACTTCCAGAGTGCATCAAACATGATTTAGAGCTTGTTTATGGAAAAGTGTTTATTTCTGTATTTCAACATGATTTGGAGCTTGTTTTTGGAAAAGTGTCAATTTCTGTATTTCAACATGATTTGAAGCTTGTTTTTGAAAAGTGCTTATTTCTGTTTTTCAACATGATTTAGAGCTTGTTTTTGGAAAAGTGTTTATTTCTGTATTTCAATGTTGCAACTTGCTGAAAACTGTCCACAGTGTTCCTAACATCCTGATTAAACAGTTCTGGAAAAAAATTAACTTCCAGAGTGCATCAAACATGATTTAGAGCTTGTTTATGGAAAAGTGTTTATTTCTGTATTTCAACATGATTTGGAGCTTGTTTTTGGAAAAGTGTCAATTTCTGTATTTCAATGTTGCAACTTGCTGAAAACTGTCCACAGTGTTCCTAACATCCTGATTAAACAGTACTGAAAAAAAAATAACTTCCAGAGTGCATCAAACATGATTTAGTGCTTGTTTATGGAAAAGTGTGAATTTCTGTATTTCAACATGATTTGGAGCTTGTTTTTGGAAAAGTGTTAATTTCTGTATTTCAACATGATTTAGAGCTTGTTTTTGGAAAAGTGTTTATTTCTGTATTTCAATGTTGCAACTTGCTGAAAACTGTCCACAGTGTTCCTAACATCCTGATTAAACAGTACTGGAAAAAAATTAACTTCCAGAGTGCATCAAACATGATTTAGAGCTTGTTTATGGAAAAGTGTTAATTTCTGTATTTCAACATGATTTGGAGCTTGTTTTTGGAAAAGTGTTAATTTCTGTATTTCAACATGATTTAGAGCTTGTTTTTGGAAAAGTGTTTATTTCTGTATTTCAATGTTGCAACTTGCTGAAAACTGTCCACAGTGTTCCTAACATCCTGATTAAACAGTACTGAAAAAAAAATAACTTCCAGAGTGCATCAAACATGATTTAGAGCTTGTTTATGGAAAAGTGTCAATTTCTGTATTTCAACATGATTTGGAGCTTGTTTTTGGAAAAGTGTTAATTTCTGTATTTCAACATGATTTAGAGCTTGTTTTTGGAAAAGTGTTTATTTCTGTATTTCAATGTTGCAACTTGCTGAAAACTGTCCACAGTGTTCCTAACATCCTGATTAAACAGTACTGGAAAAAAATTAACTTCCAGAGTGCATCAAACATGATTTAGAGCTTGTTTATGGAAAAGTGTTTATTTCTGTATTTCAACATGATTTGGAGCTTGTTTTTGGAAAAGTGTCAATTTCTGTATTTCAACATGATTTGAAGCTTGTTTTTGAAAAGTGCTTATTTCTGTTTTTCAACATGATTTAGAGCTTGTTTTTGGAAAAGTGTTTATTTCTGTATTTCAATGTTGCAACTTGCTGAAAACTGTCCACAGTGTTCCTAACATCCTGATTAAACAGTACTGGAAAAAAATTAACTTCAGAGTGCATCAAACATGATTTAGAGCTTGTTTATGGAAAAGTGTTTATTTCTGTATTTCAACATGATTTGGAGCTTGTTTTTGGAAAAGTGTCAATTTCTGTATTTCAACATGATTTGAAGCTTGTTTTTGAAAAGTGCTTATTTCTGTTTTTCAACATGATTTAGAGCTTGTTTTTGGAAAAGTGTTTATTTCTGTATTTCAATGTTGCAACTTGCTGAAAACTGTCCACAGTGTTCCTAACATCCTGATTAAACAGTACTGAAAAAAAATTAACTTCCAGAGTGCATCAAACATGATTTAGAGCTTGTTTATGGAAAAGTGTCAATTTCTGTATTTCAACATGATTTGGAGCTTGTTTTTGGAAAAGTGTTAATTTCTGTATTTCAACATGATTTAGAGCTTGTTTTTGGAAAAGTGTTTATTTCTGTATTTCAATGTTGCAACTTGCTGAAAACTGTCCACAGTGTTCCTAACATCCTGATTAAACAGTACTGGAAAAAAATTAACTTCCAGAGTGCATCAAACATGATTTAGAGCTTGTTTATGGAAAAGTGTTAATTTCTGTATTTCAACATGATTTGGAGCTTGTTTTTGGAAAAGTGTCAATTTCTGTATTTCAACATGATTTGAAGCTTGTTTTTGAAAAGTGCTTATTTCTGTTTTTCAACATGATTTAGAGCTTGTTTTTGGAAAAGTGTTTATTTCTGTATTTCAATGTTGCAACTTGCTGAAAACTGTCCACAGTGTTCCTAACATCCTGATTAAACAGTACTGGAAAAAAATTAACTTCCAGAGTGCATCAAACATGATTTAGAGCTTGTTTATGGAAAAGTGTTTATTTCTGTATTTCAACATGATTTGGAGCTTGTTTTTGGAAAAGTGTTTATTTCTGTATTTCAATGTTGCAACTTGCTGAAAACTGTCCACAGTGTTCCTAACATCCTGATTAAACAGTACTGAAAAAAAAATAACTTCCAGAGTGCATCAAACATGATTTAGTGCTTGTTTATGGAAAAGTGTCAATTTCTGTATTTCAACATGATTTGGAGCTTGTTTTTGGAAAAGTGTTAATTTCTGTATTTCAACATGATTTAGAGCTTGTTTTTGGAAAAGTGTTTATTTCTGTATTTCAATGTTGCAACTTGCTGAAAACTGTCCACAGTGTTCCTAACATCCTGATTAAACAGTACTGAAAAAAAATTAACTTCCAGAGTGCATCAAACATGATTTAGAGCTTGTTTATGGAAAAGTGTCAATTTCTGTATTTCAACATGATTTGGAGCTTGTTTTTGGAAAAGTGTTAATTTCTGTATTTCAACATGATTTAGAGCTTGTTTTTGGAAAAGTGTTTATTTCTGTATTTCAATGTTGCAACTTGCTGAAAACTGTCCACAGTGTTCCTAACATCCTGATTAAACAGTTCTGGAAAAAAATTAACTTCCAGAGTGCATCAAACATGATTTAGAGCTTGTTTATGGAAAAGTGTTTATTTCTGTATTTCAACATGATTTGGAGCTTGTTTTTGGAAAAGTGTCAATTTCTGTATTTCAACATGATTTGAAGCTTGTTTTTGAAAAGTGCTTATTTCTGTTTTTCAACATGATTTAGAGCTTGTTTTTGGAAAAGTGTTTATTTCTGTATTTCAATGTTGCAACTTGCTGAAAACTGTCCACAGTGTTCCTAACATCCTGATTAAACAGTACTGAAAAAAAATTAACTTCAGAGTGCATCAAACATGATTTAGAGCTTGTTTATGGAAAAGTGTAAATTTCTGTATTTCAACATGATTTGGAGCTTGTTTTTGGAAAAGTGTTAATTTCTGTATTTCAACATGATTTAGAGCTTGTTTTTGGAAAAGTGTTTATTTCTGTATTTCAACATGATTTAGAGCTTGTTTTTGGAAAAGTTTTTATTTCTGTATTTCAATGTTGCAACTTGCTGAAAACTGTCCACAGTGTTCCTAACATCCTGATTAAACAGTACTGGAAAAAAATTAACTTACAGAGTGCATCAAACATGATTTAGAGCTTGTTTATGGAAAAGTGTTTATTTCTGTATTTCAACATGATTTGGAGCTTGTTTTTGGAAAAGTGTCAATTTCTGTATTTCAACATGATTTGAAGCTTGTTTTTCAAAAGTGCTTATTTCTGTTTTTCAACATGATTTAGAGCTTGTTTTTGGAAAAGTGTTTATTTCTGTATTTCAATGTTGCAACTTGCTGAAAACTGTCCACAGTGTTCCTAACATCCTGATTAAACAGTACTGGAAAAAAATTAACTTCCAGAGTGCATCAAACATGATTTAGAGCTTGTTTATGGAAAAGTGTTTATTTCTGTATTTCAACATGATTTGGAGCTTGTTTTTGGAAAAGTGTCAATTTCTGTATTTCAACATGATTTGAAGCTTGTTTTTGAAAAGTGCTTATTTCTGTTTTTCAACATGATTTAGAGCTTGTTTTTGGAAAAGTGTTTATTTCTGTATTTCAATGTTGCAACTTGCTGAAAACTGTCCACAGTGTTCCTAACATCCTGATTAAACAGTACTGAAAAAAAAATAACTTCCAGAGTGCATCAAACATGATTTAGAGCTTGTTTATGGAAAAGTGTCAATTTCTGTATTTCAACATGATTTGGAGCTTGTTTTTGGAAAAGTGTTAATTTCTGTATTTCAACATGATTTAGAGCTTGTTTTTGGAAAAGTGTTTATTTCTGTATTTCAATGTTGCAACTTGCTGAAAACTGTCCACAGTGTTCCTAACATCCTGATTAAACAGTACTGAAAAAAAATTAACTTCCAGAGTGCATCAAACATGATTTAGAGCTTGTTTATGGAAAAGTGTAATTTCTGTATTTCAACATGATTTGGAGCTTGTTTTTGGAAAAGTGTCAATTTCTGTATTTCAACATGATTTGAAGCTTGTTTTTGAAAAGTGCTTATTTCTGTTTTTCAACATGATTTAGAGCTTGTTTTTGGAAAAGTGTTTATTTCTGTATTTCAATGTTGCAACTTGCTGAAAACTGTCCACAGTGTTCCTAACATCCTGATTAAACAGTACTGGAAAAAAATTAACTTCCAGAGTGCATCAAACATGATTTAGAGCTTGTTTATGGAAAAGTGTTTATTTCTGTATTTCAACATGATTTGGAGCTTGTTTTTGGAAAAGTGTCAATTTCTGTATTTCAACATGATTTGAAGCTTGTTTTTGAAAAGTGCTTATTTCTGTTTTTCAACATGATTTAGAGCTTGTTTTTGGAAAAGTGTTTATTTCTGTATTTCAATGTTGCAACTTGCTGAAAACTGTCCACAGTGTTCCTAACATCCTGATTAAACAGTACTGGAAAAAAATTAACTTACAGAGTGCATCAAACATGATTTAGAGCTTGTTTATGGAAAAGTGTTTATTTCTGTATTTCAACATGATTTGGAGCTTGTTTTTGGAAAAGTGTTTATTTCTGTATTTCAATGTTGCAACTTGCTGAAAACTGTCCACAGTGTTCCTAACATCCTGATTAAACAGTACTGAAAAAAAATAACTTCCAGAGTGCATCAAACATGATTTAGAGCTTGTTTATGGAAAAGTGTCAATTTCTGTATTTCAACATGATTTGGAGCTTGTTTTTGGAAAAGTGTTAATTTCTGTATTTCAACATGATTTAGAGCTTGTTTTTGGAAAAGTGTTTATTTCTGTATTTCAATGTTGCAACTTGCTGAAAACTGTCCACAGTGTTCCTAACATCCTGATTAAACAGTACTGGAAAAAAATTAACTTACAGAGTGCATCAAACATGATTTAGAGCTTGTTTATGGAAAAGTGTTTATTTCTGTATTTCAACATGATTTGGAGCTTGTTTTTGGAAAAGTGTTTATTTCTGTATTTCAATGTTGCAACTTGCTGAAAACTGTCCACAGTGTTCCTAACATCCTGATTAAACAGTACTGAAAAAAAATTAACTTCCAGAGTGCATCAAACATGATTTAGAGCTTGTTTATGGAAAAGTGTCAATTTCTGTATTTCAACATGATTTGGAGCTTGTTTTTGGAAAAGTGTTAATTTCTGTATTTCAACATGATTTAGAGCTTGTTTTTGGAAAAGTGTTTATTTCTGTATTTCAATGTTGCAACTTGCTGAAAACTGTCCACAGTGTTCCTAACATCCTGATTAAACAGTACTGAAAAAAAATTAACTTCCAGAGTGCATCAAACATGATTTAGAGCTTGTTTATGGAAAAGTGTAATTTCTGTATTTCAACATGATTTGGAGCTTGTTTTTGGAAAAGTGTTAATTTCTGTATTTCAACATGATTTAGAGCTTGTTTTTGGAAAAGTGTTTATTTCTGTATTTCAATGTTGCAACTTGCTGAAAACTGTCCACAGTGTTCCTAACATCCTGATTAAACAGTTCTGGAAAAAAATTAACTTCCAGAGTGCATCAAACATGATTTAGAGCTTGTTTATGGAAAAGTGTTTATTTCTGTATTTCAACATGATTTGGAGCTTGTTTTTGGAAAAGTGTCAATTTCTGTATTTCAACATGATTTGAAGCTTGTTTTTGAAAAGTGCTTATTTCTGTTTTTCAACATGATTTAGAGCTTGTTTTTGGAAAAGTGTTAATTTCTGTTTTCAACATGATTTAGAGCTTGTTTTTGGAAAAGTGTTTATTTCTGTATTTCAATGTTGCAACTTGCTGAAAACTGTCCACAGTGTTCCTAACATCCTGATTAAACAGTACTGAAAAAAAATTAACTTCGAGTGCATCAAACATGATTTAGAGCTTGTTTATGGAAAAGTGTAAATTTCTGTATTTCAACATGATTTGGAGCTTGTTTTTGGAAAAGTGTTAATTTCTGTATTTCAACATGATTTAGAGCTTGTTTTTGGAAAAGTGTTTATTTCTGTATTTCAACATGATTTAGAGCTTGTTTTTGGAAAAGTTTTTATTTCTGTATTTCAATGTTGCAACTTGCTGAAAACTGTCCACAGTGTTCCTAACATCCTGATTAAACAGTACTGGAAAAAAATTAACTTACAGAGTGCATCAAACATGATTTAGAGCTTGTTTATGGAAAAGTGTTTATTTCTGTATTTCAACATGATTTGGAGCTTGTTTTTGGAAAAGTGTCAATTTCTGTATTTCAACATGATTTGAAGCTTGTTTTTCAAAAGTGCTTATTTCTGTTTTTCAACATGATTTAGAGCTTGTTTTTGGAAAAGTGTTTATTTCTGTATTTCAATGTTGCAACTTGCTGAAAACTGTCCACAGTGTTCCTAACATCCTGATTAAACAGTACTGAAAAAAAATTAACTTCCAGAGTGCATCAAACATGATTTAGAGCTTGTTTATGGAAAAGTGTAAATTTCTGTATTTCAACATGATTTGGAGCTTGTTTTTGGAAAAGTGTTAATTTCTGTATTTCAACATGATTTGAAGCTTGTTTTTGAAAAGTGCTTATTTCTGTTTTTCAACATGATTTAGAGCTTGTTTTTGGAAAAGTGTTTATTTCTGTATTTCAATGTTGCAACTTGCTGAAAACTGTCCACAGTGTTCCTAACATCCTGATTAAACAGTACTGAAAAAAAATTAACTTCCAGAGTGCATCAAACATGATTTAGAGCTTGTTTATGGAAAAGTGTCAATTTCTGTATTTCAACATGATTTGGAGCTTGTTTTTGGAAAAGTGTTAATTTCTGTATTTCAACATGATTTAGAGCTTGTTTTTGGAAAAGTGTTTATTTCTGTATTTCAATGTTGCAACTTGCTGAAAACTGTCCACAGTGTTCCTAACATCCTGATTAAACAGTACTGAAAAAAAATTAACTTCCAGAGTGCATCAAACATGATTTAGAGCTTGTTTATGGAAAAGTGTCAATTTCTGTATTTCAACATGATTTGGAGCTTGTTTTTGGAAAAGTGTCAATTTCTGTATTTCAACATGATTTGAAGCTTGTTTTTGAAAAGTGCTTATTTCTGTTTTTCAACATGATTTAGAGCTTGTTTTTGGAAAAGTGTTTATTTCTGTATTTCAATGTTGCAACTTGCTGAAAACTGTCCACAGTGTTCCTAACATCCTGATTAAACAGTACTGAAAAAAAATAACTTCCAGAGTGCATCAAACATGATTTAGAGCTTGTTTATGGAAAAGTGTCAATTTCTGTATTTCAACATGATTTGGAGCTTGTTTTTGGAAAAGTGTTAATTTCTGTATTTCAACATGATTTAGAGCTTGTTTTTGGAAAAGTGTTTATTTCTGTATTTCAATGTTGCAACTTGCTGAAAACTGTCCACAGTGTTCCTAACATCCTGATTAAACAGTTCTGGAAAAAAATTAACTTCCAGAGTGCATCAAACATGATTTAGAGCTTGTTTATGGAAAAGTGTTTATTTCTGTATTTCAACATGATTTGGAGCTTGTTTTTGGAAAAGTGTCAATTTCTGTATTTCAACATGATTTGAAGCTTGTTTTTGGAAAAGTGTCAATTTCTGTATTTCAACATGATTTGAAGCTTGTTTTTGAAAAGTGCTTATTTCTGTTTTTCAACATGATTTAGAGCTTGTTTTTGGAAAAGTGTTTATTTCTGTATTTCAATGTTGCAACTTGCTGAAAACTGTCCACAGTGTTCCTAACATCCTGATTAAACAGTTCTGGAAAAAAATTAACTTCCAGAGTGCATCAAACATGATTTAGAGCTTGTTTATGGAAAAGTGTTTATTTCTGTATTTCAACATGATTTGGAGCTTGTTTTTGGAAAAGTGTCAATTTCTGTATTTCAACATGATTTGAAGCTTGTTTTTGAAAAGTGCTTATTTCTGTTTTTCAACATGATTTAGAGCTTGTTTTTGGAAAAGTGTTTATTTCTGTATTTCAATGTTGCAACTTGCTGAAAACTGTCCACAGTGTTCCTAACATCCTGATTAAACAGTACTGAAAAAAAATTAACTTACAGAGTGCATCAAACATGATTTAGAGCTTGTTTATGGAAAAGTGTTAATTTCTGTATTTCAACATGATTTAGAGCTTGTTTTTGGAAAAGTGTTAATTTCTGTATTTCAACATGATTTAGAGCTTGTTTTTGGAAAAGTGTTTATTTCTGTATTTCAATGTTGCAACTTGCTGAAAACTGTCCACAGTGTTCCTAACATCCTGATTAAACAGTACTGAAAAAAAATTAACTTCCAGAGTGCATCAAACATGATTTAGAGCTTGTTTATGGAAAAGTGTCAATTTCTGTATTTCAACATGATTTGGAGCTTGTTTTTGGAAAAGTGTTAATTTCTGTATTTCAACATGATTTAGAGCTTGTTTTTGGAAAAGTGTTTATTTCTGTATTTCAATGTTGCAACTTGCTGAAAACTGTCCACAGTGTTCCTAACATCCTGATTAAACAGTACTGGAAAAAAATTAACTTCCAGAGTGCATCAAACATGATTTAGAGCTTGTTTATGGAAAAGTGTTTATTTCTGTATTTCAACATGATTTGGAGCTTGTTTTTGGAAAAGTGTCAATTTCTGTATTTCAACATGATTTGAAGCTTGTTTTTGAAAAGTGCTTATTTCTGTTTTTCAACATGATTTAGAGCTTGTTTTTGGAAAAGTGTTTATTTCTGTATTTCAATGTTGCAACTTGCTGAAAACTGTCCACAGTGTTCCTAACATCCTGATTAAACAGTACTGAAAAAAAATTAACTTCGAGTGCATCAAACATGATTTAGAGCTTGTTTATGGAAAAGTGTAAATTTCTGTATTTCAACATGATTTGGAGCTTGTTTTTGGAAAAGTGTTAATTTCTGTATTTCAACATGATTTAGAGCTTGTTTTTGGAAAAGTGCTTATTTCTGTATTTCAACATGATTTAGAGCTTGTTTTTGGAAAAGTGTTTATTTCTGTATTTCAATGTTGCAACTTGCTGAAAACTGTCCACAGTGTTCCTAACATCCTGATTAAACAGTACTGGAAAAAAATTAACTTACAGAGTGCATCAAACATGATTTAGAGCTTGTTTATGGAAAAGTGTTTATTTCTGTATTTCAACATGATTTGGAGCTTGTTTTTGGAAAAGTGTTTATTTCTGTATTTCAATGTTGCAACTTGCTGAAAACTGTCCACAGTGTTCCTAACATCCTGATTAAACAGTACTGGAAAAAAAATTAACTTCCAGAGTGCATCAAACATGATTTAGTGCTTGTTTATGGAAAAGTGTCAATTTCTGTATTTCAACATGATTTGGAGCTTGTTTTTGGAAAAGTGTTAATTTCTGTATTTCAACATGATTTAGAGCTTGTTTTTGGAAAAGTGTTTATTTCTGTATTTCAATGTTGCAACTTGCTGAAAACTGTCCACAGTGTTCCTAACATCCTGATTAAACAGTACTGAAAAAAAATTAACTTCCAGAGTGCATCAAACATGATTTAGAGCTTGTTTATGGAAAAGTGTAAATTTCTGTATTTCAACATGATTTGGAGCTTGTTTTTGGAAAAGTGTTAATTTCTGTATTTCAACATGATTTAGAGCTTGTTTTTGGAAAAGTGTTTATTTCTGTATTTCAATGTTGCAACTTGCTGAAAACTGTCCACAGTGTTCCTAACATCCTGATTAAACAGTACTGGAAAAAAATTAACTTACAGAGTGCATCAAACATGATTTAGAGCTTGTTTATGGAAAAGTGTTTATTTCTGTATTTCAACATGATTTGGAGCTTGTTTTTGGAAAAGTGTCAATTTCTGTATTTCAACATGATTTGAAGCTTGTTTTTGAAAAGTGCTTATTTCTGTTTTTCAACATGATTCAGAGCTTGTTTTTGGAAAAGTGTTTATTTCTGTATTTCAATGTTGCAACTTGCTGAAAACTGTCCACAGTGTTCCTAACATCCTGATTAAACAGTACTGGAAAAAAATTAACTTCCAGAGTGCATCAAACATGATTTAGAGCTTGTTTATGGAAAAGTGTCAATTTCTGTATTTCAACATGATTTGGAGCTTGTTTTTGGAAAAGTGTTAATTTCTGTATTTCAACATGATTTAGAGCTTGTTTTTGGAAAAGTGTTTATTTCTGTATTTCAATGTTGCAACTTGCTGAAAACTGTCCACAGTGTTCCTAACATCCTGATTAAACAGTACTGGAAAAAAATTAACTTCCAGAGTGCATCAAACATGATTTAGAGCTTGTTTATGGAAAAGTGTTTATTTCTGTATTTCAACATGATTTGGAGCTTGTTTTTGGAAAAGTGTCAATTTCTGTATTTCAACATGATTTGAAGCTTGTTTTTGAAAAGTGCTTATTTCTGTTTTTCAACATGATTTAGAGCTTGTTTTTGGAAAAGTGTTTATTTCTGTATTTCAATGTTGCAACTTGCTGAAAACTGTCCACAGTGTTCCTAACATCCTGATTAAACAGTACTGGAAAAAAATTAACTTACAGAGTGCATCAAACATGATTTAGAGCTTGTTTATGGAAAAGTGTTTATTTCTGTATTTCAACATGATTTGGAGCTTGTTTTTGGAAAAGTGTCAATTTCTGTATTTCAACATGATTTGAAGCTTGTTTTTGAAAAGTGCTTATTTCTGTTTTCAACATGATTTAGAGCTTGTTTTTGGAAAAGTGTTTATTTCTGTATTTCAATGTTGCAACTTGCTGAAAACTGTCCACAGTGTTCCTAACATCCTGATTAACCTGTTGGGGATGGGGGCGCTGTTTAGACTACTTATGCTAATTTGGCTAATTTTTTAAACGGCTTCCCACAAAATCCTTGATCGTACAATATGCATATTATTATTATTGTTGGATAGAAAACAGTCTATAGTTTCTATAGGAGTTGAAATTTTGTCTCTAAGTGGAACAGAGCCCATTCTACAGCAATTTCCCTGACATGGAGTCAGATTTGAGAAATGTTGGCCACTGTTCTGAAGTCATTTAAAAGGGCACTGTCGTTGCTATGACTATACGGACACTTCTTACGTCTTCCCCTGGATTTCTTTACGTGATGACGATTCCAACGGGGTCGATTGCGCGTTCACAGGCCCTACAAATGAAAAAACCCTGAAGCTAGTCATTCTTTGGGAGCTGCGTCATGAGCCAAGAGGACACCGGCGCGCACCTGTTCCAAGCGTTAGTTTAGCCTGTTATATTTCTCCGGTCATCTTTTCACTCGTTATAGGAGTTAAAAACATCATAAGGTAGTTAATTTAAAGCGTTTTATAGCAATTTATATCCGTTTAGTGCGATTTTGGGACATTTATTTTTGCAACGATGTGAAAAGTTGGGCACGCTTTTCAGTTCATCCCGAACGCAGTTGACATTTCCACATGGCAAGAGGACAGCTTTCCACCAAAAGACGATTTCTCCCAAGAAAGGATCCTTTGCCCAAGATACTGATGGAAGAACAGCTCAAGGTAGGACATTTTTATTATGATAAATCGTGTTTCTGTCGAAACATTTTAGTGGCTTAGGACGCCATGTTTTTTGACGTAGCTTCGCTTGGCACAAACTGTATTGAAAAGTAAGGATAAATTAAAAAATGTAATAACGCAATTGTATTAAGAATTAAATTGTCTATCAATCCCTGTCCACCCTGTATTTTTTAGTCACGTTTATGAGTATTTATGTATAAGAGTAGATCACTGTCTAAGTGGCGCAAGGACATTTTCTGACCAACTGAGCTACATTTCACATTGTCTAACCATGATTTTGGGGGCTAAATATAAACATTTTCGATCAAACTGTATATGCATGTTGTAATGTGATGTTACAGGAGTGTCATCGGAAGAATTCTGAGAAGGTTAGTGAAAAAATTAATATCTTTTGGCGATGTTGACTTTTATCGCTCACTTTGGCTAGAATCAATGCTGGGCTGCTAATTGCTATGTGCTAAGCTAATATAACGATTTATTGTGTTTTCGCTGTAAGACACTTAGAAAATCTGAAATATTGTCTGTATTCACAGGATCTGTGTCTTTCGATTCGTGTATGCTGTGTATTTTTACGAAATGTTTGATGATTAGTAGTTAGGTAAACACGTTGCTCATTGTAATTATTCTAGTCCATTTGTGATGGTGGGTGCAATTGTAAACTATGCCATCTACCTGAAATATGCACTTTTTTCTAACAAAACCTATCCCATACCATAAATATGTTATCAGACTGTCATCTAATGAATTTTTTTGTTGGTTAGGGGCTATAAATATCTTAGTTTAGCCGAATTGGTGATGGCTACTGGTGTTGGTGGACAAATAAAAGATGGTGGATTATGCTAATGTGTTTTTAGGTAATAGATGTACATCTTTACATATTGTGTCTTCCCTGTAAAACATTTTAAAAATCGGAAATGTTGACTGGATTCACAAGATCTGTGTCTTTCATTAGCTGTATTGGACTTTAATGTGTGAAAGTTAAATATTTAAAAAAAATATTTTTTTTGAATTTCGCGGCACTGGTTTTTCAGTGGGGGGGGGGGGGGTGTGCCGCTAGCGCCACGCTGATCCTAGACAGGTTAAACAGTTCTGGAAAAAAATTAACTTCCAGAGTGCATCAAACATGATTTAGAGCTTGTTTATGGAAAAGTGTTTATTTCTGTATTTCAACATGATTTGGAGCTTGTTTTTGGAAAAGTGTCAATTTCTGTATTTCAACATGATTTGAAGCTTGTTTTTGAAAAGTGCTTATTTCTGTTTTTCAACATGATTTAGAGCTTGTTTTTGGAAAAGTGTTTATTTCTGTATTTCAATGTTGCAACTTGCTGAAAACTGTCCACAGTGTTCCTAACATCCTGATTAAACAGTACTGGAAAAAAATTAACTTACAGAGTGCATCAAACATGATTTAGAGCTTGTTTATGGAAAAGTGTTTATTTCTGTATTTCAACATGATTTGGAGCTTGTTTTTGGAAAAGTGTTTATTTCTGTATTTCAATGTTGCAACTTGCTGAAAACTGTCCACAGTGTTCCTAACATCCTGATTAAACAGTACTGAAAAAAAAATAACTTCCAGAGTGCATCAAACATGATTTAGAGCTTGTTTATGGAAAAGTGTCAATTTCTGTATTTCAACATGATTTGGAGCTTGTTTTTGGAAAAGTGTTAATTTCTGTATTTCAACATGATTTAGAGCTTGTTTTTGGAAAAGTGTTTATTTCTGTATTTCAATGTTGCAACTTGCTGAAAACTGTCCACAGTGTTCCTAACATCCTGATTAAACAGTACTGGAAAAAAATTAACTTCCAGAGTGCATCAAACATGATTTAGAGCTTGTTTATGGAAAAGTGTTTATTTCTGTATTTCAACATGATTTGGAGCTTGTTTTTGGAAAAGTGTCAATTTCTGTATTTCAACATGATTTGAAGCTTGTTTTTGAAAAGTGCTTATTTCTGTTTTTCAACATGATTTAGAGCTTGTTTTTGGAAAAGTGTTTATTTCTGTATTTCAATGTTGCAACTTGCTGAAAACTGTCCACAGTGTTCCTAACATCCTGATTAAACAGTACTGAAAAAAAATAACTTCCAGAGTGCATCAAACATGATTTAGAGCTTGTTTATGGAAAAGTGTCAATTTCTGTATTTCAACATGATTTGGAGCTTGTTTTTGGAAAAGTGTTAATTTCTGTATTTCAACATGATTTAGAGCTTGTTTTTGGAAAAGTGTTTATTTCTGTATTTCAATGTTGCAACTTGCTGAAAACTGTCCACAGTGTTCCTAACATCCTGATTAAACAGTTCTGGAAAAAAATTAACTTCCAGAGTGCATCAAACATGATTTAGAGCTTGTTTATGGAAAAGTGTTTATTTCTGTATTTCAACATGATTTGGAGCTTGTTTTTGGAAAAGTGTCAATTTCTGTATTTCAACATGATTTGAAGCTTGTTTTTGAAAAGTGCTTATTTCTGTTTTTCAACATGATTTAGAGCTTGTTTTTGGAAAAGTGTTTATTTCTGTATTTCAATGTTGCAACTTGCTGAAAACTGTCCACAGTGTTCCTAACATCCTGATTAAACAGTACTGGAAAAAAATTAACTTACAGAGTGCATCAAACATGATTTAGAGCTTGTTTATGGAAAAGTGTTTATTTCTGTATTTCAACATGATTTGGAGCTTGTTTTTGGAAAAGTGTCAATTTCTGTATTTCAACATGATTTGAAGCTTGTTTTTGAAAAGTGCTTATTTCTGTTTTTCAACATGATTTAGAGCTTGTTTTTGGAAAAGTGTTTATTTCTGTATTTCAATGTTGCAACTTGCTGAAAACTGTCCACAGTGTTCCTAACATCCTGATTAAACAGTACTGAAAAAAAAATAACTTCCAGAGTGCATCAAACATGATTTAGAGCTTGTTTATGGAAAAGTGTCAATTTCTGTATTTCAACATGATTTGGAGCTTGTTTTTGGAAAAGTGTTAATTTCTGTATTTCAACATGATTTAGAGCTTGTTTTTGGAAAAGTGTTTATTTCTGTATTTCAATGTTGCAACTTGCTGAAAACTGTCCACAGTGTTCCTAACATCCTGATTAAACAGTACTGGAAAAAAATTAACTTACAGAGTGCATCAAACATGATTTAGAGCTTGTTTATGGAAAAGTGTTTATTTCTGTATTTCAACATGATTTGGAGCTTGTTTTTGGAAAAGTGTCAATTTCTGTATTTCAACATGATTTGAAGCTTGTTTTTGAAAAGTGCTTATTTCTGTTTTTCAACATGATTTAGAGCTTGTTTTTGGAAAAGTGTTTATTTCTGTATTTCAATGTTGCAACTTGCTGAAAACTGTCCACAGTGTTCCTAACATCCTGATTAAACAGTACTGAAAAAAAAATAACTTCCAGAGTGCATCAAACATGATTTAGAGCTTGTTTATGGAAAAGTGTCAATTTCTGTATTTCAACATGATTTGGAGCTTGTTTTTGGAAAAGTGTTAATTTCTGTATTTCAACATGATTTAGAGCTTGTTTTTGGAAAAGTGTTTATTTCTGTATTTCAATGTTGCAACTTGCTGAAAACTGTCCACAGTGTTCCTAACATCCTGATTAAACAGTACTGGAAAAAAATTAACTTACAGAGTGCATCAAACATGATTTAGAGCTTGTTTATGGAAAAGTGTTTATTTCTGTATTTCAACATGATTTGGAGCTTGTTTTTGGAAAAGTGTCAATTTCTGTATTTCAACATGATTTGAAGCTTGTTTTTGAAAAGTGCTTATTTCTGTTTTTCAACATGATTTAGAGCTTGTTTTTGGAAAAGTGTTTATTTCTGTATTTCAATGTTGCAACTTGCTGAAAACTGTCCACAGTGTTCCTAACATCCTGATTAAACAGTACTGGAAAAAAATTAACTTACAGAGTGCATCAAACATGATTTAGAGCTTGTTTATGGAAAAGTGTTTATTTCTGTATTTCAACATGATTTGGAGCTTGTTTTTGGAAAAGTGTCAATTTCTGTATTTCAACATGATTTGAAGCTTGTTTTTGAAAAGTGCTTATTTCTGTTTTTCAACATGATTTAGAGCTTGTTTTTGGAAAAGTGTTTATTTCTGTATTTCAATGTTGCAACTTGCTGAAAACTGTCCACAGTGTTCCTAACATCCTGATTAAACAGTACTGAAAAAAAAATAACTTCCAGAGTGCATCAAACATGATTTAGAGCTTGTTTATGGAAAAGTGTCAATTTCTGTATTTCAACATGATTTGGAGCTTGTTTTTGGAAAAGTGTTAATTTCTGTATTTCAACATGATTTAGAGCTTGTTTTTGGAAAAGTGTTTATTTCTGTATTTCAATGTTGCAACTTGCTGAAAACTGTCCACAGTGTTCCTAACATCCTGATTAAACAGTACTGGAAAAAAATTAACTTACAGAGTGCATCAAACATGATTTAGAGCTTGTTTATGGAAAAGTGTTTATTTCTGTATTTCAACATGATTTGGAGCTTGTTTTTGGAAAAGTGTCAATTTCTGTATTTCAACATGATTTGAAGCTTGTTTTTGAAAAGTGCTTATTTCTGTTTTTCAACATGATTTAGAGCTTGTTTTTGGAAAAGTGTTTATTTCTGTATTTCAATGTTGCAACTTGCTGAAAACTGTCCACAGTGTTCCTAACATCCTGATTAAACAGTACTGAAAAAAAATTAACTTCCAGAGTGCATCAAACATGATTTAGAGCTTGTTTATGGAAAAGTGTCAATTTCTGTATTTCAACATGATTTGGAGCTTGTTTTTGGAAAAGTGTTAATTTCTGTATTTCAACATGATTTAGAGCTTGTTTTTGGAAAAGTGTTTATTTCTGTATTTCAATGTTGCAACTTGCTGAAAACTGTCCACAGTGTTCCTAACATCCTGATTAAACAGTACTGGAAAAAAATTAACTTACAGAGTGCATCAAACATGATTTAGAGCTTGTTTATGGAAAAGTGTCAATTTCTGTATTTCAACATGATTTGGAGCTTGTTTTTGGAAAAGTGTTAATTTCTGTATTTCAACATGATTTAGAGCTTGTTTTTGGAAAAGTGTTTATTTCTGTATTTCAATGTTGCAACTTGCTGAAAACTGTCCACAGTGTTCCTAACATCCTGATTAAACAGTACTGGAAAAAAATTAACTTCCAGAGTGCATCAAACATGATTTAGAGCTTGTTTATGGAAAAGTGTTTATTTCTGTATTTCAACATGATTTGGAGCTTGTTTTTGGAAAAGTGTCAATTTCTGTATTTCAACATGATTTGAAGCTTGTTTTTGAAAAGTGCTTATTTCTGTTTTTCAACATGATTTAGAGCTTGTTTTTGGAAAAGTGTTTATTTCTGTATTTCAATGTTGCAACTTGCTGAAAACTGTCCACAGTGTTCCTAACATCCTGATTAAACAGTACTGAAAAAAAAATAACTTCCAGAGTGCATCAAACATGATTTAGAGCTTGTTTATGGAAAAGTGTCAATTTCTGTATTTCAACATGATTTGGAGCTTGTTTTTGGAAAAGTGTTAATTTCTGTATTTCAACATGATTTAGAGCTTGTTTTTGGAAAAGTGTTTATTTCTGTATTTCAATGTTGCAACTTGCTGAAAACTGTCCACAGTGTTCCTAACATCCTGATTAAACAGTACTGGAAAAAAATTAACTTACAGAGTGCATCAAACATGATTTAGAGCTTGTTTATGGAAAAGTGTTTATTTCTGTATTTCAACATGATTTGGAGCTTGTTTTTGGAAAAGTGTCAATTTCTGTATTTCAACATGATTTGAAGCTTGTTTTTGAAAAGTGCTTATTTCTGTTTTTCAACATGATTTAGAGCTTGTTTTTGGAAAAGTGTTTATTTCTGTATTTCAATGTTGCAACTTGCTGAAAACTGTCCACAGTGTTCCTAACATCCTGATTAAACAGTACTGGAAAAAAATTAACTTACAGAGTGCATCAAACATGATTTAGAGCTTGTTTATGGAAAAGTGTCAATTTCTGTATTTCAACATGATTTGGAGCTTGTTTTTGGAAAAGTGTTAATTTCTGTATTTCAACATGATTTAGAGCTTGTTTTTGGAAAAGTGTTTATTTCTGTATTTCAATGTTGCAACTTGCTGAAAACTGTCCACAGTGTTCCTAACATCCTGATTAAACAGTACTGGAAAAAAATTAACTTACAGAGTGCATCAAACATGATTTAGAGCTTGTTTATGGAAAAGTGTCAATTTCTGTATTTCAACATGATTTGGAGCTTGTTTTTGGAAAAGTGTTAATTTCTGTATTTCAACATGATTTAGAGCTTGTTTTTGGAAAAGTGTTTATTTCTGTATTTCAATGTTGCAACTTGCTGAAAACTGTCCACAGTGTTCCTAACATCCTGATTAAACAGTACTGGAAAAAAATTAACTTCCAGAGTGCATCAAACATGATTTAGAGCTTGTTTATGGAAAAGTGTTTATTTCTGTATTTCAACATGATTTGGAGCTTGTTTTTGGAAAAGTGTTAATTTCTGTATTTCAACATGATTTAGAGCTTGTTTTTGGAAAAGTGTTTATTTCTGTATTTCAATGTTGCAACTTGCTGAAAACTGTCCACAGTGTTCCTAACATCCTGATTAAACAGTACTGGAAAAAAATTAACTTACAGAGTGCATCAAACATGATTTAGAGCTTGTTTATGGAAAAGTGTTTATTTCTGTATTTCAACATGATTTGGAGCTTGTTTTTGGAAAAGTGTCAATTTCTGTATTTCAACATGATTTGAAGCTTGTTTTTGAAAAGTGCTTATTTCTGTTTTTCAACATGATTTAGAGCTTGTTTTTGGAAAAGTGTTTATTTCTGTATTTCAATGTTGCAACTTGCTGAAAACTGTCCACAGTGTTCCTAACATCCTGATTAAACAGTACTGGAAAAAAATTAACTTACAGAGTGCATCAAACATGATTTAGAGCTTGTTTATGGAAAAGTGTTTATTTCTGTATTTCAACATGATTTGGAGCTTGTTTTTGGAAAAGTGTCAATTTCTGTATTTCAACATGATTTGAAGCTTGTTTTTGAAAAGTGCTTATTTCTGTTTTTCAACATGATTTAGAGCTTGTTTTTGGAAAAGTGTTTATTTCTGTATTTCAATGTTGCAACTTGCTGAAAACTGTCCACAGTGTTCCTAACATCCTGATTAAACAGTACTGAAAAAAAAATAACTTCCAGAGTGCATCAAACATGATTTAGAGCTTGTTTATGGAAAAGTGTCAATTTCTGTATTTCAACATGATTTGGAGCTTGTTTTTGGAAAAGTGTTAATTTCTGTATTTCAACATGATTTAGAGCTTGTTTTTGGAAAAGTGTTTATTTCTGTATTTCAATGTTGCAACTTGCTGAAAACTGTCCACAGTGTTCCTAACATCCTGATTAAACAGTACTGGAAAAAAATTAACTTACAGAGTGCATCAAACATGATTTAGAGCTTGTTTATGGAAAAGTGTTTATTTCTGTATTTCAACATGATTTGGAGCTTGTTTTTGGAAAAGTGTCAATTTCTGTATTTCAACATGATTTGAAGCTTGTTTTTGAAAAGTGCTTATTTCTGTTTTTCAACATGATTTAGAGCTTGTTTTTGGAAAAGTGTTTATTTCTGTATTTCAATGTTGCAACTTGCTGAAAACTGTCCACAGTGTTCCTAACATCCTGATTAAACAGTACTGGAAAAAAATTAACTTACAGAGTGCATCAAACATGATTTAGAGCTTGTTTATGGAAAAGTGTTTATTTCTGTATTTCAACATGATTTGGAGCTTGTTTTTGGAAAAGTGTCAATTTCTGTATTTCAACATGATTTGAAGCTTGTTTTTGAAAAGTGCTTATTTCTGTTTTTCAACATGATTTAGAGCTTGTTTTTGGAAAAGTGTTTATTTCTGTATTTCAATGTTGCAACTTGCTGAAAACTGTCCACAGTGTTCCTAACATCCTGATTAACCTGTCTAGGATCAGCGTGGCGCTAGCGGCACACCCCCCCCCCCCCCACTGAAAAACCAGTGCCGCGAAATTCAAAAAAAATATTTTTTTAAAATATTTAACTTTCACACATTAAAGTCCAATACAGCTAATGAAAGACACAGATCTTATGAATCCAGTCAACATTTCCGATTTTTAAAATGTTTTACAGGGAAGACACAATATGTAAAGATGTACATCTATTACCTAAAAACACATTAGCATAATCCACCATCTTTTATTTGTCCACCAACACCAGTAGCCATCACCAATTCGGCTAAACTAAGATATTTATAGCCCCTAACCAACAAAAAAACTCATTAGATGACAGTCTGATAACATATTTATGGTATGGGATAGGTTTTGTTAGAAAAAAGTGCATATTTCAGGTATATGGCATAGTTTACAATTGCACCCACCATCACAAATGGACTAGAATAATTACAATGAGCAACGTGTTTACCTAACTACTAATCATCAAACATTTCGTAAAAATACACAGCATACACGAATCGAAAGACACAGATCCTGTGAATACAGACAATATTTCAGATTTTCTAAGTGTCTTACAGCGAAAACACAATAAATCGTTATATTAGCTTAGCACATAGCAATTAGCAGCCCAGCATTGATTCTAGCCAAAGTGAGCGATAAAAGTCAACATCGCCAAAAGATATTAATTTTTTCACTAACCTTCTCAGAATTCTTCCGATGACACTCCTGTAACATCACATTACAACATGCATATACAGTTTGATCGAAAATGTTTATATTTAGCCACCAAAATCATGGTTAGACAATGTGAAATGTAGACAAGCTGGTAAAGAAAACGTCCTTGCGCCACTTAGACAGTGATCTACTCTTATACATAAATACTCATAAACGTGACTAAAAAATATAGGGTGGACAGGGATTGATAGACAATTTAATTCTTAATACAATTGCGTTATTACATTTTTTAATTTATCCTTACTTTTCAATACAGTTTGCGCCAAGCGAAGCTACGTCAAAAAACATGGCGTCCTAAGCCACTAAAATGTTTCGACAGAAACACGATTTATCATAATAAAAATGTCCTACCTTGAGCTGTTCTTCCATCAGTATCTTGGGCAAAGGATCCTTTCTTGGGAGAAATCGTCTTTTGGTGGAAAGCTGTCCTCTTGCCATGTGGAAATGTCAACTACGTTCGGGATGAACTGAAAAGCGTGCCCAACTTTTCACATCGTTGCAAAAATAAATGTCCCAAAATCGCACTAAACGGATATAAATTGCTATAAAACGCTTTAAATTAACTACTTTGTGATGTTTGTAACTCCTATAACGAGTGAAAAGATGACCGGAGAAATATAACAGGCTAAACTAACGCTTGGAACAGGAGAGGGTCGGTGTCTTCCACGCGCGTTACGCAGCAAGAAAAGACTTGCTAGCTAAAGGTTTTTTTCATTTGTAGGGCCTGTGAACGAGCAATCGAGCCCGTTGGAATCGTCATCACGTAAAGGCATCCAGGGGAAGACGTAAGAAGTGTCCGTATAGTCATAGCAACGACAGTGCCCTTTTAAATGACTTCAGAAAAGTGGCCAACGTTTCTCAAATCTGACTCCATGTCAGGGAAATTGCTGTAGAATGGGCTCTGTTCCACTTAGAGACAAAATTTCAACTCCTATAGAAACTATAGACTGTTTTCTATCCAATAATAATAATAATATGCATATTGTACGATCAAGGATTTTGTGGGAAGCCGTTTAAAAAATTAGCCACATTAGCATAAATAGTCTAAACAGCGCCCCCATCCCCAACAGGTTAAACAGTACTGAAAAAAAAATAACTTCCAGAGTGCATCAAACATTATTTAGAGCTTGTTTATGGAAAAGTGTCAATTT